>NW_014013745.1:2028438-2704584 GCF_000170995.1 Trichoderma virens Gv29-8 | reverse complement strand
ATATTAAAAAAATAATAAAAAATAAATATTTATAAAAAAACTTATAAAAATAATAAAAATTAAAATTATAAAAATATTATATAAGTAATTTTATATTTTAAATTATATTTTTAAAATTAAAATTTTATAAATTTAAATAATTTATTTTTTAATAAAAATATTAAAATAATATTAAACTTTAAAGTTTATAATTTTATAATAATATTTAAAAAAAATTATTTAATAACTTTTTTTATAAATAATTTATAATTTTAAATTTTAATATATAAATATATTAAATATTTAAATATAATAAATTAAAAAAAATATTATATTAAAATTAAAATTATTAATTTTTTATATTAATTTTAAATAAATATTTTAAAATTTTATAAATATTATAATAAACTTTTATTATAATTTTTATAATAATAATATTTTATATTATTAATTAAAAATATATTAATAATTAAAAATATATTAATAATTTTTTTTTAATAATTATAATAATATATATAATATTTATAAAAATAAATTTTATATAATAATTAAATATATTAAAGTAAATATTATAAAAAAGTAATTTAAAAAACTAAAATAATAATTTATATTTTAATTCCTTAATAAAACTACTGCTTATTAATTATATTATAAATAATAAAAAAATATAAATTAAATTTATTAATAACTATAAATTAAATTAACTATATAAAGTTTATAAAGCTTTTATTAAATTATAAAAATTAAATATAACTTAAATTTATAATATATTTTTTTTTTATTTTTTTTTATAAACTTTACTTTATACTTTTTAGTTTTTATTTAATTTTATAATTATATATTTTATAAACTGTAAGCTTTTATAAACCTAAAAATAAAACCTTTAATTTAAGTTTAAACTTAAAACCTTAAAAAATAAATTTAATTATAAAAAAGTAATTTAAAAAACTAAAATAATAATTAATATTTTAATTTTTTAATAAAATTATTATTTATTAATTATATTATAAATAGTAAAAAAATATAAATTAAACTTATTAATAACTATAAGTTTAATTAATTATATAAAGTGTATAAAGCTTTTATTAAATTATAAAAATTAAATATAATTTAAATTTATAATAAATATATTAAAACAAATTATTTAAAAAATTTAAAAAAAAATATATATAATATATTATTAAAATATTATAATTATTAAATTTTAATTTTAAAAATAAATATTTTTATAAAAAATTTTATAATTAATTTTATAAATATAAAAATATAAATAAATAAATTTTTATTATTAAAAAAAATAATTAAAAATATTATAAATATTATTTTTAAAAACTAAAATTATTTTATTTTATTATAAATTAAATAAAACTTATATATTAAATTACATTTTTATTATAAAATTTTAAATATTATTATATAAAAAAAATATTATATTAAATATTTAAAAATTAAAATATAAAAAAAAAAATATATATTTAATTTTTAATTATAGTTTTATTATTTAAAAATAAATATAAAAAAAAACTTTTTTATTAAATAAATATTTAAAAATAAATATAAAAAAAAAACTTTTTTATTAAATAAACATTTAAAAATAAATATAATTATTATTTTATAAAGTTTATAATTAAGTTTATATAAATTTAATTATATTAAAAAATATATTATAATAAGTATAGAAATTAACTTATATTTTTATATAAACTAATAAACTTATTTTCTTAATTATGTTAAATTCTGCCTAAATAGTAAAACGTACTGCCAATGCAACAATACTTATAATCAAAAAGCTTAACTGTTAAGATCCAAAATTAAGCTCTTTTTTAGGCATCTAGCTCACTCTTAGTAAAGTGAGTTTAAGTGAACTTAAGAAAAGCTTAAGGGACCTTATATTTCCTCTACGATAGTTCAAAATGGCTAAATATCCAATTGGTATTAAGTAATTAGAATAAATGTACTTAATAGTCTCTACAAGTTGTGTGAGAAGTTATTGCCTGAATATCCAGCCCGGCCTATCCGCCATGAACCATATCCACGGTTTGTCCCTTGGGAATCTACGTACCTCTTAACTATCTACCTGTACGATTCGTCACAATTAAGCAAAATGGCAGCACTACATCATCAAGCTCTCTCACCTGCCCATGGTCCACAGCTTCGGGATCATTCTCGATCCAGGCTCACCTCGGCATCGGCCCTGGCGAGCATTGAGAAGCGGCGTCGGGACTTTGTGAGAAGCCTGGGCCCATGTCCAAGTGGATGCCATGATCTGGATAAACATGTCCTCCTTGGGGGGCTTGAGCGTGGGAGCGTCGTTGGGATCAGTGCCGAGGACGAGGATGGAGTGGGTGTGCTGGTGAGTTGCTGTGCTTTCTACATGAGCCTATGCGTGGGAAGTCTTTCTCGCCTTTGTCTATTCTCATGCTTATCTTCTGCTTTTGTGCTTGCCTCAAGATGCTAACTTAGTGTGTGGCAGTTGGGTCTACAAGTGCTGGTGTGTTCCCTGCTGGACAAGGTGGTTCATAAGGTACAGATTATAACGCCCAAGCCTCCTAGCACTATCGTCGTATTGCTCAAGAACAGCATCACGGCGGAGCTCAGGGCAAGAGGCATCACGGCTCTTGATGGGGCTGCGGTGCAGGAAAGAGATTGCCTTAACAGAATCATGCTCTCACGTGTCTTCGACATGGATGGGCTGTGTGAGGTGCTTGCTGACTTGGACGATGCGGCTACGTCTGAGGTCCGGAGGTGTGCCCTGAATAAGCCGGAAGTGGGTGACGCACAACCGGTAGAGAAGACGGAGGCCAAGACACAGCTTGGTGCCGGCGCTGCTCTTGTAGACGTAAAGCATGAGCCTCAGGGGCCGCCTGTCGTTGCTGAGATTCAGGATAGCCAGGATGAAGATGAAACGCCGCCTCCTTCGCAATCCTCAGCGACATTGCCTCAGCTCGAGGTACTTGATGAAGGACAAAGGAACGAGGTGATTACTTCTGATACAGAATCAAGAACTGACTCGTCTGGTATCAGTAAAATCGTTGCTGTCGCCAACAGCCACAATTCAACAGCGGCAACCCCTAACATCATTCTCATCACTCACTTCTCCTCCCTCCTCACTAGCTTCTTCACACAGCGCGACAATTCGGCCGCTCACGCAACCCTCCGCCTCCTAGCATCCCGCCTACGACGCCTCTCCAGAACACTCTCCTCCAGCCCTCTCATACTTCTCATCAATTCCACAGACTCCGGTGCAACGGCATCCACACCGGCGGCCCATTTCCCAGAGTCTCACAGCTACGACATCCCGCCACCAGAGCAACCATCCAAGCGGAAACCTTCCATTGACCCAACTCTCCGCTCTATTTTCAACCCGGCCTCTCCCTCATCTGGGCATGCCAGTGGATACAAGCTGAATAAGCCGACCTTTGGCCTCGTCTTCACACAACTGCTCGACATTCATCTCCTCTGCACACGAGCTCCACGCCCTGGCAAAGCCTCTTTACCGCGTGCCCTGACTCTTATCGAGGTGCTGCTGGATGACATTGGCCTGTGGGAAGGTGAAAGGGGCCTTAGAAGGAGAAGGGAACAACGTTGGACAGTGGTGGCTCCTTACAATGGCCGAATCATCGATGCCTCTGACGGTAAGAAGCTGATAGGAAAAGAGTAAGTGATTGATTCGCCATAACAGACTTGGGGTATGCACCATCCATTTTCAACTCTCCTCCTTCACCTCCCATCTCCAACGTCAAACCCCTTTAGTTGTTGTCTTCTACGACAGCACAGGAATATTCAAATGCAACAGTTTCGAGAACCTCAATGATATTATAATTTCTAGACCAGTTAAAAATTTATTAATATAAACTATATATCGCGTCTATTTACTCGCCCTTGAGTTTGTCTTGTGTCACACTGAATGCCATTTGCAAGAAGTCCTGCTCTTCCTTGGTATGAACATTCTTCAGACCAGTTGCCACGGAGGCGCTGGGATTACGACCAGCATACATGACGTGCTTGCGGTCATGGTGTTGAGTCTGGTTCAACAGCGTCTCAATACGCGGCTGTGTGAAGCTCCAAGCTCCCGCGTTGAGAGGCTCCTCCTGTGCCCAAACAATGGTCTTGGCATTAGGGTACATATCCAGGTTCTCCTTCAGCTGCTGCCAAGGGAAGGGGTTCAGCTGCTCAATGCGGGTGAAAGCCACGTTGTCAATCTTGTTGTCGGCACGATACTTGTGCAGACTGGCCCACACCTGACCTGTGCAGAGGATGACTCGGTCAATCTCTTCGGGAGCTTTGATGGTACCGGTCTGGTGCTCTGGGTCGGGAATGATCCACTGGAATCCAGCATTGGGGCCGGTGAAGTCCTCAATGTTAGACCGTGCCAATGGGTGGCGGAGCAGTGACTTTGAGAAGAAGATGACAAGAGCTGAAGAAAGCGTTAGTTTGTCGGTAAACTAATTTTCCAGGGAGAGGACTTACGTTTTCTGAACTGTCGGTGCATTTGTCGGCGCAGAACATGGAACAAGTTAGCAGGAGTAGTCATGTAGGCAATCTGCATGTTGCAATCTTGATGCTGTCGTTGAATCTTGTCCTCGGATGGGAAAACGCGGGGATCTTCATTGCAAAGCTGCAGATACCGCTCCAGACGGCCGGAGGAGTGCTCAGGGCCCTGGCCGTCATATCCATGGGGTAGAGACATGACCAAACCGGTTCTTTGCATCCACTTGACTTCACCAGAGGCAATGAACTGGTCGATGATGCACTGTGCATTGTTGGCAAAGTCACCAAACTGCGCCTCCCACATGACAAGCGCATTAGGAGACGACAGAGAGTAACCGTATTCGAAACCCAGGGCACCAAACTCGCTTAGAGAAGAGTTGGAGATGACAAACTTTCCTTGGTCTTTGCTGATGTGTTGCAGAGGGGTGTAAGTCTCCTCAGTCTCCTCGGTTTCTTGGTCATGGAAGACAGCATGGCGTTGTGAGAATGTACCACGCTCGACATCCTGACCAGAGACTCTTACATGATAACCCTCGGTAACGAGCGAGCCAAAGGCTAGAGCCTCGGCGGTAGGGAAATCAATGTTCTTGCCTTCGATGACTGACTTTGTTCGGTTGGTCAGAATTCGCTTCAGGTTACGATGGATTTGGAAGCCTTCGGGGGCCGATCCGATGACTTCACCAATGTGGTTTAAGGTGTTCCGATCGACACTGGTGTCATTGTGGGGGAGGATTTCCGTAGCGAGCTCTTTGGGCGATTTGAAGCCATTCCAGGCTGATGTAGTCCACTCCTTTGACGTGGGTTGGTAGTCTTTTGATTTAGAAAAGCTTTCTTCGAGCATGCCCCACACCCACTGCTTGTGCTCTTCGATGTCTTCCTTGGTGAAGGTGCCTTCCTGCAGCAACTTGTTGACGTAGACGTCAATCTGAGGAACCTTTTCCTGGATGCGCTTGTACATGAGAGGCTGAGTAAACGAGGGTTGATCTGTCTCATTGTGACCGTGCTTCCGGTAGCAGATTAAGTCAATAACAACATCATGCTGGAACTCGGCTCGCCAATCGGCGGCTAGCTGGCAGACAAAGTTGACAGCTTCGACATCGTCGGCATTGACATGGAAAACAGGAGCGTCGATGGCTTTGGCAATGTCCGTGCAGTAGGCCGTTGATCGGGCGAATCGAGGATCGGTAGTAAATCCGATCTGGTTGTTGACGACGAGGTGAATAGTACCGCCGGTAGAGAAGGCAGGCAGAGAGTGGAATCCAAGACATTCATACACAATACCCTGCGCAGCAAATGCGGCATCACCGTGCAACAGGACGCTCATTGCAGTCTTGTGGTCCTTCTCATCGTTGTTATAGTGCTGAATGGCGCGAGTCTTACCGAGGACAACTGGGTCTTCGGCTTCCAAATGGGAGGGATTGGCGACGAGCGAGAGCTGCACGCGCTTTCCAGAAGGCGTGGGTCGCTCGAAGTTCATGCCTAGATGGTATTTCACATCACCAGAGCCTTCATCCCCAGCAGTCAGCGTTCCGGCAAATTCGCTAAAGATAGATTCGTTCGGCTTTCGGACGACGTTGCTCAAAACGTTCAATCGACCACGGTGAGGCATGCCGATGACGATATCCTTAACACCGTAATCGACACTGCGATCGATCAGAGCCTTCATGCCAGGGACCAGGGTCTCGCATCCCTCAAGGCCAAATCGCTTGTCGTTGGGGTATTTGGTCGCGAGGAATGATTCAAAGCTGGAGCTCCAAATTAACCGATCGAGGACACGGCGCTTCTCATCGATGGAGTACTTGAAGGGCTGGGGAACTTCGAGGCGTTCGCGCAGCCAGTCACACTTCTCGCGGTCGGGGATGTGGATGAATTCAACACCATAGGAGCCAGAGTAGATTTTTTCGCATGCAGCAATGATCTCGCGGAGGGTCATTTTGTCGCGACCTTCCCGCTTGAATCTGGGCAAGATGCCAGGTCCAAGAGTGTACTCGGTATCGAGATCCTTCTCAGTGAAGCCATAATGCTCGAGCGTCAACTCCTTGGGCTTGATATTACCAAAGCCTGCAGCGGTGTTGCGAATGCCAAGAGGGTCGATATCAGCCTTGTGGTGTCCACGAGCTTGATATGCGCGCACAAGCAGCTGGACCTTCAAATGGTTCGTGACGTCGGAGCCATCCTCAAGAGCCAGGCCGCCAGCAAGACGAGGAACACCCCCTGTCATACCGGGAACAAGGTTCGGGGGGGGCTGGAATGCCTGTGAGATGGGCATGTCGCCGCTCTCCATGTTCTTGAAGTAGACCTGCCATGAGACGTGGACGCTCTTGGGGTCTTGCTTCCACTGCATGTACATCTCATCGACATAGTTGGCAGTGCTTCCCGAGAGAAAGCTGTCGCTTGGGTTGGGGGCCGAGTACGTGGCATTAGGCGCTGTCGCCGTCGTCGCGGCGTATAGTCTCCTGGTCGTTAAGGGAAGGGCTGTAAGCCTTGTTGCCCTGGTCGCCAGGCGGGTGCCCTGGACAACCCTTAGTGAATTTCTCCACATTGTGAACAGCTTAAGCAAGAGTAATAAAGAGTTTCTTTTGTATAAATGTATACATCAGATCCTATCCGTTGACCAAATCGCGAAATGAGCGGTAGAGTGGTAAGTCGTGAGGATGTGCGGCGGCCGGATTTGGTCGAGAGAAGTTAAGTTTGGGATTTCGGACTGTCGCAGTCAATTACCTAACTGCCGCGGGCCAGCAGGAAATCGGAAGGAATTGGCCGGGACTTCCCGGAGATTTCCCGGGCGTTCCTGAGACTCTTCTTGGAAATTTCCGTTTAAAGATAGGTAGTTCAAGGAAAATATAAATTGTATTATAATTCATCTAATTATGTAAAAAGCAAGGCATCGAGAAAAATCAAAAGTTATCCCAATTAGTCGCGGCTATCGAGTGTATTTAAGGCCAGCTGGATCAATCAGGCCTGTTCAACGAAATAAACGTCATTATATTTGATCGAGGTTATTCAGTTGATTACGTTGTTAAGGCTACTCAGATAAATAGCCGTTTTGACATAAGTCGGGGGAAGGGAAAAACATATGTAGGAAGCCGCGGAAATAAAACAGTAGAGTTATAAGAAATTAAAATTTTCTAGGCCTTTGATTGGATAGAAAGAGCGGGTCATAAATTGATGTAGCCGATTAGAAGACGACTTCCCGGTTTTATTGTGGCAATGGTTGTAGTGACGTATGTAGCATTTAAACAGCGCAAACAAACATCGCTGGTGCTACTCGCACTCTGTAGTACTCATCCACTGCGCCTCCCCGTATTGCTTAATCAGCCAAGTACACTGATTATTTCAATAACCAAGTATATTCAAACCTATCACGAAGCCTGGAAATATCACTATGTGTGGCCGATACTCACTAGCACTTGTAAGTCGTGCATATTATCAAGGGTCAGCCGTTTTATATCTAGTATAGAACATTGCTAAAAGTTTAGCCTCCCTCTTTAATTCGCCAGCTGCTGGAAGATGATGGCGTTCCAATAACAGATGTTCCTGATGACGAGGGCTTTGAGGCTCCCCATCAGTCATATAACTTTGCTCCTGGGTCTAACGGCGTTGTCTGTACGGCTGATACTCCCCACCGCGATTCGCGGTCCAGATGCAATGACTCTCGCATCACTGAAGGTGAAATCCCTAGCGGAGAAAAAAACGACCCGGAGGAAGTCAAATACAAACTTCAAGTAATGAAATGGGGAATTGTGCCTTCATGGTCGAGAAAGAACACTACCCCTACCCCGAAGGCCATAAACTGTAGAGATGATTCCCTGAGGACGCCTGGTGGTATGTGGCAGACCATGAAAACCCGCAAAAGATGTATCGTTGTAGCTCAGGGATTCTTTGAATGGCTTCATGTGAGCCCCAAGGAAAAAGTTCCACATTTTGTAAAGAGAAGAGATGGCCGCTTGATGTGTTTTGCCGGCCTCTGGGACGCTATTCAGCACGAAGGTAAGGACCTGTATATTCGCGAGAAACCTGCCAGCTAACTACTGACATTAATCTATTATCAAAGCCACTGGAGACAAAAGCTATACTTATTCAATAATTACAACCAGCTCAAACCAACAGCTCCGATTTCTGCATAATCGCATGCCGGTTATCTTTGATGCTGACTCCAAGGACTTTCGAGAATGGCAAAATCCACTACAGACTCGATGGACCTATGATCTACAGTCTTCACTCAAGCCTTATGAAGGAGAACTAGAGGTGTACCCAGTATGCAAGGATGTTGGAAAAGTTGGCCGCAGCTCGCCATCTTTCATCATACCGTTGAGTAAAAAAGACAACGAGCGTGATATATCGCGCTTTTTCCCCGGCATCTCTCAGAAGTCTCAGTCAGAAGGATCAGACAAGGTAGGGAAACATGAAAATGACGGTGATCAAGAAGCGAGCATTTCCAACGCGGAGCCCAGTTCCATTGGGAGAGCAGATGCCCACAAGAAGCACAAGATTTCCAGCGGTTACAGTCCTCCACCAAAGAGGAGGCAAGTTCAGCCAGGCCCACCAGGAGTCAAAAAAATAACAGATTTCTTCGGTTGATGATTGTCGCTACAAGACTGGGAACAATGCGTGGATTTTGATAGGGACAGACCTTGAATGCATTCGTCCTGTTTCAGCGAACACCGGTTGGTTACGGACGCTTATGAGTATATGAGGCGTGTCTCTACCGCCACACCACGGCTATTTGTTGCTTGCTTCCTTCATTGGCTTGACTAGCCATTATTTGCAACACACCTAACTGGGCGACGTAATGCCTGCTGCAACGATTCAATCCTTTTGTCTAGCTTATCGGTAGGCATGCGTTCAACCCAGGTGACTGTGCGATCTCGTCGTCTCTCTGCGAAGATCCTGGTCTAACACCTGCCTATTCTCATCCCAGGCGAAAAGCGAGCCGAATGGGAAATGCTGAATGACTGGGAATTTCGATAGAACCTCGGCATTGAACATTTTGATCATACCTTTATTGATTTTACCCCATCCATCTTTTATGCCAGAAATATCAAATAACATTGGGCTGTGCTCCCAGAATGGACCCTTTTTTACGTCGTTGATGAATGCAACAGCCGAGAAGTACATGTTGGTTTGTCTCATGTCTTCGACAATGGTAGGATTGGTAACATCGCTCGGTTTTGGTGCGCCCCTTACGGAGCCTTCAGTGGGCATCGAATCAAGCTCGCTGCTAATCGGGCGCGTAAGCTGCGCAGATCCGAAAATGTATGGAATAAATGAATGATCATCTAGACCCCATACACCGTGAGAGCCTGCCGGCTCAAGAGTATATGTCGATATGAGCTGCCTTACAATATCGAGATACCTAAAGCAGTGAGTTTATGCGAGTACTTCACGATCTCGTCACTTACGGTTCCACGACCAAGAGTACAATCTCCCTCTCAATGCCGCCGCCTTGTTTGCCGTCCTTAAAATGCCCTAGCTTCCAGAGACACCCAATGAAAGCAATGAAGTTGAGTTCATGCCCTGTTCCATAGTCTAGGCGCTGTGGGCTGCCAAATGCTCCTAGCAAGTAGCTTGCTACTTCATCTTTGGCATGCCCATTGCCTATTCGTAGAGTTTCTCCAAGCAATCCATGATCGAGCAAATCATCCAGTTCGGCATTCAACAGTTGATACCATTTACGAAAGCTTACGTTTCCGAATCTTTGGGATCCAGGATCTGGTGGTGCTTTGCCTATGAGATTGCGGATGCGCGATAGTAGCGTTTGGCAAGATTGGATGGAGGCTGTAGTGGTGGAACTGGGGCCAAGGGGAAATACAGACGGAAATGATGAGCCATTTGGTTGCCGCGGGCAAAGAGCATGATTGAGCTGAAGAATGAAGAGGCCGATGTCTCGATAGGCTAAACTGACAAGGAATCTGCCCACATCATCGGTCTGATGAATGCGCTTGACAGGAGTTTGGAAGACAGGAGGGGATGACGGGTCGACAATACCAAGAGAGGTCCAATTCTGCACATGGGACATCTTAAAAGAGGTGTCTAGCTCATTGAAGTGAGTAGAGTAAAGTGCTAGGTAATACACTTTTGAAGGAAAATTGGTAGGTACTAAGATGTTACTTAGATCCCTGCCTACCTAAATACAAATAAAATGTAAAAAGTAATTTCTACATTAGATTAATATTAATAATATTAATAATTTATATAAAAATACAAAAAATATTTAACTGATTTTAGATATTTATTATACTATAGAAAATATATTAAAATAATGTAAATATTTAAATATAAAAAGTTTAAGCTTGCTATTTATATGTATTATTAGTTCAAATATTTTAAATAGCATAATTAATATTATTTAAAGTCGCAAACTTTAAATATATACAAGAGGATAACCATACTTTCTTCCCTCGTGCATGTAGTATAGGATTATCCTAGTGGATTCTAAGTAGGGATGCGATACTGTCATGTGCTTCGCATCGCCGACCTACCTATGTCTCATGTTTTAACTGTCTAAAGAAGTAACGTTTCAAGATATTCGCGTTCACGTCTAATGAATAACGGCCTCCTCCTCCCATCAACTTGTACAAATTCCGATCTCACCCTGGAAATACTCTATACAGCGTCCTCATGTGGCGGTAGACCTCGTGACGACATCCCACTCAGGAGGTGTTTACTTAGCCCACCATCTGTTGCTGGTTAATCTCCAACTTGCTACCCGCGCATCTCGCTGCCGTGACCAACTCAGAATCAAGACTTCGAGAGTTGCTATCTAGAGCTAGAGAGCATAGCTGTACCGGCTTTTGCCCGGGGGTCCCGCCGCCTCACGGCCCTCACGCCACACTCAATAATGGTATGTTCTTCAGAGTGTTTCATGCCATAATGTAGAAGACGCCACCGAGTTGGAGTTCACCCAAATGCAGAACGGGACATGTCGGTAGCATGGCCGTGGCTACAATCAATTCAAGCATAATTAGAGCAGTAGCGATCTCGATTCTGCATCCGTCGCTAATGAGATCGGCGAATTAGACATCATCTCGACTTCATGGCGAAGTTGCCGGCACCTTTTCTACACGACGTGGCCATTCAAGTCAGCTCTCAATCTCAGATCCCAGCCATCACGTAACAGAGGCAATCGGAAACCTATATGACGAAGACGATGACCTAAGTTCCGAGACGAGTCGCCCGTTGAGTTTTGTCCCTGGTTCTGCCTACCAAGAAGGAGGACCTCAGCCACAGCATCCGCGCATTGAAAAGCCTTCCTACTCAAACAAATCGTCAAATCTCTTTCTTCAACCAACCTCAGATCAGCATGCACAACCAATATCCCACGCTGACAATGGTGTTTCGAAAACTTCGCCGATACGTCTTTCGATAGGAAACAATCAATGGGGCGACCAGCTGGACCAATATACAATGCCTTTAGCATCCCCTACCCTATCACTCCGCGAGGTCCATACACAGACTCCCGGGCAGCAATTTCCCCTGACCAATATAGATAACCCAAATGATATCGCTCAGGAATTGAGCAACTTGCAAGCGCTCAGGCGTTTATCTATGGATGTGGGCAACAGTATTGATCCAGATATACCGCCAATGTCATTAGCAGCAATGCCGGCCGTAGCGCCACGAGGAGGCGACGATGAAAATGACCCGTCGAGGTTGCTTTGGGTGCCAGCTAGGGTACACCCAGAGCTTGCCCCAACTGAATTCAAGACCTTCCTGGCAAGTCGCCTTCAGTCAATTCGGAGGAGATCCGGGGATTCATTTCTTTCCGTTTCGGATGAAAAATATGGCAATGAATCAGATCCTATAAACGCCTCATCATTAAGGAGAAAGAAGTCTTTACTTTCTCGCCAAATTGACAACTCAGACGAACGAACTCCTGAAGGATTCGCCGATGGGATAGACAGATCAGAGAGACATGGTTTCAAGGATAATCAGCAAGACCGAGAACTGAGTCTAGATGAGCTAGTAAAAGACCCTTCAAAAGCAGTTCAGAGGCTTGCTCAAGAGTCCCATAGCTATTCAGGCAGTTTAGAGACTGGAATGGATGATATGCCCATCCTCCCAGTTGCACCCAGTAGCGGATTACGGAGATCAACTCGGACAACATATCGCAAAGGAGGGAGTTTACGATTCGGGGACAAAGCATCGTTTTCGAAGCGAATGGCACAACGCCAACAGAGCGGCGAAACTATAGAGGTGCCCGTTGCGGCGGCTGAAGATATCTCTCGGGGATATCCGCTGATTAAAGTCCAATCAGAGCCTGCTTCTGAGAATTTCTCAAGGCCAACGCGGCCGGATCGAAGACAAGATAGATTTTCACAAGAACCGACAGCAACGTCAACAGATCTCGACAGTTCTTCGGCCTCAAGGCCATCTCAGTTCTCTGGCCGAGCTACCAGCAACATCATTAACCCAGATAAACCAAGCGTTTCTCAAGATAATCGGCAGCCAGAAAAATTCCCACAGCGTTCTTCATCTCAGGCCAATGCCGTAACAGATGAGGCTCAGTTTGAATCTACGACGAATAATGTTAGCGATGACTCACTCAACCACTCGAATTACCACTCTCTATCCAGCAATGCCAAACTCGAAGACAACAGTTCGCCTAGCTCTGCGAAATCATCTGTTCCGATTGTGGCGCAAACTGGTACCGCTGCTGTTGTGAGCCCGGTCCCATCTGGTGCTTCAAATGGCAACGCAAATCGCACTGACATCTCAACCGGTGCCTCGGCGCATACGCGAGACGACAAAAAATCAGACAAGAGATCGAAAAGAGATAAGGACGAGGACTCTCATAATTCCACCAGGTCTGGCTCCGCATGGAAATGGCTCAAGGGTGTTGCAGATGATAGAGACAAAAAGAAAGATGAGAGCAAGAAGTCTAAGCATAAATCCACATCTGAAAAAGTCCAGGATAATGTGCGATTGGATGTGATCCAAACTTCAATTGAAAAGACTGCTACCAAGGGTCGCGAAAGTTTAGTCCTTGACCGGGAAAGCCTCGATAATAAGCTTCCAGACGAACGAAAGAAAGAGAGCCATCGCAAAAGCGACTCAAAGAAGGAAAAGGATGGGAGTTTGTTCTCTTCCATCTTTGGTGGTGGCAAGAAACGAGAAGAGAAAGAGAAGAACAAAAAGTACCAGCAGCTGTTGCATGTTCCGGAAGACATCGTGCCTTACAAGCCTTTGCAACCAGATATTGATTATAACTGGACTCGCTTTCCACTTCTGGAAGAGCGCGCTATCTATCGAATGGCACACATCAAATTAGCAAACCCTCGCCGGTCACTCCACAGCCAGGTGCTTCTGAGCAACTTCATGTACAGCTATTTGGCAATTGTCCAAGCTATGCATCCCCAGATGAATGTTCCAATATCACCCCAACAAAAGCGGCTCGAAGAGGAGGCACGCCGGAAACGAGAAGAACAAGAATACATGGCTCAGCGTGATGCACAGGACGGCGCAGATGAACAAGACCAACACCAGAGTCTTGAGCAGTACGATTTTAATTATCATCGTGTAGGTTACCCCCTTTCCTATGAACTGGAAGTATACTAAGACTCTTTTAGACGGCAGTGCAATACGCTGATTCCAGTTCCGATAAGCCGGTCGAGTATGTGGATGATGCTCAGATATATGAAGATGATCACACACACGATAATCATGGAGGTTACGGTGATGACGATTCTGGCGGCTATGGCCAGGAGGTGAAGGATTATTATCGATATCAAAATGATGTCTCAGATCGACATACTGGCCAGGATGGCGTGTGGTGATACTTGAGCCATAGGATTGACTATCCGCCCAGTTTCACAGATTATTTTCACAGTTTGTAACATTTCCGGTGCGTGTTGTGGCGCAATGGCATGTATGTCTTGTATTTTTGGAGAAGAGGGGGATTGTGGGTGGCGGAATTCTAGTATACAGCGGCGTTTAAGGAGCTTTGGTGCGTCTTGGTTCTCCCCCCATTGGGAGTTGATTGGAGAGCGTGCAAGGCTGAGATAGCGGTGTCATGGCCATTTTTCGTGGGAAATAGATTAAACGACTAGAAGTCGTGACTATTAATCAAACTGATGGATATCATTGTCGAATTACGAGATTAAGCATCCTTGGATTGGTTATCTATTTAGCTGCATTTGGGATGTATGAGCATAGTTGTGTAATCGTCTTGGCACCCACCGCATTTTACGATGTCGAATATTTTCTTATTACACAACGGCCAAACAATGAGTTTCTCAATGGCTCAAATTATCTCACTGCGGCGAAGTATGATGGGGTACATGTAGCATATGACAAGAGCGACAGCCCATATTATACGTTGACGTATGAACTGTCATGCCGACGAACTGGAAGTTAGGAATCTCATGTTATGATATCACATCATCAGGTCGAGAAAGAAACAGCTGGAAATCGTGATTTTGATATCTGATAAAGATGAGTGTCTGATTTAATGGGCTTCCAGGTAACGTATCTACTGCTTCTTCTCCTCTGGTTTGGAAGCAGGTAGTTTGAAGGTCTCAGGTTTGCGATCTTCACCTGACCCAACTTGTTCCCAAGCGCTGGATCCTCCTTCAAAATTTCGGAAGGCCTGGGTAAGTTCCAGTGGCTCGGTGACAATTCTTTTCTTCTCCTCGTCGTAGCGAATCTCGGTATATCCTGTGAGTGGGAAATCTTTCCGTAGAGGATGACCCTCGAATCCATAGTCCGTCATGATACGTCTCAAATCAGGGTGGCCTGTAAAGAAGACGCCGTATAGATCGTACACTTCGCGCTCATACCAATTAGCGCCGCCGAATAAGCTGGTGATGCTTGGCACAGGTGATGATTCGTCGGCGTAGGTTTTGACTCGGATGCGAGAGTTGTATCGAACGGACAGCAGATTGTAAACAACCTCAAAGCGATTGCTGCGTGTTGGGTAGTCGCATGCCGTAACGGTACTAACTTGAGTGAATTCTGCAGCAGTATTATCTGGAGACATAGAAGGTCAGCCTCTGCCAAAATAGTAGAGGGCGGCGTACGAACACTTCAGGAAAGAAAAGACCGGGATAACTCCAGATGGAGAAATGTAAATGGTGAGCTCATCCTTCCAGACAGAGAATTGCTGGATGTACTTTGGAAGGCACCCCATCAGCCAGGTTCCGTATCGATGAAGATTGTCCGCCTTGCTTTGGTATTTGGCTGTCGGGTTGATGATCGGCGCTTTGAGGGTTCCAATTGCGTCTCTCGGAGCTTCTCTCATGTTATGAGCCTCCTGGGGCATTGCAACCATTCGAGGAGACGAGATTGATATCGCTCGGGTGATTTGTCCGGCGCGAGCTCGCGTCAAGGCCTTTGCAGGCTCAAGAGTTGAGCTCAGAGTCGCTCTCCATGGGACCTTGCTTGCCATAGCGAATTGCTTGCCAGGATGCAATGGCTGCGAGACTTGATTGAACTGGTGGGGGACTCGATTTGTTCAACGAAGCAATTAGCTCAGATCTCCGTGGACTCTGTTTGAATATCCGGTGATTTGCCGTTGGATGTCATAGTGTGTGACGGCTCGCACAGTGCATTATTTGTATTTGGTGGGTTACTAGGTACATTAGTACTGCCTAGGTACATACTAGGCAGGCAGGTTGGCATGGAACTCACCAGTGCATTTGTATACAGTATGGATATGAGATGCGCACCACCTGTAGGTACGCAAATTACAGGGTGAGATTAGTAGGCGGTACCTGTATGAAGCGTTGCCTCCGATACCTTGAACACAGTACCTACCTGTGAAGTATCTGTGCAATGAGTAGGTACCTAGCGCCTTTTTTTGTGTAGGCAGGTACTGGGTAGTATTTCAATAAAATTCAACTGGCCAATAGGTACCTAAGTAGGTGCTGAGTCTTCTCGTAGCACCAGCTGGCGCTTTAGTCATGTATTGTTACAGTATTGCTCTGAATAAGCCATGAGTTTATACCTGTTCCTTGCAAGAGTTAGAACGGAGGCAAGAAAATCACGTGATTGTGGAGCCTGTTGAATTTGGCACCAAGCAGTTGGCTCGTCCCACACCACGTTCTGAACAAACATCATCACGTAGCAATCTACCATTTGGCCAGCACAACCACGGTTTTATATATATATATATTCGACGATAATAGCATACCCTCATCATAAACATGGCGCCACAGGATTCTTTCATAGAGGAAGACGAAGATGTCTGGTATGTGAATGTGGATGAGCATTCTCATTGGGAAGAAGTCGCCCTCTAATGCCGTCACAGCCCTCTTTGCATCGAAGAGTTTGATTTGTCCGACCGAAACTTTCGCCCTTGTCCCTGCGGCTACCAGGTAACCACCCATTTGGTCTCAAACACAAATAATGTACACCCCTAACGGCATTTATAGGTCTGTCAGTTTTGCTTTAATAACATAAAAAATAACATGAATGGTCTGTGTCCGGCATGTCGACGACCTTACGACGAGAAGACCATTCAGTGGAAAGTCGTGACACAAGAAGAGTAAGCTGTTTAACTCTTTGACCAAGATTCCTTATGTTGACTCTTTATAGGGTTGCCGAGTTCCGTGCAAATATACAAAAAAATCAACGCAAGCGAGCTCAAGAACAGCGCCAGAAGGAGGTTCAAAAACGCGAAGCTGAAAAAGAGAATCGCAAAAACCTTATCGGAGTACGTGTTGTACAGAAGAATCTGGTTTATATTACAGGTTTAGCACCCACCGTCCGCGAGGATGAACTTCTGAAGACGCTTCGGAAGCCCGAATTTTTTGGGCAGTACGGTGTTATTCAAAAGATTTCGATTAGTAATCGGAAGAGTTCGGATGGTCAACACCATTCGCTGGGCATCTATGTCACTTTTGAAAAACCTGATGAAGCGACTAGGTGTATCCAAGCTGTTCATGGGTCACAGAACGGTGACCGGATACTTAAGGCTCAATACGGCACAACTAAGTACTGTTCTGCATGGCTCAAGAACGAGAAATGCAACAATCCTGGCTGCATGTTTCTGCACGAACAAGGCGATGAAGAGGACAGCTATACTCGCCAAGATTTATCATCCATGAACAGCATCCACACACAGCGGCCGCTGCCTGGAGGAAACAACAGCTCTTTCCGCACAACCCCTCGACAGCAAGCCTCGCAGCCGACCCTAACGGCTATTTCGCAAAGTATGGCGCGTTCTTCTAGTAAAGATGGCTCAGACTATGGACCAGATGGTTCTGCTTTGCCTTCTTCAGCCAATTGGGCTCGAAATCCCCAGCGCAGCCGAAGAGGTAGCCATGCAACAAGCGGCGCTCCATCCAGCCCTGCTATTTCGGCCTCCCTGCCTACTACGACAGAAGTTGCTCAAGAAGCTGTGGAGGATACTGAATCTCCTCCATCTACGCAACCGCCGGAAGATGATAAAATCTCAAATCAAGATCCTGTTGAAGAACCACAGGTATTGCCCTCAAATGGCTCCCTCGCGACCATTCTGCGGGCGTTGCAAAGTTGTACATTTACTAGCTTCGTTACTCCGCAATTCAACGAATTGGAACCTCCGTTATTCGATATCCGGGGAGGGAAGAAGCGGAAAGCCATGCGTGAGGATGATGATGCACGAATCGGTGGGGACCAGAAGAATGCGACCGAAGGACAAAATCAGTCAGAAGGCGAGGCAGAGACAGGCGGCAGCCTTGCTCTCGGTGGTGAACCCGAAGAGCGTGACGTAGTCGGTGATGGACAGGCGTTCGAGCACCGACATCTCAACTCATTCCCTCCAATCCAAAGAAGCAATGCCGATACTCTCTTCGGTCCTGCTCTTAGTGGCGCAAATTTCAATCCAGGTACAGGTCAGATGGGCCGAGGTGTCGCCCCTCAGCAGTTAATGTCACTGCGGCCTCAATCAGGGTTCAGCGATCAGGTCCCTTCGGGCCTATCTAGCCAGGCTACATTCCAAAATCAAGGTCATAATCGTCAATCATCCCGATTCGGCTTTATGGCTGACAGCCCGCCAGCAGCAACCAATCTCAAATTTGCCGCGAATCCAAGAATCATGGGCCAGCAATCGTCCATGATACCTAGCTCGTTGCAATCCTCAGGTAGCAGCCACTTTTTTGGCAGCTCTATGCCAGCGCCACCGCCAGGACTCAAGTCTACAAATACACCACCAAATATTTTTGGTCAGGGATTTGGCGGCTCGGCATTTGGGGCTGCAACGAAAGACGCATCTGGCGACTTGCTACAGAGTTTAATTAGTAGGAGCCGAGGCGGTGGTAACCAGCCTCATGATGGTGGAAAGCGTGAGTACATGATCTCTTCTTTTTCTAATCAGTATCCACCACCCTCAACCTCTACCCCAGCTCCTACTTCTGGCCTTTTGGCATCGCTCTACGGTAACCACCCCGGAGCATTCCAAGACTTTGGCTC
The DNA here is from genome assembly GCF_000170995.1 of Trichoderma virens Gv29-8. NCBI lineage: Eukaryota > Fungi > Ascomycota > Sordariomycetes > Hypocreales > Hypocreaceae > Trichoderma > Trichoderma virens. Next base: position 2,685,723 of record NW_014013745.1, on the reverse strand, counting down.
GAAGCAGAAGAAGAAGGGGAAGAAGCATAGACATGCTAACACTTCCTCCTCGGGGGGGAGTGGTCTAGTGGATCTTGCGGACCCGAGTATACTGCAAGCGAGGATGCAGCACCAATCGCAAAGCAACACCGGAGTCAATCAGGGAGTTTTTAGCGGCCAGAGCCAAGGTGGGTATGTCCCGAACATGATGTATAATTCCAGTTATGCCCGATGGTAGCAGTACCAAGGGCATTGCATGAAATGATGATATTCATTGCACACTTTTATGTTGTACTAGAGAGGCGCTCAAGAGGACCTGCATTTGAAGTTAGGGACATTTTTATGGATTCGCGTGGCATACCTTTATTCCAGCGGGCCATTCACGATAACGGCTGGAGGAGCACTTTTTTTTCTCCTTTTTCTTTCGGACAATTGCATTAAAGCCAGCAAGGGTGGCCCTTATTTCTTATTTCATCATTTTCTTCCTCTTCTTCTTCTCCTTCTTCTTCTTCTACTACTACTACGGACCGAGTTTTATGGTTTAATGCAAGCCGAGTATCCAGTAAGGCAAACCATCATCGTCTTCCACACAAATCCTCCTGTATGTTAACGGATTGCTCGGAGACACCAGGACTGGTGTCTCCTTGGGTCGCAATATATAATACCGAACTTCTCTACCTTCCCCTCGTTGTTCCCCGTGGAAGACGATGATGGAGGTCGTAGGATGGCTCCTTTTGCCTTTGTATTATAAAACTCCCCAATCCGTAGCCCGCTATCCCGTCACTGCCCTTGTGTTAAGCCCTTATTGTACAGCACATTGCTAATGTGTTCTTTAGACCATGACCTTAGTTTACCGGACGAAGCAGAATTATCAGTGGATGCACTGGTCTCGGATGAGTCGTTGCCGGCCCTGGCATCATCTCCATCAGCTACTAACATAGAGTCCCGTCGCTTGGCTTCTTATTTGGATAGCCAGGATGCGCCTGTTCACTCAACTGCTAAAGATATACCGATTCAGGGACAGTCACAGCGTTCGAATTTGATTCCAACTACGCCGCATATTCCAACCTTTGGAGCTGTGTATGACCCAGCCTTTACTCAGGTGCCTTCGAAACTGGATGGCCTCGATCAAGAGGCCGACATCCGCACCAAGCATCATGCGGCAAAGGACTCTTCTCCTGGTGCAATACTCGGACCTTGGCCTACTTCTGCTAAAGGATCTATACTTCAGGAAAAGGATTTTCCTGCTTTAGGTGCGCCAAGGACAAACGACACTATGAGTACCAACGCCGGTTTAGCTACTTCCAAAACCATGCTATCGAAAACCATACCGACAACCAGGAGGCAACATGATAAAATTTCCGAAACTGTGCATGTGGATCATGGAGATGACATTAACACGGATGAATCTCAATCCACAAGAGGGAGCGACGACAAATCCCTGGGTCCCATGGCTCCGGGTTCTGGAGCTATTTTCATCTCTCCATCTAAAGAAGACCCTTCAAAAGCAGATGAATTGGCGGAGATTTCTAGATTCCCACCCCTGCCTACCCCTGCAGTTACCAGTGGAGTGGCTACACCCTCACGAAGTATGCCGAAAACGTTAAGAGTGGTTCCTTCATCAATCAAGACAGAGACTCGCCCGGCGTCACCGTCACCTCTTCCAATCTCCACTGTACCTGCGGCAGGAAAGCCCGTACATTCTCACCGGCCTGGCACCCCAGCCAGCGAAATGATCAGTGATACCGCCTCTGTTACCTCATTTTCGGTTTCCATTTCTCGAGCTGGGTCACCTCCCCTCAGCAAGGTTGGCACCGCTCCAATAAGAGGCACCACAAAGAGTCAGCAACGCAAACAGCGCAAAGATGTGTTGAAACAAGAAACGAAGACCCTCGCTGAAACACCTAAGACGGAAGAAGCAGAACATGCTCCTGTCATCGGACGCAAGAAAAAACAGAAGAAGGAGAAGCCCGCTAAAGAGGTTAATGTCTTGTCTTCGGCAGCTATTCCCGCAGAACCATTAAAGGACGAAACGAGTCCCCTATCTAAAGATGTTGGAAAGCGACTGCCTGATTACAACAATGAAGAATCGAAAACAGAGAGCACGGGATATACGCACAAAGAAAAACAAGATACGAGGAATTCAGCAAAAGAGGTAATCGAGATAACGGCTTCGTCACCCACACCGTCATTGCCCAAAGCAGCTGAACCTGCAGATAAGACTCTTGAAAGACCACAGTCAAGCCCTGCATCCGTCTTTGCCGATATAAGAGAGTCGCTCTGCACTGCTGCTCCCGATAAGCTGCAACTGTTAAAGCCTGTTTCTAGCAATTCATCCAGGCCAGAGCACAGCTCATTAAACCCATTGGGCAAAAGGGGAGATTGTAAAGAGAGCTCTTGCAGATGTGGTGAGATGCAAGATGCTGATCTTGCGGCACTACGAGCGGGAAGGCCTGTGCGTAAACAATTTCATACCGACGGCAGCCGCATGCTTATCACCCCCCACGGAGATTGCATCCGTGGGCTGACACCAGAAGAAGAGGACACCTTTTTAGCCCTCCAAACTGCCATTGCTGCGACGGCAGAGAATCCTGCTGCATTTGTGGCGCCAAGACACCAGCCGAGTAGCGGAGCTTTCTCGCTCATCAAGGGTCGAGCAGTTCCGAATGGACGACCGAACATTTTCCCCTCCACTGTGCAGCCACAATCTCAGGACCCCATTGGCAAGCTTCAACGAGAGGATGCTTTAAGTTACATCAATCAGTATGTGCTACCCAGACTAAGCCTTGGGGCTACTAGTATGGGATTCCCCAAGGGGGCATCTTCTACTCGGGACTCGGCAAGTCTCAACTCTCTCGCGCCCTATTTTTACGGCCCAGATGCCGCCGCCGGAGTGGGCATTTACAGCACTCCAGAAAGCGCTCGAGCTATACAGGATTTTGCTGCTCCTGGAATGTCACTTGATGAAATTGGTAAAGGTGCAGCAGCCAGCTCAATTGGAAATATGCCCCTGATGAGCGTTGAGGACGCGGAAGCAGCGTTAACGGCGGCAAAGAGAGAGACCGAGAAGCTTGAAAAGGGCCTGAACCTTGTCATCAAGCGGAACCGTAGGCTCTTACTTGGTGCTTGATGCACTCATGCGTATGCTCTTGAACAGCGCGCTCTTAAACAAGCGTGCTCTAGAACAGCGGTTCGCAAAATTATGTATTACTAGGTATATGTAACATGTAATTTTACCTAAAGGCAGCCTTCACCTCTACCCTAGGCCATTCAAAGAACACCTCCCCGCCATAGACGTCAGTAATAATCCTACCTATCCTGCTTTCAACACTGGTGTAGAATTCTTCACACTCTTGAAGCACCCTGACGACCAAGCCCCGACTGAGGGTTGGGTCATCTGCATCACCAAAGTGCTTTTCCACGCGTTTCCGTAGAGTTTCAATCCCTTTCCGCACTTCCTTCGCGTCATACGAGCCCAGCACTTTATTGAATGCCGTCTTGTTGTTTGAGGGCTGTCGTGCAATTGCCATTGCGGACTTGCCGGTTTGTAGCTGCGCTTCGATATTCTCAATCTGCTCCAGAAGTCTCCCAAGGGGTCGCCGCATCACCGCATTTAGATATAGCGCCATGTGTTCATGATATTCAGTGTTTGCTTGTGCTTTCCAGTTCTCAAGAACCTGTAGACCGCGAGCATCAGTCTCTTCGAGGAAGTGATTCATGTTTTCAATCAGTAAAATGTGAAAGTTCAACGCCTCCTTGTCCTCTGGATCAGCTGCTCCACCGGCAACCCCAACGACGGCTGGGTGCTCACGCGCAATCACCATTAGTGACTCAAACATCGTCTTTAGAATGCGATCATACTCCCGATTAACCGTCCGTCGCAAGATTAGGTTATGATCTAACCCAGCAACCATGTTCTCGACGGCGGCCATGAATGCAGGGAATATTCGTATGAAGGATATGACGCCCTTGCGCTTCTTGATTTTGACCTTTGTTTCCTCAATGGCTCGTATCTGCTCGTCAACAAATTTTCTGAATTGGCCCTCCAATGAGGCATGCAACTTCTGGAGAAGGGCATTGAGAAAATCTTGATTAGATTGCCCCATTTCAGACAACTTTCTCTCGAGTGTGGCGAGCACTCCAACCCCTTGGCTAAATCCCAATCAGTCAGTCTTGGCCGGCTTGGATTGAACATTTATAATAACTTACAGTGGATCTTGGGCGATTGCCCACTCCATCAATCTTCGCAACTCAGCCTCAAGGAATGCAAAAATGGCCTCCATGGATCGTGTAACCCGACGAGCAAGTTCTCGGTCAGGCTCCATGAGCCTGTGACGCTTCAAATCGCCTCCACGACGGTCTCGAGGAGGAGACGCTGCAACTGCCTCTGGGAAATCTGCTTGCTCTAGCGTTGTCGCGTGGAAGAAGTCGATGATAAAATTTTGTTCCATCTCAACTAGAGGCAAAAGATCTTCCAGGACCCCAGAGAAGATTTCGTACGGTAGGCTTCTGTTATCCACGGTATTCCTTTCCGTGGTGTTCTTTTCAACGTGCGCTCTGGTGCCACCATCTGCCAATGGCGACCGCAGAGCTTTAGCCAGCGTTTGGCTACGTTTGACGGTCAACTTTCTAGCAGCTGTAGCAACACCCTCCTGCTGCTTTTCAACTTGAGACGAGAAGATAACCTCTGCTTCATCTCCCGTTAATTTTCTCGCATTTTTACGCCAAACAGTGATTACATGCTGAAATTCATGCTTATACACGGGTGAGCTCTTGTCTTGATAAATCTGCATGAGGCGATTCCAGTTTTCTAGGTCCGCGTCTCTTGCGTAGAGCATCAAGGGGCTGTACTTCCACAGAAGATCTCTTCCAATGCTGTGGTGCGCAGGATCAACCTTTTTAGAAAGAGCGCCATCCAATGCGCGCTTCGTTTCGACATAAGCTTCTGCGAATTGGCCGGTCATGAAGTCCAGTAGTCGTTTCATGAAAAACCTGCTTTCGTGCAGGTACATTTCTCTCTTCTCTTGTACAATCCTCATCTTGCCGTAATTGCTGTTTAACCCCAAGGCATGATCAGCGTCCAGGGCCGCATCCATAGACTTTCCGGTTTCATCACCTCCAAGAGAGGGGTCAATCTTGATCATGGCTCTAAACAGAGTCACAAGGGAGAGTTCGACCTCTTCCAAGCCTCGAAGATTCTCCAGGGGCGCCTGTTGAAGTGCCTGGAGGTCGTTTGATGTAATAGCGCATGTTTCAAGCAATGACTCCAGCTCTTTCCTTAGCAACTTTTGGTTGGCCGTTTGTACCTGGAGACCTTGGCCCTGGGCTTCGATATAGGCAATATCGTCTGAGAGGGTCTTGACGCTGTCAGCTAGAGATTCAAAGATAGACACAAACGAACCAACAATGGGAACAAAGGGAAAGGGGGGAGGCATACCGAGAGCTCCACTGAATATAGCGTGAGTAAGTTATCCAGCTCTTCGCATTCACCCATGGCAAGGTCGATTCCTCGTTTGATAGTATTTACCCTCTCATCTTCTTCTCGAAAGCGTGCTAGCCACCCTCCCGCCTGGACTGTGTTTAATTCTCGTTCTAGATCATTGCCTATATCGTCCATATTCAAGCAGTGCATTTGATCACCGGGAACCCAACCAAAGAAGTCCAGCCATTTGCCGAATTCTTCACTGCGATCATCAAGTATAATGGGGTCAACACCCAGCCTTTGAAGATACCTAGCATCTTGTCCAACGACCACAGGCCGACGAGAGGCCTCTTTCGGAACGGTTGCGTCCTTCTCGGTCTCATTAACCTCTTTAGTTGGTGCTTGTACATTTCCAGGGGTGCTTGACTCAGCCACCAATATTTTGACCTCCGGTATTGTCAAGTCACTAATAGCCGGCTTGGGAGGTTCAATGGTCGGAGGGTTTGCGTCGCGAGATACAGGTCTCGGCGGTGCTGGGACAACGCTTGTAATACCATCAGGGCCCTCGTTTGCCTTGGCTTGGTTTTGACGGAGACGTTCTCCAGCTCCTCCCGGTCGCGGACGGAAAGCATTTGCAGCAGATGCAGCCTTCCAAAAGGCACCGGCAACATCCCCTTTGGATATTTTGGACTTTATCATAGGACCTAAACCAGGACGAGTTTCCTCATCCGGTGAGCTTATTGTTTTTTCAAGGGTTGGAGCATCCTTTGTTCCTGATTGATCTGGGGGAGTTACTTCCACCGGTGAGGTAGCAGGTAGATCTTTCAAGTCGCTGTTAATACTAACGCTCCCTGATTTTTGTTCCACGTCCTCCAAGGGCTCCACTACACGTGGCGGGCTTCCATCATGGCTAGTTCTACCAGCAAAAGCTATCCCTGGCTGTAACACTGATGGAATTGCTGGAGAAGCAACTCGATCGATGCTCCGTGGTGGAGGCGCCACCGGCTCCCTTTTAGCTGGTGAGCTCATCAACGGGGCAGGGACCAAATCCCTATCCTGCGGTCTTGAAGGATCCATAGGGGGGCGCCTTCTTTCAGGGGGGAGTTTGCTTTCCAGGGATGGGCGAGACATTGCAGGTATGGAATCGTGAGTTGAGTCAGGAATATCTCGAGGTTCGCTCAGCCCACTAAGGCCACTCGGTCCACTCATGCCGCTACGCGAACGCGGAGGGATGCTCGACGTATCATCGCCTTTTGTTGCAGTAGAGTTGGCAATAGAGTCTTGGCTTTTGTTGTTTTGGGTTGTCCATCGGGGAACGGACCGTTCTCTGGACGCAGTAGAGTCGAAACTTCCAGCGGGAGACCTAGTTTCATTCGGTGAAGGCCGGGCAAGAGGGGAAGGCCTGGGATATCGCGGGGCCTCTCCAAGAGCACTCTTGGAAGCGGCCGAGGATGTGGCGATAGCTTGTTGGCTAGTCGCCGGGTCAATCGTTTGCTGTCGAGGTGGAGTTCCGGCTGGGCGCTTGCCTGCTCCCAGAATTTGATCCAATTCCCTTTGATCGAACCCCGATAGCTCAGGCAATTTACCTCCTGTATATTTGCCATATATCTTGATTAAACTTGCGATGAAGAATTTCTTCTCCTTTTCGGTTTGAGCTTGCCAAAAATAGGGCTTTCCCAGTGTAACAAGGAATCCAGTCTCCCCAGCCCATTCTCGCAGGTTCGGGCTTACCTTGGGCCCTGTATAGGATTCGATATGTGAGAGGTCGTCCAGGTTCCATGTCTTGCCGATTGAGAAAGATCCACTATTGTTCTCTTTGGCTTTGTGGACTCGAACCCTTCCAGATTTTCGTACTGCCACGACAATAATCCTGGGCTTCTCGGTATTCTGACCCCGGGCTTCAGGAGGTGGTGGCATCGATGAATGCGAGGAGAACTCGGTGACGCGAATATGGGTAATATAAGTTTCATGAACTATGATAAAAGGTTAGTCAAAGTAGAATTGCTATAAGACACTTCATATTTGAGAGTCTTACGCAGGCCATCGGTATCCTTTTTGTTGAAACAGCTGTCAATGATTCGACGTTTCTCATCCTCGAATCGTTCCGCCCTGTTGGCGGCCGCGCTGGAGCCAGTTGCGCTTGAATAATCCATTTTGAAATACAGAAAAGAGACCACTAATAAGACCAATAGATTAGGTTAACAACTCAAACAAGCCGCCCGGCTCCAACATTGTGTGCAAGCAATGACGCGTGCAGGATCATGAGCAATGCTCCGAATACTGAAGCTGCAAGATCAATGTCACTCGCATTGGGGGTGTGGTGCCCCACAGTTATCCATATTCTACTTCACCCATAACATTATAAAGATACGCTAATTGAATATGATACAATTTTATTTCCAAAAAAAAAAATGCTTTTTAAATAGTTATTACGTATTATATATTACTAAGTCACGAGATATATGACATAAGTAAGATTGTATATATTTTGTTACTATTTTGCAATAAATACTATAACACGATATATATTATAATAATTATAAATTTTTATGGATTTATATATAGTAATTATAAAATACTAGATTATTTAGGAAATTTTCATAAGTTTAGCACTGTATTTGGTTTTGTCCCTCTTTAAATCTCTCAAGTATGGAAACTAGGCAGCTCGCCAGCCAATCAGAAAGCTCCATTATCAAATCCAATTCCGATTCAGAGTCTTGCCAGCGCTCTTGCTCTGTCATTCTGCCACCCTGCCAATCAATCGCAACGATACCATGCTGTCTACCCGAGCAACCTCCAGAAAGGCCGTCAGTCTCTCGCGAGGCGCCACGAGAGGCCTGGCCACTGTTCAGGATGCCCCCCCTGTGCGAACATATGGTGGGCTGAAGGACCAGGACCGGATTTTCCAGAACCTGTACGGGCGATACCCGGCCAACCTTCAGAGTGCTAAGAAAATGGGCGATTGGCATAAGACAAAGGAGATTCTGTTGAAAGGTGACGATTGGATTATTAACGAAATCAAGGCCTCCGGTTTGCGCGGGCGAGGTGGCGCGGGCTTCCCCTCTGGTCTCAAGTGGGTATGTCACGATCTTCGACCTCAATATCGACCTTGATGAGTCTCTAACCCCATAAACAGTCCTTCATGAACTTCAAGGGCTGGGAAAAGGACACGAAACCGCGGTACCTTGTGGTCAATGCCGACGAGGGCGAACCTGGCACCTGCAAGGACAGAGAAATCATGAGGAAGGACCCGCATAAACTCGTTGAAGGCTGCCTTGTTGCGGGCCGAGCAATGAATGCCACCGCCGCCTACATTTATATCCGTGGCGAATTCTACCACGAAGCGGCCGTTCTCCAAAATGCGATCAACGAGGCTTATGCAGATGGCTTGATTGGCAAGAATGCCTGTGGTTCCGGATACGATTTCGACGTCTACATTCACCGTGGTGCCGGTGCCTATGTCTGTGGAGAGGAGACATCCTTGATCGAGTCTATAGAAGGAAAGCCTGGAAAGCCTCGACTCAAGCCCCCTTTCCCTGCTGCGGTCGGTGTTTTTGGATGCCCTTCAACTGTCGCTAATGTGGAAACTGTTGCCGTTGCGCCAACTATTTGTCGCCGCGGAGGAAGCTGGTTCGCTGGGTTTGGCCGTGAGCGTAACCAAGGAACCAAGCTGTTCTGCATATCAGGTCATGTGAACAACCCTTGCACAGTTGAAGAAGAAATGTCCATTCCCCTTCGCGAGCTTATTGACAAACACTGCGGTGGCGTCCGAGGCGGTTGGGATAATCTGCTAGCCGTTATTCCTGGTGGTTCCTCAACTCCAATTTTGCCCAAGAATATCTGTGACGACCAATTGATGGATTTCGATGCCTTGAAAGATAGCCAATCGGGTCTGGGCACGGCAGCAGTCATCGTCATGGACAAGAGCGCGGATGTCGTACGTGCAATTAGCCGCCTGAGCCACTTCTACCGCCACGAGAGCTGCGGCCAGTGCACGCCATGCCGTGAAGGCAGCAAGTGGACGGAGCAGATAATGAGCAGGTTTGAGAAGGGACAGGGACGAGAGAGGGAAATCGACATGCTTCAGGAGTTGACAAAGCAGGTCGAAGGTCACACTATTTGCGGTAAGCGCCCCTCGACTTCCCACTGCGTATCTTTGATTCTAACATTCCCTAGCTCTCGGCGAAGCCTTTGCATGGCCAATCCAGGGCCTCATCCGCCATTTCAGACCTGAGCTAGAAGCCAGGATGGAGAGCTACGCCAAGGCCACAGGAGGTGCTGCTCTGGCTGGCGGGTGGCAACACGATTCAAGGGCCCATGGAAAACTGGTTTCTCCTGGTCAGTGATGATGATGGCTCTTACCTATATATAGATTATCTACTAGAGTGGTGTCGCCGACGGCTTAGCCCGCACGATAATCCACCTAGCTTGATATCGGGTCTTAATATGTATAAAAAAAATTATATTTGAAAGTAGATATAATTAAAACATGTCTCATTGTTGTACGTATGTTGGGTCTCAGCCCCCGTAGCAATCACAAATCTCATACTTATGTAACGGTATAGCCACCATCAACGCGAATATCAGCACCAGTTACATAACTGCTTGCATCAGAGAGTAGAAAAGCCACAGGGCCCATGAGGTCTTGGGGTAGGCCCATCTTGCCCTGAGGAATAAGTGATACCCATTTCTGTTTCAGCTCTGGATTCTCATCCAGGATTTTCTGGGTTCTAGATGGAAGTTCAGGTCAGCTAGCCAGTCTCACAGTACAATAAAAGGCACACTAGGTTGGATAACTCACAGCGCAGTCAGCATGTATCCTGGTGAAAGACAGTTAACTCGGATGCCAGCATGGGCCCACTCAACGGCAAGGGATGCTGCTAGATGGCGAACCCCGGCCTTGGAAGCGTTATAAGGACTAGTTCATACCCTTGTTAGCTGATCGAAGCTCTTTTCTCTCCTCATCATTGGTGAATGGGATCAGCATCACTTACGCTTGAGGCTGGGGGACGTTGACAATGGATCCCGACATGCTGCCAATCATGACCATGCTGCCAGGGCTCTTCCTCTCCATGAGGTGACGAGCAACCGAGGTAGCGAACAGATATGTGCCATCTACGTTGACAGCCCAAAGCTTTCGAAGGCGATCAATTGGGTAATTGACGGCCTCGAAATTTTCAGTGAAGCCCGCCGAAGTGACCAAGTTGTCTATCTTGCCGTGCTGCTGGATAATCTCAGCTATACACTTTTCGACAGAGTCGGCATCTGCTACATCGGCGTAATGCGCCGTGACTTTGGGAATGCTGAAGATCTATTAGACACGGCGTCTAAAGACACAAACCCGCATGGAGCACTAACCGTTGCGCATTGGGGTTCTCCTTGACGAAAGCATCTACAATCAACTTTGCCTGCTTCTCAGCCTCGTCCTCTGTTGCTACGTTAGCTGTCTGGGAGTAATGCGTTTAGCAGTGGCCTGGAATCTCACTGTTCATGTCGACCAAGGCCAGATCAGCCCCGGAATAGACCATGCCCTGGCCAATCACAAGCCCCAGTCCTCTTGCACCTCCAGTGACGACGCCAACCTTTCCGTCAAGGGTGAAGCTAGGGAGCGTAGGCTTGACATATTGGCCACCAGCACCAGAGACAGGCTTGCTGCTTGGAAGCTCATGCTCAGCGGGGTATTCAAACTCGACTTCAGAATCTGTTCGAGAGTGGCTTCCGGGCTTGTCCTGTCGTGGCGGCACACTATGGAGCTTTCTTGCTGCAGCCAATGGCAGGCGGCTGGCCGGTCTGAACGCAAAGGCTCGGCTCGCCAGCCGCAGCATGGACGCGGACGATTTCAGTGTCGCCACCATGTTTGTGGGGTTGGAGAAAGATGCTTCGAGAGCTCCAAGGTGGGAGAAAGGGATAATATATATATACGCTTACCTATGTATTACCTCCTATACCTGTATATCTCCCGATGTCGCTCTTACAGTGGCCAGTGGAGGCGGCTAAGAATTCCCCGTGGAAAATGCGGATTGCCACAGCGGTTGTGCTATAGACTGCTAGCAGTAGTGGTTGTGGAGGCAAGCTTTCTGCATTGCGACCCCAGTAGAACCTTACCTACCTATCAGCCATTTGGATCCTGTCCAAGATATTGTGTGTCTGTGCAGCTCTCTGATACGCTCCGCGTGAGGGGAGGGATAGCTTCCAACCTCACCTAGGATCGTATCTTCATGTAGGGCAGCCTTTGGTCTCTTGGTGATACTGATACGTACTGATACTCACTGCCCCCAGCTACCATTCCATCCTCTACTGAACGGCCAATGACCCTTCGTATATGGTTCGATTAGCTCGGGGTACCAGGTTCGAATTTTCCTGCTGGATTCCGGTCAAGAGCTTTCAGGCATCCTCCAATTTTAGGGTGGATAGATGGGTTAGCGTGACGCTCACCCAGGGAAACGAAGCCACTGGGACATCAGGCAGCAGAATAAAAATCACCCCTCAATGGCATGAGTTGGGAACTTGATGCTAAGCACTACCACCTAACCCCATGGGTATTATCGTGGAGGCACCATGCATCTCCTTTTCATATTAGTATTTTAATTTGTCTAATATATACATGGCTCTGGGTGCCTTATCTTGCAATACCTGTCTTTGGGTACAATTGGACGAGTCTAGTGATGTGGAATGGAGTGTGCCATCGTGAGCTTGGTGTCCAATTCTCTTCCCAAGCTCTTCGCCATGTCTAGAGTCCAACCGACTGCTACGTCCCAACCCACAAAGAGTCTGAGCCAAAGGTACCATGGCAAAGTCGTCAAGGAGGAAAATTCTAGTTGTTTAATGATCTGTACTCAATAAGGCTGGTATCTTATATCAAGAGGGCAACTCCTCCTAACTCCCGGGTCCCTGTTTACGCTATAGGGTAGCCCTTGGTAGTACTTTGCCGAGAGTTGCACCGAGAACTGCCAAGAATACTGTATAGGAGCGGCATTGTGAGGTGCTTGTGCCATCTATATCGCCAGCCATCACGTACGTCTTAGCCATCCGGTGCCCGTTAAGGTCCCTGTCGTGTGGTCTAAGCAGAAAAAAAGGTACGGGCTTTAGTACCTCTTCACAATGTGGTGCGGGGCATTTCTTGTGTGGTAACTGCGGGGCATTCTGAGCTAAAGCAGCAAGCAAGGTACACGGAAGAAATACTTGCTGGCTCACTATCGACATCGACTTGTCGAAAATTCGAATAGCCCGATGACTTGTCCACCACTACCTGCCAGGGTCGTGAATCGATATGTCTGAACATGCCCCCAGCAGCAACGCTGCCGAGGGCTCTATCGATCTGTCTCTATCTGCCCAAGCTCTAGCTTCGTCGTCCCCCGCGGTGCGCATCGCTGAGCTGCAGCTTGTGAGCGAGGCAGTGGCTCGGAAAAGTACCATCCCAACTTGCTTCAATTCGATACATCCCCGGTTAGCTGACCTCTGTCTTAGCATCTGACGACGAATTTGCCTCCAAAGCTCTGCAGCTCCTCTTCAACACCCATGCCGCTTACCAGGATCGCGAGTCTCGACTGGCGGCCCAAAAATGCCTGGTATCCATCGTCACGAGAGAGGCTAGCTCCTCAACACTGCAACTATTAGTGAAAACTCTACGACAGGAGTCCTCCAAGCAGGGCATTGCTACGTCCAGCGCCTTTGTATTGGTTGAGTGGTGTAGCGTTCTGCTTCAAAATCTAGCCGAATCTTCGTGGAAAGAATTCGGAAACGAAATTCTATTGGCATATGCAGATGTGCTGGAAAAGTGTCTACGACCGTCTTCAAAGCCTACGCTGGCACATTCCGCCACGATAGTCACTCGCAGAGCATTTCGAAAGCTTTTCAATTCGCCAACTCTGGGACCTCAAAATCTCAAAGATGCTGTGACGAATTTAACATCGAAACGCAGCGCGCCATCTGCGAAAAACTCTATTATTCTGGGAATCATTGCTGGAGTTGCTGTTCGCCGGCCTGCAGTACGACCTACGCTGGAATCTCTTAAGCCATTGTACTACGAATTCTACAATCGCGAGATTCTGGGCTCAAGGACTCCGCTGTCGGGACACATCTCTGCCGGTTTGGGCGATTTCTTTTCCGGCTTTGCAATACTTGATGAATTCCAGACTCAAATTGCTCCACCTCTGGAGAAAAGCTTGCTTCGCACGCCTGAAGTTATCTTGGACGGTGTTCTCCAGAGCCTAGTGAAAGATTTGCCTGCTGAAATCGATCTCTCGGACTTGTTGACCGGCAAGCTCTTGAAACAGCTACTTTCAAACGTCAAATCTACCAATGCTTTGATACGCGCAGGGGTCCTGTCTTCCTTCCGTGCTATTATTGCAAAATGCCACAACCCGGACTCAGTCGACCAAATCATCGAGGAGATCGGGAGCCCCTTGAAAGCGGGCAAGCTGGCCTCCGCTGATCAGCGCATTCTCCATGCAGAAATGCTGGAAGCAATTCCCCTGTCTTGTCCAAACGCTCAAAATATGACTACTATTTTGGCAACTGTTGCAGGCAAGGAAGGGAACGATGTAGCGTTGGCCGCCGAGACATTGACACTCTGTCGAGCTATCAATGTATTGATTAAGGGCAACAGCGAAATTTCGCAGCCTGCCCTAAGCGCATTGCTTAAAGGATTGGCAGATAAGAAAGCGACGACCCGCAAAATTTGGCTTCTTCGCGTAGGATCTATCTTCCAGGCCATAAATGGCGTGGACCTGAACGCTGCGTTGACCTCGTTCACGGAAGCGGTTATTCCAAAATTCATCGACAACTTCCATGAAGTTGTTGCCAACCCTACGCTAACTGCCCAGAACGGGACCATAGTTGGGGCGTATATTCTCACTGCTCTATCCCCTGTTATTCAACAATGGTCCACTGGCTCGAAGATTGGATCCGATCTGCTGAAGCTGTCGACCCCATCTCCTGCTCTTGCCTCGACACAGTCCTTTCTCTTGAACCCCAAAATCTTTAACAAGATTGGAAGTGAGGAAGACCTCCATTGGTTCCGTCTTGCTTTGTCTTCTGTTGCGGCGGGACTAAGCGCCAACACCGCGAAAGAGATCGTTCTTGCGTGGTCGGAGGCGATGATATATATAGTTACAGTCTCAACTGTGCCATCAAACGTGCGACAAGAAAGCGCCAAATCCCTCTCTACCCTCTATGCTCAGAACCCTAGTATGATAGCAGATATCATTATCAATGGCCTGTGGACGTATTTGACGCAGACCATCAATGTCGGGGACAAAGATTCGGCTATGGAGACGCGCGATTTGATTAAGGTTATAAAGTCGATTTGTATCAGCTCCAAAGAGTTGGAAGCCCTCGGGGGTAGCACCTCACAAGAGATGTTGGAGCAGCAAGCTTGTTCCTTACTTATTATCTGCCGTACAGAGCTGATACCCCGAGCCAATTGGATAGACTCTTGTATTCGAATGGGAGTCGACCCTGGAAAACTTGCAACAAAGTATGCCGATACATTACTCAATGAGATCAGCGAGCGTACGTCTGTAAATCAAAAGGTATGAATGTTTTCCATCTCAACAGCGGAACCGCAGCTGATAAAGAACTTTATAGGTTGATGTCATTCGGACTGCTGCATACAATGCAGCAGCAGAGCTGGCCTTTGTTGCTCCAGAAACTATTATTCCTCGACTAAAAGATCTTATATCCCAAGATCTAGATCCACAGCCGGTGAAAGCAATTGGGCCAGTCGACGCCGCTATTTTTAGGACTCAAGAAGGAACCTGCTTCGTGGATGTACTAAGCAAAAAGGGCCAAAATGACGCTCCAAATAAGAATACCAAAGATTACGACATCGTGAAATGGGAGAAGGAACTGAGAGATCAACTTGAGAAAAAGAAGGGCCCACAACGGAAACTCACGGCCGAGGAAACGTCTAAAGTGAATGCCCAGTTGAAGAAGGAAGCTCAGATACGGGCATCAGTTCAAGCGATCGAAGCCAAACTTCTCCGCAGCATCGGGATTATACACTCCCTGGCAGTGGGACCACCCACGGATGCGACACTCTGGCTGGGCTCCGCCATCAATTCACTTCTTGCTGTTATGGAAGCTGGCGCAAATCTCATTATAGGCGATGCTGCCTCCAAAGTCTACATCACCTGTGCCGAGAAAGTGAGTTCTAGGCTAGGGTCAACTCGCCCTGCTATTGGAATTGCTACGCTCAGGCTCCGAGACCTATCTTTAGAGGGCACCTATGGGGACGAACCACTCGCCGATCTTGCGACAAGGGTGCTATATCGTCTCCGGTTTGCTGGTGAGCAACGACCGTTTGATGCGGTGTCATTAATATACATCTTCCCACTCCTCTTTTATATTTTGAGAGAGGGAGGTGTTGGAGAGACCGTAGACGATCGGGATACCCAAATTGTACTGGCCGTGGAGTTTATCTCATTTCACAGTATTGTATTTTCTGATGAATCAATACCGCGCACAGAGCTCCTGGCTGTCCTTATCCATTCAATGCAAAGCCATGCTCAACACTACAAAATCATCAAAGATTGCTTTGCTGACATCTGCCGATGCATCGCACCTAACATCACTGCTGATGAGATGCTGGTCCTTTCTCAGGGGGTCATAGTACCACAGGCTAACGTCAGAACCGCTGTTTTGCAGTCTATTAGTGCAGACATTGATATGAGCGAACTCGGCTACAGCAGCGAGATTTGGCTGGCATGTCATGAAGACATAGAAGAAAACCAAGAGCTTGGAATGGAGATATGGGAAGAAAGCGGGTTTAAGCTTAGTGCTGAGGTCCCCATGCTGATGGTACCGTTCTTGAAGAGCAAAGATGGACAACTCCGTCGGGCTGCGGCACGCTCACTTTCGAAGGCTGCGGAAGTTGACAAGGAATCTCTCCTTACCGTGATCCCAACATTGCAGTCTATCTATTTGGAGATGGCGAAGCCAAAGGTCCAACTTCTTGATGAATTTGGGATGCCAAAGAAAATGGACTTGTCTGACCCATGGGAGGCGAGGCATGGTATAGCAACCGCTATCAAGGAACTGGCCAATGTCCTAGATTCTACACAAGTTAGTCCTTTACTCGACTTCCTGATTCAGTCTGGACCTCTGGCAGACAAAAACGCCTCAGTTCGAACAGAAACACTTGATGCTGCTATCCGGGTCATCGAATTCCAAGGAAGTGGCATAATTGATGAGCTGATGAAGAAATTCGAAACCACCCTGGAGCAGCCTGACAAGAATAGCGATGAAGTGGACCGTGTCAACGAGGCAGTGGTTATTATGTATGGTGCTTTGGCTCGCCATCTCCACCCCGGGGACAAAAAGATTCCCGTTGTGATTGAGCGTCTCTTGGCAACCTTGAATACGCCGTCTGAGATGGTCCAATATGCCATTGCCGAATGCTTACCCCCTCTGATCAAGGCCTATCCGTCAAAGCTGTCCGAATATATACAGCAAATGATGAACGAGCTTCTGAATTCCAAGAAGTATGCCACCCAACGAGGAGCCGCCTACGGTCTGGCAGGGTTGATCCTTGGTAGTGGCATATCTACTATCAAGGAACTTCGAATCATGTCAGATCTTAGGGGAGCCATGGAAAATAAGAAGGATTCGCATCAACGAGAGGCTGCTCTTTTGGCGTTTGAACTGTTATCTACCATGTTGGGCCGCCTTTTTGAACCATATGTGATTCAAATAGTGCCATTGCTCCTGAGCGGATTCGGAGATGCCAATGCAGATGTCCGAGATGCTTGCTTGGCAGCCGCAAAAGCTTGCTTTGGTAAGCTGAGCTCATATGGTGTCAAGAAGATCATGCCAACGCTTTTGGAGGGACTTGATGACCAACAATGGCGTAGCAAGCGAGGTGCTTGCGATCTTCTCGGTGCAATGGCATATCTTGATCCCAACCAACTCGCGACGAGTTTACCGGATATCATTCCTCCCTTAACCGGTGTGCTTAACGATAGTCACAAGGAAGTGAGGGCGGCCGCCAACCGAAGCTTGAAGAGATTTGGCGATGTCATTAATAACCCAGAAGTAAAGAGTTTGGTGGACGTGATTCTGAAGGCTCTCAGCGACCCAACCAAATACACCGATGAGGCATTGGAATCACTGATCAAGGTCCAGTTTGTGCATTACCTTGACGCCCCCTCTCTGGCTTTGATTACACGCATCCTACAACGCGGCCTAGGCGATCGTTCCAACACCAAACGCAAGGCAGCACAGGTGATTGGCAGTCTAGCCCATCTGACGGAGAAAAAGGATATTGTCATGCACTTACCGGTCCTCGTTTCTGGGCTTAAGATTGCGGCCGTTGACCCGGTACCAACTACTCGAGCGACGGCATCTAGAGCTCTCGGCTCTTTAGTTGAAAAGCTGGGAGAGGACGCATTACCCAACCTGATTCCCGAATTGATGCAGACTTTGAAATCCGATACTGGCGCTGGTGACCGTCTGGGATCTGCACAGGCTTTGAGCGAAGTCCTAGCCGGTTTGGGCACGAGCAGACTTGAGGAAACTTTGCCAACCATTCTTCAGAATGTAGAGTCCTCTAAGCCTGCAGTCCGCGAAGGTTTTATGTCTCTCTTTATTTTCCTCCCGGTTTGTTTTGGTAATAGCTTTTCCGCATATCTGGGTCGTATAGTCCCTCCTATTCTTGCTGGTCTGGCAGATGACGTGGAATCTATTCGCGAAACCGCTCTTCGCGCTGGACGACTGCTTGTGAAGAATTTTGCAATTCGAGCTGTAGATCTTCTTCTACCAGAATTGGAGCGAGGACTGGCAGATGACAGCTACAGAATTCGTCTTAGCTCTGTTGAACTTGTTGGAGATCTTCTCTTC
Organism: Trichoderma virens Gv29-8; assembly: GCF_000170995.1. NCBI lineage: Eukaryota > Fungi > Ascomycota > Sordariomycetes > Hypocreales > Hypocreaceae > Trichoderma > Trichoderma virens. The sequence goes on along the minus strand of NW_014013745.1, from coordinate 2,667,485 downwards.
AACCTCACAGGTGTGAAAGCTGGTGCTGAGCCAGGAGATGAGGAAGATGAGAATGCTAAAGAAGCAAGTGCTTCCTTGAAGGAAGTACTTGGGGAAGAGAAACGAAACAAAATTTTGTCAACTCTTTATATCTGTCGATGCGACACTGCTGGAGCGGTTCGTTCCGCCGCCATTTCGGTGTGGAAAGCTCTGGTCCACAGTCCCAGAACATTGAAGGAACTGGTGCCAACTCTCACAAGTCTTTTGATTAAGCGACTTGGAAGCTCGAACATGGAGCATAAAGTCATTGCTAGCAACGCGCTTGGTGAGCTGATCCGGAAAGCTGGCGACGGTGTCCTTGCTACTCTCCTGCCCACTCTAGAGATGGGATTACAAACTTCAACGGATACGGATGCAAAGCAGGGTATATGTCTTGCTTTACGCGAGCTTATTTCATCTGCGTCACCAGAGTCTCTTGAGGATCATGACAAGACGCTCATTTCTGTTGTCCGCACTGCACTCATAGACTCAGATGCGGAGGTTAGAGAGGCTGCCGCCGAGGCTTTTGACTCCCTTCAACAGATATTCGGCAAACGGGCAGTTGACCAAGTTCTTCCGTTCCTACTTAATCTCTTGCGATCCGAGAATGAAGCAGAGAATGCTCTATCGGCACTTCTCACACTGTTAACTGAGGCTACCCGGTCCAACATCATTTTACCCAATCTCATCCCGACTCTTACAACTCCGCCGATATCAGCGTTCGATGCAAAGGCCTTGGCTTCCTTGTCTAAGGTTGCTGGCGCATCTATGAACCGTCGTCTCCCCAACATCATTCAGTCATTGATGGAGAATGAGATCAATTGTAGCGACGACGATTTACGTGAGGAGCTGGCGACATCATTCGACACAGTGATTCAGTCAATTGACGAGTACGATGGCCTCAATACTGTGATGAATGTTCTTCTCAGCCTCCTTAAGCATGAAGATCACCGGCGGAGGGCCGCCACAGCTCGACACATGGGTAATTTCTTCTCTGTGTCGAGTGTAGACTACTCTCGATATAACCAGGATATCATTCGATCGTTGTTAAACTCGTTTGATGACGGAGACGCGGATGTCGTGAAGGCTGCTTGGGCTGCTCTCACCGAATTCACGAAGAAGCTTAAAAAGGAAGAAATGGAATCACTCGTTTTGTCGACTCGGCAAACACTTCAGCGCGTTGGTGTTGCAGGTGCTAATTTGCGGGGATTCGAGCTTCCCAAGGGAATCAGTGCCGTATTACCAATCTTCCTACAGGGCCTCATCAACGGAACTGTCGAGCAAAGAGTGCAAGCGGCACTTGGTATATCCGATATCGTAGACCGTACAAGCGAAGCATCGCTAAAACCATTTGTCACTCAAATTACAGGACCGCTTATTCGTGTGGTATCAGAACGTGCTACAGACGTTAAGTCGGCTATTTTGCTCACTCTCAACAACTTGCTCGAGAAGATGCCTACGGCCCTCAAACCTTTCTTACCACAGCTCCAGCGCACTTTTGCCAAATCTTTAGCGGATACATCTAGTGAAGTTTTGAGGACCAGAGCTGCAAAGGCTTTGGGGACTTTGATCAACTACACGCCTCGAATCGATCCGTTGGTAACCGAGTTAGTTACGGGAGCAAGAACTACTGACCCAGGTGTGAGGACGGCCATGTTCAAAGCCTTGTATGAAGTTGTCAGCAGAGCTGGCGCAAACATGGGCGAATCCTCCAGATCTGCTGTCCTGTCGTTGATTGACTCGGATGCTGATGAGAGAGACGAGGCCATGGTAGTAACCAACGCAAAGCTTCTCGGTGCCCTGATTAAGAATGTGACCGAGGATGTTGCCACAAGCCTGCTCCGGAACAGAGTCATTACTCCCCAGTCAAGTCACTCATCTACCTTGGCTTTGAACTCGGTATTGGTTGAATCGCCGAGTATCTTGCAATCAAGCGGTATAATTGATGAGTTGCCAAGCTTGCTCTGTGGGGGAATGAATGATAAGAGAGTAAGTTTGCCTCCAACCCCCCTTTCATTACCCTTAATCTCATAACATTTGTGCAGACGTATATTGCGGACAACTTCATTCTAGCTACAGGCAAACTTCTACTTTCATCACCTCCCAAGTCATTCGATGACATCAAGCAGATATTCGATGCACTGGCAGTTGTCATTCAACCTGGAAATGCCCCGGACTCGCGACGGCTGGCGCTGGTGATCATTCGTACATTGAGCAGGAAAAACGCCGATTTAGTGCGGCCTCACGTATCATTGTTAGCACCGCCAATTTTCGCGAGTGTCAGGGACCCAGTGATACCCGTGAAGCTATCTGCTGAAGCAGCATTCATTGAGTTGTTCAGCGTCGCGGATGAAGAAAGTCGGATATTTGACAAGTATATGGCAGGACCGGGCAACGATCTACCCCCGAATGTCAAGAGAAGCATGAGCGACTACTTCAAACGAGTTGCCATGAGACTAGGCGTCCAGGCTAGAGAGCGGAGGGAGGCTGAAGGTGGACAAGGAAGCTTGGGCTTGTCGAATGATGAAGTTGAAGATGAGCGAGAGATATGGAGCGTGGGGAAAGTGGAAATTGATGGAGAGACTTTTGTATGAGCAGAAACATGCAAAAATAGGCCATCTATTGCCGTAATAGTAAAAAATTAAAGGAACAATTGAGATGACGTGAATTAGCTGCACATTGCATTTTGCATTCTGATCTTGTATTAAGTGAAAATTTGGAGTGGGCAGAATAGTTGGGCTATTCCTGGCTTAATAAGGGCTTATTTGTAAACTGCTCAAGTACAGAAACAGCGTATTTTGGTCCAGACCACTACAGTCCTCTTCATATCCAACCATGTATAGTCGAGTATGAGGAGAGGCTTGGCGATTGTGATATTTCATATCTACAATTCAAACTTAGGGCGGGAACGTCGAGATTACGTCAGACTTGTCCCTCCAGTCACGTGATGCGATTCATGCAAGTGTCAGGCTAGTACTCATCAGAGCCCTCGCTTAGCCCACTCTTTGAAAGTGTGCTAAATTCCGGGCCTAGTGCACGTGAACCCACAAACTTTGAGCAGAACTGCTACGAGCCTCCGGAAATTCTGGCCTCGTAAACCCTCCCCCCAAACTTCATCCAACCTCATCGCCATCGAGGGCCGGCCATCAATACCGAAATTATTCAAGATGTAAGCCTACATTCTATTGTCGCTGGATGGACAGCAACTGGGCGATGAAGACGCCAGTCCTCGATTGAGCTCAAATCGTTTGGGGAGCAAGAGATGTGGTGCTGACACAAGTTTTTCTTCTTTGCGATTTAGGGTCAACCTGCGAACTCAGAAGCGCCTTGCCGCGTCGGTCATTGGCTGCGGCAAGCGCAAGATTTGGCTTGATCCTAGCGAGCAGAGCGAGATCTCAAATGCCAACTCTCGCCAGACCATCCGAAAGCTCGTCGCCGATGGCCTCATTATCCGAAAGCCGGTGACGATGCACTCGCGATCCCGAGCCCGCGAGCTTAACCTCTCCCGAAGAGAAGGCCGACACCGTGGATTCGGTAAGAGAAAGGGTACTGCCGACGCTCGTATGCCCACTCAGGTCCTCTGGATGCGCCGCCTTCGAGTCCTCCGACGCCTTCTGGTCAAGTACCGTGCCAGCGGCAAGATCGACAAGCACCTCTACCACGAGCTCTACCACCTGAGCAAGGGTAACACATTCAAGCACAAGCGTGCTCTGGTGGAGCACGTACGTTTATTCCTCTCTTATCAAGCCTGGGCCTTTTGAGAGAAAGCTGTACTAACAATACTTTCCCTTCTTAGATCCACCGTGCCAAGGCCGAGAAGCAGCGTGAGAAGGCCCTGAAGGATGAGATGGACGCCAAGCGTGCGAAGACCAAGGCTGCCCGTGAGCGCAAGTTGGAGAGAGTGGCGGCGAAGCGAAACGCTCTGCTGGCGGATGACGAGTAAAACCATTTTGAAGGACATTCTCGGTCTGAGGGGCTGCATTTGGAGTCTACGGGTTGGGTTTTTTTTCTACGCCCTTCTGGTTTCTACAGTCGTACCGGTGGGTTTGTGGCATGTAGCATTGAAAAAAAATGAAATGGTAAATGCTCGAGGTAATTCATTCGTTCATCTGTGTTGCACCATATCGAGCATGGCCAAATTTCGTGCCTGTGATAGCATAGGCAGGTATGACTTGACGACTCTTGGGTGACACTTAGACAGGAGTGATTTGAGATATGGAATGGATGCATAGTTTCTTATGAAGATAACCGTACGATTTAGCAGCGGGTGAAACGCAGCTTGTGAATGTAAAAGGGAGATGGAAAATCACAGCATCCCAACAACCATCTGATATCTAGGTCCGAGTCCGAGTGCCGTTTCGTAGCGGGGTATCAATTCTTGGCTGATTCAGGGTCCTCCAAATGGCCCCGTTCAAGATAAGGTGGTGAAGAGCGGCAGAGCACTTCGGCATGCTCCCGTGAAGCGAGAGCGGGATTCGAATGAGCAAAAGCCAACAGTCTCATTTCCCCCGAAAAGAGAGTACTACTATGTACAGGCATGATGCGTGGACCTGATGGGGAGCTGTGGGGAGGCGGGAAAAGGATAAGCCGACGTGAATCGAAAGTTGAGCAAGCTTGGTGGTTGGGTGGTAAAGTATACTGTATCGTATATGCTGCAGCTTCGATCCTCTGAACCAGCGGTTGAACTTTGTGACCGCTTTGGCCCAAAATCCACTCAGCAGATGAGAATTGAAGACATCCAGCCTCGATTTTTCATATTTTCTACGTAAAGGAGTTGTGTGTTATGTAATGCATTCCACTATGCCACAGAAACTATTTGTAACGGTGCACGATCCTGCTGGAGTAGTGCCCGGGCTCGTATGCGGGGGATGGATGGGACGAGACTTTTTGGAGGCGGATAGCCACGGTCAGGCTACGCAGCGCCGCTTTTGAGTCGCGCCGATCGGAACTGCGTGAGCGGCAAGCATCGCCGACATATTCCACGTTTTTTAATCTGTAATAACAGCCTCGCAGACGCAACTTCTTGCTCGTCTCGTCCCGTTCCGTCTCTTGTTGTTTCTTCTCTCCCCCCTTCTCAATTGAAGGCTGGTCCATTTATCCATCGCCATCATGGCAGCCTCTTATCTGCGAAGCACGACGATTCCTCTCAGCGGCCTGAAGCGATTAGCAGTGCGACCATCTGTGGCCACAACATGCCTCGTTGCTCGACGAACAAAGGCCTCGCTCGCCCAGGATGGCCAGCAACAGGTTGGCGAGGATTCAATTGGCGGTGACAGGCGCTTAGTGCTAACTGGAACCGACAGCTTCTTGCGGCGCATCTTGAGAAAGCCGACCCGGCGGTTTTTGACATCATTGAGCGAGTCCGTATCCCTGATTAGACTTGAAAACACACAGCAATTGTTGCGCATACTGAACCTTGGAGCAGGAGAAAAACAGACAGAAGCACTTCATCAACCTCATTCCGTCAGAAAACTTCACTTCCCAAGCTGTGCTAGATGCTCTGGGGAGTGTCATGCAGAGTAAGTCGCCGAATCTCTCCCTCTCCTTCTCCCTCGAATGACCACTCAAAGCGCGAGGCTAACAAATATTTCCTGCAGACAAGTACTCTGAGGGCTATCCTGGCGCCCGCTATTACGGTGGCAACGAGTTCATCGACCAGTCCGAGAGACTTTGCCAGCAGCGAGCTCTGGAAGCATTCGGCCTGGATTCCAAGTCTTGGGGAGTCAATGTCCAAGGCAGGTTTAACCCTGATATCCCAAAATATCTCGTCTTAGCAATCGATCTAACGATTCCCCGTCTTCAGCTCTTTCTGGTGCCCCGGCCAACCTCTATGTGTACTCAGCACTTATGGATACGCATGATCGACTGATGGGCCTCGATTTGCCTCACGGTGGACATCTTTCTCACGGCTATCAGACACCAACTAAGAAAATATCCGCAGTGTCCAAATACTTTGAGACTCTACCTTATCAACTAGATGAGCGTACCGGCTACATCGATTACGATAACCTTGAAAAAATGGCCACTATCTACCGACCCAAGATCATCGTTGCCGGAACCAGCGCCTACAGCCGCTTGATTGATTACAAGCGCATCCGGGACATTTGCGACAAGGTCAACGCTTACATGGTGGCAGACATGGCGCATATCTCTGGTCTTGTCGCCGCCAAGGTGTTGCCTGGCCCCTTCCCCTTTGCTGATATCGTCACTACCACCAGCCACAAGAGTCTTCGAGGCCCCCGAGGAGCACTGATCTTCTTCCGCAAGGGCGTACGAAGGCAGAACCCAAAGACAAAGGAGGATGAAATGTACAATCTTGAGGGCCCAATCAACAACTCCGTGTTTCCGGGTCACCAGGGCGGTCCCCACAACCATACCATCACAGCTCTTGCCGTGGCATTGAAGCAGACCCAGACCACCGAATTCCACGCATACCAGTCCCAAGTGTTGGCAAATGCTAAAGCTTTTGCTAAGCGCCTCGGAGATGAGAAGGGTAAGGGCGGTCTTGGATATAGCCTTGTCAGTGGCGGTACCGATAACCACCTGGTTCTTGTTGATCTCAAACCCCACGGCATCGACGGCAGCAGGGTAGAGCGTGTTTTGGAACTGGTTGGCGTTGCCGCAAACAAGAATACCGTGCCAGGTGATCGATCAGCTCTGGTGCCTGGCGGTCTTCGGATGGGTACGCCCGCCATGACCACTCGCGGATTCCACGAGGATGACTTTGTACGAGTGGCCGATGTTGTTGACCGAGCCGTCACCATCGCGACTCGTATCAACAAGACAGTCAGAGCGGCAGCAGAGGAGCGAGGCGAAAAGTCGCCTGGTAAACTCAAGCTTTTCGTAGATCATCTTGGCAACGGGGACAGGGATCCAGAGATTGTGCAGCTGAGGAGCGAAGTTGCGGACTGGGTAGGCACGTATCCTCTCCCCTGGGACTCAGCTGAGTAGATGTAATACCAAATGGTAAATTCCTCTCTGAAGCTATATTTTCAAAAGTACTATTTCGGAGACTTGCATCTCTTATTATGGGTATACAGGCTATGAGTCGATCATTCACATGTCGCTCTTACTTGTTGTTAAACAGTAAACACTAAGGATTGCTTTGTGGAGCTACAAAAGGCATTTATAGGTAGAGACAGTGTATAAATAGGGGTGGAAAGGAGGAGGGGGAAAAGCTGGAGCGCATTGAATCCAAACGTTACCATTCGACCATTCAACAAGGTCAGGCAAAAGAAAAGGCCCAAACTACTGGGTATTCAGGAAACAAAATATCAACATACTGGGAAGCACAGAAAATATGCCTTCTCCTTGCAGGCCCAGGAAATTATCGATTTCCCACAGCCGTGGCAACAATATCCAACCGTCGAACAGTTTCATAATATGTTCGTAATCCATCTAGACCCTTGAATGCTACATCTAGGCCATATTCTTCTACGATGGAGTACAAGACGGGCCATACGACAAAGTCGGGAAGGGTCAATTTGTCTCCACAAAGATATGGAGGACGTTTGTGTTTCAAGTTGTCAGCGATGTAGTCGTCCCAAACACCAAGCTCCTGCTTCAACTTCCCAGGCAATGCTCGACTATCGGGATCCCCATCGCTCTTCAGTTGCCGCCAGGTGTATAATAGGTTCAGCCCTTGCTGCATCTGGCTGAATAGCCTCGCAAGCTTTTCTGGACCGTGAGCAGCGGATTCTGCATCGGTAGCGGAGCCGGGCCCGTAGCGGGAGTGCAGATAGAGCATGATTGCAATGTCACCCTGAACAACGGACCTAGCAGCATCGTTGTCAACGAATTTTACAGGCGGAGACCAGAACGCTGGCAGGTTGGTTTGATCGCCGCTGCGGAGATCGTTGCCAGAAGCCATGCTGCCCTTGGCAAACTTAATACCAAGCTCGGCCAACATGAGCGCAATGCGCATGTTGATTACAGGATCCTCAGAGGCAAAGAATCTTGGAGAGTTGCTGATATGCAACACGTCGAAGCCGCGGCCGTAATGCGCCTGCCAGTCAAAATCCGACGAATGGTTTTCCATACCGAACGCCTGAATCATCTTCACAGCATCAGGGCTCTGGCCATTGTTTATCGCATGTGCAGAGGCGCGAGTCTTGCCAGTTGCCCCCTGGCCCCAGATAATAATCTCATCACGATCGAGGAATGTGCCGATATGCCTGAACGTGAGAGATATACGACGGCCTGAATAAGCCAGCTCGGCAGGTGACCTATCACGGTCTGCTCGCTTGTCTCGTCGGATGGCATGCAGCCATTTCATATTTGTCTGCAAGCCCATCCTGAAGAGTGAATTGTGCGAGAGTTTAGCACGTTCGATTTTTCGCTTTCCATCATTGGACGCCTCTTCAGAAAGATCCTTTTCCAGCTTCTTAGTTCTAAGAGTCATGGTTCTTTCCGCCCCAAGACTGACGTTGGCAATGTATGACCCCTTGACAATATCCAGGGTTTTATCGCTATGCTCGGAAATATAGTCATTTCCATCGCGATAAAACTGAATGAGGACATGGTTCAGGGGGTGGCCGAGATGCTTCTCTATTTCGGCTTTGATGGCTTTGACGGTTGGAGAGAATGGAAGCAGTGGTGGAGATTCATCAGCGGGATGACGATAGACTGGCATGGTGCCATCTTCGCCCACCTCGCCTTGAACAGCGACAAGTCGGGGAACCTCACCGCCCTGGTGTGACATCCTTTGCCATTGTACCTCCTTTTCAAGCTTTTCAAAAGCTTCATCCGCTAAACTACTTGGCAGCGCATTGAGAATGACATCGGCATCGCCCTCACAAAGCTTTTGTTTGGGGGAGGAATCGCTTTTGCTTTCGTAATCAGCAAGCGTGGTAGCTGGTTTAGCATGTTCCGCCGTGCCACCCTCAGTTGTCGCTTGGCGTTCCATATCTGTCTTCTTCGTTTGCACGTTATCCTTCTCGGGATTTTGAGATTGCGTCTTAGAGGTGGGCTTCGGATTTGGTTCATTCACAGTGGTAGCAGGGCCAGGTGAGCTGGGATCGAGCTTGAGTTCCAGAAGCGACTGTACAATATCCTTATCACTACTGGCACCAGCCGCTTTTGCTCGCGGAGCGGATGGCGTATTTGGTGCTTTCTTGGAGGCTCCAATCACCGACGGAGTTGAAGGTAAAGTACTGAGAACCTCTTTCGAGGATAAAATCTCACAACCGGTCAGTTCGACGAGGCTTTTTATAGCCGCTGCCCGCCTAGATTCATGACGATAGCCACAACAGTCTTCTATGACCGTAATAGCCATCCCATGACCTGCGGCGTCCATGGCGGTGGCGTAGACGCCAATATTGGCCAGGGAGCCACAGATAAAAACTTCCATGACCATCTTGCCCTGTAATGCGCGTAGTAATTGCGTGCCATGAAACGCGGAGTAATATGACTTTGTCAATTTCATATCACTCTTTTGGACGGCCTCCGCAACGGCTAGAGGCATGCTGCACCCTGCGTGCGAAGGCTTCACACAAAGAGGCTCCCCATGACTCAGAAAGGCCTCATGATCCAGTGAGTCATCAGTAGAAGCCTCAGCTGTGACGTTTTTCCTGCGGCTTTGGGCAGGTCCGGGCCGCAATACAGGTCCCTTCTCAGATAACACTATCTGGTCGCTCTCAACTGAACGGGCTTTGTCGAACTGGGACTGAATCCAGATGACATCTCCCACCGAGCGAAAAGCGGTTGCAATCTTGGTTGCGCGATCGACAAATCCTTTTGGATGGGTGACAGGCAGCCCGCCATCAACAGGATCAAGGAAGTCGTTTTGAAAGTCAACCAGGATGAGAGCCTTACGGGTTGTGAGTTGGGGTAGTGCGGCTTGGTCGAAGGCAAACATTGTATCCAGCTGATGAACGAGTCTAGCGATGAAGCATATCAGGGGGATACGAATAGGCAGGCAGCAAGGCGGAAATAAGACGCCTCCTTTACTCGAGCAAGATCTGCCTTCAGAGGTTGGTCCGGCAAGTACTGGTAAAGAACGGGCTGTTCAGCTGAACCTTTGACGTATGAACGATGCTCTGAGCACTTTGAAGCGCCGCTCATTGATCAACAAAGCCCAACGCTGGCGGTTTGAGATAGGAGAGCAAAATGACGGCGCGGTCAGCCAGCTGAATCAAAACGTGATATGGCCAAAATTACCAAATATACCTGGGCGTCATGACCAACTGACAAGGAGGCGCAGGTGTCCAAGTATTGGCTAGGTAGGTTCGCTAGTCGACACAATTTAGTGTAGCGCCAAGTACTAGGTAGGCGTTGACAGGGAGTTTTAACACAGCCGAGATGCCATTTAAGCGCGTTGACACAATGCTTGATTCTGCGGTAAGGAATACAAATCATAACTCGATGTGGAAGTGCCGGAGCGATCATGGTGAGGTGTGCTGGGGATGAGCGCATCCGGCATTTGCTCCTTGACCTCTTTATCCGTATCCCAAGCAATTATGCATGCCAGGTACGAAAGGCCATACAACGCTGTCACATGCGACTCCACACTGTTGGTGGCTAAAAATAGCTAAATGTTGTATTCTGGTGTCATTTTTAAAGAATAAGTTTAAGAAAATTATAAAGTTTTTTTTTACATCGTATATATCAACATTACACCTCATTATCTATATACATTTACACATAGATGTAAATTACATAAAACTAAAAAAATCTAGTGCTTTTCATGGGAAGATATTTATCTCCAATAACCATGATAAACTACGTCAGAATGCTTACATAATAAATTGAACATTATCGACTTATTACCGGGTAACCATAATAAAACAAACGCAGGATCATTATTGATGCATCACTGTTGCATACATACGGAGCGAGAGGAGTGAGAGTACTCATTTGCCCTTCGAATACCCCTGCCTTTCGAGCATGTGTTTATCCACAGGCACCTGTTGATACCGATTTCCCCCCCTCCAATCGCCGACGACTCTTCCCAGGCCACCTCATGGCTGGCGCAAAGAAGAAGAAGAAGCCGGCTGCCAATCCGGCGCGAGGCTTTGCGACGACCTCTGTTGCGTCCAAGCCTCGCCTGGAAATAGTAGAGCCAGCAGGATCTCCGTCCTCTTCGGGTGTCAATACTCCCAAAACTGCTCCTCCAGCTGGATCAGAAGCTACCCCGCCACCATCGAAGCAAACCGAACAGAGTGGCGAGCAAACGACAACCAAGGAAGTCGTCCTGAGCCCCGAAGAGTTTGAACGACAGCTCGAAGAATCCGAATTACAGCTGTTTGTAGAAAAGTACTCTCAGAAAGTCAAGCGAGATGCTCAACGCCAGTGCTCCCGATTGGAGACCGATCGACGCCTGCTTCGCAGCCAGGCTGAAAATATCAACACGCAAAAATGGCTGCCTCGGGAATTGATGGATCATATCCTCGACCTAATCAAGGCGGAAAGTCGGTTCTATGCATCAAGCCTGTCCTCTGAAAATGCTGGACCTGGGAAGATGCCATCCGAAGAAGATCTGGTGTCACGCATCTGGACTTTGCAACAGACTCTCTCGGGGGCTGCCTTTTCTGATAATATCGTCGAAAGCGCTATACAGCATATCTTGGATATCACACCAAACATATCAGCTGCTCCTCGAGACTATATATGGGGTCTAGAAGAAGCTCTCGAATGGCTCGCTCGTGAATCTCCGCTTGAAGATCTCCCTACGTACAGAAATAGGACCAAAACAGTTCCCAAAGGTCAGTATCCCATAGTCGATTCCAAGGTGGATCATCGCCTCATCATTCTCTGACGTATTCTTTTAGACGCTGCTGATGGTGCATCCGGCCCTCCATCTCGCACGAGTACTCCCAAATTAAACGCAACTCAAGCCAGCCGCACTGAGAAAAGCAACGCACCGAATAGCCGCCCTGGCAAGGCCCGGGCGTCTCCAATTGCTACATTCGATGGTGAAATTGAACCAGAGGATTTGATACCGGAATACATTGCCACAAAGGCAAAATTACTCGAGTTAGGCCATCTAGAAAAAGGAGCGCAATCTAAATCCACCAAGCAGCAGACAAAGGAAAACGAGACGGACATGGCAGCAGTGGCTTACCTGGAATCGAAACTTAAAACTATAGAATCTGATGTTCTGTTTGACAAATTCTTGGCAGAGCAACAATGGAAGAAAGAGAAAGTCGTTCTGGAAAAGCAACTCGCTTTAGCTAGGAAGAATGCTGCCACTGACTCAAACGACCAGCCGCAACCTGAAGACCCCACACCCACGTCAGAAATGGACGACGATATCACTGCTATAGCTGAGAAGATGGCTAAGGATATCCTCGCCGAGGGAAATGATGACGACGACATCGTGGGTCTATTCGAATCCCTCCCACAGAGCGAGGTCGACCCGACCACTGGGAAGCTCCAGACCGTAGTCAACTCTTCGGATGGAGTACGGCTTGTTATTCGAGAATTTGCCAAGTGGACGGGAGTCAGCCCGAAACGAATCTTGGAGGAAGCCTGCCGTTCTAGGCAAGTTGAAACACCATGTCCATCACTACTCGCAGTACTAACATTGACCAGAGACCCTTCTGTCAACATCAAGTATACAGTTATTTCCGAGGCTTCGTTTGCTAATCGTCATTCAGTGGACATTTCGTGGTCAAAGCCGCAGGACCCTGCCCAGATTGTGGCCAGCGCGGATGTTGAAGCAGTGGTTGATCCTTCTCACTTCAGGTTTACTATGACCAAAGTTGCTACACCAGACACGAAGCAATCAGAGGCCTATGTTGCCACAGCAGCGCTGTTCCACATATTTAATGGCAATCCCAAGGAAGAAAAAGTGAATCTCAGACTTCCGACTGTCTGGCGAGACTTTTGGTCTGAGATGGCCGAAGCTAAAAAAGGCCATTTTGATGCGCAGGATCGATTAGCTGTGAAACAACTCAAGGCTCTTGTCCGTCAAAGGCATGATCAGGAACTTGAGGATGGTGTTGTTCTACAGGGGGCGTTCCGGGGTCGCAATAATGCCAAGGCTTCACCAGAAACTGCTGAATCAGGACATGTCGAGCGATCAAAGCACATTGAGAGTGATGACAATTTGATAAAGTTGTGGGCATCAAAGTCGAGCAGGAAGAAATATGCAGCAATGCTAGTATGTTATCAACATATGCTCCTTCTGTCGCGGCGCCACAGCCTATTGACGCATATATCAGGAATATCGAGTACAGCTTCCCATGTGGAAATTCAAAAACCATGTTCTGGATGCTGTGGATAATAATCAAGTGATAATAATCTGCGGAGAAACCGGCTGGTAAGTTGACAATTCGTTCTTCTACCAGAATTGGGTCTTGCTTACAATTCTGTAGCGGCAAAAGTACACAAGTCCCAGCGTTTTTGCTGGAGCACGAGCTGTCGCAAGGCAGGCCGTGTAAAATATATTGTACGGAGCCTCGACGGATTTCTGCAATATCCCTGGCTCGTCGAGTAAGCGAAGAGTTAGGCGATGAAAGGGGTGACTTGGGAACCTCTAGATCCCTCGTTGGCTATTCCATCCGCCTTGAATCAAACACGTCTAAAGAAACGCGGCTTGTATATGCTACTACAGGAATCGTTATGAGAATGCTTGAAGGTTCAAACGACCTTGGCGAAGTCACACACCTAGTACTCGATGAGGTCCATGAGCGCTCCATTGATAGCGATTTTCTTCTCATCGTTCTTAAACGCCTCCTGAAGCGCCGGAAAGACTTGAAGGTTATTTTGATGTCTGCTACTGTTGATGCAGAGCGGTTTTCTGCGTATCTGGGTGGTGCGCCGGTTCTAAACGTCCCAGGGAGAACATTCCCAGTCATGGTCCGCTACCTGGAAGATGCTGTTGAGCTTACTGGCTATGCTCCCAACAATTCGGAATCTGATCGGCTTGTTGATCTCGATGACGATGCAGTCGAGACCGAAGTAGAGGGCCTAAAATCAGAGATGGCACAGAGCCTCGCAGGCTATTCAACCAGAACCAAAACTGTTCTCGCTCAGATGAATGAATACCAGATCGACCTCGACCTCATTGTGGAACTGATCGCTCGAGTTTCTACAGATGAATCGCTCCAGCAGTACAGTAATGCAGTCCTGGTCTTCTTACCCGGAATTGCAGACATAAGATCATTGAATGATATGCTATTGGGAGACCCTCGATTTTCCGCGGGTTGGCTTGTTTACCCTCTACACTCTACGATCGCCATGGAGGACCAAGAGGCGGCTTTTCTTGTGCCACCTCAAGGTATGCGAAAAATCGTGTTGGCGACCAATATCGCAGAGACTGGAATTACCATTCCAGATGTTACCTGCGTCATTGACACAGGCAAACACCGCGAAATGAGATTTGACGAGAAGAAGCAGCTTTCCAGGTTAATTGATACATTCATATCAAGAGCCAATGCGAAGCAACGAAGAGGACGTGCTGGTCGTGTGCAGAATGGGCTGTGTTTCCACATGTTCTCCCGGTACAGGCACGATACTCTTATGAGCGATCAGCAAACTCCAGAGATGCTCCGGCTCTCCTTGCAAGACTTGGCCATACGAGTCAAGATCTGTAAGATAGGCGGTATCGAAGAGACTTTAGGCGACGCTTTGGACCCTCCCTCGGCAAAAAATATACGTCGAGCTGTTGACGCGCTTGTGGATGTGCGAGCCTTGACTGGTACAGAAGATCTCACCCCTCTTGGCTACCAATTGGCAAGATTACCTTTGGATGTCTTTTTGGGAAAGCTCATTCTCTTGGGGTCTGTATTCAAATGTCTGGACATGGCCATTACTGTCGCGGCGATCTTATCGTCTAAATCGCCTTTTTCCGCCCCCTTTGGACAGCAAGCGCAAGCAAATAATGCGAGAGCAGCTTTCCGCCGTGCGGATTCGGATGTCCTTACAACTTACAATGCATACCTGGCATGGAAGCGAGTATGCCAAGCGAATGGAAATCTTGGAAAAGAATTCCAATTCTGCAGAAAGAATTATCTAAATCAGCAGACGCTCACTAACATAGAAGATCTAAAGGGACAACTGTTGACGTCTCTGGCTGACTCCGGATTCCTGTCCTTGACGGAGGAAGAGCGGCGGGCTTTATTAAAGCTTCGATTTTCCTCCGGAGGTCGCGGTCGTCGTCAGCAGCAATTTGTCGAGGTACCCCAACGAGTCAATCTCAACAGCGACAACGATGTTGTGTCGACTTCCGTTATTGCATGGAGCTTCTATCCTAAGCTCCTCGTGAGAGATGCGCCTGGTTCCAAGGGGCTCCGCAATATAGGAAACAACCAATCTATCAGCCTTCACCCCAGCTCTGTCAACCGTGGACTGTTCGAGATCAAATGGCTGTCGTATTATACTATAATGCAAACCAAATCGTGAGTTACCGTCCTTTTCTGTCTGCACGCCTCTCTGCCGGAGCATATCTGATTATGAATGTAGGATTTATCGCGCACATGAAACCAGTGCCGCAGAACCCTTCGCGATAGCACTGCTGTGTGGTGACGTACGATGCGATGTAAGTCAGGGGAATTTTTATATCCGGCCTCTTGCTTGTATCACTTGAATTGCAGTACTGATGCTATTTGTTTTTAGCTGTATTCTGGCGTCATAGTGTTGGATGGTAACCGGGGTCGCTTTGCTGTTCCGGACTGGAAAACAATGCTCGTCATTAAAGTCTTACGCACGAGATTGCGAGAACTACTTACGAGAACCTTCAAGCAACCCGGCAAACTGCTCACTGCACAACAAGAAAAATGGTTTGATGTGTGGCAGCGTCTATTTTCCCAGGACTTCAATCAAGACAAGACTGTCAACACCGTCAGTCTGTAATAGACTTGGGCCTGAATAGAGAGCATTGCATTTGGAGCTGGTTCATAGAGGCTAGCCACAGAATATAGACATACTAGGGCACATACACCTGGGGCATTGGGATAGGTACAACCGCTTGGGCGAAATGGCAATTTCGGAGCAAGATAACAAGGCAATACTAGGTTTGGAACTTGATAGACTTGATTTTGTCATTTCGGTAAAAAAAAAAAAAATACTATAACTACTTGCTCATAATATATAGTAAAGTTGGAGATATCCCGAGAAAACATACGCTGAGAATTTAGTCAGTCTTCTCGGCGTTATTCTTCGGGTTGGAACCTCTCAAAAATAGCTCCTTGAAGTCCGCGTTGCTCTTCGTTGCTGGCTTTGTACTTTCACCATCGGTTTTTACATTCGACCCGGGTGTTACTCTTGGGGCAGAGAAACCGAGCCCTCGCTTTGGACCTGGTCTTCCTAAGGTAGGCCGCCTCATAACCGACGAGGGCATGAAGCTGTTCGCTGTGGTGCTAGCTGGCTTGTCTTTCTTGGCCGAACTCTGGCTACGGGGGACAATGCGATCTTCCATTCTCCTGGCCTTGGCGTGACGGAGATCATCAGGAGATCCAACCTGTAGTTTGCGGCCTTCAAACTCGACGTTGCTAAGCTGTAGACTTGCCTTGCCCGTAGCAGAAGAGTCTGCGAATTCTATCTTTGCGCCACCATGGCCTGGCTGTAGAACTAGCTTAACAATGGGCCCAAATGGCTCAACAAGCGCTCGCACTCGAGCGTCATTAATCGTGTCAGGCAGGCCCATGAGGGCGATGGTGCGTGCGGCAATGTCGGCAGCTGAAGGGTTCGACGATTTGTCGCTGACAGACGCCATGTCAACGTCAGCATCTTCAGTTACCTGGCGTGCCGGAGATGCGCCGTCCTGTGACACACTATGAGCCGTGGGCTTCACATTTGAAGCCTTTGAAATCTCGACGTGGAGTATCTGGTTAAGGAACTTGGTCTTGTTCAGTTCTGACGCAGCCTTTTCGGCTTCGTCCTTAGTTGCAAAGTCGACAAACGCAAATCCCCGGCCCTTGCCGCTTATGTTTCGGGGAACGTTTATTCTCGAAATGGTTCCGTATTTTGAGAATATTTCGCGGATTTCATCTTCTGTAGCCGAGGGGCTCAATCCCGAGACATGAACTTCTCGGCCCTCAGCAACAGCACCCTCGCGGCTTTTTTTGCGATTGGGATCCGAGTACTTAGCCAAGAGCTTATATTTGTCTTCGAGAATAGTACCTTCTTTTGCCACTGCTCTGGCAGATGCTTCACTGTCACGGAAAGACACGTAACAGAATCGGCGATGCGTATTCACCTTCAAACTGGGCCATCGAATGCTCAAAATATCTCCGCAATCCTTGAACAACCGACGAATGTATTTTTCATCAGCCGCAGGCGGGTAGTTGGTTACGTAGATGGTTAAATCATGTGCTGATTGCACATCAATCTGGGACTGCCCAAAGAACTTGCCGTCTCTGAGTAATGCAGATTGAGCTTCTTCTGGAGTACTGAATTCAATCATTGCCGTTGATGAGTGACCATCTTCTTCTCGCACCAGTGCTGTAATATTATTGATGTGACCATACTCCTTGAAGTACTGGCGGAGCTTTGTCTGCGTGACCTCGGCAGGGAGATTTGTGACGAGTACGGATGTGTTCTCTCTGTCTCTCCGTAGTCCAGACTGTGTTTCACGCAATTCGTGGTCGTTCTTTTGGCGCTTATTGTTGGTATTGTCGGGTTCTTGGGAATCCACTGGATCTTCTCGTTTTCTCTTAGACTGGCCTGGGGAGACCTCTGAAACCTCTTCGTTATGGTCTGCTGGCTGCGTGCCATAATATGCAGCATAGGCCGCAGCCTTCTCCTCTTCTTCAAGAGCGCGTCGCTTCGCAATATTCCTTTCAGCTTTCTGCACGGCATCTGCCGCTCGGCGTACGGAATGCGATTGTTCATAATCGTTGCAATGCTGCATGTAAACCTCCAACACCTTTTCGGGCCAGTCAATAGTCTGCCGGTTTACAGCACGCTGAAGGACAGCGGTGGCAAGCACTGGTATCCGGAAATTGACTCCTCCAGAGGAGGGTGTGGGACTGTTGCTCGTGCTGGTGGAAGAAAAGATGAGCATCTCCCACATATAATAGCGAAACCAAAAATCGTGACTGTCGGCGTGGATTTGGGCCTTGGCTAGCTTATTCCACTGCATTCTTGCCTCGTCTATCGCTCGCTTCTTCTCAGTCAGGTACTGGATGTAGATACGCTCAAGTCTAAACTTGGGGTCGCCCTGAAAGTCTTTGCCGTACAGTCTCTTGCCCACAACCTCAACGTCCTCGAGAGCGGCACTCAGCCCTACATCAGCCACATCGACAGCCTCATCCGTAGCGCTCGCGTCCATCGCTGTTCGTTTTAGGAAACCGCACCACGCCACATACATCTCGATCATACTCTCCATGCCGTGCTTGTAGAGCTGATTTTCGCTCGTCGCGGCATGCTTGATTGACTCCACTTCAGCAAAATCCAATTTCGCCTCTTCCGCACATAGAATTAACCTATTCCATAAGCGACCAGACCAGGGGCAATGCTGAACGGCCCGGCGGAGGGCGTTGAGTAGATATTCAGGGGCTTTTGAATCGGCGTACGAGGATGAGAGGAAGACTATATGTTGGTGCCAAACCGATTCGTCGGATGCGAATATCCCGGTCAACGCTCTGGCATAGAGTCCACAGCAGAGGTTGAAATTGATGTCAGCAATGCCTTGTCCGTCATGGGTGCGTGATGTCTCCCATTCAAGATATTCAGTCATGATTTTCTTTTGGGCCTCCGTGTCGTCCGCTCTGGACGCCTGTTGCAATTTAAGCTCAAAGGAATCCCGCTCCGCCATTAGGCGCTTTGCGTCCTGGGATAGTGCGGTGACGTCTTTCATGGATTCCTCCCATCCGGCGCGATTGTATTCCGACAAGAAACTCGAGTACATTTGCGACGTGTCGTCCCAAGTGAGATGAGGCGTCGTCAGTCGGTCACGGTACAGATGCGTGATGCGCTTAACACCCTCTGGAGTTTTCGTCTTCTCCAGCAGCTCCCTTTCTAGCGATATCCAGCGGTTCCAGAGAATATGGCTGTCGTTGATGCGATATTTGATGGCCTCGTAACCTTGCTGCCACAGATCAAGGGCAGATCCAAACGAGAAAAGCTCGCGGCCCATCATTTGTTCCTCTTCTGGCCACCCAGCAGCATCAGATTGGCTGTCCGCCCAAAGAGACCAGAAGAAATTGCAGTATGCCAGCCATATTCGCAGGCTGCCAGGCTCCGCGCCGACAGCGCGTTTGAAAAGTTCGACGACATTTACGCGCTGCTCGAGATCGGAGGCGTTGCGGGTGGTTTCGTCGAGATAGGCCAGCCAACTCTCCTCGCCTACAGGATTGGCCATGGTCGTCTTCGGTGCGGCATCACAGTGCCTGCAGCATAAAGCAAGAGTTGCCGCAGTTTTGGACGTCGATGGCAGGGAAGGGGAGATTTGGTGGAAAAAAGGGCAGATTCGGATGTCGACGGTAAGCTTGCTTTGGGCCGATGGGATCTGCAGATGCAAAAAGCTGATTGTGCTGGTGCTACGGAGTACTACCAGGTACTAATACTACCTGTTTAAGGTACCTCTACCCAATGCAAGGCCGAGCTGCCGACCTTAGCTTGATGGTGCCTAGCGATGCTGAGCGGCAGGTACCAGCTTAAGTACTCTGAGCTTTTTGGCAGCCCTACTACCTACTACCTGGTAGTACCTTACCTTAGACGTACCTAGCTACCTGTAAGAGGCAGCAATTCAGCCGCGGCTGATGGATACGAGCACATGTACCTAGGTATGATTCAAACTTATGATGGCGTTTAGGCAGCCTTCAGAGTATACCGTAGATCAGTGGATAGGATTAATTAGATACTGCCAAAAATAATATCCATACGTTCTAAGTAGGTAGTAGGCAATAATACTTAGGTACCTACCTACCAGGTAGGTTTCGCATCTGGGAAATCAGTATTGGGTCCCGTTTTAGAGTTATAAATATACAAGGTCCCTCGTAACATTCGGACATGAAATTGTTAGCAATACCATCGTGACACTAGCAAGACCAAACTAGTCCTGTTTCCGCTACCTGTTCGGCGCCTGGAAGCCACAGTAGAAGGTGGCCTGCTTGTACGGTTCCATGTTTCAGATCAACCCCCCTACTTTGCAGAATGCAGCAGGTACCCAACCGCTACGGAGCCAGGCACAGCAGCACATTTGGAGCGCGTTATTAGCGCTGGCTAGGTGCTGGAGGTGGGCCCACAGACCGGGATTGCATCCCTATCATTAATGATCTACGGAGCCCAACACGGAGCTGGGGGTTAAAGCGACCACTGCAGTACTCGTACTGGCATTCTTTCCGCTGAATTTCATCCTCCATCGTGTCTTCCTGTAGCGACTGCGATTCGGCCTTTCGTTCTTCTTTTTTCTCTCTTGATCTTTACCACGGTCTTGTATAGACCACCCACGCTCCCTACGACTCTATTGCGAATTGCACTTCTTACGCTCCTTTTCCCTCCCTTTTCGAGCCCCTTCTATGGCCATTCCATCCGCGGACCTTGACTATTCTCATTAACCCTTTCTCCCTTTACTTGCGAGATCTGCATTCCACTCCTTCAGCCTCATTCTTTTGCTCGTACATTGCGCAACCTGTTACGAGTCCGTTTTCGATTGCTGTCTGACCGTGTGTGCTGGTAACTCTCGGTCGACATTTGTCCAGATTCCCCGTTCTTTCAACCTTCTTCTTCCGGATCTTCGTGGCGTTGTATTAGAAAGAGAGGGATAGAGGGATAGAGAGAAGGAGAAAGAAAAGTCTGGTGGTTCCAGCCTATCTTTCCGATTATCTAGTTCGTTCTAGAAGACAGGGTTCAATTTCTTCTCATATTTCAATCCCAGCGTGCAGGTGACGGCACCTAAGAGCCATCCTTTCGATATGCGTTACCTTCTCCCGGCAGTGCTCGGTGCACTGAGCCTGATCTACGTCGATGGTGTTGCTGCCCAGGACGTTCCCACTTGTGTGGTAGGTCAATTCAACTGTTGGTGGTCTAGCAATATCTGACCCTGTCACAGCCTGGTTGTGCAGACACTGTCAAAGGCCAATTCCCCCAGTATGGCTGCGTTAGTGCAGATGATGCTGCCTGTCTCTGTGCAAATGCCAACTTCGGATTTGGCGTTCGAGACTGTGGTCAGAGCGGATGCGGCGCTACGGATGTCCAGATCCAGGCCTTTCTAGCTGGGTCTTTTTGTCAGGGTAAGAATACAAAATGCATGGACGAGACCAGTCGTATACTCATCCATCCATAGGTCAACAGTTGGCGTTTACGCCTACTGACGCACAAGCTCCTCCGACGTCAACGTCTGCCGGCCCACCATCGTCGACGGCTCCTCCAGGCGAAACAACCCCAATCCCAACATCACCCTCGTCCACGACTGCTCCGAACTCGGAAACAGCACCTCCGTCTTCATCCTCGACCACGGCGCCACCAACCACAACAGCACCGCCCTCAACAGCACCTCCCACTCAGACCTCTGCTCCGTTGACAGCAACCCCTCCACACCAAAACTCCACGATCCCCGTGGTATGTTTTTCTTATCCCGATCCCATGACCTTGATCTTACAATGTTGCTAACGTTAGGTAACCTAGTCTACGCCAACATCACCGCCTTCTACCACAACCTCTGTTGCCTCTTCCACCTCTGCCGCCACTACATCAAGTCCCACTGCTAGTGAAACGTCCGCAGCTGCTCCGGCTGGTGGTTTGTCTCAAGGTGCGGCCATTGGAATCGGAGTCGGTGTTGCTGGTGGTGTAATTGCAATTGCGCTTGTTGGCGCCTTCTTTTTCCTGAAAAATCGCAGCCGAACTCACGATTCCTTCGACATCTCTCAGCCTCCTCCTAGCTCGGGGCGTGGTCAAGGCGCGTTCGAAAAGTATTCGAATGATCTCGAACTGGTTTCCAACCGGTACGAAGATATGATACCTCGGCAGCAGCCAAGAGCCATGGTGTAATTGCAGCTCGTGCCTTTGATAGTCCTCAAGCGAAATAGCTATCTGTACTCTGGTAGTGGGAATAGCTCACAATTGAGGGCCAGCTTCGATCCAATTTCCATTTGTTTCAACTGTATGGGTTATGTTGCAAACTCTAATCAAGAGCTCAAAGCGACGGCCGGAGACTAACGCCTTTCTTCTCCTGGAGTAAGCCTCTGTGTAATGTATTATCCGACACCTACTACAAAATACAATCTGTGACGGGCCATCTCAAGTTAATACTGGGTGTGTGTATTCTTAATTTCTTGAGTACGGATACTGTTCAAAGAGTCTGAAGTTACATGGTGCAGGAAACCAGAACTGATCAACTCTATCCAGTTGCCCGAGTGTGTTGTTTCTTTTCATTGTACATATGTTGATACAGGTACATGCTCATTGTCATGCCAACTCTATTGCTTTCGAATTTCAACCAGCCTCAGTCTCTTGTCTCTACCAGGAATAGTACGGTCTCTGGCCATGGACCTTGCGGTTCGGTAAATGAACCCAGGGGCCCTTTTGCGCCTCCTTGGCCTTCTCCTCTTCATATTCCCGGATTCTGGTCTTTTCCTCTTTCAGAATGACTGTAAAGCCTGCATCACCACACAAGTTAGCAAATTCGAACTCGAAACATGATCATGGCCATGACAGCAAATTGAAAGAAAGAAGGGCTGAGAGTGTCTTACTGGTGCTGGGATGCTGAATGACACCCATTCTCCCTCGTCCCTTATAGTCGAGCTCCTTTCCACGCCAGGGGCCTCGCCCAACCCATGACTGCGCAACATACAGGCGCGTCGGGTCCACAATCTCCATCCATTTGCCATCCTTGGTTCGCACCTTGCGAGGCTTGTCCAGGATGTCACCGTTGACCTTTCCAAGGCCCATGCCACGCTGGACAACGGCCATGTCCCGCGCCTCCTCCAAGTGATATTTAACTTCGGCCGCAAACTTCTTTTTTGACCACTTCATTTGCTGAATAGCTTCATCGACTGGCTTGCCGGCAATCTGTCGTGCCAACATAACCAGTTTCTTGACGCTGGTTGGGAAAAAGTCGCTCTTGTGAATGAGTTCGCGCTCGGTCATTTTGATTCTCTCCTCCCTCGTCAGTTGTCCGTTTCGGCGCACTGATTGGATGACTTTTCTTCGCTGCCACCGGATACGGCTCCGAGCATCTGGATCGACTACCATTGCCAGGCTCTCCTTCGTCCTTTCCTCTGACGTCTGGGCGGCTGGAGAATCGGGTGCCGGTTTTGAGGCCTCAATCTCGTCCTGGAAAATGTTGTCTTCAACTCCACCCCGCATATTCCTTTGCAAGAACTGCTGTCGCTTCTTGGGGTCGTCCAGTTCAGAGGCGGAGGGGTCCTGGCCTTTGTCGCCAGAGTCTTTGGAACTGGATTTACCCCATCCTTTGAACACATTGATCGACCATTTGTGACGACGCTGAGTCAGTACGCCAACACTTCCGTGCAAAACTCCATTGGCCGGCGCCAGCAATGAGGTTGGAGAAGATGGGCCTATGTCAAGTTGGTGATTTTCAGTTAGCCAGTGAACATTAATACAAAATGGTGATTTCTTCAGGCAAAAAGACATTACTTGACAGCGCCAGCCGCCGAGTGGCTAGCCGTAGACTCATTGGTGCGGAGATGCAGCAGCAAGAAGACGAGTCTCAACTAACTGATCTACAGCCCATTGAAGAGAATATATGATCCAATCTTCCCAATTTACTAAACCGTCGCATAGCTGGAGACGCTCTTTTTCGCACACCCGAGAATCCGCCGGCCGCCGGCATTGTGCTATCACGTGATCTGCCTTAGCGGGATTAACATCAGACCATACCATAGCAGATTCTCCATTTCCGTTATACCGAACTCATCAAACAGCCAAACAACGCATCTCACAGCTTCAGAACAGCTTGGAAAGCTCTCTATTCAAAATGGCTATCGCACCGATCACTGGAGTACGTCCCTATCCCGACCAATGGCGTAGTGTCGCACTGGAATCGCGGCAGGTCCCGCTATAAATTCATTGGAGTAGCTAACACAGGGTGCAGATGCTGCGGCGACAGCTCATCCTTGACCTTGGCGTCGGTCTTGGTAAATACTAACCCCCGATTTTCCGCAAAGCTTGTATACAGCTGGAGGACTTGATATTTTTTCCCCCTTGCTTTGGCTCACATCTCGTTAGGATCCGGATTCATCATGGCCAACTGGTACTGGTACGGGACTTGAATCTAGCGAACCGAATTGGATTTGCAAGGGAAGACTGTCTAATAACGGGATAGGTACGGCTACCACATGCCCCGAACCAACGGCCGAGACGCCTACTACGCCAAGAAGGAGGCCGAGCGTGCTGCCGCGCTGTCACAGGCACAGTAAGGGACAATTGCATATATGGGTGGACCGAGAGGGAATGCGACATGGACAACTGTTGGTCGAATAGAAGGTGAATGACGGGGCCAACGGACTGTTCGTTGTTGCAGGAGCATGGCTGCTTGGCGGATATCAGATATCACGGAAGAAAGGCAGCCAGGCGAACCTCTACTTAGACCAATAAGTCTCGGGGCAATACGATTCTATTATCTCGCTTGGCTTAGTATATTTATTGATGTACCGATTCCCCTTTGCATTATGCTGAGAACACTGCTGGGTGGTTATTCCCTAGATGTGGGCAAATTATGTGCCATGCGAAGCCAAATCTTTGTAGCCCCTCTTTGTAACAGTTGTAAGCTTTCGTGTGCCGAGGGGCATGCAACTTCCCCATTAGCATTGAAGCTTCACAATGAACGCTCAAGATCATATGCGCACAACTCCAGTTCGCCGAGTCTCTATAGTTGCTTCGCCGAGTCGGATGGCCGCAATGTGTGGCATTGTGTGAGCGTCTGGGCCAAAGATGGAATATGCTTAGGTCATGTCCGATATTGCTCAGCCTGCCCCCTCAGGGGTCGTAAATTTGGGTCAGATGGCCAGTACAGGGTCGTTAAAGGACCTGGACTTCACTGCTGCCTTTCGCAATACAAGAAGCAGGGTGCATCATGGCGATGCTTCGTCGGCATCATGCCAGCTCGATGACCACTGATGCGGCTTGGGCGGCTCCTTTGTCTTGGTGCCTTCAGAGCTGTTGTCCACTCTAGCCCTCTCCCCTTCCCATGCCGTTGTCTCTACAGTAAACGTCCCCTGTTTGTCTTTACACCTGTTTAATTCATTGTTAGTGACGATAGTATCAATTAGGCGACTCAATGCTTCAGCCGAGGGGCAGGCAGTGACGGCGCAAAACAAATTGAGCTCCTCCTGGTGGGGGTTCCAAACTCTACCTTCGAAACAGCCGATCGACAGCAAAGCACCTGACCGGGCTTTCGCGCGACAGTGGCCGCTGAACCTCGCATTTGTACTGCAGCATCTGAAAAAGCTCGCAGGCCGACAGATCAATCTTGCGCGACACAGAGCCCGCGCCATCAAGCTTCCGGCGCCGGCCCGAGGCGTCCTGCTGGATCCGAAGAGGCAGCTCTGAGGCGGGGAATGAGCGGCAGGGAGGCGTCATTTGCAGCTGGAGTGTATGCGAGATCCTGATTTGAGACCGGGCGGATGGAGGCGGCGATAGGCGGACAGTTGCTGAGCGCTGTTGAGGAGGCCAGTTTGGAGGAGGTGAGTTTGATGAGATTCCGACACTGGCGCTGGAAAAGTTTCTGTATGCCCCGACAGGTGTGGTTGGAGATGCGAATAGCCACCAAAAATGCAAAACATCGCCACAAATTTTACAAAGATGCGTTTTTCATGATACGATGGAGATGTCGAGATCTATTTTTCAAAGGATACAAGAAAATGAAGCAGATTAAAAAAAAGAAAGAAAGAAAGAAAAAAGAAGATGCATTCATTTCCCTCTCAACCATCTGCAGGCGCGGGACGAATCCTTATTGCATCCCTTTGAACTGATGCATTCATTCACCCGCAACCTCTTGGAAATAAGCGATACTAATATTGAATACTGGCTCTAGATTCTCGATAGCTTTCGCTCATCCCTTGCCCCAGAAAAGACTCAGGCAAGCGGAACCAGCACCAGGCGAGTCAAAATCACACACTTGGATCAACTTGATCACCTCGCTGCTCGGCAATTTCGAGCCACCCAAGCGCCCACAATATCCGTGTCTGGCCGTAGTCTCCCGTTGATATATAAGGTAATATCGACGCTCGTCTCGCCGCCCCATTCCATGGCATTATTCGTCCTCGATCTTGACGGCCGCTTCGATGCCACTCGCCTCGCATGCACAGATGACGACTTGCAACACGTCTATGTCCAGCAGCCGCCCTACGACGAAAGCTCCAGCACCAACATTGAACTGATACGATCGCTCATCGCAGATGCCGAGCGCTCCATGGTCTATGAAGGCGCTTCGGCGGTGTCTCTGTCTCGTGAATTTTGGGGCTCGATTGTGCTGGGCGGGTTAGGAGCGGGTGACTTAGTTGCCGGATGGAAAGGCTGGCTTCATGTTGAGCGTGATCACGTTGCAGAGTATTCGATGAGGGTAACTATGGAGGATGCATTTGAAAGACGCTCTGATAGACAGGAGGTCGTTGATACTGCTGGTTGGGCTGCAGCATCACCCTGGGGAAAGTTTACTTTCGATGATTGATTCACGTCACTTATGAACAGCAAAGGGCGTGGATCTTTTAGTTGGTCATGCATTCCATTGAAGACAACAATAATCTATAAGTCCATAGAGAAATCTATCTAGAAGACTGTGTCTAATATCTCATTCTTGTAATGCATCTAATATCAGTGTGATAATCGCTTGGGGGTATAATAAATGGGGCATCAGTCTGGCTGATGAGAAAGAAGGTGTAAAAAGAAGAAAGAAGAAGAGGAATCTAATTATCCCCCATTGTCATGATATAACTGTTTGCCAACTCGCATATTCTGAAACCAGTCTTAAAAAGAGAAAGTGAAAAAGAAAAAAAGAAAGAAAGAGTCAGTCATGTCGCATTAGCGAACCCAAGAGTTTCGATTCCCTCTTTTTTAAACTCCATATACTCCATCTCGTAATGTCTTTCCAGAAATGTTTGCTTCGTTAAATGTTTATGCAGCGACGAGAAAGTCCTCATCAACAATAGCCGGATTGTTCTCGGTTGCAGCAAATTCTGACTGGCCCAGAACGTCTCGCTTGAGCGACGACACCACCTTCTTG
Source organism: Trichoderma virens Gv29-8 (assembly GCF_000170995.1). Lineage (NCBI taxonomy): Eukaryota > Fungi > Ascomycota > Sordariomycetes > Hypocreales > Hypocreaceae > Trichoderma > Trichoderma virens. The sequence goes on along the minus strand of NW_014013745.1, from coordinate 2,640,397 downwards.
CGCATCTCACGCTGAATACCGTGGTTCACGGCATCAAGCACAGTGGACACGGTAGCGCGAGGCTTGTATGTCGGCTCTGTGCCATCCTGATACACGCCCGTTTTGACTAGGATGCTGTACCAGTCGTTGTCGGCAACGTCGTTGATGGCATTGGTGCCACGGATGTCGCTCTCCGGTGTATCACCGACAAAATACACCGTCTGTGGAGGACCAGAAATGCCGTGCTCGGTGCTTCGCCAGGTTTGCATCAGCCGCTCAGCAAATTCAAACGTCGAGACTTGAGGTTTGCCGAATGCGTGTGTGTGCAGCTTGCCCTTGCCGCCGGTGAGGTCTCTAAAGGTGATTTCGAACATGCGTCGGAGAGCGCCCATGCCGAGACGGACATGCTCGTGGGCAGCAGACCAGACGACATCGTTGTGGGAGAAGTAGAATGTAGGACCCTCGTCAAAGGTCTCGCTGCGAGTCCCAAGTCGGCCTCCCTGAGACATAGCCACATCCAGCATGATCTGAATGTCACCAGCCCAGTCTCGAGAGTCGGCAAACACAAAGACGGCATCAATGACAACGTCGTCAAAATCTCGCTCACGAGAGTTGGCGAGCTCCTCGGGCGTCAGCTTCCTGAACGGAGTTGTGGCAGCATTGTGCTTGATGATGTCTCCTGGCGTGACGACGTCTTTGAAGCCGTATCCTTCGGCGACAAGGCGGCATTTCTCGCCCTCGCCTCCAATGACCAAGACTGTGCCGTATTTCTCGGCCATTTCTCTCATGGGAGTGTGTCCGCAAATGAACTGGCCGGGCTTGATCTCTCGCTGAAGTTGGCGTGATAGATCTTGGCAGCGTTCTTCTTCAGTCTTGCCACCGCCGTTGGTAAGAAAAATATGAGGTCTAAGAAAAAGGTTAACGTTAGTCATGTTCTATTAAATGATATGGGAGGTATTGCACGCATGTGAGGAAGCCAACTTACATTTTCATTCCATATTCGTTCTCTCCATCAAGTACTTTCATAGCCTCGATGGCCTCTGGGATCGGTCGCCCGCCTCGGACAAGCACGCCGTCGATATCAAATGCAAAGACGAAAGAGTCGGCAACGACCGAGGAATCGATGGGTGATATGGGAGTTGAGATGCTAGAGACACTATCCCTAGAGCTGTCTGACGATGACAACTCAGGTGAGCTGGGCAACGAGTCGGAATCCGCTACTCTCTGATCAAGATCCTTCTTGACCCTAGCGACATTCTGGTAGAACTCAGTCTGTTGCTCCTTGCTAAGAGTTGCCATGTTGACGGTTTTGGTTATCTCCCGTTACTAGTGTGATGTTTGAACGATCTTGCTAGGTATGAGAATGGTAAGAGTGACAAGGAAATAAGAACTTTTCAAGGTATAAGTGAGTGAGGTTCCTGTGGATGCAATGATTCTACCGTCACGAACGGTGAGGATATCTGGGTCTTTATAGATCTCGCCGTCTCAATCTCGCACTCGATCTCGCACCCCCCTGAGTGCGCCCAGAGTTTCTGGGCCTCTCCACGTGGTTCCACTCGAGCATTGTTGAAGCACTTTCGAGTCATTTCATTCTCCAGGTTTTCTGTCTTCATCTCTGTATTTCGTCAAAAAAGTGGCAAGCAGCGATGCGTCTCCAATTGTTTTACCCACACTCAGGTTCCACACACGTGAAGTCCGCGGGCTATAGTAATGGAAAGATGACGGCGCTGTGGAGAACTGCGCGTAGCCACTACGTAGGCAGGCTGATGAGGCTTGCGGCTTGGGGTTTGAGAAGAGCCTTGGTGAAACTAGAGAATAGCCTAGGAACGAAGAAGCCAAGGAAGCCTCACGGTGATGACAGGTGGCGCTTTGACATGTCATTGGTGGTTACTTGAGTGAACAGGTAGTGATGTTGTATTTCTTTGATTGAGATGCCATACGAAATGCACTAAATAGTTACTATTGCAGTACTTGAGCTATACTTACCCTCCCATGGTATGTATACAGCAGCCTTCGGGTGCCTTGTTATCGGCTTCACGCATGGAAATAGTGGACGTGGGATAGTTGCAGATCATTACCATCTACGTCGTAATAAACACATGCGAACGGCGCTCATAGTGGCGAACGCCAAAAACAGGAGTAACGTACAGTACAAATACGTACCATGACACTCCCTCCAATCGCTCTCCCCGGTCATCGAAAGTGGATATCCTTGGAACTGCCCAGAGGCATTTTATGTATGAGTGAGCGAATGATAGCCAAGTAGCTGATAAGAGCGCAGTGACAGCTGGCTCGGATGAGGTGAGGCAAATGAAGATCTCATCGGCGACGTCTTGCGACCCCTGGACTCGTGTAACACCTGTGGTGGGAGGGGAAGGCAGCCTATTGGCTTGGACAGAACGAAAAATTTTACGAGGAAGAGCGCAGGCTTGGCAGGGTCGGCACGATAAGCAATGCCGTGTTGTGAGATTTTACAGATCACCTTAGGCCGTAGATCTGAGCGACATCTAGGAACAGGAGGATGCACGCCTGCAGCTTCGTGATGCTGGCAGCTAAAGCTACCTGGTATGACTTGATGTCTGGGGATATCTGGGGATGCTTCGAGGTACCACACAGTACCCAAAGCTCGCCAATATTCCGCAAAGATCGTCGTAAGCCTGAGGAGTACTTGTAGACCGCTTCTACTTCGGCCTGATGAATTGTGAAGAACAAGTACCTCCTTGATTGACACATGCAAAAGAAAAAAGCGTCGAGGCTGGCGGTCCCACCGTGACGTCAATCCCGGCCCACATCTTCCGGCGCGGCAGCCTGTAGCTGCTCAAGCTCGGCTCCGGAACGGGGCTGCGGATCCCCACCGGAAACCATCGGACAAGGGTAGCCTTTCTTCCAAGTGCGAGGCCAACAATGAAGACGCAAAGACGGTACCTGTACGGCGGATTGAGGCTCGGAGCATTGCCTGTCTAGGGTGTCTGCAGCATTGCATAGTCTTGATAGTCACCGCTGGCTGTCACAGATTTCAGGGGCCGGCAGGGATGGCGACAGCAAACTGTTGTGGGCTCGAAACACCACGAGCTCCATAATGACATACGGATACTGCGCGCTTTTTCCTTGATTTAGGATTATTTGTTGCAAAAGTACCGCCGCTGTTTCGTGAGACAAACCAACTGATAGTCTACTTGCAGAGTCAAGTAGATGGGATGGATTACCGTTGATGCAGTTGCCATCTTGGGCTTGGAAATCAGATCTATACATGTGTGCAGTAATCCTCACTAACTGCCTGAAACGACGCCTAATTAATTCATAACATAACTACGCTGTACAAGAGACCCAATCTACTGCAAATTGACAAACAGCCCGCCGTCCACCAGCAGCTGCGCACCCGTCACATAACCACTCAGCTCCTCGCAAGCCAGGAAGATAGCCGGCCCCGCCAAATCCGCCGGATCGCCCGTCCGTCCAAGCGGTATCCTGCCCTCCATGTAGTTCCGCTTGGCGTCATCAGCCAGATCCTCCTCGTTCAGCTGCGTGCGAATCGTCCCCGGCAGCAGCGCGTTGCAGCGGATGCCGTATTTGCCCAGAGCCACCGCGGTGCTCTGCATCAGACTCGTCACACCAGCCTTGGTCGGTGTGTAATGCGTCTGCAGGCCGCCGCCAACCAGCGCCGAGATGGACGACATGCCGATGATGCTGCCGCCTGGAGGGCTCTGGTGCAGCGCCATCTGTCGGGCGGCCGCCTGCGTGACGTAAAAGGCTCCGTCGACATTCGTCCTAAACGTCGTCTCGAGCAGATCTGGCGACAGCGTTAGAAAGTCGGCAAAGGTGCACACTCCAGCGTTGGAGACGCAGATATCGAGGCGCTGTGCTGGGCCCGAATGCTCAACAGCCGTGGCCACCAGCTTGGCTGCTGTTGCAACTTGACGCACATCCCCAGCCTCATGAGCAAGGCGACCAGCGGCTGGGTCCTCTGCTAAGATGGCACTCGCTTCAGCTATGAGCGAGTCTAGGTGCACCTGGTCCTTTTCCAGGCCGAGATGGTTGACAACGACGTTGCATCCTTGACGAAGATAGCCGAGGCAGATGGCACGTCCTATACCGGTTGTTCCACCTGTTATAATCGCGGTTTTGCCCGCCAGAAGGCCCTTTAGCGGCATAACGACAATGGTAGTGGCGGCTGTAGTCCTGTATCGATATGAGACGAACTTGGAATTTCCAGATAGACGTCAAGTCCAAGCGGTCAAGTTTCCGTATATAGAGCTTATTTAGAATCAATGTGCCGTGAGATGAAGCCTCTAGGTCTAATAGTAATCGTTTGATGTCGTCTGGTTATGGTTCATAATGCGGGGAAGCCGTCTAATTAAGCGCGTGCAAAAGGTAGATGCGGCGGCTAATGGCCCTTCTTTGCTGGTCAATTGCTTCTTTTACAGATGCTAGATCCGTCGTGAGGCTATTCCGATGGCCTTATAAATGCGGCTACAAGTTGACGAGATCCCTTAATATACGGCAGAAATCAATCCGAGCTCTCGGGGTCTGATAGGGCGAGGAAACCCCGACTAAGCAGCCACCGTTTTGCTTGGCCCACAATACGGTGGGATGGCGAACTATCGTGAAGTTCTGGATCCTCGGAGAGCGGGTCGAAACGCTCGAGGGCCACCGTAAAACTGTTCACGATCTCCTTGAATCGAGGGGAGTGAACGCAAAAAGCGCATACATGCAATCTCAATCTGGTGGGTCACGATGCTTCTTTCGCGACTTTCCCCGAAACTTCCCCAGGTTTTAGCACGATGCAATTTTATGGAGTACTATCTGTAGTATCTGTATGCTTGCTTCTGGGCACTTTACATTCTGTAATCGAGCTTCTATCACACAAGGAATAGAGGTATTTAACCTTGTTCCTCGGCGAGACAAGCAAAACGGGGGGAAAAGAAAATATCGTGTCAATAGCAAAATTGCAATGAGAACCTGGTTTTAAACAAGCTTGTACACATGTCTGAATTCTGATACAACTTTCTTTTGTTATTTAATAGGCTATCTCATGTTGTAAAAACTATTAACAATATTTTTAGCTTTGTGCGCTCGCTTGAATCGCCTGATGGCGCATTCATTATGTACATAGGCGTTCCTAATCACCACCCTCTAAACTTCTTTTTTCTAACCTACATCTTCATTCATGCCGCTGTCGCGTGTTCCACATTGCCATTGCCATTCTGCAGTTTGGCTTCGCCATTCACTGGGGGTGCGGGCTGCTGTACAGGCGGAGGGCTAAGGAGATAGTTCGATGGAATGAGCTTGGAGCGTGCGGCGTTGTTGATGGTCAACCCGAATCCAGGCTTATCCAGGTCGCTCGTTAGAAGATAGCCTTTGGTTGGAATGGGCTCGTCGATGAACAGGTCGCCGAAGACGGGTAAAACGCTCTTGCCATCAGGAGAGTTGGCGAGATACTCTTGAAACGGCGTGTTTGGTTGCGAAATGACAAAGTGGTAGCTGTACGGACCACTGGCATGCGGAACCACAGGGATATCGTATGCCGCGGCCATGGCTGAGACCTTGAGCAGCTCCGTCATGCCGCCTAGCCACATGACATCGGGCTGAATGATGTCAAGATTGCGACCTTCGATGAGTTTTCGGAATCCATAGCGAGAGTACTCATGTTCGCCAGTCGTGAACTTTACCGTTGGGTGCGCACGCTTGATTTGCTCGAAGCCATCAGTGTCATCGGGTGACAAGCACTCTTCCCACCAGTTGATGTTGAATTCGGAACACGCCTTGACCAACTCAATGGTATAGGAGACGTTGAGGCTCATGTAACAATCCACCATGATGGGGAAATCTGGGCCAACAGATTCACGGTGCTTACGCAAAAACTCGACATTTTTGCGCAGTCCTTCGTGGCCTTCCTCTGGGCAGAAAGGAAGCGGCACTTTGGCACCCCAGAAGCCCATCTCTCTGGCTGCTGTTGGCTCGGGACCAGTGCAGTAAAAGTTGAGGCGTTCCTTGGTAGCGCCGCCAATAAGTCGATAGACAGGCTCGTTCCTGACCTTGCCTAGCAAATCCCAGAGTGCAAGGTCGATGACTGAGATAACGGCAATGGGAAGCCCCTTGCGGCCATAGAACATAGAAGCACGATACATCTGCTCAAAGAGCAGGTTTGTGTTTCGCGGGTCAGCCCCGACCAAGAATCGCTCAAAATGCTGGTGAACCAGCCAGCAAGCAGGAGGGCCTAAGAGAAGGAAGTGGGTTAACATCATAGAATCCGACATAGCTCTAGTGTTTTTAAGAGAGATTCTGAAGCGATTCGAGTCAAGAGTCAAACAGCCAGCACTTCTTACCTCCGAAACCAGTTGCAAAGCCAACAGTCCCGTCAGAAGCCTCTATCTCAACCAGAAAGGACCCAAGGACGTTGATGCCCCAGCTAGTACGCGATTTGCGGTACTGAGACCATTGTGAGCATGGCGTAGAGATGTCGCTGTCGATAAGCCTATCGGCGAGTTGGCCAGTCAGAATCGCCCAGAAGTGCAATACGTCTTCATATGAATACTACATACCAGTGGCCTCCTTTAACGTTGTGATAATCACCGCCTATTTCACATCAATGGTAAGGACATGCAGAGTGAGGCCTGAGCTGGCAACATTGAAGTCTGTACATACCAGAGCCTACGCCGCCAATGACGTAGGACCGCACGGCTTTGATCGTGGGGAATTGTCTTACGGAGCCTTGCATGATGGTTAATGGGCAAGTCGACAGAAGGAATAACTTGCAGCAACAGAAAAAGGACGAGATCTGGAGAATTTAATTTGTAGAGATGGGTTTAAGGCGGCTACTGGAGATGCGGGTAACGGTGTACAAATCACACGTGTGGGGTGCTGGTGGTGTTGACGAGCATCGGCATGAGATGACCCGAAGGCCGCCTCATTGGACTGTGACGATTTGTGCTTTGGTCGAACGATGCAGATTCGGACCAGGGACGGACGCTTTACGAGTCGTGAAGAAGAGCTACAAGCGACGTAGATGGCGAATGAGAGGATAGGTAGGTCATATTACCCTGCGAGATAGTAATGTGAGATATAGAACTGGCTGGGATTGATCCATAATGCAGTGAGAACTATCTCTTATGCTGCTGCACAACATCAAACGTTACATGGCATGTTGACAGCCTGCTACACAGCCTGAATGCATGCCTCCAAGTGCTACCGTACACGTTCGATGAATACTACAGTACACGCCTTCATCTGCTGCATCTGCTCAGCCCTACAGCTCTCTTATTGGTTATGCGGGGGGTTTCTAAGCGCTTGGAGTGAGAAAGGCCGGGCACAGTTATGAACAGCCCTATTAGTGGTGGTTTCGAAATAGGTAGTGCGTATAGGTAAGGTACTATGTAGGCATAGCAGTATCTGGTTAGAGGCAATGACGACCTGCAGCCCAGCGAAATCGGCCTCAGCATTCGACAGCCTCCCATGTACATGTACGGAGTATAATATTTCTTGTCCAAAACTTCCCCTTCTGCTCCTCCTCATCTCCCCCAAACCCCATCAGTTCATTAATCTCCACATTGTGGATTCCGCACACTAGCAACCCGCAGTAGCCAGACCTCCGGCTCTCGTCAACTTTGGAGCCACCAATGAGCTGCTCGTCAGCTCTGCCGCGGCCTGGCTGCTCCGTCTCTGCCCCAGGACAAACATCAGCTCCGCATCATCGGCATAGTACATAGTATCATTGACCCGGACGCCCAACATCCTCCCGCTCGTCTTTATCCCGAAATCACACGTGCGCGTGCTCCAAACCATTCTCGCTGCTCGCCGCTCACCGCTCGCCGTCTGTCTGCTCGCCCCGCTCGCCGGCCACCCAATCATTAGGGTTGTCGGTGTCGGATCGTCAATCCACCGAAAAAGGCTTCTTTCTGTACCTTGGGCTCACCTTGCGAGGCTCCGTCTCGTGTCAGCCTGAGGCGTCCGTCATGCGCAGCGGTAGCGAAGATAACAAACGACCGTCGCCGCCGTCCTCCACCTCCGTCGCTGATCGCCAGCCTGACCCCGACAGCGACGACCAGAGCGACAATGACGCGGATCCTACCTCTCAGACAGCCAAGCGCAAGCGGCCCATCTCTGTTTCGTACGTTTGTCGTCCCAAGTCCTCCTCGGCGTCAATGCGTGTCCTTGTGTGGAATTCAGCCCTGGCGCGAAACCCTGGTTGGAAATACGACACCATGACTTGAATGTTCCTTGAATCGAGGCTACAACAAGCTGAATCTCGCTTGATTTTGTTCCAATCGCAATCTGTTGCTAACCACTTGCTTGACAGATGCGAGTTATGCAAACAGCGCAAGGTACCATTCTTTCTTCACATCTCTCCACTCCCCAGTTACTCGAAAACTTTACTTTATCTAACGCGTTTTCTCGTATCTTACAGGTGAAATGCGATCGGGGCCAGCCCTCGTGTGGTTGGTGCAAGCGTCATGGCCAGAAATGCGAGTACAAGGAACGAAAACCGCCGGGGTTGCGGGCGGGTTTTGGAAGGTTTCTGGAGAATCGAAGCCGTGAGATGGAGCTGAGGCTGGACAAGATGGAAGAGATTCTGCGGAAACACTCTGAATTGCTCCAAACATCACCACTGCCGTCGCTCCGTCCAGAAAACTCCGAAATCGGTGGCCAGGCTGGACGCCAAAATCTTGCGAGCGATCACGATACCCAAAGCGAGGCCAGCAATAATTTGGGCTCATCAAAGCTCTATCAGACATCTCACATGAACAACAATTTGTTCTACAATTCTCATCCAAACAATGGTCCTTCTGGGCCTGGGTCTGCCGAGCAGGCCCACAACGAATATCAAGGCCGAACGCCTTTGCCTGGTGGCTCCATCTCCGGGCCCGTACCAGACCTTCCGGCTCAGCAAGGCATGGCCATGTCGACGGTTACGCCTACACCAGGCGCGGCCTTGCCTTCTACCGATGCTGATGACTTGCCGCCCTACAATCTAGTGTACAATCTAGTGGACCTGTACTTCAAGCACATCAACACTTGGTGTCCAATACTTCACCGAAGGACTACTCTGGATAATCTGTTTGGAATCTCGGATCTTCAAGAGGCGGATAGAATACTACTGCATGCCATAGTTGCGACCACTATGAGGTTCTCCAGCGACCCTAGGCTTACTGATGAGAGGCGGCAGCATTATCACCGCGTCTCAAAGCAGAAAGTCTTGCTTTACGGCATGGAAAACTCATCTGTCAAGTCACTTCTGGCATTGCTCATCCTCGCCCTAGATCTGTGCGGCAGTAGCAATGGCCCTCCAGGGTGGAATATAATGGCCCTCATCACCAGGTCGGTGGTTCAGCTGGGATTGGCCGTCGAGACCAATTCTTTTAGTGTGGCCCCTCACTATACATCGATATACACTCTTCGCGCCATGATTCTTCCCGAGCCCAAAGATTTTATAGAGGAGGAATCACGCAGGAGGCTATTCTGGATGATATATCTTCTCGATAGATACGCAACTATTGCTACTGCCTTTGAGTTTGCGCTGGCTGATACGGAGATTGACCGAATGCTTCCTTGTCGTGACGACTTGTGGATGGAAAACCAAAAAGTAGAAACGCGATGGTTCGTCACGAGCGCTCAAAGCGTTGATGAGACTCACCAGCAGACACTTGGGAGACCTGAGAATCTGGGCGCTTTCGCCTACTATATTGAAATCCTTGGAATTCTCTCCAAGATCCACAAGTTCTTGAAGCAGCCAGTTGATATCGGCAAGCTTACCGACGTCGAAAAGTGGCAACTTCGCTACAAGGAGCTTGACAAGGAACTTACATCCTGGAATTTCGCCCTTCCCGGTGAGTTTGGAAACATGGGCAAAGTTTTTCAACCAGGAAGCAGAAATCTCAACTGTAATTGGATTATGCTCCATGCGACTTATCATACGGCCGTCATTCGACTTCATTCTTCAGCCGCCTACCCAACGACCCGGTCAGCCATCTTCACGCCATCATTCAGTGCGGCACAGAGATGCCACGGCGCCGTCGAAAACATATCTGCCCTAGGGGATTTTGTTGTGAACAATGGCTTCCTACCAAAACTAGGCCCGCCATTTGCCTTCACAATTTGGGTTGCTGCACGGGTGCTTCTGGTCCATGGTTCTACGGTCGAGCATAAGCTCTCGCCCCAAATTTCCTTCTTTGTCGACATTCTGCGCGAAATGGGACGGTACTGGCCTGTAGCTGCTGGATACTCTGGGCTATTGCAACGAGTACTTGATGAGCATCGAGACAGCGAAAGACAAGGCAACGGAGTCACACCCAGCTCGGTCAAAATCTTAGCCGACATGCGTCGGACGGCCTTTGATCTAGATTTTCTAATATCGCGACAGCCCAGAAGTGGCCCGCAGAGCCACGGTCATATAGGAGGCATGACTCCCTCGAGGACACCAGCACAGAACGAATTGGAGTATCTGGACGTTTTCAACTTCTTCAACGTCCCACGGTTGCCATTTGGCGGAGAGAACCTTTCTGGAGCCTCCGAAGGCCTAATGCCAAACGCCGACATACCTACGGGAAACGCGAGTCTGGATCACCCTCAATACCAACCAAATGAGTTTAACATCACCAACTTCATGATTGATGCCAACAGCGACTGGCTCTTTAAAAATGAAGGGCCAACATTCTGATCCAAAATTAGGAGAATCAAGCTGATTCAAGGCATTATTTCTTGTCTTCGTGGTGGTTTTTCTTCTTCTTTGGCATGCATGTATATACTTGTCGCCGGACTGAGAATTTGAGATGTCCGGGCTAAATTGATACCAAAAATGGCTACATATGTAGACTTCTATTGTAATCGGGGTTTCTCAAGCATTGCTTTAGTATTATATATTATTACACCTCTGGTCCAGGAGGAAATGCTACCAGAAAATAACATGACATCCGTGTGTTTGTGCTGCCAAACGTCAAGTACCTTGGAGAGGCAAAGTGGATCCATTTTTGGGTCTCAAATAGAGGCGCTTCTGAGATAAGATAAGGCGCTTCTATTCCACTTTAGTACTCACCGCCCGGCAATATTCCAAAAAAAAAAATTATTCTACCACTAGCAGGCGGCCCATTGATATCGGATATCTAGACTTTTGAGTCTGCTTGATTGTCTCTAAATAATCAATTTCGATTGCTTGTTGTGAAACAAGCAATACGTCAATCAAAATGGCTACCAAACCCCTTACGCACAATAGCAAGAGGAAGGTTGCCTCTGACGGAAAGGAGAAAGGTGATTTCAAGAACAAGAAGCCTCGTTTGGAGGAGACATCAAATGGGAAGGCATCTGGATCAGGTATGTTTAATTCCTCTCCCGTCACATTGTTGGCTTGTTACTCATTCAGTATTAGAGCAACAAACTTCTCGAGAGTCGCATGCGAAACAGAAGCAACTTGCTCTAGAGCGAAAAGCTGCCAAACCTTTAGCCGATGAAGTTCAGCGAACCAAGAAGATCTGGGAACGATTGCGCCTCAAGTCCCACGTTCCAAAAGATGAGCGACAGCAGCTGGTGGCAGAACTATATGGAATCATCACCGGCCGCATCCGAGATTTTGTCCTGAAGCATGACGCTGTCAGAGCTGTTCAAACTGCGATCAAATACTCCACACCAGAGCAGCGAAAACAGATTGCGCAGGAGCTCCAGGGAACCTATGCGCAGCTTGCCGAAGGACGCTATGCCAAGTTTTTAATCGGAAAACTTCTCGTCCACAATGACGACGAAATCCGCGACATCATCATCCCCAACTTCTACGGCAAAGTTCGAAAGCTCATAAACCACTCCGAGGCCTCGTGGATCTTGGATGACATTTACCGGACGGTCGCGACAAAGGAACAGAAGGCCCTGTTATTGCGCGAATGGTATGGTCCCGAATTCACCCTCAAGGAGTTGACCAAGGACATCAAGGCAACTTCGGATCTGAAGCAGATCTTGGAAGATGAACCGAGCAAGCGAGGACCCATCATGAAGAGTTTGCTGGACCTCATCAACTCACTTGTCCAGAAACGAATGACCGGCTTCACTATGCTGCACGACGCAATGCTTCAGTATTACACAAATACACAGCCAGGATCCGAAGAATTCAACGAGTTTATGGAATTGATCAAGGGCGATGAGACGGGCGATTTGCTGAAGAATCTTGCCTTTACCCGTTCTGGTGCAAGAATCGTCTGCCTGCTGCTGGCGTACGGTACGGCCAAAGATCGAAAGGTCTTACTGAAAGCTTACAAAGATACCTTTACGTTGATGTCGGGAGATCAATACGGCCACCTCGTGCTCTTGACAGCCTACGATGTTATCGATGACACTAAGCTGACCTCGAAAGCTATTTTCCCGGAGCTTGTTGGAGAAAAAGAGGAGGAGGTTGCACAGAACATTGTCGCTGCTGCCAACAACGCTAATGCCAGAATTACTCTTCTCTATCTGCTCGAAGGATTTTCCAAGTCGCTGTTCCCTGCCAGCAACGCTTATGACTTGGATGTGCTGAAGGAAGTTCACGAGATCCGCAAAACCACAAGCAAGAAGGAGGATGACGTTCGACGCAAAGAACTTTCAGCAGTGCTATCGCCATCCTTGATTGATGCAATTGCCGCCTCGCCTTCTGACCTCACCTCAACGCCATTCGGCTGCCAGTTTGTCGCCGATGTTCTCCTTTCTGGAATCGGAGACAAGCAAAAGGCGCTGGAGGCCCTTGCTCAGTCTGTTAGCGGTAGCCCCAAGCAAGAGCCGTCAGAAGACGAAATTGCTCCTAGATCGCACATTGCCAATACACCTTTTGGAGGCCGAATGCTCAAATCTCTCATCCAAGGTGGCCGTTTTGACAGGGCCACTGGCAAGGTGAAGCTGGTTGAGCCGCCGTTGGGCTTTTCTAACATTCTGTACCCCGTCGTGAAGAAGCACATCATGGATTGGGCTACTGGGCCAAGTTCATTTGTCGTGGTCGCTTTACTTGAGAGTGAAGAATTCACTAGTGCAGAAGAATTGAAGAAGACACTGAAGAAGAACAAGAAGGAGTTGCAAAAGGCGGCGACCGAGCCAACCGCGGAGCAAAAGGCTGCCAAGGAGGCTAGCGAGGGTGATGAGGCTGGGAAGAAGGGCAAGAAGATGGAGGCGCCCGTGGGCAACAAGGGTAGCAAGCTGCTGTTGGAAAAGCTGTGAAGCAGTACTGTGGATCAGCCGCAGATGGTCATCATATTCCCCATATCCTCAACGGAGCATGTAGCGAGAGCCACGTCTCCTATCAGCTCTATTCTTTCATTGCAGCAGCCTAATATAATGATTTTCAAGTGTTCGCAAACCTGATAACTGCCTTGAGGTGGAATGGATATATTAACCAAGAGTGAAGAAAAGAAAGACATCCAGCAAGGCGAAAGTTATTGTCACGAGGCTGTTTGTAACACAAAGCAAAGTATAGCGGGGAGGAGGTGATGCCTCGGTTGGTTTGCGTTTTGGATGTCTGCGAGGAGCCGAGTTGTTTGTTCCATGACGAGTCGTCCCCTGGCGAGTTTGAGATGTGTATGCCAGAGAACACTAAGAATATCGACATGTACAGCACAGGTACCACTCATGATTCCACTGGGGGGGTCACACAAAGGCAAAGGACCTGATGGAGGTTGGTCGGCGAAGCAGAGTAAGGAAAGCTGGGGATCGCAGATTGGTCCGAGTTGCTGCTCACGAGTTTCCGGATGCGTTTGGTTGTTGCTGAATGAGGCGATGCAAGGAGCTCCAAGAATAGAATTGGGAGAGGGCATTGCATGTTGGTAGACGGCAAAACTCGTATATTTTCGAAATGCTCAAAGAGATGCAGAGTAGTCGCACTTAGTCAACGCGTCGTAGCACAAGAAATCAAGGCAGAAGATCAAGAAACGAGGCAACCCCAACTCCACACTTGGCATGACAGAGATGCGGCCTCGCCGTTGGGTAACAAAGAACCGTCTCTGCAAGTGATTGGGCGCCTTGTTCCCTTTCTAACAATACAATACAGTACAATACAATTCGGCCGATGGCAGAATCAGGGATCATTTTCCCGCTGTTTAGGCCCTCGTTTCGTTTGTCTCCCGCCTGACGTCTGCGATTGTTCACCCTCAAGGTTCGCACTTACAGGCCTCCAAGTGTCAATCAAACGGGTGTTTTTACTTCTTCCTCGCTCAATTTCTTCTTCTTCTTTTCAATGATTTTTATTCCATCCTGATGAACCTCCGCGTCTATTTACTATAACGCTTACCGAGCCTTTCCCGCCCCCAACCGCTGCACGACCTTGGCTTCGCTTGACTCTGCATCACTGCATCACCAAGGCATTCTTCTTCATTATTCTTTGCCTTTCTCGCCCACCTGCATTTCTCTTCTTTGGAGTGTCTTCTGCCAGCTGTTCCACACAGCTACAGGCAGGAGACTTGCCTGAGAACAAGCTCTAAGACGTCGAATGTGACCTAGATGATTCGCCAGGGTCCTGAAAGTGCCAGCACAACCTTTGCCAGCTGGCCAGCAGGCCGACTTGATTGGCTCGCCCGCTCCATCTGCGTTTGGTAAACGACATAAAGGAAGAAAGAAAGAAACGAAGAAGAGTAGAAGCAAAGTTTCCTTTTTGTTCTCTCCTGCGGGAAGAAGAAACTTAACCGTCGCCATCGCCCCTCATCCATAATGTTCCCTGGCGTCTTTGTTTCTCGTCAAGAAGACCGCTGTGAGCCCGGCACAACGTTTTACGCCTGTAGTATCAACAATTTTAGAGGATGTTGCTCTACGGATCCGTGTGCCTTGCCTTTTTGTCCAGACTTTCCTGGAACAGAGATGCGCCCCAAAGACGGCAATGAGGATGATAATTCAACAACCTCGAAGCCTGAATCTGATGAGGCGACGCCAACTCCAGCTGACGATGATCAAAGCCAAGAGACAGAGTCAGCGGCCTCGTCGGAGACATCCGTAACCATGACGGACTCTGGCATAACTCATACGATCCCAAACAACTCGATAGTCACAATCACCAGGCACACAACCATCACTACGGGCAGACCACCAACGACCTCCTCACGCTCCACCAACACCGCACCAGCGACAAGCGGCACGCCAATCTCAGTATCAAGCACAGTGTCGTTGTCGGGAGTACTACCATCCTCACCCACTGCTAACAACGCCACAGCAACCCCATCTGGGGCCCCAGGGGCAGGGTCTCTGTCGGCAAGAGCCATCGCTGGGATAGCTGTTGGCGGTGCCACTCTCATAGCCATCGCCGTGGTCCTGATACTCGTGCTAGTACGCCGCAAGAAGCGTCGCGAATTCGAGACCAACTCCATTTTCCCACAGGATAACAATCGGGATGAAGTCGTCGAGGAAAAGCACTTCCCCAATACCGTATCAACTCACACCACGGGCACCCAAGGAAGCAGTGATCCCTTTGCCGCCTTTGGAGGTGAGACTTGCTCCCGTTTGCAATCATGGCCTCGTATCCGTCTTTTCTCACTAACAAGTCCTAGGTCGAGCAGATCAACCCGAAGATCCATACCGACCAGCTAGCGGTGCGTTTGAGATGGACGGGACCAGTGCCGCCCCAGTAGAATTGCCTGCCATGAGCGCCTCGAGTCCAGGCGCGACTGCTCCCAAGGCATCTCGCCTTGAGCCCGTTCAGGAGGTCACCCCTACGGACCCTCATGCTAACCTTACATCGGTACCGGCAGATGATGGCAAGCCGTTGTATGTCAACCACTGGAATCAGTACAAGAACATGGGATAAGATGTAGAGAAACGGATCGGATAGGTGTGGAGTGGGAGTAATAAGAAACCGGCATAGCAGTGACGATGCTTCTCGAAAAAGAGAGAAGAGAAATGAAGAAGGGCTGCCCGTTAATCATGTGTGAAGAATTTCATATTGCAAATTCGGAAGGTAAATTCTGGCGTTGGTACAGCTGTGCTTCATTAAGAAGGAGCAGCAACAAGGCGAAAGGGGATCTGATACAAATCAATGTTCAAATAACAATCGTTTTCTTTGTCTTTCATACCAACTCTGCAAGTTCTAGGGCAGGCACAGAGTGTACCTAGTCGACACCATAATATAATCGAATTCGTTTTCCCACAGATTATCAGGGGTATTTAGCTGCCCGGCCGTACTTTTACAATTGTCCGCGTGAAAAACAAATTATATGACCTTCTCCCAAGCGCCCAAGTAACAGGAAAAGAGAAAAAAAAAAAGTTGGAAAAAAAAAAAGCAAAAGAGAAAGATAATGCAAGTACCTGCAGCCCTGATCCGTCTGTATCCATCCGTCTTGCGGATCCGTATATCAGCAGTCTAGTATTCTCGGCTCCTCGTGGCGCAATATATCAACGATTCATGATGGCCATATAACCAGGTAGAGAGACAAAACGTAAACCCTCCCCTCGACATCATCGGTTCTGGAGCTTCGAAATCTCATCTAGCAGGTCTTGTAGGTCCTCATCCTTGATCTTGTCCGCTAGAGACGGAATCAGCGTCTTGGCCTCGTCGGCGTTTTCGCAGCAAAGCGACCCTTGTAAGGAAACCAATTGTTAGCCATTCTGTCATATATCCCCCTTCCCTTCTCTTCTCGCCGCATTCTGGGGGGTGTGGTACCAAGCTGTGCGCGTTCGAACTTCGCCAGGTCCTTGTGCGCACTCAGCAGGCGTTCAACGGCCTCGACGTTCTCCTTCTGCGTGAAGCGCGCAAAGTGATCCAAGTAATTCAGAGTTTGGTTGAGCATCCTACAAAGGAGGTGATTCCACGGTCAGCCATCTATCAAAGAGAGCGCCTCCTCCTCCTCCAACTAAAGGAACCAATCATTCTTCACATACTCCGTCTCGTTCACGTTCTTACGATCGTTTCGGCGCTTCGCGACCAGCGCATTGAGGACAAGCGCGGCTTCTGACAGAGTAAGAGTGTCGACGTGCTGAAATTCGCCCAGGTTCAGCGTCGCAGAGGCTTCCTCGTTGCCTGGCGGAGGAGGCTTCGGACGTGACGTGCGATTCGACATGGTTCCTCTGTATGTGTCGGGAACTGTACTGCAGTCTCTAGAAACCGACGGGCGATGCGAAGGAGAGTGCAATCGGGGCCGCTCTTTACGAATTCAAAAGACTGAGCAATCCCCGGAACATGCCGCTGCACAATGAAGCTCAATGGGGTGAGACTCTCGCAAAGTTCTGGCGACCAGCCGCTTTCTAAGCCTGTGGTCCCTAGGCAACAGATACGGTTTAGTGGCAGCCTCAGGCGCGTTTAACTTTACCTCAATAGGACTAGCCCGGCCGCTGCTGTATCTCTCGCTCCGTGGTCCGTGCTATTTCTCCGTATTGCAACTGCAACTGCATGCTGATAGTTTCAAGGCGCAAAGTGTACTTGTGTGATAAGATTTGGTCAAAATATAAAGAATCTGATTGGGATCCGTACTTTATTGAGTGTAAAGTTGCTTCCACCAAACCCAATTGTTGTTTGCCTCTGGGAACTTTGATCGGAGACGATATATACGGTCTATTTCCAGGAGACGATCCCATCTCGAGCTAAAAGCAGCGACGCTCTGTTCCACGGTCGCCATCTTCCCACCAGCAACGCCGTCGCTTGAAGGTGGCTTCAAGGCAGCCCATACTCTCTTCGATCAACAGCGCACGGAGGATACGATATATAAGGCCGCCGAAGAGGAGATAACGCATCAAGACAGGCTCAGGGGTGGACACAAGGTATGCGAACCCTTGCAGGTGGAAATGTCGGCCTGCTTCGTTCAGACATGAGCACCGAACTCACTCATCCCAGGATTCATGGTCTCACCTATATGGATTCATGAGCCTGCAAGGGCCTTATAGAACACCGCATTCCGCATCTACTCATACCCCAACTCAATTTACAACATGTATGTGCACATGCCCTGATTTCCATGAGCTGGACCCCGCCAAAGCTAATTCATATCCCACGTAGGACTGTCTTCTCTCTCATCATCATCAACAAGGCCGGAGGTCTGATATACAACAAGACATTCCACGAAGGCGGCCTCAACAAAATCAGCACAAATGACTATCTCGTACTAGCCGGAACTTTTCACGGGTAAGATGTCCGCTATTGAAGACAAATCTCCTTCAGAGGCTTATTTCTCCTTGTCTCTAGTGTTCATGCTATCACCGCGCGCTTGAATCCCGTCAAACCAGTCGCAACCCCCCCTACTCCCGGCACCAATGAGCTACCGGGCCGGCCAGAGCCTTCATCTGGACTAGAGGTCTTAGAGACAGAAAACTTCCGCATGCAGTGCTTCAATACTCTGACAGGCACCAAGTTCCTGCTCTTCACCGAGACCACCCAGACTAATGTGGATGTGACCATCAAGAGGATATACGACTTGTACGCTGATTACGTCATGAAAAATCCCTTTTATTCTTTGGAGATGCCCATACGATGCGACATTTTTGACAGAAAGCTACTGTCATACATCAGAGAGATTAACAACCGGTGAGAAGGGAGTCGCTAGGGTCGGCAGCTTGCGTGGAGTGGGAGAATCGGGGCATCAAACATAGACTCAATATCCAGTCCTCAAATTAATCGTGATTATCATGTCTACCGTTCTCCTCTAAGGTTCCACTGGAGCTGGATATTTAGTATACACTTTTAGTCAAGGCACCAAGACCGTGATGCGCATTAAGAAGTATCCATCTTATCACCGCGGTCCTTGTCCTTGTCCGCACCACCTCCACTGCCACTGGCTTCGTTCTCTTCCTTGACACTTTCTAGAGACGCCTTCTTCGCTTCCTCTTCTTGTTCTTTTGCCAACTTCTCTTGCCTGGCCTTCTCTTCCTCCATGCTCATGCGCAGAGCAAGAGCCAGCTCGGGTTCAATCGCCGGATCAAATCCAAACTCGAACTCATCGTTGCCACCAGCACCGCCGGCGCCCGCTCCAGCCCCTTCGCCAAGCATAATGGGCGTCGAGATCAGCTGGTCACTCAACAGCTTGCTGCTGGGCGGGATGACCACCAAGTGTGAACCCTCGTTGCCTTTGACAGCCTCGTTGAATGCCTGAAGCTTCTTCTGCGTGGCGTCATCGTCGAGGTCACCGAACAGAACGAAATCGACGGAAATGTTGCCTTTCTTCATCTTCTTAGCTAGCTGCACTAGCTCCTTCTCCTGGTCTTCGACGGGGGAGCAAACAAATGCTATTATTCGTTGGCGCTGGGATCGGTTCTGTCGGTGCTTGAGGGCGAGCTATGGTTCCAAGTTAGCGCACACAAGTCATCACGACATGTATGTACAACGGCAACACTATACCGTCGCAATTTGGATGCCTGTCTTTAGGTGAGACGATCCACCAATCTTCTTCTTTGTCCTGTGCAGGCCTTCCAGGATCTTGCCCTGCTCTGTGGTGAGGGTGACGAGCACTTCGGGGCCTTTCCCACCCATGCTCATCAGGCCGACAGATGACTCCGGGTTGCCCTGAGTGATGCTTTGAAACAGCACATTTACGGCGTCAACTTGTGAGTCAAATCTGGTTGGCTGGTAGTCTCCATTTCGGCTGCTTTCGCTGTTGTCCACAACCACCATAACAGCCTCGAGAACCATTGTAGCTGCTGATGAGGGCGCCGGGCCACTAAATCGTTTATTTGGTGACTTTGGGTATGGTATTCACGTCCGGAGACTCGATTTGCTGTCGGAGAGAGGGGGTGGAAGTTAGGGAGTCAAGGAGAGGTAGAGAGCTAAGTTGGTAATTTGATGTTCGGCAATCTGGTGTTGGAGCTTCGAGTGTCGTAAGGCCGGTTCAGCCTGGTAGGTGCAAGATCGGTGCATGCAGAAATGCTAGTAGGTTAAGTAACTATACCTAATGCTAAGCACCATTGCGCGTAATGTTGTCCCACTATAGGTACTAATACAAAATCGCTAACAAGCCTATTATGCGGGTCATCTTGTTTTGCTTACATAACGCATAGGTCACTCATTCATTTGGTTTGTTTACTTTCAAGTCATTGTTCCACTTGACGCACGGCCTGATGCACGCATTCGCACTCCCTTATTTGCATTGCAATTCCTGATCTCCCTCTCACCACAAACACATTCAAGGAGAGGCAAATTACACACAACCAAGAGCCATGGCTCCTACACGACCAAGAAAGCAGGGCTCGACCGAGTCGAGCTCTTCGCAAAAGAAACACGCGACATCGAGCGGCTCCGATACCCCTTCAACACCACAACGAACCCCCATCAAGAAACAACAGGCGGGGATCACCTTGCAGCAGAAGCAAGCCTTGATCGAGAACCTGCGACTAGAAAGTACGCGATTCCGGCCTCCGCATGTATCAAAACACGCTGACATTTGCATTTTCTTGCCTCTCAGTCACTGAGCGAGCCCGTAGACTACGCGCCCAATATCATCTCCAAGCGCAGGGCCTCAGGTCGCGAATTGAAATACGTCTCAACCGGATACCAACTGCACTCAGGAAGGCCACTATGGGCGACCTACTCCTCAAATACGCAGATCAGGCGCAACGGGGGCCCAATCGCCCGCTACCGCTTCCCGTCAAAGATCTGCCGATACTTCCAAGTCCTCAAAAGCCTATCCACCAAACCACTCGCGCGCCACAGGTTGGACGCGCCCAGAAGCGGTTGAGGTGAATTGCGTCTAAATACGCCGTACTTGTTGTTTCTCTTTCTTTCCTTCTAGACTAACTGACCTACTAGCAATGAAATTACTATGGATAAAGAGAATGAGCTTCAAAAAGGCGAGCGTCCTAAGAAGAGAGCTCGCGGCTCAGATGCTGGGCAAGTTCGCCCAGTACAGGTGTTATCACCTACCTCGTCCAACTCTCGTTTGGCAAACCGCAGCCGCGCAACATCCCCCACCAAGTCATATCTGTATAAATCCAGCTCTCCTCTGAAGACTGGCAGCCCATCTCGACCGGCAATTGCCACAAGTATATCAGATAAAGCAGCGGGGATGCGCACTGGAGGGTTCAGAAAAGTCACTACAACGTCCAACTCAAGCTCGAGCTCTAGCGGAGCAACACCGGCAGCGGCAGCGCGGACAAAGCGCACCGCAACGGCCATACCTAGAGGCCTTCGAGCTAAAGCCGGAGCTCGAACGACACGCAGGGCTAGTGACAATACCGAATCGAGTGACGGAAGCGCAAATACAGTGCTTCAAAAGACTGCAGGGAAGGGCAGTGGTACAATTACAAGAAAACCAGTCCCGGGGAGTGCAAAGAAACCCATTTCAGGAGGGATAGCGAAGTCAACAGTGAAAGCAGGAACCGCTATGTCGACCACTGCTACGGGGAGGACACTAAGGAAGAGAGGATGAGGATATGGGTTTGAAGCTTGAGGATTTCGGGAGTGTTTGGCATCAGGAAATTTTGTGTTAGAAGCCTCGGCAGCAGGCAGCCGGTAGGCATGATTTGTGGGAAACGGTTCAAGTGTGTTCTTATTGACACGGAGGGGAAACGGAGTTTGGGCATGTAGCAACACTATGCATTGTTGGACGAAAATCAGCGGGAATCAGGCGTTTTATTTCGATTGATTGCTTATAAGGAATATCATTTCTTCTTCTTGTCATCAACTAGCTCGATGTTGTCTTCTGGTACATCCTTGTACTTCTCCAGGATGAATTCTTCTAGTTCGTCGCTTACGTCTCCCTGAACGACAATTTCTTCACCGCCGCTGGGAAGCTTTGTCACAGAGGATCCTGTTGCAAACTTCTTTCCGAAATCCTTGGCAACCTAGAGCGAAATAACGGTTAGCGCTATTCCACTGTCAAAGGACGAGGCTGTACCAAGCAAACACACCTTTTTCAGATCCAGGCCGAACGCCTCCAGACCAATGACAGCCGTGACAAACTTTTTCTTGTTTCTCTCGATTCGCTTGATGGTTACGACGCTCGTGGCCAGCTTGGTAGCCTGTTTCTGCTCTGCGGCCTCGGCTTTGGCGGCCTTCTTCTGCGCGTCCTTGGCAGCTCTCTTCTGGGCATCTATCGAGAGAGACGAGGCGGCGGCCTCTAAAGCCTCCGGGGACCATATCCTCTCATACATGGCCGGCTGGTGCTTCTCTAGCCATTCTTGGCACTTCTTGACAGTGCCTCCATACTCGCAGTACTACTTGGTTATAGTTGAGCTCGAGACATCAAAACAGCGGGACTTTGTCGATTTTTTCATACCTCTGGAGGCAGAGTACACACTGCAGCAAGAGCACGGGTTAGAACCAACAGTCATGACGATTGAGCGCCTGGGAGAAAATATTCAGGGGGCAAAGGGACCTGTCGTACCTCCGCAGTAAATCACATTTCTGCTCTGGAGCTCCACGGGCGCTTCGGGCTGTTCTGTGTCTGCCATTGTTGGTTGCAGACGCTGGCTGTTCTGGAGCTACAGGAGCAAGACGCGTGCACCCTCTCCTTGTCTTCTCGTCAAGTCACAACCAGACCCGTGGCGGGGTAAATTCAGCGATGCATGGCGGGGCTCGACTTTGCTGGCGACGTCAATTGCTAGGGGTACATGGCAAATGTACCTTCGTACCTCGCGGCGCTGCTACCGGGTTCCTCCGTACTGGTGCAGTGGCTGGACACCTGAGGCCAGAAAGCACCAAAACGTTCACGTCAATACGAACTCCTCGTACTTACACACGTATCCATCGAAGACGTGTCGCAGTGCTAGCCGCCGTGACTGTTGTACAAGTAAAATGAGGAAATCATCACTCTTTTGTGCTGTTGACGACTTTATCTTACAGCGCTAGCAGCCTCTTCACCCAGTGATGAAAAATTCCTGGTGCATACCCGCGTCAGTAGCGCTGGGCGGTCGACGGTCAGCACACTGAAGCTGGCGGGCATCTACAGCAAGTGCTGCGACAAGCTTATCTTCCAGCTTCATCGTCTACCTCAGCCACTTCATTCTGCATCAATATCCGTTGTCACTTGGTTGCGAGCAAGGTTCCCAGGCGTCAACAACAAGCGATCTCGTCTATTGGAATTGGCGTTGCAATAATGCCTCCCCAGCTGCAGCTGCACCCTGGTGACGACAAGCATGTTAGCCGCCCAGCTTAGGCGGAAGCCATCGCCATTGGTCATTTCTCACGCTCGACTCCCCACGACGGCCAGAGTGTGTGTGCAGACGCCAGCCAGTCATCGCCGTGCCAAGACGGCGGCCAGAGAAATGTCTAAATATAGCAGCAGACATCGACAGCTGATTGGGCGCTTTCTCTCAATAGTGGCTTGACCACGATCTCGCCTACGATGGACATCGTTCACATCGGGTCATGATGTCCTTCAAGCCGCCCTCTGTCGAGGCATGGATGTCAGGATCAGATGCGCTGGCGCGGCGTCATTACCTGGCACTTTGCTCTGTCGCCGTTGCTGTCCGCCGCATCACCCTGTGCCCAATACGCACCGCCTCGTCATACGAGCAAGAGCTGGGCCGTCCATAGGCGCCGAGGAACCTGTAGCCGCCCATCCCCAATCGAGCGCCATCTACGGAGTAGCTTTCTAATAAGACCCAACCTTCCCGAACCAACAGCGTCGGCATTTCTGTCTCTTTGCCTATACTTCTCCATTCTCTTCTTTGCGGCGTTGTCTGTGTGCAGTAATAGACGCTTTGTTGATCGAAGCAGCCCATCGTTCGAGCTTTTGCCTATCGTCGCCGGCCGTCGAGCGTTTTTGAGTTTAATATTTTAATTATTTTACGCCTCAACTACGATATATATTAATTGTTGATTTTCTTATCTCTTTTTTTTTTCATCCAATCTTTTGTGGCCACTATCTGGAATAGTGTCTACGTTTCACAATGGCTGAGCCAACTCATTATATACCCAACAACCGTCAACCCCGAGAGTCTTCGCTGGATCGAAGATCACGGCGGTGTCTTAATCCCATAATAGAAGAGGAAACCGAGGATGTTCATGGTCAAGCCGGTGCAAAGGGGAAGCGGGTTGATACGTCGCATCTCAACATCACAGCATGGCTATCACCGATGAGCGATCATTTTCCGACTCCAAGGGGAGTACACTATCTTGCTGCCCCGATCCTTCCATCATCGCCATCGACAGTGTCAGCCGATGAGAGTTCACCGACTTCATTCTCCAACTCGAACTCGTGGAACCGAACCAGCTCAGTTACCGATGGTACCGAATTCGATGAGCTGTACGATCTCTATGATGTATCTGACGATGAAGCGAATCGGGGTCTGCGCCGTTCATCATCCGTACGAAGATCTCGAACGGCATCCATGGTTTTCGAGCCAGTTATCAGACAACCCACCCCTCTCGTCATCCCACCCACTAGAGACGAGAATGACGAAACCTGGACTGCCGTCGATGAGCTCAAGAAGATTACCTCTCCGCTTCCGTTGACCCCATCTGCGAATCTTCCAATGTCACCCGCGCAGAAGGATTTCTTCGGCAAGCAGCAAGCTTTGGATATCCCCACAATCTCAGCACCGCCGTCTCTTGATGGAAGCCTATCATCAGAGCAACTCGCTACCATGAGTTCTCCTCCAACTCCTGTGATCGGTAACGATGAGACCACTGCGGAAACCTCCTGGACAGGTGTACATTTGCAGCCCGGTGCTCTAGCAACGTTGCATGCTTTGTCTGGTGGGGATGAAGATGAAGACTTTAAGGACGAAGATGAAGCTGCTGAGTTCAATCAGGCGCAATCCCATCAGGTTCCAGAAATGCAACAGAGTTCTCTCCGACTTGTTACCAACTTTCTATCTCAGGCAACTCGGGAGAACATCCATTCCTCTAATCTCGCTCGTCAATCTTTGGCAGGGCTTACCAGGCTCAGCATCCCATCTCCCGGTGGCTTCTTTTCTGGATTGTCACCTCGAAGCAGGAATACTTGGCATCCTAGAACCCTCTCGCCGCTCGATTTAATTCCCCCGACGTCTACGACAGCGGAGCAATTCTATCGTTGCCCTTGGAATGCCAACGCCAACGCCGATGCATCCATCCCCCCGGTACCTCAGCGCGACGATGCAGAGGACTTTTACCGAAGCGTGGGTTTGACGTCGTCTGCCCCCGTTGAGCACATTGTGGAGGTTCAAGCCGATGAGATCAATGAAGATGATTTACCCACTGCTAGGCCCATCATTAGTCTTCAGACGAATACTCAAGCAAGCGAGTCCGATAAGTCTCCTGCTTCCCCCGATGCAGAAGTCATCCCTACCGAAATCGTCGAAGATTACGATCCTAGCTATGCTCGGAAGCAACAGCTCGAAGCGCTCTCAAATCTGGACCGCACTGAGCTTTGGCTTGTGGCACAGCGAGCATATCTCAAAGGCGTAGATGACGTTGAGACTAATGGCGCTTTGGAAACAATTGAGGAAGATTTGGACGAGGAGGACGAGGAGGAGACTAAATTGGAAATCAAAACTGAGTCTGAATCCGAGCAGAAACAGGGGCAAAAGGACGCCGTGGTAAAGAAAACCGTGCGATTTTCCAACATCATCACCACAACGGCGGTGCCAAAGAGCCTCCCATCTAAGCTCCTTCGTCAAGAATCCGCCTACTACAGAGCCTTCCAAGACTACGTGGTCCGAACTCAGCAGAGCGATGTTTTTGTTTCCCAACTTGCTCGCTTCGAGGCTCTTCAAGCGCAGAGAGTTGCACTTCGTTCTACTCACCACAGCCAACTGCTGGGAAAATATCAGCTTAGTGTTGTGCCCCAGTCCGCAAAGAAGCGCCTGAGTGCTAATGTCGTACGCGGCGACGATATCCTGACTGATGATCCGGAAACGCTGCGAAAGGAGAAGGAGGCTGAGGCCATGAAGCAAATGACCATGGCTACGTGGCATGTGGCCGCATTGAAATTCCTCAATGGTGGTAAACTCATTTCCGCGCCGGTTACCAAGCGTCTAGCTCGACTCTCACGAATGGCACCTGGCAAAGATGGTGTTGCTCGTGACAGAGCCAGAATTCTGGACCTTGGCGGTCAGTCAAGCTGCGATTGGGCATGGCACTGCGCTCTCCTTTATCCCAACACCAAGGTATACACGGTTACCACAAAGGCAGTTCGCCAGCTCTCCAACTCGAACATCCGTGGCCCACCTAACCACCGTCAAGTTGCAGTGGAACGTCTGACAAAGCTTCCTTTTGCGGACAACCAGTTTGACTTGATTTCCGCTCGCGAGCTCCACAGCCTGCTTAAGTTTATTGGAGAAAACGGTGAGGATGAGTGGGAGAATTGCCTTCGGGAGTGCATGCGAGTCTTGAAGCCTGGTGGCTACCTTGAGTTTTCTCTCCTCGACTCGGATATCATGAACGCTGGTCCATTGGGCCTTGCTAAGAGCGTGGAGTTTGGCTTCACCCTCAAGACTCTCGGTTACGACCCTAGTCCAACAAAGCTGTGGCTGGGCCGACTTGCTCGTGCTGGTTTTCACGATGTTCGCCGCGCCTGGGTATGTCTTCCTGTTGGAGCCAAGCCAGTGGTCAAGCCCCCCACTCCTCCCAAGGACAACCTATCTGGAGCAGACGTTCAGGTCTGCCAGATGGACGCAATGGTAATGGGGAGCACCGACGATATTGCTAGCGTCTGCAGCATCGCTGGCGGCTGGAGCTGGGAAAGGTGGCTTCTCCGATGCGAGATGGAGAAGGTTGCAGGTGAACTGAGACTTGCAGACACCGTGACTGCTAGCCCTGCCATCAAGGAAGCGGGCAAGTGTCTGGAGGGTGTCCATGCTGTGATGGAAGAGGGACGCAACTGCAGAGCAGGCTTCCGGATGCTCAACGGATATGCCAGGAAGCCTCAGGTTACCAAGGCATGATGCCCGTCGCTCTGTGAAATTGATGCGAGAATTTAATGAGCCAGGACGCTCTTTTTGCCTGTTTCTTTTGTCTCCCCCTTTTGCCATGCATTGCTTTGGGAGGTTATATCCAAGTTTGGTGTCAAGCTACCGGTGTTATTCGGTCCCTGGCTGGACAATGTGCTCTTGGGATGGCGAGGGATACTGGGTATTCCTCTGAGAGCTAGTTGCATTTGGAGCTATCCTTGGGGGAGTAAGGGGAGAAATGTGATGGTTGCACAGAATTCAAATTATATAACTACCCACGCTTAAATAGGAAAGAAAATGAATGGAATACGAGTACATAATTCAGGAAAGGATCCTAACTTGGATGTTTATCCGCCCAGTGACTTCAGTTCAAGTGCGAGATGCTGAAGAAGCATCCTTTTTTAGTTCTTCAAGCATCTGCTACTATTGCCACCTCCTTTTAGTATTTCGTACCATCACTATTAACCTTTCTCTAGGTAGATCTGGTATCAAGTAAGTACTAAATAAGGTTAACCATATTAACCATGAAATGAATCGCAACTTATCCAGGCATTCCGGATGCTTCTAGGGTAAGCTTCGGGGCCAACGCGGGGAAGAGTGGGCGCATGCCATTCGCCGAAATTTTGGGGCTGGTGCCGCCCGAGCTAGTTCATGCAGAAGAACCATCCGACTAGGTATCCAATCGCAAACATCATCAAAAGCGCCAGCCGGTTGATGCCTCGGGACAGCAGCAGAAACCGACAGCCACGACCTTCCAACTCGAGCGCGAACCAGGGCACAGCAAGAGGGCAAATGTCGAACCCAAACAACTGGCAGGAGGAGGCGATGCGGCGTCTGCGCCAGATGCAGACGCGGGGCGGGTATCCCGGACGAGGAGGACCGCAGATGCCCAGAGGAGCAAACGGCGCCTTGATTGGAGGTGTTTTGCTGGCGGGCGGCGCCTGGCTGCTGTCGAACTCGCTGTTCAACGTGGACGGTGGTCACCGTGCGATCAAGTACCAGCGGCTAAGAGGCGTGAGCAAGGAGATTTACAGCGAAGGTAAGGATATGGAGCTGGAGCTGTTGGAGCTCAATTATTATCATATTCAATGGCAGAAAGAAGAGCTGACCATGGGGATCTTTTCTAGGAACACACATCAACATTCCTTGGTTCGAGACACCCATCATCTACGATGTACGAGCGAAGCCGCGCAACGTCGCTTCACTGACGGGCACCAAAGACTTGCAGATGGTCAACATCACCTGCCGTGTTCTGTCAAGACCGAATGTCGAAGCCCTGCCCCAGATCTATAGAACACTTGGAACCGATTACGATGAGCGGGTGCTGCCATCAATTGTGAACGAGGTTCTGAAGAGCGTTGTTGCTCAGTTTAATGCCAGCCAGCTTATTACACAGCGAGAGATGGTTGCTCGATTAGTACGGGAGAACTTGTCCCGCCGAGCGGCGCGATTCAACATTCTACTCGACGATGTGTCTCTGACGGTAAGCTCCCTATAAAGCATCTCTCTGCGCAATGTGTATTTATCATGTTCTAATATCTCGTCTCCGAAATAGCATCTTGCCTTTTCTCCAGAGTTCACAGCTGCCGTCGAAGCTAAGCAGGTTGCACAACAAGAGGCACAGCGAGCAGCCTTCGTTGTCGACAAGGCCCGACAGGAGAAGCAGGCCATGGTTGTCAAGGCGCAGGGTGAGGCTCGATCCGCCGAGCTGATTGGTGAGGCCATCAAGAAGAGCAAGGCCTACGTGGAGCTGAAGAAGATTGAGAACGCCAGACTCATTGCTCAGCAGCTGCAGGAGTCTGGGGCCAAGAACAGGCTGATGCTGGATGCTGAGGGCCTGGGTCTGAACGTGTTTGAAGAATCAGAGAAGAAATGAGGGGAAAACTGGTGAAGGTGGAAGATAATCTCCGCTGCATGCTTGTCTGTACAATGAAAACTGTATTATAAGAACTATATGGAGGCTGTAATTGGCCCAGGGCACTGGCCACTGAAATATACAGATACGAATCCTCCCTCATATTATATCAGAGCAGTATCATGTGTATTGCTTTGGTGAACCTTGGAAGGTTCCAAGGCAACGGCCATATTTGTAAGGTACCCACCTACAAGTACCTGCCTATCATATTGGTGCTTTAGGCAGGCCTGCGAATGCGTCTGCACCGGAAGCCCTCGAGGTGATCAGGCATTCTGTCATCGATCCATATCCTTTATTTTCCCTATTTCTTTTATAAATTATTGTTCTTTCCCTCGTCACATTTTTTCTGCCGGAATATTTCTTTTCCTCTGTTTGCATGCCCAACCGCACCTTCTGGGTGGCGCAAGGCGCGCAACGGCAACCCCACCAGACCAGCTCCGACATCCCACCTCCAGCTTCCGTGCCGTCACTTTCAGCCTTGTGATCCAGACTTTATCAACTTCACCAACAGCCGTCACCGCCAGGCCTCGTTTGTGCAAGTAGAGCATCAAGGCATCTAGACTTGCAGCGGATAAACGCATACACGGTTCTCTTTCTCTGGATAGTCCGATAGACAATCAGTGCATCACGATACCACCGCCAACATGTTGATCAAGTGAGAGAGCTCGTTGTATTCTCCAACGATGTATGAGGCTGACCGAGCTTGAAACCTGTAGGGTGCGAACATTGACCGGCAAGGAGATTGAACTCGACATCGAGTCCGACTACAAGGTATATACACTCACCATTTACCACGGGTCCTGCGATCGGAAACGGCGACTGAATAGTATTGTGCACAGGTCTCCCAGATCAAGGAGAAGGTGGAGGAGAAGGAGGGCATCCCGCCCGTGCAGCAGCGCCTAATCCATGGCGGCAAGCAAATGTAGGGATTCAACTCTTCTATCGAGCGATTTCTCCAAACTCCGAAGCCAGGCGGGCGAACGAGAGGAGTGACACAATAGCTTACTAATTCGGGGTGCAGGACCGATGACAAGACTGCGGCCGAGTACAACCTTGTCGCCGGTGACACTCTGCATCTCGTCCTCGCCCTTAGGGGGGGACGGCACTTTCAATGATGAGCGACGGAAGCGAAGCGAGTATGTCGACATGTCTCTAAGGGAGCCGAGAGGAGAGCGGTAGATGGGGGAAGGCAAGTGCAGAAGGCAACATTTATGGTTTGATATACGGTGCCTTGTTGTCAGTTACGCACGTACATTTGGTCATTTGATAGATTGAGCTATACAAAGCATAAAAAGCTCTTCCTGGCACGATCTCTTTTCGCCGAGCCTTCGTTTGAGATAACGTTGGCTGTGATTTGCGGCAAATGGATGCCGAATAAACATTCAGAGTTGAACTGACGGGCACACAAGCAAACTGATAACATATATCTATGATACAGGCGGAAAGCACAGCGAGACAGAGCATTTGTCACTGGACGAACGAAAGACCTTGAGTTGATTGAAGTAAATAATTTAAAGTAAGTACTGTATGAAGCACTCCCTATTTGACACCGGTTCTTCACATCTCTAA
Organism: Trichoderma virens Gv29-8; assembly: GCF_000170995.1. Lineage (NCBI taxonomy): Eukaryota > Fungi > Ascomycota > Sordariomycetes > Hypocreales > Hypocreaceae > Trichoderma > Trichoderma virens. The sequence continues at coordinate 2,610,213 of NW_014013745.1, read as the reverse complement.
TATTTATCGTACATGCAGCTGCGTCGATTTGACGAGAGTCGGCTATCGAGCCTGCACTTGTGCTTGGGAAAAACAAATTGAAATTGAATAGACAAATTCCGTACTCCTTGTTCGAACTAAAATCTCAAAGCCTCGAGGGCTGTACCAAAACTCCCTTCACCATGCAGTCGGTGTGGGCATATCTCGCCCTAGGTATCAATAGAGAGAAAGACAATGAGAGACCACAACAAATCTCAACGACAAATGAAACAATGCCCTCCCTCTTGCACTCTACATCCTCCGCTTGGGTCGCATGAAAATGTCCACAGCTTTGCGCTTGCGAGGAGCTGGGGCTGGGGCTGCCGCGGCTTGGTGTTTGGCGTCAATAGCCTCTAGGAGTTCCTCGACTGACTGAGGCGAACTTCCTTCGTCCATAGGCGGGGTGGTTCGCGTCTGGGGTAAAAGGGATGGCGAGGTTTTTTGAGGGTCTTTTGCCGGCTTCGACTCCGGTGCTCTGGTGATGGTCGCAGGCTTGACCGAAGGCTTAAAACCTCCAAACTTTCGCTGAAGGGAGCTGGTAGGCGTTTTTGGTGCGGCCTTTGCAGCGGCTTGTTTTGCTTTGGGCAGAGCATCGTGGTCGTCATCGCCGTCATCTTCTCCTTCAGAATCAGAGACAAAGGTGGCTCGTCGTTCAAACTCCTCCAAGGCAGCTTCCAGGTGCGACATCTTTGCGGGTTCCTTTGTGGCTGGTCGATATGCCGGCTGTGCAGCCCTTTTATGGTCATTGACCATGGCCACTGGAGCCTTCATGACAGGTCGCTTCGAAGGTGCTTTGATGGGCCGTGAAAGGGAGCCGTGGATGTTTGCAATTTCTTTGACTTCGCGGCGGACCTTGCGCATCACGCTTGCTCCATTGGCTGTCTTTGTGCGGCTGCCACCGCCAAATGTCAGGGCGTTGGAAGAGCCTTCGCGGGGACCGGTATATCGTCTGATGGCAAACTTTGCAGAGCTGGGAAGAGCTTTGCCGCTGACAATCTTGCTGGTGTTCTTCTCCTTGTCTTGGCGGAGGCCGGCAAGGGCGGACTTGAGTTTGTTCTCGCTCTCTTGAAGCGCAGTGTCGTGCTCATTCTTGTACTTCTCCCAGACCTTGTACCATTTCTTGGGATCCCTTGGCTGATATGCCTTGGTTTTGGATTCCAGGGGGAAATCGCGCTCGATGAGCTTCAGCCATATCTCGGCTGTTTGCCCTTCGATTTGAGGTGAGTTGAGTTCAATCTGTCGGAGTTGGGCGGCATTGTCAATCTTGACCAGAATGTCGCGGACAGTCTCATAGCTGAGGAAGCCGATGTTGTCGATATCACGGATGTTCTTGAGGCAGGCCATGATAGCGAGTTCTCTGAGTGATTTGACGAAAGACATGATGGGCAGAATGGGTGTCGGGGAAGCCGACGACTTATATAGAAAAGTAAATAAGGAAAAGTAAACAAAAAGTGAATCGAACTCTATAGGCTTTTCAAAACGAAGTCAAAAAAACATCAGTTGTTGATAAGGTAAACAACGGATGAAAGTGGTGGTGAAAAGCTAGAAGTGAGTTCAGAGTGAGGCGTCGTCGCTGCAGTAGTAGAACGTGAGATCCAGCGAGTGCCCTGGCGATTCGAGGCTTGAGTCTCTCACCCCCCTAAGCCTTTCAAGGCTGTTAATTCGACACCGTGCAAAGCATCACGATAGTTTGAAATGTAAACAAAGTCATAAATGAGTCACGGACTCTTCGGGCGTGAGAATGAGGATGTATTAATGCGCGGTAATGATAATGGCTTGCAGTTGCTATGGCATCTGACGTCTTTGGAAAGGGTCAAACCGTCAGCCTCGTGCACGGACCAACACCGGATCTGCTAGTACTAAAGCTGTTGCTGTAGTTGGCGCTGCGAGCGTAAAGTACCGACACAGTATCGCAAAGTGCGCAGAGGCAGATTGTCACTGTACACAGTGCGCAGCAGCCTTGGATGGCTCTGCAGGCACTCAGCAGTGTGATAGTGCTTAGGAGCCACTGAAGCAGCTCCAAGAGTGGGAACCTCAGGCTAGCACCAGCGCATGTACTTTGTCACTGCCAAGCTCTAGCCCACGGTGACGCCTGGTGGTTTCTTCACAACCGCACATCTCAACACACAGTAGCTCGCCAACTTGCCGCAGCTCCTGCTTGCGCCGCCCCAATCGAATCACCCAACACAAGATCTCGAACCTCTGGAGAGAAGAATCGAGATGGCTGACTCAGGGTTCGTCAAGTCCGAGTTCGTGAAGCCCGAGCCGGCGGCGTCGCCAATGGCGCTCGACGAGGACGATCTCTTCGAAGATGCCGGCGACCTGGATTTCTACGACAAGTCAACACCGGGCAACACCTTTGAGACGCTGTATCTTGCGCGCGTCCCCAAGTACATGTGGGATGCTTGGATCAAGCTGACGGAGAAGCTGGGCGACGATGATGAGATCCAGATCGGCACGCTGCGGACCTGGAACGAGCCACAGATGGACACAATGCCAGATGGAAGCCCTCGAGAGCTCACGAAGCTGCGCATGCTTCTCACGGCAAACACCCCTGAGCATCAGCTTCTGCCTCGCGAGTACGACCTGGAAATCCTCGACCAGGATGTGAACAATTCCTTCATCTTCAGCGAAGAAGATTTACCGGGCTTCAAGTCCAAGAACAAGGCACGCGCTGATGCGGCCAGTGCTGGCATACCGCTGGCCCTTTTACGGTCAAGGGGAAATGCCAATTCGGAGAGACCAACCTACGATCGAAGGAGTCGGTACCAGCCCTATTACCGCAAAGCTATTCCAAGTATGTTGGCAATCTTTTGCATGGCAGGTATCCCTGCAGGATGCTAATTCTTTTCCACAGAGAAAACAAAAATATTTGGAAAAATCAGATATGACCTACGCGTTGAACCACGAAACCTTCGAGAGGAGGAAGAGCTCTTGGCGAAACGTATTTTCGAAGTAGAAAACTCCAAATCGAAGCTTCAAATCATCAGCAGAAACAAGGCGTCTTCCATTATCAACCCTGGATCTGCGGGTTCCGTCAGCTGGGGAGGCAACTTCATCGTGCGTGTGCCTGTTCCCTGCCTTAATTTGATGTTGCTGCTAACAAACTTGAAAAGAAAAATGCTCCCTCGACCGTCAAGCCCAAGAAGGGCGAAATCCTCAAGGCAACTCGTATTCCGAAAAACCAGCTTCTCGATCTTATTTTCGATTGTTTCCGACAGTATCAGTATTGGTCAATGAAGGCACTGCGACAAAGAACTCAGCAGCCAGATTCGTACCTTCGCCAGGTCTTGGAAGAGGTTGCCGTGCTCAACAAGAGCGGCCCGTTTGCCAACCACTATTGCTTAAGTGAAGCGTACCGAGACAAGGGTGGTAACGATGCCAAGGAGGCAGCCGCGGAGGCGATGGATGATGATGGCGATGATGACGAGGGAGAAGAAATGGAGGATGTTTTGGTCATGCAATGAACATTTCATCGATATATCCTCGCCTGTATTCTTATAAGGCAGTACATGTAAGACACTGAAGGGTGTTGATATCTCAAAGGAGGAGGTAACAAAAACAGTTAATTGTGAAAACAGGGTCAACGGTTATCTACTGGTGTCGAGGCGTTTGGGACGTCGGGATCATGCCGCTTGGAGCATTTGATACCCATTATGATAGATAATCCTAGCTAAGGGTATAGAACAAATCAAAGGATTATTACTGCCATTTTACCTACAACACCCATTTACCGCTCTGTTAGTCTAATATGGAGCTTGGTGTAAGAATGGTCCCTTGTCAAATAATATTAGAGATGAGAGCGCTCCAGCAACTAACCTAACCTTGTAATTCAACTATTACCTAATAGCCATGTTTTGGTAGTTAGATAGCTTAATTGATATTGCCCGATTTACTACTGGCAATAAACCTCTTGATTGGCCAGCCAGTGCTTTTGCTGTCCCGGAAGTAGCGGCGTTTTTTCACCTACGTCATGACAGAATCGAATTGCCTGGGGTAAGCCATCAATCTTAATTACGGACTGCATGCCATCGCCATTCTAGGTTGCATCTAGATGGTCGATTCAGGGACGGGAAAACCTGATAGATTTGATACAAGGAGCCCTTTGACTTGCTTTTTTGTGTATATCATATATGCATAGGCGTCTTGAGCTCGTGAGATACACGTAATATTGTAGCATCATACGTCATCGACGAGCTTCCATCGAGACTTCCACATCAGTAAAACCATTGGGGTCAGCTTGTGCTCCTTCCTTCCCTAGCTGCCATCCTGCGAATTGCCGTTCCCAAGATAGTCGCAACCTTGAAGCCATTGGTTGCCAACCCCTCACTACCCGATACGCAACCCCAACGTACTCCGTACATCAGAATGGCCTGGTAGTTGTTAGTGTTGTGGGTGGTGTCATATCACCACTTGTTAACATGCCGGTAGTTCTTCCTACTTGGGGAGGGATGCTCGCCAAGTATTCCCTACTCGCGCGGCAGGTATTGGAGACTGGTGCTATAATAGAACGGGAAACCGCCCTTCCGGAGTGCATCTGCCCTCTCATCGAAGCTCGTCTTTTTGTGAGAGAGAATCTACCTTAGTAAACAGAGCAGAGACTCAACCCAGATCATAACGTGAACATACAGCAATACAGCAATACAGCAGCTATAACCTCTTCGCTGAGCCACTGGAACATAGTAGACTGATACTACTGACTACTGGCCTGCACAATGGCGACACCTGCACCCAGTCGCCGTACTCAGTCGGGCGGGTATCTTCCCATTGAAGACTATGGCATCGTGGGCAATATGCACACATGCGCTCTTGTTGGTCTGGATGGGAGCATCGATTTCATGTGCTGGTGAGTTATCAAAGGTCAATTCACACTGCTGCGGTCCATCTCAACTTAAATTCGATGTAGGCCAGATTTTGACTCGCCGTCTGTCTTCTGTCGCCTTCTCGATAAGAACAAGGGGGGCTATTTTGGCATCTCCCCGCCTCATGAGCTCGGCTGCACCACGAAACAGCAGTATCTGCCTTCCTCGTGCATTTTACAAACCAGATACATCCATGAGGATGGTGTCGTTGATGTGGTAGACTTCTTTCCTCGGCCAAAGAGCGCCAAAGTCATGACCAAAGGCTACAAACAGAATGCCTATCGCGAGGCCACGAGTGTGCAAGAAGAGTTGAAGAAATGGACCGTCCGGCGTGTGGAGTGCATCCGTGGATCTTTGCCCATAGGTATGTTACCCTGCCATTTCCCATGGACAAAATATCAGGAGCAATTTGGGGAACTGTAGTAGGACTGATCTAACAACTGTCGCAGATGTTGAAATATTCCCTGCTTTTGGCTATGGCTTACACCCCCATGAGACAACGCTTTTACGGGCCACACACACGTGTGAGCATCGAGAAAGCAAGATAGGGACCTTCCACAGCCAGGATGTTAAACTTCAGCTTGATGTGGCGGTTGACAAGGAAATAGGGCATAATTATCCAGACATAACCTTTCAAAAAGTCAAGAAAGAGGAAATGCTGGGCGAGGGCTTAGCATCTCGGTTTACTTTGACAGCTGGCCAGTCCGTTTCATTTATTCTCAGAAATGACCTCCCCAACCATATCACGGAAGTCATCACGGATGAAGTCCTAGACAACCAGCAGCACGATACCCAGATGTTTTGGTACAACTTCATATCTCAGTCTCGGTACAAGGGGCGATGGAGAGAGGTGGTGGCTCGGAGCCTTATGATTTTGAAGTTATTAACCTATGGTAAACTGCTATGACGAACCCCAATGTTTTTTCAGAAGACATGCTAATAAGCAGCAGAGCCAACCGGCGCCATTATTGCTGCCCCTACCTTCTCTTTACCCGAAGATATAGGCGGCGTGAGAAATTGGGATTATCGTTTCTCATGGGTCCGGGACTCGAGCTTTACTATATACATTCTTCTCCGCCTTGGTTTCAAGGCTGAGGCAGACGCCTACATGGAGTTTATCATGGAGCGCTTCACTCAATCCATAGGACCAGATGGTGGATTGCCCATCATGTTCACCATTCGTGGCGAGACTGACATTCCCGAGATCACCTTGGATCACTTTGAAGGCTATCGAGGCAGTGCCCCCGTCCGCATTGGTAATGGCGCCGCTTTCCACCTTCAATTCGATGTATATGGCGAATTAATGGACTCCATCTACTTGTATAACAAATATGGGAAGCCAGTGTCTTGGGATATTTGGTGTGCTGTTCGGCGAATGCTGGGTCTGTATCACCCATCATCTTATCACGTATTACAATTTGCTAACCTAGTTACCTGGCAGACTATGTCTTGACCATTATTGGCAGTAAGTAAACTACTACTACTGTGTTCCGAGGCAGGTGAATTGACCAAGTATAGAAACCGACATGTCCATCTGGGAAGTGCGAGGCGATAAGCAACGTTTCACCATTTCGCAAATCTTCCTCTGGGTGGCATTTGACCGCGGTCTTCGGCTTGCTGACAAGAGATGTCTCCCATGCCCCAACAGAGCAAAATGGCTGGAAGCCCGCGACAGCATCTATGAAGAGATTATGGAAAAAGGTTTGTAACTACTTCTGTCCAAGGTTAATGCTGCATGCTCACAACGCTCTAGGATACAACAAAGAGATGAAGTCGTTCATCCAGAGCTATGAATCCAACACTGTGCTGGATTCGTCCATTTTGCTTGCTCCTCTTGTGTTCTTTATTGCCCCAAGCGACCCTCGTTTTACAAACACGCTCAATCGAATTATGCTGCCACCAGAGGAAGGAGGATTAACTAGCACCGGGTTGGTGTACCGATACGACACTGATGCGTCAGATGACGGTAAGCCATGATTCAATATGAAACCTGAATGTTTGATGGAGCTGATTATTAACGTATTATTGCACAGGAGTTGGAGGCAGAGATGGAGCCTTTTCGATCTGTACTTTTTGGCTCGTTGAAGCCATGACCCGTGCAAGCATCCACGAACCCAAGTATCTTCCACGAGCTTTGAATCTTTTCCAGAACATGCTCCAGTTTTCGAACCACTTGTCCATGTTCTCGGAAGAGATTGCACGAAGCGGTGAACAGCTAGGCAACACACCACAGGCTTTCAGCCACTTGTCGCTGATCAGTGCGGCATTCAACCTTGACCGCGTGTTTGAAGGATGGCAGGATTCTCGCTGATATTTATATCTTCTCAGTGGCGGCGAGATTTTCAATGCTTATTTAGTTATTGTGTATTCTTCTTTTTCTTTTTTTGAAGCTTGATTAAAGGCCCAAATGATAATTTCAGTATCTATATGTCTGTGCACGTGTCGATGATGTTCTAAACGCGATGTCGCATGTTGTTTACTTTGAACAATAGGACAAAGAAAATGAAACAAAAAAACTGCCCAAGTCTCTCTACCTAGCTTTCTCATTCTCAGTGTGATCTCACTCCTTCTTCTAACCCTGTACTCATGCTCATGACTCCTCTAAGATTGTAGATAGCCGTCGTTGGTGATAGATGGGAACGTCATGCTTGGCCGCACTATGCCCCCAATCGTTCAACTCTAGGTAGCGTCTGCAAAGAATTTCACGACTTTCGTTGGAATTAGTCATATTCAGGGTGATGTTATAGCGCAACGTGACACACCATTCGCATCTTCGAAGCGAACTTCTTGAGTGAAGGTGACGGTAGGGAGCCTCGATCTCAGCCTGGTCATTGTTGCTGCATGGCTTGAGGCGCTGATCCCGGGCTTTAATCTTGTGACCAGGTGATGTCAGTATGTAGACAGTCATTGTGCCTGTAAATTCCGCGTAGAGTGAGATTCCGAATAACAAAGGTCTCGATAATGATTGACGATGCCAAGGTAGAGAGCGGCGGGCAGATGTAGGAAGGGGGATGGCTTGACAGGCAGGATGTCGTCAGCCTTGAGAAGACTCGGAATATCTCTGTGTACGTAGTTGTAGACTCCGTTTTGGCTACTCGCTTGATTCAGATGGTGCTCAATCGCGAGGTCAACGTTGCTTCATAAATCATGGGCCTTTGGAAATGCGATCCAGCGTCTGGCTCTCCAAAATCTCGCGAAAGTCTCGTGCCCAAAAGATGTTTGCTCCGTCATCGGGGCTGCCGACGTGCGGGACGCGGATGCCGACTCGCTCGAGTGTTTGCATGAGCGACGACTTGGCGTCGGCAGATATGACAATGCCGTGGTGGGCAAGGAGGCATTCCATGTCGGTAGTTGAGTCGCCAAAGTAGACGGTTGGATGAGAGGAGTGCTCTTGTCTGGAGATGAGTTGGTTCAGAGAATTGGCCTTGTCGCGCGAGGTAGTTAGTCTGACGCCGTCGTTGAATTCGTCGGGGCCTTGGATTGTGCCATCAGCGGAGATGTTGTTGGTGATGATTGGGATGTTATGAGGATGAAGCACGCCCTCTATAAACGCCCTGGACCAATTCACGGAGATGACAGCAACATGCCACCCATTCTCACGCGCCATCTCAAGCATCTCGACGAAGCCCTCTCTAACGACAATGGATCCGCCGCAAACTTGGTCCCTGCCCATCTGAAACAAGTCCTGGGCCGTCAATCCTCTGAACAAACCCGACTCGTCGACTCTATCCAGCGACGCATTCTCCGTGTCCTTGAGGCTAGAGAGATAGGCGAGTTCCTGGCCTGGCGAGCGGCGCTCGTGTGAAGCCGGCGTAAAGGCGTTTGCAAAGGCCGTGTGGTCGTCGCCGTACGCTTTGACGATGTGGTCCCATGATGCTTGTAGATGTTTGCCGTCGTTGCGCTGGGACTGGACGGAGATTGCGGATTGGGCAAGCTGGAAGATCGTGTCTTTGACGGTGATTGTGCCGTCGAAGTCGAAGATGAGATTCATGGCGCTTTGGCTAGGTGGGGATGCTTGTGCGGCTGGGAGGAAGATTTTTGCAGATGTCGCTGGTCGTATTTGATGATAAATTATATTGAAATGTATACCGAGTTTGGATTGGTAATAAAGTTTGTGATTGCATGGGCGAAGATGAAGCGGAGGAGAGCGGTGGATCTGCAATGGCATCAAGATCCGTTGAGAGCCGGCGTATAGAGAGGTCACATGTTGTCCCATATTGCTTCTTGTCTGACCGTCTTCCACTCCTCTGTGTGTTGGTTGACAGCCCTTTTCCGAGCCACTCGGCGTATAATTGACGAGCTCATTTCAATTATTTGTTGCTTGCTGTTACTACTATTAGGTACATTTTAATACACTGGTCAACCAGGGTCCACGATGGCATACATGCATGACTAGACATCTATATTTCTCATATCTTGGGTAATGCATTGCTTTACGTCGTTTGCCTTGGCTTCACTGTCGTATAGTATATCGACCAATCAATCATCATTACTGAAAATTAGTTTCTTTTTATATATATAGTCGTCATGTTTGCTGCGATGCCCATTTACAAGGCACTGGCAACTCTGTAACAAACCACCCCTGCACATGTCCCGTCACGTGCACCGGCCAAAGCTCCCACTAGCCTTGTCGGTACCTTGTCAACTTGTCCATCTCCAATCGCAGTGGCGCTATACGTATCGGATCGTAGCTTGCTGGCAGGAAAGCAGCACAGGCCAGATTCGCCAGATCGCATTTGTCTCGTTTCTTGCTCCCGCAACCCCAATTCTCCCTCTATATTTCAGCATATTCGCAGTTGCACCTTCAAGATGGTAAGATGCGCAGCTCTTTGCAGCTCCTCCTTCCCCCCCATTGCGCAATTCTCGAGGTGGCTAATCAGGACATGTTCATCCAGGCGGCGCAGGTCATCTCCAACTCCGGCCATGATGATATGATTGTATGTTCGACCTCTACCATTGTTCACCTCGACTTAGCTTTGAAATCGCTATGCAATGCGCTTCAAACCTTTGCCGTGCTCTCTCTTTACGGCCGAACGACAAGCAGCAAAGGGTGCGCCTTGGCTAACTAGAATCCAATCTAGCATGATGCCGTTCTCGACTACTACGGACGAAAGCTGGCGACCTGCTCAAGCGACCGAACAATCAAGATCTTCGAGATTGAGGGCGAGACACAACGCCTGGTTGAGACTTTGAAGGGGTGAGACGACGCCTTGTCTTATATATGCCGACATTATACCCTCCCGCCAACATAGTCACTAACACGACATCTCCTTTAGTCACGAAGGTGCTGTATGGTGCGTTGCCTGGGCGCATCCCAAGTATGGCAACATTCTGGCATCGGCTGGTTACGATGGCAAGGTCTTTATCTGGAAAGAACAGGGCGCCCAGAACAGCCAGTGGCAGCGAATCTACGACTTCCCCCTGCACAAGGCCTCGGTCAACATTGTCTCCTGGTCTCCTCATGAGGCCGGCTGCCTCCTCGCCTGCGCATCTTCTGACGGCAACGTCAGCGTCCTCGAATTCAAGGACAACAGCGTCGACCATGTCACATTCCAAGCCCACGGCCTCGGCGTCAACTCTGTCTCCTGGGCACCAGCCACCTCACCTGGCAGCATCGTTAGCAGCGCCCCAGGCCCTGGCGCCACTGGTAACCGACGGTTCGTCACTGGTGGTTCTGACAACTTGATCAAGATCTGGGCGTTCGACCCTGCCACACAGTCATACAAGCAGGAGGGTGAAGCGTTGACGGGCCACAGCGACTGGGTTCGCGATGTTGCGTGGTCTCCCACCGTCTTGCAAAAGTCATACATCGCATCGGCTTCCCAGGATAAGACAGTCCGTATCTGGACGTCAGATCAATCCAGCGGCGGCCAGTGGGCAAGCAAGGTGCTCACCTTTGAGGCCCCTGTTTGGCGTGTTAGCTGGTCCCTGAGCGGCAACGTCCTCGCTGTTAGCTGCGCGGACAACAAGGTGTCCCTGTGGCAAGAGAACCTGCGTGGCGAATGGGAGTGCGTCAAGTCGATTGAGGAGTAAAGCAAGGAGAAGACAAGAGACAAAGGAATATGAAATTTTTGATATCATGACTTGGCGTTTGTTGGTGAGCTTGGTGTCCAAAGCAAGACGAGACAAAAAAAGAGAGGAAGCAATTATGGATAGGATAAAGTCGATTTACTATCCGTGCCCTATTCAGTGGAGAGAACGCAGCACTGCGGAAACGATGCCAGTGCCTAATGGCAAATTAGTCACGTTAGATGGAATCATTATGGCTACATACAATAATTCTTTGGAGAGCCTTTACATAGATGGTTAAGCACCGCTTTTCACTTTGAGCCAAGAGATATAATGAGTTTAACATGGCCACGATGCTAAGATCTCCTTATCCTTACTTGGTTTTGCTGATTGCTGACTGTTCAGTGAGTGTTGACAATTATGTGCTTTGTCCAGCATCGCCACTGAACTGACTTCGTCTGAACATCTATGGGCCAAGGCGATCTAGAACGTTCAAAAGCCATTTATAGCGAATGCGTTCAACGAAGAGAAACAGCAAGGGATTGAGGGACAGTTATGAAAGCCGCCAAGATGGTGTCCAACGTCAGAAATGAATGTGCATTCATATCTCGAAATGTTTAAGGCTTCGAACCAGTATAAATCCAGTCGAGTTGGCATATCCCAGTTGCCCTTTTAATTATTCGTCTTCTCAAATCCTACTACTATCACCTCCTCCATCTTACTCGCGCTTCATTCTCTCCTGAACAGCCAAGATGGTAATGTCCGCACCATACATCTCCATTCCAGGAGTGCCCAACTTTCGCGACATCGGTGGCACTCCCATCGCCTCGCAGCCAGGAAAGGAGGTTCGGCGCAATATCGTCTTTCGCTCAGCCAGGCCTACCATGGCGACACCTAGAGGACGAGCAAAACTCCAGATGCTTGCCATTACTCACACGTATGATCTCCGCTCAACGCAGGAACTTTCTTCACAATACTACGACCAACGCAAGGTGATTTGGGCGGGCATAACAACTCGAGCGTCAGTGCCAGTGTTCCGGCCTGAGGAATACGCTCCAGACGCTGTTGTTGCGAGGTTCGAAAAACACGGGGCAAGTTGCGAGGTACGTCCCGTCTCTCTACTTGGATGCTGAAGAAGATGCCACTTTCTACATTGAAACTTACCTGTTACTATTATACTGACCAACTCCAAAAGGGATTTGCCCAGGCCTTCTCAGAGATCCTCTTCTCGGCAAGCCATGTCCAGAATAAAGCGCGCCCATTCGCAACAATTCTTGAGCATCTATCCTCTGATACTAATGAACCGACTCCCATGCTGATTCATTGCGACCTAGGAAAAGACAGGACGGGCGTCATCTGCGCCTTGATTCTATCCCTCTGCAGCGTGAGCGACGAGGCCGTGGCCAAGAACTATTCCCTCTCAGACGAAGAATTGGCTCCGCATCTTCCGTCACTTGCTGATAAAATTTCAGGGAATCCAGCTTTTAAAGGCACTCGCAACGATGCAGAGATTTTGGTCCGATCACGGTACGTAGCTGTTCCCTCTTATAAATGCGAAAAGCGTCATGCGGACTTTTAGCTGACTGAAGGTTTTGTTGCAGAAAGGAGAATATGCTGTGCTTCTTGATGAAGCTTCGACAGAGGTACGGTTCGATTGAGAAGTGTGTTATCAAGCACAATTTGCTCCAGGCTGATAGCATTGCTCGACTGAGGCGCAATATGATTGTCGATGCCTCTACGAACCACTCGATCGTCGGTAAGCTATGAAGTTCTAAACCCCATCTTTTAATTTGCGCTGAATTCTGCTAATACTAGTCAATTGGGGAAGATGCGTGGGATGAGGCAGATTTTGTGTGATGGTCTGGTCTGTTGCCCAAGGAGCTGGATATATACTACGATCTGTGGTGTTTTGCGCCTAATTGATAACATGTAAACTAGATTACAAGATGCTAAATAGAGGTGTGTTTGGTTATCATATAATACATCGACAGCAATAAGATGATGTAGTATCAAGATATGCAAACTTCCGACTGCTGTTTGGCCGTCTAAGAACTAGCCCATTTGTATGCGCTTATTTGTATGTCCCCCCAAATGAGACAGATTGCTGCCTGCGCACGACAACTAGAGAGACAAAGACTTCAACGTTGCATATACCCTCTTCACTTTGTTTCTTCTCCTTTCTCACAGCTCATTCCTTCCGTATAGATAAAGTATTTTGTGTGAGAATTGTTTTGCCGTTCTCATCTCTCTTCATAATCCCATGGCAACTGCAAACAGCAATGCGCCAAATCACAAAATCATCGGCACCAGAGACCCAACCAAATCCTACACAGACCGCAAATCTACTCGCGTCGTGGCCCTCAAGCCCTCAGGTGAAATCGCAATAATCTACGTCAAAGAAGGAAACTACTACAAACTCCCCGGCGGCGGCGTCGAGGCAGACGAGAGTCACGCCGACGCCGCCCTGCGCGAAGTCAAGGAGGAAACCGGCGCAATAGTCGCTCTACGGAGCACCGGCTGCTTTGCCACGACTGAAGAATTTCGCTTCCATCAGCATCAGATTTCGTATTGCTATCTGGCTGATGTTGTTGATGATACGGGGGAGCCGAGTTTGACGGAAGAGGAGCTTGCGGATGGGTTTGTTCATCAGTGGATGACGGTTGATCGGGCCTTGGAAGCCATGTCTGCGGCCGAGCCAACGACGGAGTTTGGCCGTTTCGTTAAGGAGCGGGATGTCTATGTTTTGTCCAAGGCCATAGGGTATATCGAGGCATCAAGTTAGATCGTAAAAGAGTATTATGAAGGACTGCAGGAAAAGATGCCTCATGTCAAAGTTGCAATTCACGAGAACATTGCCTACCTTGATATATGATCAGTGGAAGACTTCCATCTCCTCTTGCTTATAGTTGGGTGTAATTGCTATGGGGCTTGTAAAAATTAGGATCATCACAGCCTTGATACATATGTGTGTGTGTGATTGTCGTGTCAGAATGATCTATTCCCAGATCCTAAACTTAGTCGGTGTCTGCTGTTACCAGTATGAACTATATAACATCAAAGTTCCTCATAGCAGAGCAGAGTGTCGCATTATTAGCGGTGAATTGCCATGTGCCCCATCCATTCAAGATCTCCAGCGTTTCCATAGTCGGGAGAAATCAAATATGGAGTAAGACCTCGTTTCCCCCCGCTCCATTGACACCATAAGTTTTCGCATCAGCGCTGAATCAGTGCCACTGGGATGGATTCCATAGACCGCCTCCGCCAGCATTCGCAGTTGCATTGGAAAGAGACGATCCCCGTAGTGCTCGATAATGTCGCTCTTCTCAACCGCGTATTGCAGACTTGACCATTGCGATGCCTCCATCCCCAAACGCACACAGGCTGCTTTTTTCTCCTTATTCCACCATGGGGGCAACAGGCCCGGGATAGTGCCAGCTTTTCGCAAAAACTTTTGAAAGCCGCGTAACCCACTCTTTTGATTGGCATAGAGGCTGTCCTCCATCAACTCTCCTTGGAAAACATAAGTATCCTCAACACGAAGACGGTAGGCGTCGATGAGAATCTTATATACGTCAGTTTCGGGGCGGTTGTGAAGCCATGTACCTTCATCAAGGCGAGTGAAGGGCATGGAGATGGGCTGCTCGAGCCCTTTCGGGGGAGATAGATGGGGGTTTTCCGAGTTCGACGATCCAGATGATGATTTTGATGATTGAGTCTTGCCGCGGGAACTTGTAGCATAGTTGCTAAGCGTCTGGCAGGTGTTAAGTGCGTATGCCACTTGAGGCATTCGCTTTGAACCTGGCCAGGGAAACCCCTTTGTTGGCCAATAACTACCTCGGCCGGCGCCCTGCCAATACCGTCCAGCCCTTGATGCTAAATTAAAGCCTCCCCTACGGATAGCCATTCTCTTTTCTGCTGGGTTCTGATTGTATTTGCAGATGCGATACACGGGAATGAGAAGAAAACTTGATAGCACCGCGTACAGAGCCGGAAACCAATATCCAAAAGGGCTGGTAGGATAGGAGTGAACCGAAGAAGCTGAATTGTGCAGGAGTTGAATTGGTCGTGCGTGGGAGGCCAACAACCTGGCAGGTAGGAAGGCTGAGCCTCAGATGTGAATCCTATGCGGCCCGCGATGTTTATTGGCCGAGCTCACATGTACACTGCATGTATCCTTGCCATGTGGCACCAATGAGCCGCGTTTGAGTCAGTGACAAGCGGATTACGTGTTTAGGGAGGTGTTTACACGGATATATCTAAACGGTTATAGTTCATCGGGAGGCGACTTTATTTGCATCGTCACTAGCTTCATGCGATTCACCCATTGTCTCACGACGCAATACATTATTCCATGGAAACCATCTTAAGCAAACTATTAGCCAATTCAATTAACAGTATTCTTGAAATCTCCAACAGATAAACAAATAACCAGTAGTTACTTATTCAGTGATTGTGTATGAATACGGTTGATAATACACAAATAGTGCCTTCCTCCCCTGACATGCTTCGTTATTCACCAGCAGCAAGCCGAAAATGATAACAATCCTGTTTCGCAACCGATCAAACAAACACTCAAGATTTAGCGGTCAAAACACGAACTTAACATGCCTCATCACCCAATAAACGGCACACTTCGTTGTTTCTCACTCTTCTTCGCAGCAAAATCGGCACGCTCAGCATCCGTCATAGGGGCAAGACTCAACGATTTCCGTCTAGCATCCTCCTGAGGACAGTCCGGGCACTCGCAGTCCGATTCGGTACCCAAATTTTCGCAGCACTTTGTGAACACGCCAATCTTATCGAAAATATCGCCGTCGCAGTTGCCATTGTTGAAGATTCCGCCGGTGTAGGTGCAGCAAGCGTGGGTGTACTCCGAGACGTGTCTTCCGTACGAGTTCCAGCATTTGCAGGCTTCAGCAGTAGAGAAGAGGGTGATGACAGCGAATATGGCAGAGTAGAGCTTCATTTTGACTGTATATGTTGAAAGAAGCCGGTTAAAGGATGATTCTTTAATTTGTGTAGATATTGGCAACAGGGAAATGGGTGCTGTTGAGTAAAAGGTGCTTGCTTTGGACAGCTTTTGAGGGGGCTTTTATAGTTCTTATTATTAAAATTCTTTTGGCGGAGACCCAGAACCCTTGAATTTTCATGTACACGACTTTATTTGTCTCCTGACTAGGTTTATGTGTCATGCCTCAGAGAGCACGGCGAGGCGGTAAGACATCTACGTTCTTAATCCATACCATTAGATCAAGAGAATATGCGTATTACACCCGATTTGAGACATCTCATGTAAATTAGAGTAGATGATCCAAAGAATGTGCACATGGGCCAGGTCTCGTTCAACGGCATGTTAAAAGTATCCCTAACCAAAACGTCATGTACATACCAACTCAAGATCTCTTGTCCTTGTGATGCTCATCAGAACCTTGGCCACCCGTCATTTTGGCTCCGCATGAATCAACTAAGTCCTTATTGCCTCAAGCTCTTGTCCAAAACTTGAACTCCGAATTCCTCGCCCCGACAACGTGGTGATCACGGCCAATCTATATTCATCACCATACGATCGCCCATATTGTTCAAGCTCTAGGATTAGGTGATTGTATCCTGAAATATTTTTACCGAACAGGCATCTGTTCAAATGATAAAAGAAGCAGATATAATAAGTTCATCTTACAACTCTGGAGGGTGCAAGAAGACTGTTTCCCAATCATTTATGTACTATTGACAGTATAATAAAAAGAGCGGAATACCTGTGAATCTCTCACAAGAGAAAAAGTGTAAACACACCCCAAGCCCATAAAAGCAGTTAAATATAACTAGAAAAAGTCGTCCACTACCTTACTTCAAGTAAGCAACAAACCTGCCAATACAGCCGCCTGGGCAACAGCCATAGTGCCAGGTCTCTCTGAGATTAAACCTCCCGCGGCATTGTTGCCATCGCCAGAAGATGCGCCACCAGCTCCGGTACTATTCGTTCGTTCGAGGACAAAGATCTCTCCAGTGGCATCAGACGAGAACCACAGGCGGCCAGAAGAGTCCCAAGCTAGTCCTACAGGACGGAAGCATTGATTAGGGCAGTTCGAAAGATCTGGGTTAGTAATGATGTCGGTAACAGCGCCAGTGCTATTCTGCAGAGCGGTGGGCTGGCCATCAGAGTCAAAGGCAACGGAGACAATGCGGTAGCCTGTAGGATCATTTCGGTTCCCTTTATTGAGTCAGTCAGCATTGGCATGCTTATAAATAACACAAATGATAACTTACAACTGCCGTGAAAGCTCACAAACGCCTCCGAGGCATTAGGACTGAATTTGATGTCCAAGGGAGCCGAATGCGCCTGGAAAGCAATCCGAGGAGCAACGAAATCAGCGTTGCAGCTTTGGTCTGTCACATTAGATGGCGCTCCATCGTCAGCAAACTGGTCTCCAACTTGGAGATCCCCTAGGTCAGGAAACCCAGATGTCGACCAGACGGTATAGCAGTCAGGATAGCCATAATTGCCTCCCTGGTGATCGCTAGAACCCAAAACACCATGGTAGTTGAGCTCTTCGCCGGGATTATCTTGGTGAATGTCCTGGTCGTGGCGTTGAAGCTGGTCGACGGAGTTTTCGACAGACCAAATACCTCCAGAAGAAGGATGCTCAGCAACGCCAACGGAATTCCTCAACCCCCAGCCAATGAGATCGCCATCGAGAAAGTCGAATGGCGAATCCCCAGGCCCGATCTTGGTAATGTTGTAGCTACGGATCTGAGAATGCCCGCTTGTGATATCACGAGCATCGTCATCTTCGTTGGAGTTGCTACCGCGGGAAACGAGAAGTGTATCTGGCTGTTTCTTGGATACGAGCAGCGTACGAGTCGTGTGATCCGAGTTACTCATGTTAGTAACAAGAGTGAGATTAGAAGACAGGTCGACAGAGATGGCCTGGCTATCATATGCGAAGGAATAGACACTCTCGGCCGTGGAGACGTAGACGGTCTTGCCACTGCCCGAGAGAGCAAGCCCATGGTTGAGCTGATGTTTCGTTGATTAGCGTAGCCCGACAACTCGTTGGATTTTGGACAAGCTCCATCCAGTCTCATGCTATAAAGGACCTGACACCCATCACTTACATTCTGATTCGCAATCAGCGTCTTGTTGCTCTTCACCGTCAAACAAGTCCCGCCCTCATCATTCAGCGTCAAATGCGTCAATCCAACCCCCGATTCCACAACCAAAAGCCCCCCAGCATCATCAAAGGCAATCCCCCTGGGCCTCTCCAGGCCATTCGCAACAAGCCGAAACTCCCAGCCACTCGCCGCCACCGGCGCGGGGTACGTAACGTTGAGTGTATTGGAGCATGTCTGCGCCCAAGTGCCCTGTTGGAGCACCTGCAGCAGCATCAATATCGGCAAGAATTTCGCCATCATGGCCGTGATCAACGGAAACAATGGTCAGAGCCTCGTCCGTAAAGGTTGTCGAGTTGAAACTACAACGGCAGCATTCTGAGGTTATGGGATATACATCAATGATGGCATCGCAGGAAGGGCACGGAGGGTTTGAAAGACCCGAGACACGCGTTCGCCTCGGACTAAAAGCAGTAGCTACGGGCCATTTTTCACCCTTTCCTACGCCTAAAATACATCCATCATTCCGTGGTTAATAACCCGGCAAGAGAGATCGCCGTCGCAGCGTCCAAAACAAGGGAGAGGGGAAAGCTGAAGGGATTGGAATTGTTGTCAATACAGGTAGCCAAGCTTTTGAGATCCCTGGATAGCCGCCAGCGGAGTGGGGTTTGCCCCAGATTTGGGCTAAATAGAGTTGCGGAATAAGCTGTTTAATATGCGTTAAGCATATAATGCAACCATCATAATGTGATAAATCATCGAATCAAACATTCTCCTTGGTCCATGTGCGCATTCGCAATGCTTGGGACACAAGTTCAAATACGTGCAAAAACTTAGAAAGCCCGATGAGGAGAGAGAAAAACAATATGTACTTAGCCAGTGTCTATGTGTTTGTTAACCAACATCATATAACAGCACATTTATACTTCATTTCTCATCAGTAAAAGCTCATCCTCAGCACAGCAAAGAGACATCTCTTCCTCAATATGTGGGTAGTAGTATAGAAAATTGCCAAGCCTAACAAAAGTCCAATCTCCTCATTCATTCCTACCTTCCCTCCCCGCTTCATCGCAACTCTACCCTCGGCCTCTTCAGCGGATGTGCTTCGGTATTGAACACATATTCATCCAGGCTGATAACGTCAGGAGGCGAAAAAATGAGGTAAAAATACTTGAGCGTCTCGGCCAGCCAAAAACTCTAGAAAGGATGGAACCACACATTAGTCAACGTTGTTCCCAAAGTAAAAAGTTCGTCCCAACAGCACAAAACTCACCTCCATCGAATCAAGCTTCTTCGTCGGCCCTAAAACAGTCACGTCCTCTATCGCAGAGTTCGCCAGCTCCGTCTCCGTCGCCTTCATGATGGCCTCAAACATGTCCCACGCAGTGTCCTGCAGATCCGCCTTGCCCGTGATGCGATACAGCACAAACAGGCTCTCAATCGCCTCCGGCCGTAAAATGTACCGCGTGTCCCGCGCGTGCTTAAACCCCTTGGGCATCATCCTGCCGCCCTCTTTCTTCCAGCGCGCCTCGTCCCACTCACACTTGTCCAATGTCTTGCACGGCACCATGCCGAAGATCTCGGGCATGATGCCCGTGGGAAACTGGCCATATGCCCAGCCGCACCCGCGCGCGAGACGCTCTCCGATATCGACGTGACCATCAATGTCAAAGAGCTTCCCGCCGAGGGCAAACATGCCTCCGACGAAGCATGTAAGGTGCTGGCTGTCGGCATCAAGCCCGCCGCCAGCACGGAACTCGCCGCTGAACAAGATGTCGTCTTGATCTGGCAGCATGGGCCTAAAGAGGAGATTCTTCACTGCCGCGTCCATGGCCGGGCGGTACAACTTCTCATAGACGTCGTCCACGCCCCCCAGCAGTGCGTGCATCTTGGGCAGATACTCGTACAGCGAGTCAGCCAATGCACCCAGCGTAAAGCTGCTATCGACAGCCGTCTCTGCTCTGAAGTTGAGCGTCGTCGGCCACATGCCCGGCAGCATCGTGTCGTTCTGGATCTTCTCCAGAAAGCGAGTCACACGATCGGTCGCATCGTAGTACTTGCTGTCGCCAGTCAGCTGCGACAGCCTCGTAAACTCCATGCTCAGCGAGCATGGCGACGCCGACGGATCATTGGTCCCAGCAACCAGCTTCCCCGACTTGGCCTTTTCAAAGTCGAGCCAGAAGCCGGGCATCCTGTTGGGCGTGTCGAAGCCCATATACAGCATCTCGCCCAGCTCAACAGCCTTGCGCAGCAGCACTCGCTCGCCGCTCAGGTCGTAGGCGCTCAGCAGCCCTCCCAGATGGCGGATCGTCGTCTCAAACATGTTGGCCGCCGTCGAGTCCGTCACCGACCAATCGAGCGTGCCCACAGCTCCCGCAGCCTCGGCGAACTCGTCCTTGAAGCCCATGATCCACATCGTATCAAGAGCGTCGACCAGCGTCGCGGCCCAGCCGCCAAACGGGTCCTTGGCCGATCCAGACACAGGCGTGAGTTCGTCCCTCATCCAGGCGTGCTTCTTGTAGGCATCGTAGCTGCGCTTGAAGGCACTCCGCACCGCACCGCGGCGCTTCTCATTGACCGCAGAACGGCCAAAGAGTCCGGCTTCCGCCTGGATTCGAGGAAGCGCCGCTGGCTTGCCCGTGGGCAGCGGCTTGATGTCCTTGACGCCGTGATGCTGCTGCACCGTCGACCAATTGAATGAGCTCGCCACGAAGACGGGCTGCGGTGTCCTGGCCGACGTCAGGTAGTACACAACCAGCGCGGTCAGCAGAATGGCGCTGAAGAGCACCAGACGCCCAATCCTCCGCGGCAAGCTTAGACCATTGATTATCCCCATCATGAGTCGATGCTGCTCTTCATCTCGACTGCAATTTGCCTCGAAAGAAGGAATGGAAGGAGAAGAAGGCAAAAAGAGATGCCAACCACTGCCAGTTTAGACGCACAACAAGGGAAAAGACGCCCGCGGTTCATATGCTGCTGTGCAGGTGTAATAATTCCAGTCAGCCAAACCCCAATTCAATCACGGCGCCGATCCCTAGTGTTTAAGGGGGGCAACCGGCCGAATCGAATCCGTGCCACATGTAGAGGGTGGATTCCCCACAGCGCATTCTGCCTGTACTTTACAGTATGTTTGCTTGTAAGCTTCGTTGAACGGCCTGAGTCAATAGTGCGGCATTAGCCTATATCAAATAAGGTACTCCGTAGTTTATGTATATGGCAACTGTATTTAGCCCGTCTGGACTGGCCCCCAGACAAGCAGATCAACTCAAGCAGAATAATATTTATAATTTTCTTGGTTTTTTATAAATAAAACATGAATATCAAGAAGAGAGAGAGAGAGAGAGAGAATTGAAAAAGAAGAAGAGGGGTAAAAAATCATCAGTACGTACTAGGATAGGGCCAATAAAGTCAGGAACATATGCATACAGTCAGGCTACTTCAGATAAAAATGCTAGGCAATAAAGAACAAGAAAATCGATGAAAGAGCGAAAAGGAAAAGACAAGAAAAAAATCCAAATTTGATGCTTTCCTTGTTCAGCACCAAGATTTGGTTACCACCTGCGGGACACCCGCAATCTCAGGATTCCATCTAGTATCATCTCAATATTCGCCATTACTCAACAGTTGATGAATTAATTCTTTGAGTTTCGCGCATTCCAATGCAGCTTGTATAGGTAATACGAGTACATAGTATGGAAATGCCAGATGCTAGATACCACCTGTATACAACAAAGACAGAGGAAACTCTTTAGAGAGGCTAGGGAGATGTGAAACAGGAAGAGAGACATGAGAGAATTGCCAAATTAAAGAAAAGCAAAACAAAACACAGCAAAACAAAACAAAAATTCATATAATCCCCTATAAAGCACACAAAATCAAAGGGTAGCTATATAAAAAGGGAATAAAAAGAAAGAAGCAACATGTAGCCCAGGCGTTCTGCGCTGGAATCGACACCAATCCGGATCTGTTGTATACCCTGACGCCCGTCAACAAGAAAAGAACAGAAAAGAGAACAAAAAAAAAATGCCAACAGCAGCAATCGCTTTTTCAATGAATTCTCAATTCCCCCTCCGAGCCCCGCTATCAGCGGAGCCCAATCACACTCATCTCCAGCGTCCACACTCGTCGAATCCAGACTTTGAGCTTGCCCTCGACGCCCTCAACGTTGTCCAGCTCGATGCCCTCCCACCAGCATCGTCTGGCCGGTTTCCGCCAGAACAAGAGCAGCTTCTGCGCCATGCCGACGGCATTGTTGCCCATTTCATTGCCGCGAATGTCGCTGCGCAATCGAGCTAGTGCCAGGCTGCAAATAACGGCCTTGTTAGGTTCGCCAGCCCGATGGCCCCAGCAATCATCGTGGTTAAAGCCACTGTGTAATACAAAGTTAGCCGACATCCTCCCTTTGACCAAATCAAGCTACAAGAAGAGCGTGGCTCCAAGGCGGGGGAAGGGTGAGGGGGGGATAATCCAATAATAACATACCCTGCCGTCAGCATCTCAATCAGGTGAGCTTCAGTCGTTCCGGGTTCATCGCTTCGTTTCAATCCAGAAAAGATGCCATCCTGCTTGAGCAACGCACGTGCCGCTGCGCGCTTGACTTCAATCATGTCAGGCTGGCTAATATCTGACTTGGGCGGGATAGCATAGAAGTCAAGATCTTCTCTTAGGACGATGATGCCGGCCCTCTTTGAGGTATCCTCTCGGGAGCCCATTGGATCCAGTGGAACAATTTCCCCGTCTTGAGACGTGCCGGGCGATGATTCGGTGGGGATTGACTGAGCAACAGTCCGGAAGAAGTCTAACATGTATTGCAGAGATGCAGGGTCGTACTGTGTTGCCGTTAGTAAGTGTGTCACTTCGATCAGCAATCTGAGATTGGTGGTTTACGAACATCAACCTGCACCGCATCGCTATCGGGAAACCCGCTCATGTGGCCTTCTGGAAATAGCCCGTTGGGAAAGAGGGATAACAGCACAAACTCAGGCAAAGTGAGTAGCTCGTCACGCGAAAGAACGAATCTGGTACCCCTGTTCTCGTTTGTTAGGCGCTTTGTCGCATGTCTTCTTCCGTTTCAAAAATTGCCACTTACCGTAGGTCCATCGTAATTGTCTCATCAGCGCCGACATCTAGGATACTGTTAACAAATTTGCTCTATTTGTTGGTTTCGCCTATCCCCTTCTTCCTTTCTTTTGGAATATTGAGATAAAGACTTGACAAGATAACTCACCTCCAATTGCATTGATAGGTGGTCCACCCTGCTGCACCTGAGTAATAATACTCGAAGCTCCTCCGGCGGCCGCCATTACGTATGAGAATGTGTGGAGAGGACTGTCCCCCTCAGAATATGCGGGCGGTGGTTCGGCGTCGTCGTCCTTACGACTTGACTCTCCCTTGGTGTCTCTGGGAAGCGCACGCTTGGTCTCGGCGACAGGGTCTTGAAAGGCGCGCGCAGCAGCTTGATCGGGGTCAAAGGGCTCCGGGGCGCGAGAGTCGTAGCCGTAAGCTGGCGCAGCGACAGATGCAGAAGCGCTTCCTTCGGGAACAACAGCAGGAAATTTCCCAAAGGGTTCACCACTGAGATGGTCCTGGACCGACGAGAAGAGCGACGAGAATGGCGGAGGGCGGGAAGATGAAGCCTCCGAGATGGGGTACTGTGGCGGCGGCGACTGCTCGGCCTCGTGGGCAGCACTCTCGTTCTCTGCGGCGTCGCGATCTAGGTCGAGATCCAGTTGTTGTTGTTGTCGGGCAGCGGTGGCCGTAGCGGCGTGCTTGTGATGCACCTTGGCCTCGATCAGCTCCGGGGACTCAGACGGTCCGGTTCCAGATTCTTCCGTCTCAGACAACGTGGCGGATTGTTCTTGACAGCAGAGGAGCTCGTCTCGGCGAGGTAGCGGTGATGGTGACGGCGATGGGGGCTGACAAGGGAGATTGACTCGGGCGGGTCAGTGCATCTGGCTCTATCACCGGCAAGAGATTGATGCTGCTAGTAGGCGTGCGGAAAGGAGGCGGGCATTCGCGTGCGAACAAAGGCTTCGCGGCGGTACGATCCAGCGGCTGAAGATGAATTTCCGTCTTCTTTCAGGGCCGAACTAAGTGCTGTGAGCCCGCTGATTGATGGTGCAGATTGGTCTGGTCGATTGATATGTTGACGATGGAGTTGCCGCTGATGAGATGATGGTTTGGGTGGAGACGAACAAGTCAACGCCATAGGCTGTCCACCGAACCAGTCCAGTGCATGATGCTCGTACCCAGCCCGGCGTTGGCCAGCGATGTTCCAGCATCCTTTTAGGGGCTCCTCTGCCAAATACAGGCGGGTTAGCCTCTCATCAAATGGTCATAAGCCCCACTGCAGATGGAACAGACAGCTAAATTGGGCACACTCGCCAGCCAATGGCAGAGCTCCAGCCACACCAAGCTTCACATTAGCCGCCAGAGCCAACAGTGATTGGGAAAAAGCTACAGAGCACCTGCGGAACCACCAATGAAAACGGGCAGGACGGCTCAAGGTACATCTGAAAGAGTATAGGGGCCAATTTCACGCCTGAAATTTTCCTCATTTTACCTGATCCGCTAGGACGAGGCTGATGAGCAAGATGCATCCAGATGTCAAGCCACAACTGCTACCTGCCCGTGCAAGTGCATTTAATACTCCATGTCATACTCCGTACTGTAACTCCATACTATAATTCTAATCCCATAAAACTCCAGTGCCTTGGCTGAATCAATGTCTTTTCTTTACCCGCTTCATTCGCTATCACTATCACCAAAAATAGCCCGTAGGACTGCGGCATTGGCCGTCTTTCCCTCAACAGCCTCATTGCGGTCTGGATTCACTTGGCTTTCGATTATGGGACTCTGCTTGCGCGGCTCCGTTGCTGTTGCAGCTGCTGTGTCCACGCCCACAGGAGATTCGTCCCGAGTTCGAGATGCCGAGAGCAAGGCCATCTGTACGTCTTCCATGGGACTGTCATAAGCCGGCCTCGCACTCGGGCCCGGGGCTGCTTTACCAACTTCGGGCTCATCGTCTCGGCGAGCGTGTGACGGCGGTTTGACATTGAAGCGCTTGCAGAGTAGTCGCGTAGGGTAGAAATCTTCCACCGATCTCGTCATTTTGCCAAACATGCCCATCTTGGCAGCCTCTTCTGCCGGGTCTGGAAGCTTTGGCTCGGGCACAGAGATCAATTCCTTCTCCTGGGCTGGGTCAGCCGAAATGCTATGCGGCGCTTTGGCCGTCGTAAACCTTGATGCCATGAAGCCAGTCATTGGTTTGAATATCCTCGCGCAATTATGGAACTCTGTCATCTCTCGAAGAAACTCGTCATCCGACATTCCCCTGGGCTTATCCGGAAGTGACAATTTGGGATTCGTATGGTGTTCCAGATAGCGTTTGTAACGAGCCCTTTTAGACTCATCGTCTGCGTACGGTCCTCGCAATCCCCTCGCAATGGCCGCTATTGCCGTTTCACGGTCGAGCTTGGGAACTTGCTCCCATAGCATTGTTTGCCTTTCTTCTTCTGACATTGCGAATTTCTCTGGGATCTCGCCTCGGCCGGGGGGCAAATCTGCTCTTCCTGACGCCACAGCCAGCTTCTCTCTGGAAGCGGCAGATATATAGTCAAACACGGATTTCCCAGGAAGGGCCGTTTCTCCAAGGATGGCGGCCCGAGATTTCGCATCGAGGGTGGACGACTTAGCTGCCTCGGCAGTGGAAACAAATGTGGTAGCTCGATCTTCAGCATTAGTGAGCTTAGATGACATCCAGCCGGGAGGAACTGGCGGTGGTGCATATTTGGCCATGGTAATTGTCAAATCTTGCATGGCATTTGCCAAGACAAACCCGTCCAGAGGAAGCCGTCCGTCCTGGCATTTCCGCAAGTTGCTACCAACTCTGGAAGTTTTTGGTATAAATGTCGGAACATTTTTTAGCGACGGGTTCGATGCGGCGGATAACTTCTTTCCTTTCTTCTTCTTTTCGCCTCCAACAACGCGATTATACCTAATCTTAGGTCCAATTTCGTAAGGGTCTTCGTCATCAGAGCCATTGTCATTGAGTATGCCGATTCCTATACCGCCACGCTGAGGCTTCTTCTTGGCGTCTCCCCGAGATAATATCGACAACGTGCTGTCGCGAGAATCAACTTCCTCGTCACTGTCCGCTTTGCTTTCACGGCGTAGTGAAGAAAGCTTTCCCTGCCCATTATGTCCCAGGCCCATACGATCTGTCTTGCGGACGAATCGCAGGACCTCGGCATTATCAGGTGCAAAGAGATGAGTTTCGCCATCTGCCGCATTAGACTTTCCGCCCAGGTCCAGGCGTGCACCTCGTCGCACTTTGGGTCCAATGCCCTGACCGTCTTTCCAGCCCATTCTCCGCAACAACTTTAGGCCCATTGTATCTCCGTCGGCTCTGAAAAGACCCATCAGCCCCCCGGCACGGAGTTCCGCCTGGGTGGACGACCCCAGCCCAGCAAATGCCTGGGTAGTCTTGAGCGTCTGGGCTTCCGCGGCATCCGCAAGGTCCTCTTCATCCATATAATCTTCGGCGCGCTGTTGGGAGTGACCAGCTTCATCTTTGCGGCGATTCGAGCGGCTCGACACAAAGGCAGACGGAGTCCATCCTTCCTTGGATCCGACCGTGTTGAAATAGCTTTCTTGATGGTCAGACGTTAGTGATCTAGGTTGGGGTCGAGAGAGCTGTGACTTACCCTGCGCTCCAGCCACCTGTAAAGGCTCCATGCAGTCTCCGCCTACCCTTTTCATCCCTCACCTCCTGCTTCCACAAGGGAAGATATGAGCCATCGTCGCGTTCGCCCTCCTCAGGCAAAGGGGTGCCGAAGATGGCGTAAGGCGCATGGAGGTCGGCCTCGAAAGTCGCCCGCGATCGTTTGTAGGACATAGGCTTTCGTATTCGGTTAAGTGCCGTGCAAGTGTCTGTGGCATTAGGGGAATTCGAGGCAGCTCAGATCATGGCGTATGCGCGTCAATCGGCGCTTCTGTGATGAGGCGGTCGAAGGGATGGCGATGTCGGTCGTGGGACGAATGAACAGGTCAAGTGTCGGGACAGTTCAGGAACAAGCTTGTCATAGATGCGCTATCGATAAAGTTGAAGAAATCCGACATACATAGAGGTACCAAGGTACCTACTAGCCCGCCAGCTGCCGACTGGTGACCCACTACAGCCAAGACAGAGTCCCAACTCGAGGATGACGGCACTCAGCTCCCTAGGTATGTCATTGCCTGTTGGGTACTAAGGTACTTGCTGCTGAGTGCTTTCAGCTGCTCCAGTGAAGTACTTGAATGGATCTAATCTAAAGCCAGTGCCCTCTTGTGTGTTATTTCCGTTTCCGGCTTTCTTTTGAGTTTGCTCAAGTGAAATCATCCACGATGCAAAGAAGAGGATGACCAATGTTTGCAAAACCCACTGCGCATGCTCTGGCCCTTGTGATACCTCACTCGTCAGCTTACGTGTCAGTGAGGCATCCGTTGTTCTTAGTGATGGTTATGGAGATGTGGTTCCAAGGCGGGTGATTCTGCGCCTAGTTGGAGCTATCGATGCCCTTTTGATTTGCGGGCTGCTAAGGCCACACGAGTCGCGTTTAGTGCAATTAGCTTTCAGCTCCCTAATACGATATAAGTGGTCTGCAATAGGGGGGCTTTTCTGCTGACAGCCCGGGCAGTTGATAACGCATTATCATCATACTGGTGGAAGTAGAAATTGGACGCCCAGCCACCTCGAGCACAATGATGAAATAGGGCAGAGGACGGGGTAAGACACAGACAAAAAGGGAGTCAGGAGCGCACAAAAAAGGGTGAACAATGGGCCAAGACAAAAAGAAAAAAACGGAAAAGGAAAAAAGAGCCCGGTGCATTGATGTTTCAAGTCATGTTTATCAGCGACAGGACGGACAGGGAGCGTGCTGGCATCCTCCGGACACTCAATGGGCCTTGTGGTGGGACGACAGCCAGCTGCAGCACAGATGCCCAAATGCCAGCTCAGGCGTGGACAAACAAACCTTCAGGTTCAATGACCCCATTCGAACGAACATGTGCTGTGGAGCCTACAGCCGTGACGGCGCTGAGGGGATGCCTTAGTAGATGAGCTGGCCCCAGCCCCCATCCAACCACTGAGCGATTCACGGCCCCTGGTGTGCTAGTTCCAGCGAGCCAGGTTGAGCCACGAGCCCTGCAGGCCCTGATGGAACAAGCTGGGCGAAAGGCGTCGAGTGTCGTGCTGTGTTGTGTTGTGAATGTCTACGGGTGTTTTTCTTTGTTCGTACGAGGGGCGTGGTACTGTAGCTGATGTACCTACCTTGGCCCTTGTACATACATGCTGAGTCGGGGCTGCTGTCTGCACAGGTCCTCACACGCAGGTACGAAGTACCGCCGTGGTGGATTCGCAGCGCTGGCTCGAGGTTAATGGATAGCACTGCGGAGCACCAGCTGCCGTACCCAGCCGTGCCAAATCTCGCCCATCTCGCCCATCTCTCCGTGTCTCCGTGCTGGCAGTACCTCTGGCAGTACCTCTGGCAGTACCTCTGGCACTGCCGCTCCGTGATATCTCGATACCTCGTGAGATACAGCCCCCCGGCGCTGCGTTACCTCATCCATCCTACCTGTACCCATTCTCACCCTGTTCTCCCCCAGCCCTCGCCCTGACAACGCGTGGATCTTCTCCTTTTTTATCTCGCAGCAGAGGAGGGACATTGATGCTTCCGTGACGCACGCGGGCCTTGCTTAATCTCGCCTCGCCCAGCGTTCGACGGCCTCTGTGAGCCTTTTTGCAGCCCGAGGCCGGCCCTGGCATCCCAAGCACTGCTTGACCACTTTGACCGCTCGCCATGACAACCACAGCGTCTCAAGGCTCCGACTTCTCCCACACCTCCCCCTCGCGAGCCCCATCCCGGTCATATTCCACACGCTCCTCCCGCCCCCCTCCCGTGCCAGTATCCTCTTCTGGCGGCGCGGCTACTCCGTCTCCCAACTCCAACTCCACGTACCATCACCATCACCATTACCAACCCCAAGCTCAAGCCCAGAGCCAGAGCCAGAGCCAACCTCAGCAGGCGCAGCAACAGCAGCAGCCTCGCCACCATCGCCGCAGCTCCTCATCGTCCCGCCCAGCTCAGGAGCCTCCGTCGGCTCAAAATGACTACGAAACTTCGCAACTAGCCGCATCCCAGTCCAAGCGCAGCTCCAGCCGAGATCGCCCACCGCTCTCCTCTAATAACAGGGCAGCGGACGCCTCTCGATCCCATCGAAGGAGCACCAGCATCCGTTCCGCACACACTCGTCAAGGCCACTCCGAAATGCCTCCCTCGGCCGTCGCCAACAATGGCAGCGCTGCCGCTGCGTCGCACAGCGCTTCACATGGCGCCGCCGACGCGACTCACGCCTCGTCCAGCGCCAAGCAGTCGAGGTCGCGCACCACCATTCCCACGCAGTCTGGCAAGTGGATCTTGGGCAAGACCATCGGCGCTGGCAGCATGGGCAAGGTGAAGCTGGCTCGCAAAGAAGATGGGAGTGAACAGGTTCGCGGCTACCCCCTTTGCTTATATTAAGCTTGATATACTTGGTTTATGACGTCGTCTGCTAACGCTGTTGGCTGTTTCAAAGGTTGCCTGCAAAATCATCCCTCGTGGCTCTACCGATGATGGCCACCAGAGTCGGGCGGAAAAGGAGCGCGCAGATCAGTCCAAAGAAATCCGAACTGCTCGTGAAGCTGCTATCGTCACCCTTCTCCACCACCCTCACATTTGTGGGATGCGGGATGTGGTCCGCACAAATTACCATTGGTACATGCTCTTTGAGTATGTCAACGGTGGTCAGATGCTCGACTACATCATTTCCCACGGCAAACTCAAGGAGAAGCAGGCCCGTAAATTCAGCCGTCAGATAGCCAGTGCTCTTGACTATTGTCACCGGAACAGCATCGTGCATCGCGATTTAAAAATCGAAAACATCCTCATCAGCAAGACTGGCGACATCAAAATCATCGATTTTGGTCTTAGCAATCTGTTCTCGCCTCGCGGCCATCTCAAGACCTTCTGCGGCAGTCTTTACTTCGCCGCCCCCGAGCTGCTGCAAGCAAGAGCATACACGGGACCTGAGGTTGACGTGTGGAGTTTTGGTATCGTCCTCTACGTTCTCGTTTGCGGCAAGGTGCCTTTCGACGATCAGAGCATGCCTGCTCTTCATGCAAAGATCAAAAAGGGACTTGTCGACTACCCAAGCTGGCTTTCAAATGGTGAGCACCCATAAATCCCCTGACATACAATGGAGTACCAGCTAACATTGATTTCTCTAGAATGCAAGCATCTCATGTCCCGAATGTTGGTTACCGATCCCAAGCAGCGAGCCACCATGCAAGAAGTTATGAACCACCCATGGATGGTTAAGGGATTCAGTGGGCCTCCAGACAATTATCTTCCAGTCCGAGAGCCACTTACCGCAGACCTCGAGCCAGAAGTCATCCATGCCATGCAGGGATTCAACTTCGGTTCGCCCGAAACCATACGCGCCCAGCTTACAAAGGTCATCGAGTCTGAGGATTATCAACAGGCCGTCAAGGCATACCAAAGAGAAAAGGATCAGCCGCAGCCCACCAAAGACAGCGAGAAGAAGCGCGGATTTGGCTTTGACTTTTACAAGAGGAGAAACTCCAACAGTCGTGATACCCTTAGCGGGCCGAGCTCCGAGGCGTTACAAATTGGCGCTGACCCCCTTAATGCGTTCAACCCGCTCACCTCCATCTATTATCTCGTCAAGGAGAAGCAAGATCGTGAACATGCGGAGATGAGCCCACCCCCGGCTACGGCACGTGACAAGGAAAAAGAAAAGGAACGCGAAAGAGAAAGAGAGCGCGAGCGCGAGCGAGAACGTGAACGGGAGAGGGAACGAGAACGTGAAAAGGAGAAAGAAAGGGAGCGCGAGCGCGAACGTGAGCGCGAGCGCGAACGTGAGCGTGAGCGTGAAAAACTACCAGAGCCCGTGCCAGATTTGGTACCCCCCCAAGCAGCCCATACTAATGCTGCAGCGTATGAAATGCCGGGCGAGAGACCTACAGGCGGGCGAACTCGACCTAGAGCTCGTACTCACGGCGAAGATGATGCGCCGGATTTGGTGAAGCAGCAGCATGTGCCTGTCGCACCCGAGACAAAGGCCGAACAGCTACAGAAGAAAGAGAGCACCACTGCCGGCATACTGCGGCGCTTCAGCACTCGAAAACGCAGGGAGCCTGCGGAAAAGGAGAGGGACCGCTCCCACCCACCTGTGGTGCATGTTCACTCGCCCCCCGAAGGTGCTCCTACAGCGCCTAGAAAGAGTTTCAGCATCCGACGTGGTCGGCGAGAGCGTGACGACCAAGGTCGCATCGCACTACCATCTGGCGGCAGCCAGCCGCAACATAGTGAGCTTCTGAGCCCCCCTCTATCAGCTGGCGGCGTTCGTGGGTCGCGGAAATCGGGTCTTGGACGATCGACCAGCGTAAATTCAGCAGACCTTCGTCGACGAGACAATGGCAGTATGTCAACGAGAGAGCCACCGTTGACGAGCGGTTCGGACCAATCCGTTTCAAACGACCAGTCCTCAACAGTACAAAGGAGCCATGGGCACTCGCAGTCGGTGGCAATGAGAGCCAAATCACTGGGACACGCACGTCGTGAGAGCGTTCAGCAACGTCGACTTCGTAGAGAAGCTGCCCAAGAGTCTAATGTACCTGAAGAAACGGACTTGGAGCAAGAGCAAAGCGGTGTTTCCACTGATAGATTAGACAGCGCTGAGTTAGCGAAACCGGTATACCTCAAGGGTCTTTTCAGTGTTTCAACCACCTCGGGCAAGTCGGTTCCGGCCATCCGTGCTGATATTCGAAGGGTCTTGAGACAGCTCAATGTCGACTATATCGAAATTCGAGGAGGCTTCAGCTGCAAGTACACGCCAAGCATCGACTTAAACAGGGTTCATGATGCACCGAGCAGCCCGCCATCTCAAACCCCGGGGCACCGCCGTCGCTTTAGCTTTGGTGGCCTCATGCGAGGCGAGGACCGTGATCGCGACGACATCCCCCAGATGGAACGATCTCCCGTAACGCCAAGAACTCCGGGACGACAGGATCGCGATCGCAACCGTGATCACAGCTACTCCAACTCCGAAGAGTCGGTGGATAGCATCCCCCGAAGGAGCGGAGGAGCATCGAGACGCGTGCCCGGAGAGACGACAACGCAGGTGCAAAGCGATCTGGGAGGCAGCATGGTGATGGAATTTGAGATATTCATTGTCAAGGTTCCTCTACTTTCTCTACACGGCATCCAGTTCAAGAGAATGACTGGGAACACGTGGCAGTACAAGAACATGGCAGAGCAAATCCTCAAGGAGCTGAGGCTTTGATTTGTTTTCTCTCTCAGGTCCTTTTAAAAAAAAAAAGCAAAAGCAAGGAAAATGGCGCATATTTTGGGCTAGCGATGTTGTTGGTGGACGCATGGAACAGCTGACTTGAGGTGGAGGCAAGGGGAGGAAGAAAAGAGGTATGGGAAAGGGATCCTCCATCTATTGCTACGAAGGGGAGTCTCTTTCGCCATATCGGCGAGTAATGACAATTATTGAAAAATAGAAGGAGAGGGCGCCTTTGTATATGGCATGTTGCGGCATTTCACGTACGTAGCCGGAGTTTTCTTTTCTTTCTTTCGTTTTGCACTTTTCATTTCTACCCTTGATAGTGTGAGGATTTCGGGACTGGCAGTCGGACGAGCGCCAGCGAAGGGATGAGAACTGTTTGGGGTGGCGCTTTAATCATCACATTGGGGAGCACATGAGGCATACATCTTGGTTACTTATCAACGCTTAGATTACGTACTAATAAATAGCAATATGATTCGCGATATGGGAGCCTTGCCTTTTACCTTTTTCCTGTTCATTTGGTTTTTTAATTGTAGCCATTGGAGTCAAGTTGAGTGTTGATGGGTGTAAATTACCTTACCCATGATGTGGAATTTGGTGATGGTTGCCAGTCATTGTCGAGAGGTATCAATGTTTCATGCAACGTGAGTTGCGCTAACATTTACAGAGTAGCACGGATGATATAATACCTGTACCGTCTGTACTACCAAGGTTTGTTTCACCCCGAAACACTGTTTGCCTGTGTTTCTCATTTGTCCATTGTTTGCGTATGGCATGAATGCCAAACAAGCCTCTTAGTGCTCCGTGCCATCCAGGTCGGTTATTTAGTAGAACATCATGCAGGTTGGCCATGTCAATTGGTAGGGGTAACGAGGGCTATGAAACCCTAGGAAGAGATGCTCGTACAGCAGAACCGCTGTTGGTTGTCTCATGCTATGCGTGCTTTTTCGACCATCAATTTGGATCTGCAAGGGAAGACTGAGACAAAGATACCATGTAAGTACCTCGCCAGGTACTACTCGCAGTCAGTAATAAAGCACTCATGAGGTACTTGGCAACAGGGCTCTAGCGCGGGCTGGATAAGGCAACTGCAGCCCAGGACAAGGTATACCAGGTAGTGCGAAGTACGTGTATGCGCGTGTAATTGGAAGCGACCTTGGACGGCACTCCATTGGTACTTTTCCCAGCGCCGCATGCACACCATCGCGCTCCGTACCTCCCACCTACGTAATCGGGTCCTCGCCTACCAGGTCGCCTACAGGCAAGGCAAGGTAAGGCAAGGCAAGGCACGGCAAGAGCATGCGGGTCTCGATTTGCATGGTCACCTGCGTCGCCGCGAGTGCACGCGGACGGCAGAAAAAAGGCCCGGCAGGTGCAGCGTTGTGACCCTCTTTTGCTCTTGCTCGTGCCTCTGTTTTTGCCTCTTTGCCGCTAGACACTCCAAACGCGGGGCCTGCTATGCTGCTTTCGGCGATTCTGCCGCCTCTGACCGTCCACGCAACCTGCAGCCGCCAGCCTCTTTCGCTCTTCCTCTCTCGCTTGATAGCAGCTTTGGCCTCGATTCTCAGCTCCTCACACTAGCCGCCGTCCGTTTCTTCATCCCTCAGTCGGCTCGGCCTCTGTGCTTGTTATTTCGCTCACCTGCCCTGTTCCTTGGACGATTCACCGGACTGCTGAAGAAAAAGGAACCCAGAACCAGATCCCTGGCCCAGTGCTCACGAGAAAGCACGAGATTCCGGACTCTACTACCAGAACGCGGACTCTAGGTTGCCCGCCATGACTGAGGTTTCATCCACCAGGCTGTACTTGGGAAACCTCCCTCGACATGGTCCATCTCCATTGCTTCCCGCTCCCCGTGGCTACCACTAACTGGCTTCCCGCAGCTACCAAGGCCGATGTCGAGGCTCACTTTGCGACCCACGGTACCGGAGAGATTACCGAAGTAAAGCTGATGAATGGCTTCGGCTTCATCGAGTACAAGGACGCAATGGACGCCCGCGATGTCGTCCCAGGTTCGCCCGCCCCGTCCAATCAACGCTTGCTATGGGGTCCATCGTTGCTAACCAGTCGCGCTTTCTTGCCGCCGTCGAATAGCCTTTCGTATGTCATCGCCCTAACATTTCTTCTTTCCCCGTCCAAAACCCCCGTCGCCTTCATTCCGCTCGGGTGCTAATTCGCGATTGAAATAAAGATGGATCCGATTTTATGGGAGAACGCCTCACCGTTCAGTTTGCCCGTGGAACTCGACACCGAGAGGGCGGTATGGGGCACGAGCGTGCTCCGCCGCGACCGCGTAGAACTCCTCATCGAATGCAGATCACAGGACTTCCGAATGATACCAGTTGGCAGGTCTGTTCCCTCTCCCAGTTTATTGCTCCTGGACTCCACGGGAATTGCGTGCCTTTTCTATCATATACTTGGAGCGTTTTGGTTTGCTATGCCTTGCTTTGGGTCGGCGCATGCACCCCGCATCGTCCTTCCCTCCCCCTTCGTTCTGGACTGGCGACTCCGGCCTGGCATCCCTGGTTCCTGACTTGATGGATTTTTTGGCTTGCCGATACGTGGACTTTTTTTTCTCGAGGCTTTTCTCCTCCTTGGCAACGACTTACATGGATTCTGCGAATAGGACCTTAAAGATTTCGCCCGTCAGTCAAGCCTTGACGTGGTGTACTCTGAGACTGGCCGTGACTCTAATGGTCGAGGGTGAGTTTTCATCAGCTGTTCAACTCATACGATTGCTGCTAACAAAATGACCCTTAGCTTTGTCGAGTTCGAGACTGCAGCAGATCTGAGAACAGCTGTCGAAAAGCTGGATGGCCGCGAGTTCAAGGGAAGTCGCGTCCAGTGCCTCGTCGACGTAAGTTGCTGCCACGACAGCCTCAGCCATGCCCCTCACACGGGCCAATTGCTTACCCATGTACACTTCAGACTCAACCCGACATGCCACCTGGGCCACGGGATCGTGGCCGATCCCGCTCGCCAGGGCGCCGGCCATACCCGCCTCCAGCATTTGATAACTATGACCGCCGAGGACCGCCTCACCGAGGATACAGTCGCGAGGCCGGCCCGTCGTATGGCTACCGTGATCGAAGCCCTCGTCGCGAGTATTACGATGACAGAGCACCCCGCTATCGTTCGCCCCCCCGAAGACCGGTGGAAGATTACCCGCCGCCTCGAGGACGTTATGAAGAGCCTTACCGCCGTGATTATCCGCCCCCTCCCGACCCTTACGCAAACGGAGGTCGACCGGCGTATGACCGGCCACCAAGAGAATTCCCCCCAAGAGAGCCAGCATACCCCAGAGAGGGTGGGTATGCGCGTGACTACGATCGTGGCGGGCGCTACTGGTAAATTCATTCTCTATTCCATCTCTTGTCTCAGAGCACACATCGTATAGCTTTTACTTCACCTCCCCTACCGCCCGAATTCTTTCTTCTTTTCGTGTCTCTTATGTATACACTCGCTCCCTTGGCGGAATTGGCCTTGACCAAAGGTGATAGATGACCACGGATTTTTTTCTCAATTCGAAAAGTTGGCCGCCTGGCCTGGAGAGACTGGTTCTTACGGGTTCGTAGCTAGTGCGGGGGGTGGGAGTTTTTGGACTTATCAATAGGTCAAACAGCCTGCTATTTGCTATTTCGATAGGAATGGATACCGGAGGAGGAATATCAGGACCGAAGCTCTTGAGGAGCAGAATGAACATGGGACTGCTAACCGGCTGGAGGGAGGAAACCTCCGGAACACATGATATCACATGGGAGGCAAGAGAGTCAGGCTGTACGATTTAACGGGATTTATGCAGGGTTCTATTTGGTCTTTTTCCTTTACACTTGATTTGCTTTTTTTTTATTTATTGTTTCTATCATACTTTGACACTTTTGCAACCAAAGATATGTTGACTCAGGCACGTGCTAGTCGAACAGTATATAAACAAAAAAACGTAAAAGATCCAAATATTTGACATGGACATGGTGAAACGCGATATAAAAATCCACAAATGACCGGTCAGTTCAGTTAACAATGCTCTCAACAGGAGAACTGGTCGTTGGTATTATACACAGGCCTTGTTTCTGTTTCGCTCCATTCTATCCGAGGATGGGCGCTGCTAGTACGGCAAACATGTATGAGAAGCTCCTTATTTGTCTCGAATGGGCCCGTCTAGGCAGTCTTCTTCCATTGAGAGTAGACGCCGATCGCGCTGCTGACAGTTCCGGCCAGGCCGACGAAGCCGTCATCGAAGCCTACCCAGCCGAGGGCCGCAGAGGGAATGGTCAAGTCGCAAACGTCGGAGATGAGTTGCAGATGGCTGGCGGCTCGCTCCCTAGAGGGATTACACACATTAGCTGGGGTTTTCTACAGGGATGATGTTTGGCGGGGAACTCACTTGAGGATCTGCTTGCTCTCGACGACGCCCTCGCCGTCCTTGCGGTCGATCTTGGCCTCGCGCTGCTTGAGGCGGTACAGTGTGTATGCCTGGCCGGCAATGCTGAAGATGAGGCCCATGGCCCAGAAGCGGTATGCATGCTGCTGCAGCGTCTTGGCCGCGTGCCACTTGCGAATGCCAGCGGCGTCGCCCACGGTCAGGGCATCGAAGGAGAGATATCCGGCATAGCCAATCTGGCGGCCGACGGCGGCGTAGCGCAGGAAGGGCTCGATGGCCTTTGCGTCGGCGGCCTGGGCGGCGGCCTTGATGTGCTCGACGTTCTTGCCGACGCGCATGATCTTGCGGGCGAGGCCGAACTGCTTCTTGATGGCGTTCCAGGGGGCCATCTGCGAGGGAGAGCCATTCGTGCGGAGGAGGTACCAGGCGAAGAAGCGGGCGAAGTACTGGAGGGTGCGGAGGATCTTGTCGCGGCCGACGGTGGTGGCGACGAAGCGCAGGTAATGGGCCACCGTGGGGTGGTAGACGAGGGTGTCGGCAACCATGTTGGAAGGTTTGGAGGGTTTTGAATGAAGTCTTGAAGTTTTAGGTGAGGTGGATGGAGCACGCGCTCATCAGACAATGGCTGCGCGATGGGGACTCGATGACGTCTCTTTTCTCCTAAAGTGAAAAAAAGAGAATATTAAAGAAAAAGGCGGTATCAAATTGAAGCAAACAGAAAAAAGTATGCAAATAAAAAAAGCAGAGGAAGTAAAAAAAATAAGAATCTCTGGTGAGGAAAGTTGGAGAGAAGGGTGATGGTTTAGCCGCGACTCTTCGTTGGAGTCGCAAAGCCGACGGCAGTGGTGTGGTGTGAAGGCCACATGCCGAGGTAACTTGGAAACTCGAGAAAAGAGATTCCCCCACAAAAGGCAAGGCCAGAGAGAGATTTGAGCCTTGGGGAATTTTTTCTGGGACGAAAAGCCGGGGCTGGGGTAAAACCGGGTTCCGGAGTAGACCCGCCCACAAACGGACGAGATTTAACACGTGAAACTAGATTGCTTATGTAAGTGAATATGGCTTATGTAAGGGGGTGAGCTTATGTAAAGAGCTGAGCTTATGTAAACTCGACCTCTGGACACGTGCTCCACGGAATTATACCGGATAAATTGCTGTGCCCCAGCCTTCTTCGCTTTTGCCCAGCTCAGCTCAGCTCAGCTCTAACAAAGTGGGCGCCTTATTAGCTAATCGCTCTCTTCTCCCTCTCTCTTACCCCCCCCATCTCGGCACCGCTCGGCTCCCCATCCCGAGCTGCAGCAGCCCAACTCACGTGGACCCTCTTCCGCCACAGCCCCGAAACGGGAAACTTTTTAGCTCAAGTCCTCCCCCTTCCTGTTCTTCCCGGGAAATCCTCTTACAAGTACAAACAAACAACTTTCGTTGGGCCCTTTCGGCAGTCTGGGCAACGAACGGGCTTAGCCGGGCGAGGGAGAGGGAAAAAGACTGACCCTTTTTCCGTCTGAGTGGGGGGAAGGGGGAACGATGTGAGTAGCAGAGAGAGATAGAGAGAGATAGAGAAGCTCCAAAGGGTCCGAACGAAGAGAGAAGGAAAAAAGCTCCCCTCATCCGGCGAATACCGTACGGGGGCCAAGTTCCGTGCCGGGTGGTCCCTTCGGTATAGTCGGTTAAGCATGACCACTGCTGTGTAAGTAGTTTGTCAACTGATAGGAGAGAACAAGGAAACCAAAAGTAAATGCCCAGAGACCCCTGGGGGCAAAAACAAAGGCCTAGAGTAGCCGCTCCCGTCAAACGAGCGCACAAGCCCCCAAAGGAACTTATCCTGGCCAACCCGGAGGAGGGGGACCTGCGTTTTTCAATGTACCTAGTCGTTCCGGCCGGATGGCAGCGCGCGGGTTTACGCGATCGCTTTTTTCGATTTTCGGCGTCTTGTGATCAACGTCCGTAGTCAGGGACCTTTTTTATTTTGGCCCCTTTTTTCTACTTCTTCTTCCTCTTCTTCTTTTATATGAAGTGTAGTTCCCCCCAAATCGTGCCCTCTTGAAACTCTCTCCAACAAAAACCCCACGATATACCCCGCGTCATCGCTTTGTATTGCCGAACTGTACCAGTGCTAGCCGCTACCTCACGGCAGACGTCCCTTTTTCTCCAACAAATCCCCAACCCTTTCCTCAAAGTCTCAATCCCCTTCAATTCGATTCATTCAATCCAATTGCTCCTCATAACCCCCCACGTCACCGAGATTTCCATCCAGGGACACGCAATAACCACTGCGAATCAAAGCTCCTCAGCTGCTATAGCCAAGCTCTCTTCCCCCAATTACATCATCGCCATACAAAACCGTCACCATGTCCGAGTCGGGCGAGAAAGTCAACACCCACATCATCACACTCACCCGCTTCCTCACCGAGGAGCAGATTAAGCACAAGGAAGCCACTGGTGACTTTACGTATGTCCAATTCCATCCACCCGCTGACTTATTGCACGAGCATTGAATAATACAATCCTTGCGCCGCACTGCACTGCACTGCCGCTGCTCCTCCACACAAAGAAGCAGAACAAGACTAACATCCAATGTTGAAATTGAAAAGATTGCTTTGCCATGCTCTCCAATTCTCCTTCAAGTCCATCGCCTACTACATCCGCCGCGCCACCCTAGTCAACCTGACGGGTCTGGCCGGCTCCTCCAACACCACCGGCGACGAGCAGAAGAAGCTCGACGTCATCTCCAACGACCTCTTCATCGAGGCCATGCGCTCCTGCGGCAAGGTCGCCCTGCTGGTGTCCGAAGAGGAGGAGACCGAGATCTACTTCCCCAATGCCGTTGGCGCCCGCTACATCGTCTCCTGCGACCCCATTGACGGCTCCTCCAACCTCGACGCCGGAGTCTCCGTCGGCACCATCTTCGCCATCCACAAGATCCCCGACGGCATTGACATCGCCCGGAAAGAAGACATCCTCAAACCCGGCACGGAGCTCGTCGCCGCCGGCTTCACAATGTACGGCGCCTCCGCTCAGCTCGTCATGACCATGAAGGGAAGCACCGTCAACGGCTTCACGCTGGACAATGGCGTCGGCGAGTTCATCCTGTCCCACCCCAACATGCGCATTCCCAAGTCGCGTGCCATCTACTCCGTCAACGAGGGTAACTCCCTGTACTGGGAGGACAAGACCATCAACTACTTCAACTCCCTCAAGCAGGCCCAGGCCAACGGCAAGCCCTACAGCGCTCGTTACATCGGTAGCATGGTTGCCGATGCCTACCGTACGCTTCTGTACGGAGGCATCTTCGCCTACCCGGCGGACAAGAAGAGCCCCAAGGGCAAGCTTCGTATCCTTTATGAGTGTGCGCCCATGGCCATGGTTTTTGAGAATGGTGAGTCGTCACATCATTCCCGCTTTCCCCTCCCCCCCTTTGTGTATTTGACCTGGAGCTAACTTTGGCATGTGATAGCTGGCGGCCAAGCTGTTGACAGCACAATGAACAGAATGTTGGAGGTTGTACCAGAGCACATCCACGACAGGTCAGGTATCTTCATGGGCAGTTATGATGAGATTGAAAAGGTCAAGTCCTTTTACAAATAAATAACACAATCAAAGGTAGCGGGTGAAAATGAGAATAGAGTGTGAAAGCATGACATGAGGAATTTGCATCATGGTCCATTGATTTGCACCAAGCATGACGTATATGTCTCCATCTCTTCTAGACGGGACCAAATCATATAAACTTATATAATTGTACAAATCTCAAATTATAACCATCTGCTTTTCTCTCCAAGTGCCCAGTCTCCAGGGAAGAGACTCCAAGGAGTTAAGGGGGTGAAACTCACCTGACGGGCTTACCAAAGTCTAGGTATCAGTCTCGGTGTATTCTTCTTCCACTCTTGATAGTCTTTTCTATCTCCATACCGCTTGTCATACTTTCCCTCGGAGAGGGGTATGCCAGACACCTTGAGGAGCAAAAATGCTGCAAAGGCTGGACTGACGAATGACAAGGTAGTGGTCGTGAGGATGCCCAGGGCACCTCCAGATAGACCAAGAGCTTGTTGGATGGGTGACCGGGAGAGAACACCGGCAGTTGCAGTGGCAAGACCAGTCCAGAGTGTGATTTCTCCAAAGTAGTTGGGGAACCGACTATCAAGTCATCCTTGTTAGATTCATGCTTTGTGCCCAACCAGGTTTTCAACTCATAGATTCTATACATGCCTCTTTGAGAAAAGCCCGCGCGCCATAAACTCTTCATCATGTAGCTTAAGCTTCTTCTCCTTTTGCCACTGGCTCTTCTGCACATCTGCCAGTACCTCGTACGCAAAGCCTGCCAGCCAGAGCGACAGGCCAAGCACGTCTGTGGCAACAATCGTTGGGAGAGCAGATGCCAACACTGCCGCAGGGACGGCGTTGAGCATAATCACTGGCATAAGCTCAAGTGAGACCCAAACGGCCTGGAAAAAGAAAGCTCGAGAAAAGCGAGCGGGCTTGTGGCGGATGGAATTGAATCTGGAATCATGGCCGGTGGTAAGAATGCGGTGGAAAAGGAACGAGCCAACTTTTTTTTGGTGGTGGAAGAGCAATTAGTTTCAAGCTTTTTTTTGTTTTTCAACCTAACAGATAAGGGGAGGGAGGGAGAGAGAGAACAGTGTGTGTCTTGTTGGAAGGAGGATGACAATGGGAGGGGGGAAGTAAATCGAACCTCCTCGGCTTTGAGGAACTTCGGGATTAAGAGATGGAGAAGGAGAGCTCACGCCGCACAGCCCAGGCCGCTGTCATTCCCGTCACGATGAGCTGCCTCCAGCTCAGCAATCCCGCAGTGACATCCGCACCCGCACCCGCACCCCCCCTCAGCAAGTCCAGCAGGCCCGGCAGGCCAGGAAGCTTCGCGCCGGCGGCATAAGCAGCAGCACGAGCTCGCAGGGCGGGGAGATATAAGCTTAGCGCGCCGACAGCCAGGAAGGTCGCGGACCCGGACACGTCAAAGAAACGCTCCGATCCGGCAAGCACTGAGGGGATCGCCACGGCGCCTTGGACAGCAAAGGCGGTGGCGATGCAGGGTGCCAAGGACCGCAGGAGGGGGGAGTGGAAGTCGGTGATGTGAAGGATGAAGCTGAGAAGTGGCATGGCTGCTGAGGCGATTAGAGTCTGACTGTGCTGCGTAGTACCGGATCGGATTATACCTAGTATTATAGTATTATAGTATTATAGTATTATTAGAGTGTTGTACTATTGCCGTAAGGTGGGCGCTGCTTGCGTGGCAGTGGTGAGAATTGCAAATCAACAAGCAGCCATAGAGTCGTAGATGCCTAGGTATAATCAAGTCAGAAGTGAGTGAGGCTTTAAAATGGGTTTGCCTTGGCAGCATTGCTGTGAGGAGGAAGGGCGTGCAATTTATCCGATACTGCGATGCGACATGGCGTTGGGAAGTTCAGGTTCGTTTGGGAAGGAGCTGAGCTGGGTTGCGCCTAAGTGGTGACGACATCGATGTGCTGCAAGCGCTGCGATCCAGCTGCAGGAGGTTTTTAACGCGCATCTGCTCATTGGGTGGACAATCTTGCATTTGGGATGGAGATGTTGCATTCAGAGCACGAGATAGTGCATTCAATGATTCAACAGGCGTTGATTAGCAGTGCAGTGTCTGTCTGTTTGATGTATAAGTTCCATGTTGTCGTAAGCCGTATACTCCGGCAACTTGGAAACTGTAGATTATATCCTTCATTATTTTCACTTGCCCCTCATCGATTCAATCGAAGCAGCTCCTTCAAATCAACCCGCATAGCAACCGTCGCAACCAACTTCGACGAGTCTGCGGCTTCTTCAACGCTGCAGCTTCCACAGCAGCAGCCTTGGGGTCATCGGCTTCCTCTTCCTCTTCCTCCTCCTCTTCAATCTCCCTCCTCGCCGCAATGGCGTGGATTTCGATGGAGAAATCTCCCTCTTGATCTCCAAAGAAACTATTAATCTCACCCCGTCAGTTACTGAATCTGCCACGCAACGAGCCATTTCATAAAGACCAAACTCTGGTCCTCCTCACCTTCGCATCATCAAACCAACTCGCTTGACATTGGACAGGTCCAACGGCTTCGCATCCGGCTTCGGCCTGCCTCGATACGTCGGCTTAAACGCACTCCACGGCAAAAAGACCGTCTTCAAGTCGTAATCCGATCTGCCCTGCGAAACCGTGAATTCGGCCTCCCAACTAATACCGGCCTCTTCACGCCCGTCGCCCCTCTTCGGAGG
Source organism: Trichoderma virens Gv29-8 (assembly GCF_000170995.1). Taxonomy (NCBI): domain Eukaryota; kingdom Fungi; phylum Ascomycota; class Sordariomycetes; order Hypocreales; family Hypocreaceae; genus Trichoderma; species Trichoderma virens. The sequence continues at coordinate 2,567,217 of NW_014013745.1, read as the reverse complement.
TATCTCGTCCTTGAGCGTCAGCGCGTAGCGTTTGCCATCGGCTTCGGCTACCGCAATGACGATGCCCTCGTAGCCGGAAAGGTCCCAGTCCAGCACGCCCAAGCTGTGCTGCGATGCGAAGCCGGCACCACCAAGCGTCTGGGTATCGAGATGGCCGTAGAAGCGGGCCTTTTCGGGGTTTATCACGGAGAGGTGGGACTGGCTGGCGCCTCCGCGGACACGATCATCTGAAGTGACCCATAGTGAGGAATCCCAGGGCCTTTTGGTGGTCGGGACCCCAAGGGGCGGGTTTCAGTTAGCCTCGAGATGCTTCCCTTTTTTTTTTTGGCCCGGACGCTCGCTCGCGTGCTCAAGTGGCTTCATCTTCCCCTTTCCCCAAGTCATGCATGCTCCCCCAAGGGGTGTGCTGCGTCTCCAAGAAAAGAACAAAGCAAGAATACCAAGCCACCGTCGCGGTCTAGATTTCTGATTCGCGTCCAACTCATTCCCAATCGAGCCAATGATCAAATTAGGGCAACGCAAGCTCCCACAGTGTGTATATCGTGAAGAATAGGTAGAGGGGTGAGGGGAAAAAAACAACGAGGTCATCACGGCGCAGGCAATGGATACAAGGCGGATAGAAACCAGCACAAACTGAGGGAGGGGGAGTCTCTTACTGGTCTCCACCATACAGATAGAGCAATTGCTGCCAACGAGTCGTGTTGTGCATCGTGGTCCTTTGCAAAGACAATGGGCGGGGGGCGGCGATTTCCTGTCGATATGGCATTATTAATGGCAAGCAGGAGATGGCGAGTTTCAATTGCTTCAGTCGAGCTGTAGCCTCGCCAGCAGTAGCCTTGTTTGGTCAAGAGTCGAGGCTGCAGCGAGTAAGTTGGCTCGGCTAGGCGTTAATAGCGGATACTCCAATCGGGCGAGGCCGCCTCCGCGGAGTATTCTTACTCCGGCATCTGGTCGGATCCCTTAGTAATTCTTGCAAACTCCCGAAATGGCCAACGGAGATAGAGTAAAGCCAGAGTGACAAACCTGTCAAACGGGTTGGGGGGGCGTTGCGTAGGCCAGCAAGTCCGATCAAGCCACGAGCCCACGAGCCACGAGCCAGCAAAAGCCAAAAAGGATGCCAAATGGGCGCGAATGAGCTCATCAACGCCTCCATTCCCACGTGCTTGATGGGTGACGGGGGTGGCTGTTCCTAGAAACAAAGGAAGCGTTAGTAGCAAATCCTCCCCACGCAATGGCAAAACAAGAAAATGCCACTTCGAGGCCAAAGAAAGCCTCCGCTTTTCCGGGCCAATTCTCCCCGCAAAACTTTCCGCAGACAAGCAAAAGAATATAGGGACAAAAGCAACGAGCCTTCGCTTGCGTTCCAAGCGCCGGGCACATGTGGCGCTACTATTTTTACCGCTGCGGCCGCAAACAAACTATCTCGAGGTGGCGTGGCCCGTCCACATGGCAGTTGGGCAGTGAACCAAGCCATTCAGTAGCGTCGCCGGTTCGTCCGTCGACTCGGACTTCAGATCACCAGTTACTTCTCTTTGTAGCCATGTAGTCACGATGCAGAGGAGAAGATGGTGTAAGAACAATGTGTTTTTGAATTTTGAGCACGCTTCTAGTGCCCGATCCGTAAAGTATTCCGGCGGGGATATCTAGTATAATCCAAAATGGAAAATGAAGTAAAAAAGAGAAAACACCAAAAAGCTGTATCCAACAAACCTGTGCTGAGCATCAGGTTAGAGTACATGTACCCAATAGACCAAGCCAGATGAGATGCTAATCACATCAATCCGTTGCTCCTTGGAACGCCCGCCAACCAAACCCATCTTTCAAGTCATCCCAATTTCCACTTCGTAAAGAACAAAGAAAAGAACAATAAAATATAAAAAAGGTGGTAACACAAATATTGAGCTCAACCAAGGCTCCCCAAGAAGAATGAACGAGACCCACAATCGCCATGCTATTTGTCCTCATAAAAAACCCTTTGCGCACTGCTAGTGCTGTAAAACCCCTTGCATAAAACCAGAAATCATTTTTCGTGATGTCAAATCACCACCTTGTTGAGCCCGATGATCGGACTCGATGAAGAGGCGGGATGAGTAGTTGTTTTGTGACTAGGTGGTGTATATGTACGTCGGTGTGTAGACGGAAGGATGGAAGGGTGATGTATTGTATGAAATCTGGTGCTTTTTTTCTTTTTGCGTGTTTTTTTCTTTGTTTTGCTTTTCTGTTTTTTTGCTTCCACTTTAATGCTGGTGCTGCATCATGGCCGGGGATCCAGGCATGGACAGCGGGGTTGTAGGGTACTCGAAGCCAGTCTCGGAGCAGGCAGCCGAGTGGTCGTATGAGTGCGACAGAGGAGGAGTCTGTGGCATTCCGAATCAGCAACGCAGATCCCGAGAGTAGGAGAGATGCCTAGCCGAACTCACCAGAGGGTTGGATGGGTCGTAGGGAGTGGGCATGCCCATGTCGTGAGTGGGCATGAAGCCATAGCCGATGTAGGGGCTGATAACGTTGTCGGGATACAGGTCCCGCTTGATGGGCTCGCTGTAGTGGCCCAGAGGCGGCAGCGAAGCTGGCATGGCAGTGGCCGTCAGGTAGTTGGGGTAGGCCTCAGCGGTGGTCATGGTGGGATAGGCGTGGGCAGATCCATAAGGGTTGATGAGCAGCTCATCGGGAGCTGGGTAGGTTGTGTAGGAGAAGACGGGCGGCGTGTTGGATCGCTCGCGCTCGTCGTGGTGGTGGTAGGCGGGAGGGGCAAAGGCAAGCTCCTCGTGCGACTCCATGGGAGGAGTGAATTGGCCCTGGGAGACGATGGCCTTGGGAGGAGTCGGCAGGCGAACGGGAGCAGACTGGTGAGCCTTGTGTGCCTTGGAGATGGACTGGCGCTTGGTGACCTTGTTGGGGCTGGCGGTGGACTGCACTGGGGAGGGCTGCTTCTCAGCATCACCCTCTTCGGATCCAGCGCGGCGCTCAAGGTCCTCCAGACGGCGCTTAAGCTTCTTGCCTGCAAATGAGTGTTAGAGGGAGAAAAGAAAGAAGAAGAAAAAATTGCGCTCCCAATTCCAAAGAGGGAATGTGAGGAAGAGACATACGGTAGTTGCGCTGAGCGATGCGGTTCTGTATTCTCCTGCGCTCGGCAAGATCTGAGATCTTGGTCCAATCCTCGTCAGGGTGGGCAGAGCTGCTAAAGGCGCTGCTGGTGCCGTGGTTTGAGCAGTGCCTGGGAGGAGGAGGAGCCGGTGCCGCAACTTGGGCGTAGGCGTAGGGGTGTTGTTGTGAGATGGCGTACATGGCCATTGTGATGTTGTGTTGTGTTGTGGTGGTGTTGTGTGTAGAGAGATAATGAGCCGATAATGGCTGTTTGGAGGGGTGCAGAGCAAGGCGGACTTGGGTGTAGTAGGCAAAGAGTAAGAGAAGCCTTTGAAATGAGATGTTGGGCGTGAAGAGTAAAGATGAAGATGGATGATTGGGATGAGATGTCGATTGGTATTATATAGCAGATGTGAGTCTGAGCAATTGTTGGATCGGAATGGTCATAACGGGCTGGAGCAGATGGGAGGATGACGAGAGTTAAATACTAGATGCCTCGACTTATCTGCCTGTGTCAGTCCAAAGCTCAGTGTGTATGCGACGAGACCCTGGACGGACGCTGCAGGGCTGCATGGGGCAGGCTTGAAGCCCGCCCAGCAAGGCTTTGTACTATGTAATTAGCGTTGTTCTGGAGGTAGTTGGAGGGGGTGGGGAGTGTGAAAGCTGTGACAGGCTCATCCCGTCCACTCGAGCAAGGTCGATCTGAGCCGGGCGTGGCGGTAACACGTCCAGCGTCCAGACACGAGGTCTTGGGCTGCGTGGAGCGGATCTGGCTGTGTTCTGGCTGCTTGACAGGGGGTGCGGCAGGAGTGGCCTTTGCTGCACTTGCTGCAGTAGGCACTTGTACATTCTATGTGGTACTGGTTGACTGGCACTGGTGGCAGGGGGGGTGTGGCCAGCACATCGATGCAGTGCCTGTAGGCGATGGTGTGGGAGACTGCAGTCGAACTTGCGAGTGGGATAGAGCGGATAGAGCGGGGGGGCCAAAGGTAGCCAGAGCAGCCAGAGCAAAGGCAACAAGGGGGGCGTGGCGCTACTGCCGCCTGTCGGGAGGCGTGAGGTAGAGCCTGTCTGTCTCTAGCTTTAGGGACGCGGACAGGGACTCCCGGGAGGTACTTTTCTTAGTGTCAGTGCTGCCCCCCCTCCCAATACGTGCCTAGCGCCTGTTTGCTGTTGTGCCGCTACTAATTGTAGCACCACATGGCTTTGGCTTTGCTGTGGTTTTTGTCATGAGCCAAATTTGCCCGGTTTTTTGACGCTGCACATCCCATCCCATCCAGTGCCCCATCCGGCAAGCATTCATTCATTCATTCAATGCTGTCTGTCTGTCTGTCTCCCTTGCCTTGCCTGGTATGGCATGGCATGGCCTCACTGCCACCAACTCTTGCCGCGAGTCCCAGAACAAGTACCAAAGCCAGCCAGCACAGGCCAGTCCGCCTCTCCCGCCTTTTCCCCCTACATGACTGCCCTCACCTGGCAGGTACACGCGCCGCCACTCATGTGCTGCCTGGTACAAGCCCGACTGCCACCCTCAGGTACTCGCACCTTACATAGTACTACTGTAGAGCATGATGAGCAGGATGCGACAGCCGGGGCTCCAGGCCGTGCGCCGGGGCAATTGTTGGGCCCTCTCCGCCTCTACGCCCGACGAATACCCGCTGGCTGTCGGCACCTCGTACTCGCCCAGGCGGACGCTGTTTCGCAACTCGCACCAGCATGGCCTCGTACCGCCATGTCCTAGGCATGATATGACACGATACGATGTGATGTGATGTGAAAGCTGCAAAGTTGCGGCATTGGGACTGTCGGTCTGCTAGGTTACCGACAGGCAGGCAAGTAAGGTACAAGTGGCCGGACTAGGATGCAGAGCCAACGCTGTGCCGTCGTCGTCATAGGGCTGCGCTGACATGGCTCTAATGCCATTCGATGCTCAGAATGCTAGCAGGCGCAAGCCTTGGGCTTCTCCTATCCTACTACATACAGTACAGCACTTTGGGGCATGGTCGGCGTCTGCTAGGCCCAAGCCATTGCTAGCCATTGCTCCTAGTCGGGGGGCCTTCTAGACGTCGAGACGTTGCATTCGAAACATTGCGCCCAGAAAGGAACACGCATGGCTGAGGCACCGGCCATTCCTTTTTGCTGTGCTAACGCTGTGGAAGGATCTTCGGACGAAATCGCATTCTGGCGTTCCACGCCTCGCATTGGCCAATCCGCCTTGGGAGGAAGGGCTTGCCGCCACCTGGTGGAAGAAGGGAATGCTCTGGCGGGACTTTTCCCGCGGCGGCCGTTCTCCGACCGGATGCCTGTGAATAGATACAGTACGGCAGTCCGAGGGAGCAGAAATGCCTCTCTCTGTTCGTGACCATTGCTACAGTATCTGCGAGCACAAATGGTCTTTTGCGTCCCACAGCCCGCTCTGGCACGCATGCATGGACGGCGCCGGTGTACTTTAGGCTTTCTACCGGGTCCCGGTAAAATCGGCAAATATGAAAACGTGCTGCTCAAAAGGCAAAAAAGTATAACGGTGCGGACTGGATACTGTGCCTGCCCCAAAATCGCTCTCACTCCCTCCGATACTGTACTCGTACTACTGTACGGTTATGGTAAACCCCGTCGCCGCCGTAGAACGAGTTATTCTTGTCCTGTTTACTGCCGTTCGCCGCTTCGGAGTTCGAATCGCAACTTGTCGCTGCTTAACCCGAGCCAAAGGATTGGGGCTCAAGTGCTCGAATCGGCCAAGGGGGGCGGCCTGGCTCCGATGCGGCCCCCCCTTCCAATCTTGTCCTTGTCAATCAATGCATGTCCCGCTCTTTTGCCCATGACTCGAAACAGCTTCCAAAACAGCGGCAGCACGAATAACAGCTGCTGTTTCTCCGGCATCTTCAAAGAGGGCCGTCTAAAAGGCATGTCTTTTTTTTTTTTTTTTTTTTTCTTAATCGTTAAGGGCAAGTGGTGGATGCGCGCACTGTAATCATGAGTGCAATGCCGGGCAGCTCCGTACAAATATGGCTCTGCGTGGGAAAAAGGTACAAAGCATCCATTCAAATCAAATCAAATTAAATCAAATCAGATCACTATCGCCAGGCGGGTGTGTCGTGGCTGCTCCACGTTTCCCTATCGCGGCCAACCTTTTTGCCGTCCTGGTGGCGAGCTTGTTTGTTGTCTCCCCCTCAAAATAAGAGCCAACAGCCCAACAAAAGCATGTATCCGTACCTTACTTTCTCCGGTGGCGTCGCTGTAGGGCTCATGCTGCTCCGCCCGTAGGGCCAATGGCTCAGGCGGCACATCACGATGGCTACGAGTACCGGACGGACGTAAGTTTTAGGTTGCGGCATCAGACAGAAAAAGTATGGAGAAGAGGTGACGGGCGTGCGACTGTGACCTTTTGCACGGTTATCGCTGTGAGCAGCCAGAACTGTGTCTTGCACATGTAATCAAGTCAAACGGTAACGCCCCTGGCGGCGTGGCGTTTCTTTCATCCCGAGACAACGGCCGACGTCAAATGAGAATCGTGGTTTGCAACAGCCATGGCGCGCCATGATAGGCGAATCTTGGCCAAACGTCAACGGTGACGCAGGATAGCCTCGTAAGGCGGCAGCTAGCAGCACGACAACGACTTGGAACAGCGGCCGGCTGTCGCCAAGAGAGAGCACCGCCCGTCCCCAAATCTCAAATCCTTCCCCCCATGTTCATGTTCACAAGTCCAGTGCAGTCCCCTTCACTGCTCGCTGTACTCCTACTCGTACACAGCACTGTACTGTAAATAGAGGAGCCAACTAATCACCAACTAACCAACGAACCAACTATACACCTGCCAATGCTAATGCTAATCAGGAGCTTTCTGGCGGGGAGGGGCGTGCGTGGCCACCTTGACCTTGGATTTGAGTTGAGGGAAAGCTTGGGCTCAGCCTTCACCGGAGACTCTCGTTGCCGGCCGGCGGTGTCCCAGACCTTTGCAAAGGGCGCCGCCACCAGGAGGTTGAATTCAGCCTAACCCGTGGCAGCACACGTGCTTGTGTAAGGGCAGCTATTTTTGGCCCGCCCATGACGACCATTACCAAAGCCATGCCAAAGAAACGGATCGGTAGTGGTCGGGCCTGTGATTGGCCTCGTCCGGACCTTGATGCGACTCCAAGCCCCCTCTCATCCCAAGCATCCCAATCATCCCCATCCCCCCCCCCCCCTGCCTGGCACCTCTTGCGCCTACGACTAACTTAGTACACTGGCGATATTGGGAACAGCGCGCGTTGCTTCCAACACCTGGCAATGGTCCTCCAAAAAGAGCCGCGGACAAGCGCCGAGCACCCCCAATCACGCCCAGTCCTACACGCGGACGACCTGGGAAGTTTTTCGCTAGCTCTTCTAATCCGCCGAGTCTAGCAAGCGAGGTGGGAATACTTTACTTGCGAGCATTGCCGGCTCAAAAGCTTCACGCTGACGCCCTCGTCGATGATCTCGTCACTGGTTCCTATGTATAGCAATTTCAAAAGAGCCTCTATCGCGTCCTCTGGGTTTCTGCAACGTTGGAGAGACTCCCCTCCCCACCCCCGGGGGGAGCCTCTTCATTTGCAGCACATGGCGATTTCATGGCACCACTGTCAGCGCCCAACCGTGCCGTCCCAACCACACCTTCCCCCATTCACGGTTTGCCAGTTGTTACAGAAGTACGGAGCACAGCATGCGTGCGAGATGCGCGTTGTCTAACCCGATCCGCCTACAACAAGCGCAAGCAGAGGTCCCCCCCCAACCCCCGTTCTCCCCGTGGGATGTCTGCTCTGCTTTGTCTGCTGGCGAGTCGAGCCCCATGGAGCCGCGCGGGGGATTGCTGTGTTGTACGAATGCCCGTATTGCTTGTATGGAGCTCTCCATATGTGCTTCTGCCAGACTTGCCTGGCCCCAATTAGACGACCCTGCTATCTGGGTCAGGTGGCCGCCCACACGTATATTGAAGCAATACTGCACGTACACGTACTTGTACTCCGTACCCAGCACAGAAATGGCTGGTCAAAGTGGATAGACCGGTGACTAATCCCCGTTGTCTGTGCGTGTACGGAGTACTCTGTAATCACGGTTTCCCCAACTGGCATCTGATACGCGGCTAGCGGCACATCTGCCTGCGAGAAGCGCAGCACGAGAGCCCTACGGTATAAAGTGTGAAGTAAAGAGGCCCAAAGCATCCACATCACATCTCAAATCCAGCCCCCGGGCCAAGAGGGGAGGAATGAGAAATGATTCGCATCGCCTCTTGCATCTAGAAAGCAAAGCAAACAGGAGACCAAAGAAAAAAAAATGACATGCTGCTGCTGCGAAAATCGATGCCATCTCCAGCAGGGCCACCAGCCAAATCTCCTCCCCCCCGGGAGGCAAGGGGCCAGAGCATCAGCATCATCATCATCGTGAGCACCCCTTTCATTAACTTTGGAGGTATTATGGGTCCGGTGTGCCGTGCCATGTGTGAGCATGTTGTGGTGGTTGGGCTGTGGTCATCCCACGTCCACCGCGGCAGCCCGGGAGGCTCTCCAAAAGATCCCGACCCCGGCTCGAATGGCCGTCGCAACAGACGACGGAGGTTGGGAGAGGACGGCGTATACCAGCAACGCCGGAACAACTCTGGCCACAGCACAAAGTAGCGGCGGCCGATCCCTTGCCTGAGCAGGGCCTTAGATCACTGGTGACCTCTTCTGTCATCATCCAAGCTCAGGGGTGTGGGGGCCCCGAGCCCAGCCAATGGGTCGTCTTCCCTAGCCGTCGGGACGCCATCTGCCACATGTCAACGTCTGCCGAGCCTCCCTCTCAGCCCTACTATCCCAACGCTGTGGATAGGCAAAAGCCCGGTTGGTTCTCATGCTGTCGTCAACGGGAAGAGGGGGGGGGGGATCGTAATCCCTTGGATCTGGTTCGCCCTATGAGACGCTCTTGTGCAGAGCTCAGCTCCTTAATTCTTACCACAACCGGCCATAAGAATCGGCGAGCTTCCCCCCTGAGTCTAAATAAAGCCTGCAAACAAATATGCAGGGTCGCGGGCTAGAGAAGCAGAATCGAACAAGAGGAAGAATAGAATAGCCGAGAAGAGACGACGGAAGCAAAAGGTGTCGCCGATAGCTTGTGATTCCATAATCGTCTCTCGTGTCTGCAATTTTAAAAAAGCCGCTCCCACCATCTCGAAACTGTCTGCCTAATATGGAATCCGGACTTAAGTCGTCCGGACTAATAATGTTCAAGTACGGGGTAGGAGATTGGAGATTGAAGATTGCCTAAGTGCCGTTCCAGTTTCCAGTAGTGGCGCCACCACACGCAGACGCTACCAGCCACAAAGCTGCGCACTGCCGCCTTTTTAAGTTGGCCAAGGTGCAGAAAACGGACGATGATGAAACGCGTCTAAGCAGAAGCTTTTGTTTCTACTACTACTACATACTACTACTGTAGTTTGACAAATGCAAATCAATGACGGAAATACGGGGTCCGTCGCTCTGCCTCATGGCAAATCTCGACAGCCGCGGATTCGCGGGCGCAAATCCCTCTGCATGGATTTCCAAGTAAAAGCTAGTTTTCTTTGTATTCTTTTTGCCCATTGATGAGGGGCGGTTTAAGATTTGATTTGGAAGAGGGGGATCGTCAAGCTACGACAGAGTGCCACTACCAAAAGCACGTACCTCTCTCTCTTTTGTCTCACGCCCATCACATGGGGGGCAAAAATGAAAGGGAAAAAAAGGGTCGTATCTGATACAGACGTCAAAGACATCGCTTAAGGTCGTTCAGAATGGCCCCCAAATTTCGCCATGTGAGCGAGAACCATATCACACGCATGGCCTGTAGAGTTGCCAAAAAGCAGGTTCGGTGTGCGCCCGCAGAGCCGGCTAGCTGCCCATGCGCAAAGCAAGAAAAGTAACATGTAACAACGGGCGAGGCGAGGCAAGGCAAGGCAAGGCGAGGCAAGCGAGAGCGAGAGAGAATTAGAGCGGGTGGGGGGAGGGTGTCCCGACAGAAGGGAACGATGAGATCGATGACCCAACGTAGAATTTCGTATGAGAGAGATTACAAAAGGGTTGTGGTTTCATGGGGGTGCTACTTTGGAATCGGGCCACGGCGGCGAATTTTTTTTTTTTTTTTCCCCTTTCTAACTTAACCCTTGCCTCTCTATTCTTGATCAAGACTGCAAACTAAAAAAAATTCAAGTTGCAATATCCCAGGTTTGATAACAGGACAGGGACGGGGCCCAGGCGTCCTAAACGAAAACGGCGCACATCAAACCCTAACCAGCCCGCCGGGAAGCTCAAGCATTGCCCGTTTAGGTAAGCCAAACGCCCTCTCTTTTCCTCTCTCGCAACTCTGTCTTGAGCCAGCAACAATTGGCGGATAACCGGCATTTTTGGCACGATCCACTCCCGGTGGACTGGATCCGTACGACTGGGACCCCTTGAGGGCGCGAGCAAGGGGAGGTGGATTTGAAGACAATACTATGTAGACGGCTGCCCCAATCGGGGGGATGGGCAGCGAGCTTTTGCCTTGCGACGATGGGCTATACTGTTGTTACAAGGCGTAGGCTGCGACTTTGCAATCTCCTGGGCGCTAGTGTGACGCAAATTGTCGATGCAAAGGCGCTGCCGAGCATGATGTGTACATCGGTAAGCTGCCAAGCAAGAACATGTTATCATAGCTACATGGGTGGTGACGACAAGGCTGTAGTTTGCGAGAGTCAGTCAATCAACACCAAAGGAGCCTTTACAGTAATAAAAAACAATATTAAATGAATAAATAAAATAAAGGCAAATAATTCGATAAATTCAAGAGGATTGAGGCATACGCGTTGCTTGTTCCTATCTCCGTTGCCACCTTCACAAGCCAAAACTCCCAAACTCCTAAAACACCAAACACCACAAAATCTTGCCGCAAAGTACCCTCAAAGTCGCTCTCCAGGCACATCACCACCAAACATCAACCTCCCAGATACACCAAAAACCCCCCCCTTGCGGCGCGCGCGGCCATCCGGCGGCATGAAATTGTGCGCCGGGCGAATCTTGCTCCGTGCGGGTGGAGTTTTCGCAGCGTCTCCAAACGGGGCTGCTTTGGCAATCGCTCGCCTGTCTCTAACACTGATTGGCCGGGCGGCTTTTTCCCGCGGCACAAATGGGCACTTGGACGTGAATTGATATGAGGTCGGGATCTCCATGCTCCACAGCGGTAGAAGAGGCCCAATCACAGCGCCAAGCGACAGCCGTTGGGTTGCTCTCGAGCCTGTTTCTGGTGCTGGGCTCTGTTCGGGACTCCGATACCCAGGCTGCTGTTCTTCATGTTGATTAATCTGCTGTCGAGCTTCATTTTGGAGTCTACGGAGCACGGCATCCGTACCGAGTACAGGAACCGACAATCTCTCTCTTGTACGAGTATTTGATTTTACTTTTTTTTCTTCAATAGCAGGGGGTTACCAGCCTTTTGGTTTAGTCCTGTCAGTGGCTCTAGCTTCATCAGGACAAAGCGTGCGGAAATGTTTGTTTCGACGTGTGCCCATTTTCCCACTTCCCCTCTCTCTTTTTTTCTTTGGCCCAGACGCCAGCGCCTCTTCGGGTTTCCGATCCTGGCAGCTTCCTCGTCTCTTTTGGGGGGGTGGAGGCTACCGGGGAGCGAGCTTGGGCTCCTCATATCCATGTCCGGCAGCTTGGAATCTATTTACGGACGGGGACGAGCTATTAGCTAGCTAAAAAAAAAAAAAAAAAAAAAAAAAGCAAAACAAAGAAGAAGGGCAAAAAACCAGTCTTTATCCGTAACAGCGCCCCTAGTATGAAGTCGTACGATTTTTGGAACACACTACCGTCCCGTGCGGCCTGTGTATTTTTTATTTTCTTTCCATAATGGCACTTCATTTATTTCGTGTGCCATTCCGGGATCGTGACAGGGCATGGCGCTTCTTTGTCGTGCAGGTTAGCGGTGCCCAGGATCATGTAAGTCAGTCAGTTGCTCGGGTCGCTCCACCCAATATTGAGTCAAGGGTCACGGCTTTACAAGGTAACGACACCTGCTCGCATCTCCGTGCAGTCCACGCAATGAGCATACGACAAGGCACGGTATGTCTTCCCAGGCAGCAGGGAGGTTTGAACGGAGTATACGGAGTGTACGGAGCTCCAGAAAGCCGGAATGCTCGCAGTATCGCCTCCCAACACTCCGTTGACCTTGCGTACTCCGAAGCCCAGCCTTTGGTTTGGCCCTTGATCGCCCACGAGCGTTTCCCCACAGGGCCTTATCGGGGAGCAAAGGGCAACAACCGACACAGCCTTATTCCCGACAGAGCGTTTCTCGCTGCCACTTGCGAGTGCCGCGGGCTTATTCGAGATGTGACAGATTGACACTTTGGACTTTTTGCTTTTGGATCCAGAAAGCCAAAAAGTCAAAACTCCGCATCTCGCTCGGTTTCCGTCTGACTTGGGTATCTCGTGCCGCGCAAATCAATCTTTTGGTGTACTTTGAGCCGTCCCGTTCAAATGTGCGCAAAAGGCCGCACGAAATCGGATATTTCGCGCTCCGTAACCTACACCATTTTCCCATCTCCCGCCCATCAAAAGCAGGCTAACTCGGGAATAAAGGCGACAGACTCGACTTAGTCAGAACTTCCCTCTCCCGTACCCGACCGACAGCCATACCATAAAGCTCCAATTTGCGCTCGGGAGATGGCCGAGTTCCAATTTACCCCTCCCCCTCTGGCCTCTTTTTAAGCTGCTCCAGGGCTTTTGATTGGTTCCCACACGCCCCCGTCTGTGTCCAATTGGAGAGGCGAACCCCCCGCGTTTGGCTCTCTCAGTTTGGTTTTTTGCCCTACTTTTTTGGGGCCCGGTTAGTCAGTGCTTGCTAAACCGATTCCGGCATTTACACATCGAGCTGCTAGCCAACCTTGCCTGCCCTGCGCCTTTCTCGCCCCCCACCTCCCGCTTCGATTTGCCGCCAACCTTGGGGGTTCTCCATAATTGGGGCTCGTGTTTTTTGGGCCTTGCAAATGAGGTCAATCAAAATTCCCCAAAGCAAATCTGCCGCACAGCAAAAAAGCCCAAAGTGCGTATAGCACAAAGCGTCCCCACTTTCGTCCGTCTGGGACTCCGTCTGGGACGCGGCTCGTCTTGTAAGTCCTTTGTATCTTTTTTAGATGGATGGGACTGGGCTCCATAACTCCATAACATTAACCTCGCTTCCGTCTCAGTGCCATGATACGTACCTGCGGCTACCGCTGTAGTGAGAGTCTTTTAAGTGGCGCCATTTAACTGTATGTACTGTATGTAGGTACGGAGAACTGTTGCCGAATACTATCGAGACACATACGGGAATACCCTGGAGTTGCCAAACTGGCGATGTGGTTTTTGCGGGTAGTTGTGTCATCACCGTCACCCTCGCTTAGGACAATTAACGGTGAACGACGTATCGATCAAATCAAAAAGGGATGACAGGTGGCACGCTGTTGCAGTGCTGATTAATACCAGGGGATGATTACAATTCAGCATCTCATCTCTGCATGGCCTCAGGGCTGATCTGTGTCCAATTTGGTCCGGTTCATCAACTTGCCATGGGGTTCGGCGTTCCAATGGGGAAATTATACTCTCGAGAAGGTACCAAAAGGCATCTGAGACATTCGTGTTCCAGGTCGTCGGAAGCGGCAAGCGACGGGAAGGGCATCACACACCACCCCCCCTCGCTTCTACAACGTGCTACGCGGGCAAACAGCAACGCTCCATTAATCTATTTGCCTTTGGGCTTTGTTCGCTTTAGGAAACAGGTTGCAACTTGCATGTCCGCAACCAGTTCCGGGGAACTCAAGAGCTTCAAGGCTGGCAGCTTGTAAGAAAAGAAACGCCGCCAATGAACGAGCTTCACTCGTACAAAACAGCAGATTGGCAGCATCCAGGCCCCCCTCTCTCCGTGGCATGCCGTGCTAAGCCTTGTCAGTGGTGCATCAGCACCAAGCTGGTTTTTAAGCCGCACGCCAAGTGCTTGCGCGCGCGCGCGCGTCTACAAGGTTTAAAGGTGAAGGGTAGGTAGGTAGGTACATAGTAGCAACGAATACAGTCCAGTACCTGTAAGAGTACATTTGTATAGTTACCTCGGACGCGATAATGGGATAAATGGGGGTGTGCGTCGTCGTTGGCGTCGAAATTGCATGGTTACGGTAATCAATCCTCGGGACTTGTTTCCCCCGGAAGCCAGATTCAAACGACCAGGCGCCGAAACGGGAAATTTGGAATTGGAAAGGTTAAAGCCAATAGATGGCATTCAAGATTTGGAATTGCGGCGACAGGCGGCCGCTGTAAGTGCACACAGCCTGGCTTTTTTTAGGGACTACCAAGACTACCTTGCTAGTAGGTGGGTTAGCAATTGGGACAAAATCAAGGTCCGAAAGCGTGCATGGACGATAGCCGTATAGCCAAGTACTCGTTACCCTCGCCGCTCGGCTACTCAACGCCAGAGCAGAGAGTCACTGATGACTTTGATATACAACATTCCGTCCCTATCCGTGTAGCCGTGTTGCCAAACAAGCAAGACAGACAGACAGACTGACAAGAAACAGAACCCACTCCCCTTTTTTGCGCGCCCTAAATGTACATGTCGTTCTCGCTTGCACACCAACTTTTGCTGTCTGTTCCACCCCCGTCATCCGGCTACCTTCTTTTACAACCTAGGTGCCACCTTTCATGGGGACATGGACATGGCATGAACGTGACATTTCTACCTAGGTATTTAGGTATTACAGTATCTTATCTTTTGCCTCAACGTGCGGCAGCGGCACTTCGCACCAACCGTGTGCCTAGTGCCTGGCAGAAGGCGCCCAAAACTGTCAACGTCTTGTAGTAATTTGCGGGTGTGTCTGTGTGTTCTGCTACTGCAGCTGCCGGCGCGCATCTCAGCCTTACCACGTCGTCCGGCACTGCCGTCCTAAAACAGCGCCAAAGAATGACAGCATCGTCATCAAACACCTCCTTTTCTGACTTGCATCTTTCCCCGAATGGCAAGTTTATAAGGTTCTCACGCGGATGATTGGCTGCTCTCCCTTTCCCCCTTACCATCTGATCACCCTCTGGAACGTTTCCCGTCCTTGGCAGAGCTGCATCGAACCATGGATGTTGTACCTACAGTACAAGTACAGGATGGGGGGGAAAGAGTGAAGTCTCATCACCAAAAAGAAAAAAGAAAAAAAAGAGATATCTACCTACGTAGTCAAGTATACGAAGCGGGCGCTGTGCTCTCCTCTCGTGCCGTGCTTCCCAAGCGAAGAGCTTAAAACAAAGAAATCAAGCACAGGACAAAAAGGGCGCAGTACATACACGGGAAGGGGAGGCCTGCCTGGAACGAAGCACTTCAAGGTGCTGCTAAACTAGACTGGTGACATCTCTCTCTTGGCGAGTGCGACAAGGAGGTGGCAGAATGGTCCAGAGTTCGAAAGGCCTTCACCTTGCCGCATCCGGTCACTACTGTCGCATGGTTGGCCCCCACGCCCGGGGAATCAATTGATGCTGTACTGCTTTGAGCTCGTACCGCACAGTACTGCCGCGGAAGCTTCAGATGGCCCACCGGAGGCAAGATGGGATGGAGAGATGGCCAGAGACAGCGCCCGTTTCACGCTGTTGGGTGCAAAGCCAAAATCTGGGAAATGTGGTGATGCAAGGAGTCGCAATGGAGTTTCCAGGGACACACAAACCCTCCGGCCTGGATATGCAGACCCGACGCTGCGGGCTTGGGACACTTTCCATGTCCCTTTTGGTTTAATTTTTTTTCTTTCTTTATTTTCCCCGGCCAACGGTTCATCTCTTCTTCTGTTCGGTAGGTCTTTCCCTCCGTGGCCGCGGCCGCGGGACCCCCCTCGCACGCACTGGTTAGATCTCGGTGATGCCATTAGAGAACTCGATCATCAACAGCCATGATGCCAAGCCCGGAGTCAATGCTTCTACTCCCCGAACGCTGCCCCTGCTGCAAGGGGGCCGCCAGCGCTTGCACCGTACGAATTCTCGCGCACTGGACCTGCCGAACATCGCTGTGAGCGAAGAGTATCACGGGTTCGTAATCTTGTCAGGAGGGAGTATGCCTCGGCCACAAGGCGTTCGCCGTCCATCTTGTCAACGGCTGGTTTAAGGTTCTTTTGTCCCCAGGGGGTTCGAGACCGCCTGGCAGGATTTGAGGCTGAAGCTTGTGCAGTCTCTGCTCTTCTTAATGCGGTGCCATTATTCATTCGTTCATACAGCTAATTTCCAAGGGCCATTGTCGTGGCCCTATCAGTCCCTTCGCTTTCGCGTCGACACAGTTTTATTAGCAGCACGAGCAGTGCTAGCAGTATCAACAAGACCCTCGTTTTGGGGGCTAGTTTGACGGGGTGGGGCCGGCTGCCCTCTTCCTTTGGCCTGGGAGAGGCGGGTAGATGAGGAGCAGCTTCTTGGTGACGGCACAGAGTTGCGAGTACTTGGTTGTTGCTGCCTTTCAATGTAGCTGGGTAAGTATTGAGTACTTATTTTTGGCAGCTGGCTCTCGCAAGCTTGTTCCAAAACAGCAAACCGTATTCAGGGCGGAGCCTGATTGGCGGCTCCAGAAATTGTGGGCTAAATCTTGCACGTCTTCCCAGGGCCGATCACGTGAGCCGCCAATTCCCCACGCCCATGGGGAGGGGTGGGTGCAACGCCTGATGCTTCTTCTCTCCTGCAGACGCCGCAGACGCAATCATGCTACTTTACGGAGTCCCAGACCCCCTCGTCAAGAATGCAGATTTGATCGACGAGGAGGCTCCCCCGTCGTACGATTTGAGAAACAGCTCATTGGCGCTGCTGCAGCTGCTGCAGCCCATCTGCTTCAGCCAGAGACCCTGCCATTGCAGCCTGTCGCTGTTCGACAACGCATCGTGGTGCCCTCCAAACAGACCGACACCACGGGGAGAAGGAGGAAAAGGGAAATAAAGTTAAAAAAAGGCAATACAACAAAGAGCGTCACTGAAATCACAAAGCAATCAGGTAAATGAGGGGGCCCCGTTTGCAAAAAAAGATGCTTTTGCTCTTTGTCTTTCGGGGAGCTAATCAAAGGGGAGAGCAGCTCACCGAGCATCGGATTAGTCGTCGTGCCTGTCGCGCCGTCAGGCTCACTCACACCGGTTCATCTGTCTGCCTGACCCAGAGTGTCGGTCGGTACTTGATTTCGGGCTGTAGGGCTGGGTGAGCAGAGATGCAACAATCTGGACCGTGGCCATAGCTCTTGGACGCCAGGTTGACTTTGCTACCCGATATAGTGCAGTGCCACGACAGAGATGCGGCCCCCAGCTCAAACTCACCCATTCTCTGTTGTTCCAGCGGTGAGTCTAGCAATTAATTCAACGTCTCTTCGGGGATGCCGAGCGGGACGCTGTGCAGCGGGCGTACGCGGTGCGGGAGGTCTGGGCAGGGATGTTGTTGGCCAGCAGAAGACCAGGGCTCCGTCCGAGGCCGCCTATTGGCTGCCCTGGCTGCATCCTGGCATCGCCCTGTGCTGTCTGCTGGGATGCGGTGCTGGTTCAGCCCTACGTTCTGTGCACTCCCCTCCCCTTCACCTGGTTGCCCCATGATCCTTGCCGTCGCATCTGTGCTAACCTCGTTTAGACGCGCCCCCCTCGCAAGGGTTCTTTTGGAACGGAGGCGCCAGAGCCCATTCAATGATCCAATGATCTGCCTCCGCTCCCCTCCCCGAACCCCTCTCCCGGGAAGCAGACAAGGTGCTGCGAGACCGTTTGGTTTCCATCTGCGGGCCAGGACAAGACGTGGCGTTTCCCCTGCCACTGGCCGCGTTACAACGGGTCGCCGTCTCGAAATCGGTGGTGCAGTGCCAGAGATTCGGCGAGCAACCAGGGGAAACTCTCCCCAGCCCGTTGGGTTTCCCACAGCACAGCTTTTTTTGCTCTGCTCAGATCCCCCGAAACAGGTATCGCGTCATGGCTGTCGCTGGACATTAGAGATGGCAGTTTGGGCTGTTTCGAGTCGCCGACATCCAGCTCCTACCGGCAATGGATGCCTTCCATTTAATTGTTTTATTTTATTTTATTCATTTTGCTTCTTGCTACCTTAAACGCTAGTAGGGGAATGGGGAGCCATCTTGAAGCTTTGTCCAGGGACTACGAAAGAGTAGGAAACGCTGCTACTACTGGTTTACTTGCTCGCATGGAGCTATTACATAGCATATTGCTAGCCATGTTGGCATCTCGGCTCCTGTAACACAGGACGGACACCGCCAGGTAGAGCAAAACAGCTCGCCGTCTTCCCTGGGACCGAGACTGGATTGCGTACGCAGCCCGGCGGCGATTGTTATTTCCGCCCCCCTTCCTAGCATTGCTTCTGCTCCGATGCTTGTCTGCTGGCTGTCCATCGCTCGCTCGTCGTCGTCGTCATGGCTCAAGGACCACCCCCAGCACCGAAAGGCGGCGTCGAAGCTTGTTCGACGACGACGACAGCTCGTGCCCAGTGCGCTCATGCCGTGCAACCCGTTCACGGTGCGTCAATGGTGCCCTGTCTGGCACCCCCGGCCACCATTGGTGGACTTTGGCCAGCCGGCCCCATCCTGACTCTCGTCGACTGCTCCCTGGTCGACCGCCCTTTTTCAGTGCGGGAGCTTCAGTTTTGCGGGAGAAAAGGCGGGATGGGCACCGCCGCAGCGGGCACGCCTCGTGCGCTGCGGTGCAACACACAGCACAGCACTGCATATGTGGGTTTTGCCTGAAGGTATGGAGCCCGTGACAATGCACACAAACTTTGGGAGCTGGTGTGGGCCTCCGACCACAGCGAGAGGCAGACGGACTGGCCACGGCAACAAGGGAACAAGCTGGCTGCATGCAACTTCTGCAGTGTCCACGTTTCCCTAAAGCTTCTTGCCTCCCCGGAATGCAGCTTCAGTCGCAGCAGCCTGCAGCGTACAGGGAGGTCCTCGACTAGTCTTGTGGAGGATGCCAACAACGCCTGGTGATCGGTGTCTCGCCGAGGCTAGGAGCATACCGTCTAATTTTGCTGGTGCTGCTTTGCGTCTCTAGTTATTCTTGCGGTCACTGCACTCCAGATGGCATCGTGATATCACAAATGATAACAACACCGCCTTCAGTAGCGGCAACCAGGCTGGCTATGTTTCATCAAGATGCTGCACGCTCTGCAGTGCTAGCCATGCATTTTGCCCCCCTCCCCAAGTCGTTGGCATAATACTATCCGTACTCCCGTACGGAGTACCGTGCCATCGCAGTCCCTTGTTGTTACAACCACTGCTCCCACTCCACTCGAGGAGGCAGATAGCAGTACCGTGCACAGAGCATCCAATCTTCTTCTGATACCGGGCAACTGGGAATAACACGCACAGTACTGACTGGCACTGCCGCCCGGAAGCTGGGGGACAGAGAGAGTCTGGCGAGTGCCGGGGAGAGCACGGCTCGGGTCTCACCTCACACAGTGTCATTGTCGAGACCACTTTATTATTATTTTTTTTGGCTCCAATGCCGACGACTCGACTCATCTATATCAGAGAACCCTGTCCGTTCCTTCTTGTGCTGCCTGAGATGTCGCCAAATTCATGTCGCTTTCTGCAGCTGCTTCTACTATCTGCCGCCCCAAATGCGAGTGCGAGCCAGTCAATGGGCGCCATTGCTCCTTTGCAGGACGCAACAGATGAGGTAATGGCTTTGTCCCTATCATTACTCAACACGTGCTGGCCTCTCCTCTAACCACGGCGACGCCGTATGCACCTGCCAGGAGCATCTTGCATACAGCGTTGCATACAGCATTGCATCCAGCGTCACATTCCGGCCCCTTTGGGCAACATTGACGATGTATTTAGATTGTACCTTTAGGCAGCGTCCACCGTCTTCGGAGCCGCAACTTTTACTCCCTGATACCTCCTTACTCTACCTCGCACTCTACATCGACCCATCGTCTTCCCACCTCTTCGTCTCTCTTTGTCTCTACTTCATACACGCCAGAAACATGTGGGAATGGGCTAGCCAGCGCCTCTTTTCCCCCTCACAGGCTTTCTCTCCATTTTTTCCCTCGGCACCGAGCAAGACCACATGATGTGGCGCTCAATGGACTGTTTCTCTTCAGGCAGCCACCAAACTAGCCATCAGATAAGGCCCTGGTTTTTTTTTTTTTTTTTTTTTTTTTTTCTTTTTTTACCCGTGCTCTTCTTTTTCCCTTCTTTTTAGGGGCCCGGCAGCTCCCCATCCCTAGTCAAAACAGAAACATTGGGGGATGGCCCAAGCCCACGAATGACAGGCGAAACTAGTCCCAGAAGCAAAACTAACCAGCTAGGTTGGGCTTCGGTGGCAGAAATAGTCCCGCCTGGCTACAGCAAAGACGGTCTCGAAATGTTAGGCACAAATGTCAAGCTTAATCGAACTCTCTTTTTTTGGGCGGGTTTTTGTGCGAGGTGGGGGAGTACGAGGTAAAAGCAGCGAGGGAGATCAAACCACGTTGTCCCCCCTTGGGCGAATCGAATGCAAGCTGAACTAATGCTGGATTAGACGTCTTTTGTTCCTCCCGACGGCACGCATCGGACTCGGAATGATTGCTTCTGTGATTGATGATCGACGGCGCGCGATCGTAAAGGTATACGATTGACTGAAAAGGGAATCTCGACAAGTCGCTTACCCCGGCGACGGATCATACGAAGGCACATCCACATCTCCGATGATGCCCCCGAAACGCTAACCATGGTTATTTGCCGGCCTACTATGTACGCCAATGGTCCTACGTACCGAACGGCCTAATTGACTATTCCTGCTCCGTCGCGTGCTAGCCTCATTCACGCTGATAGGATGGTAGGTTGCTACGTCCCGTGTTTTGGCGTGTTTCTGCTTCATGCGCTGGCGTTTTTCCATTCGACTTCTTTTTCCTTCTCCTTGCCTGCCACCCTGAAAATTGCGCCCTTTGTAACCTGTTGAAGCGTCCGGGTTGCGTTGGGATGCCCTAGTGCTGTCAAGGTTACCGATGCCTGGTCTTTTTTTTTTTTTTCCTTGGCCCTGGAACCCATGTTTTCATGCATGCAGTGATGGGCCAATCCTATATCATGTGTTCTGGGGTGTATGTGGTTTGTAAACGTAGTTTACGTTTTTCTGGCCATTGACCTAGTGTCAATTTTGGGGGGGGTTTCTGCCTGCCGAAAAGAGACATGTTACGTGACAAATGAAGAGTTGAGAAGACAACTAATCAGTGGCCGGGGAGGTTATTCTGTTCACAAAACAGGCGCGCGGGTCCTCCTTGCCTGTCAAGTGAAACTATCTTTGTCCATTGACACGGCATATAACCTCAGGGAGTCTCTTCATGAATCATGTTGCCGGGATGGAGTTGAAGCGAGTGTTGAATGCCGTTTCCTGTCTTGTTGCGGGGCCCAATTGTCGAGTCAGACTGTCAGAACCATATCTAAAACAGGCACGACAGGCGACTCATAGGCGGAAGACAAACAGCCGGCTGCCGCCGCGATATCCGGCAAGGTAAGGTCTATGCTTCAAGGAGTAGAGAGTAACAGTTGTATTCTTGTAGCAAAAACTCCGTAGTAGTATGGAGTATGTAATGAAATGTGGGCTGGCGAACTTGTGTTCCACTGGGCTCGCCCACGGTGGCAGCATGGGGACTGGTTTCCAGAAAGAGTCTCATGCATGGACATGGCACCTTGATGCTCGATTGTACACGGGCTGTGTCAAGGTGAAGTCGCCGATGTCAGTGAAGCGGCATCAAGGAGAAAGACGCCGTATCTACTGTAGGACTATCAGCAGCCAGTAATTCCCGGATAGGTCGGCGATGGCTGGGATGGTCGTGAGCATGGGGGTCGGGGAGCCGCAACCAGGGGCCCTGTCCTCTCTACGATACTAGTTGACGCGTTACTGCACGAAAGTCTTGAGCCAGTAAGGGTCAACTCAAGTGTCGGACCAATATGGAGCATTGGTACACACCATTTGCTCCCGAGAGAGATTTGGAGGGTTGGCAGAGCACGTGGTAATATGCAACGGCAGCGAGCCTAGTCGCCGGCTGGAGATTCTCTCACCAGGTTGACAAGGACGAGCAAGTATTTGCTGTACTCACTCGCACATGCCTGTTCTCGTTTAGTACAGTATGGTATTACAGTATGGTACGCGTATATGTGCAAGCTTGACGCCGAATAGACATGGGCTTCACCCATGGCAACCGTATTCCATGGAGAGAGACGAGGCTCGTGACCCAGTTCTAGCAATGACAGAACTGCCTCGTGGAACAATGCTACCGTGTCTTCGAGATGCACGCATACTGAGCTGAAAGAGCCGGCATGGTCGAATGGCATTCTCCAGAAGCCCCAGGGGTAAGACTGGCTAATCCAGGTACCAGTCGTGTTTAGTAAGGTAGTAAGAAAAGGGCTCGAGAGAGGGTGGCACTACTCTAGAGAACGTGGCAGCAGCGTGGGAGGGGATTTGAAGGATTAGATCCCCCCGAGCGCTTGCAGATGTGCGATGCGACTCTGTGTTAGCACGGCGAGTGAATTCGTGCACGGATGGATCTTGGCCCTTTTCTGAGGCTAACTGCACGGGAGTAAATGTGCGAAGTATTACATGCCTTCCAACTTAGTACGCGAGGAGGGAGGTGGCGCGCGATGCAACGTCGTGGGCCAGTTTGAAGGCTTCGTGGTGTATGTGCCGGGGCAGTGTCAACGCTCAAGACGGCATGTCGAAAGGCGATGGTGGCAGGCATTGAGGACTCGCGCGCGTCGCAGAGAATCCATTCCATGGGGAGTGTGCGTTGATTTGAGCCCGTCACGGCGGGTCGTTTGAGCTGAAGATTCAGACAGGACAAGGAGGTATGTCATGATCTCATTCTTGCTCTTCCTTTTTTGCTTGTTCATGGGGGGGTATGCGGATGCTGGATACGAGGCCAAATTGCAAAATGGCCATCTCTTGAGCTTAGAAAGGCGGTTTGACGAGGACCCCCATATTGGGTGATGAGATGGATGATGCCCCCATGTCTGCCGCGTCTCTGCCGGCTCGGCCTCATTCTAGACTCAACTAACATGCTGGCCTTTTTTCTCTCTCTCTCTATCAATTAGCATAAACTGGGAGGGACTTTTCTGCTGTACTCGTACCTGTCAGAGCATCGTGCCGTCATCAATTTTGCGGTAATTGCCTTACGCGGGACAGCAAGGTCTCCATAAACTCGCCAGGCCCTTTTTTGCTTGGTGGCTTACATGGGAGCCACGTACATTAGAGGCACAGGTAATCGCTGCATGGTGGATCGCATCGTATGTGCAAAGGGCTCAATTTGCCACCTTGTTTTGGGCGAGTTCGATTCTCGAGATATTGCACTAGATGTGCCAAGCCACCGGGAGTAGAACCGCGGAGAAGGGATGGGCAGGTAGGAGCAGGACTCGAGACTCCACGAGGAGCATCTTGTGATGTGTGGATCATGGATGGGTATCTGGCCCATGCTTTGGGGACCTGGGAGTGGTGCGAGTAGTTTTGGTCACTCTGTCGACATGGCCTGGTTGATTGATGGGAAGGTGGTCCGTGAGATGAAGAGGTCTGGAGAGAGGAGGAAAAAGAAGGGGGAGGAGAGAGGGATACCCCAGAATCCAGCTGTGATGGTGGTCTGTTGAAGTTTGCCTTTTTTCTTTTCTTTTTCTTTTCAATCTTGTATTTTCTTTGTTTTTTTCCCCAATTGAGGCTGCCTCTGTTTCTTGTGACATTGATTCCTCACCCCCTCTCATTATCTGTCTGATGCTGGCCAAAATGACCATGTGCTTACTAGCATTTCCCACGCTCAGCGGATCGTCGTCGTCCCTGGTCATCCTGCCAAGTAGCACTAGCATTTGGAGGGGACAGAACCAGACGAAAGAAGAGCAAAAAAAAAAAAAAAAAGGGCCAGACCAATGCCTGGTTTCGGTCATTTTGTTCCAAGGAAGTAAAATAAATTGCCCAGGATAGGCTCAACAAGATCGGACAGGGGTCACGCCACGTCCTGCCAGAGTTTCCCTTTGCAGAGAGCGTGGCATTACCTGTAGCGCACTAATTAATGTATGTATACGGGGATGAGGATTTGCCGGAACTGACAGGCAAGTGGGCTCCTTTGCGAATGGGCTGGTTCGAACAAGGTGCCGGCATTGCAAGCCGCTGCACAGGAATGAGTCTGGCGCCTTGATTGGAGGAGTGGCCCTGTCAGGGCGCCGGTTAGAGTTGATGGCACCTCATCTGGGGCTCGTGCGTCGTGGGCACTAGCAGTCGCATCATCTGCCCGTTCCGTCCGTATTCATCGTCGGGCGTGGAGTGGGATGAAAGATGGAGATGCGGGAGGGGAGACATGGGGGCGTGGAGGCTGATGAGAAGCACGCAGAGAATGAGAGAGAAAGAGAGAGGGAGAGGAAGCGAGCCGGGGCACGGCACGACTTGGCCAAGATGGCCGGTCAGACAGATTGCATCGAGCAGACAAATGGAGCAAGATGGAGATGGACGGCGAGGTGAATCCTTCCGAGGGGCATTTGGGAAGAATTCATGACATGGGAGGGGGGGGATGGGACAAGGCAAGGGGAGAAAAACCGCGCCAGTCTGATCCAAGACGACGACACCATGCCGCTTTTCTCTTGCTGCGTTCTCTCTGCTTGCCGTTGACGACGGCCTTGTGCTTCCTTCACGCCCTCCATGAGGGACCCTAATGCCACGTTCTTGCACGTTTCAGGGCAGCATTAGCGACCTGTGCCTTGTGCCTGGGGACGCCGGTTCGCGGCCGGCTTGTGTTGTCGGTATTGCCTCTCTGAGCTTTTGTGTCTGGTGTATTACATCTTGAAGGGGGGGAAGGGTTGCGAAGGGTTGCAGCGGAAGAGGGAACCCCGTGAGATTACCAGGAAATCTGGGTGTCAAAGCTCTTGGGAAGAACGCGTGATCTTTTGGACGGCGATTTGCCAGCTCTGCAAGGTTTCCTGGAGTGATATTGTCTCGCTAGAGTTGCTCTTTTCGAGCAAAGATCATGGATATGCAGCAACAGCGCCTGTTCGCTCGGGATCTGCGGGGAAAAAGGACAGTCAGAGATTGACTCTACTCTCCCCCTTCCTTCCTTCCCTTGCCTTGATTTTTTTGCCATGTGTAATTTTCTGCAAGATGAATCAACTCGGGGGAGGTCCGAACAACGGCCCCCCCTTCCCTCAATTCCTTCAATTCGCAATACGCAAGTAAAAAACTCAGCGGCAGGAAAAGTACGCAAGTCGATGCTCGACACACCACACACACCTCTCTGACGGACACGGAGCATGTCCTCCTACCCCATCTCATCCCGCCTGCGACGAACCCAAAGAAGAAGCAAAGAAGCAGCCGCAGAAGCAGCCGCGGGAGCAGAAGCACGGCAAAATGCGCAATGACATACGTTGTACCTACATGAGGTTCGTTCTACCGTAGGAGGATCAGAAGGCGGCCAATGAGGGCTGCTGGAGATCTGGCGATTATGCCCTTTGATAGGTAGCGACCACACTAGCTGATCCTTCGAGATGCGTGATTCGCTTCGCTTCGCTTCCCCTCCCCTCCCACTCACACACTCCCCTTGGGGGGTTCCTTTGGCACTTCCATTCCATGTCTCGCTTCTTTTCTGTGCGTGAGAAGCAATTGTTCTAGAAAACTCGGCTGCAGGAATCTACTGTACTGCGGCCGTCTTTGCTCACTTGCAGGGCTTTGAGCTGAGCTTGGGCTACATTTTCAGCTTCCTGTGCATTGTGCTACATTGAAAGAAACCAAGTGCTGGAAGCGAGGTTCAGGTGAGCTATAGGATGGGTGTGAAGGATCAGATGGAACGTGATTTGCCAAGGCAAGCAGCGACGGCATGTCCGTAACCCGCCTCTTCTCAATCTCAGAGGTCCAGGTCAATCTCGTACATCTCGCAAGGATCACCACAGTTAGCCCAGTACAAGCCCCGCTTTGTTGCATAAGTTAGTGCGCAAGTTCCTGTAGGTACTAAATTGTGTGTAAAGTAACAAAGTAACTAGCAATTGACACGAAACTACGTATTATCAGGAAAAGAAAAAATAAAGTTCCTTATGTATGTTATTTATCACACCA
Organism: Trichoderma virens Gv29-8; assembly: GCF_000170995.1. Lineage (NCBI taxonomy): Eukaryota > Fungi > Ascomycota > Sordariomycetes > Hypocreales > Hypocreaceae > Trichoderma > Trichoderma virens. Next base: position 2,541,116 of record NW_014013745.1, on the reverse strand, counting down.
GAGCTTGACGTCTTTTTATTTTAGCTTATCCTGCTGATACAAATTACGATATAATGGGAGCAAGTTGTCGATTTGTCTTGTTACTCTACTACCTAATTTATAGGCAGTAAGCAAAGAATAGCGACTTAATGCATTACGACCCACCGCATGCAATAAAACGCGGCTTGGACCAAACTAACCTGTGATCCTTGTGGGATGTACGTACCTATGATAATATATCCTCGGGTGTATCTATATCTGTATCTGTATCTGTATCTGCATCTGCATCGCAAGTCCAGAAAGGCAAAACGGCAATTGACGGGCTGCCGGACTTGGTTATTCGCCGACGGCGACAGATGGATGGCCGGGGTGTTTTTCCCTCTTCGCTTTTCACTTCTCTTGTACCATCTGCTTTATCTCGTCGCAAGGGAAAAAAAGACGTGGAAAAATAAGCCCCAGATGGGAAAACGGACATCGGAAGTCGCGTGAGACGATTCCCGCGCCGAGGCCGCTTTCGCACAGCGGCACATGTCATGCCGAAGACCCAAAGAAGAATGCACAAGTACCGCAAGATAAAGGGCCAAGGCGAGGCAAATGGCAAAGACAAGACAAGACGAGCACACAATGGGGGAGGTAAGCTAAAGCAAGGTGCAGTTGAGGAAGAAACGGAAGGGATCCGATGGAGGGGCGTGTGTTGACGATGGGATTTGATGCATCTACTATCTGCACATGGGAGCATGGAAGAGAGGAACAAGTAGTACTACTGTAGAGAAATAAAAAATAATGGAATAATAACTAAAGCGCTGGGGCGGTATGTCTGGATTGAGACACGTGCGGAGGGTGCAGGATTGGGATGGACAAGGGCGGCAAGGCCACGTTTTTCAGTGACTCTTGGGGGTTTGATGCTCTACATTTTCGTTTTTGGCTTCTTCTTTCAGAATGCTCTTCTGTTGCAGTGAGAGATGAGATGAGTAAGTCATGTGCGGTTGGTTGGGTTACATCAGATTGGTTTTACATGAACCACTGGCACAAGCTCGCGCCGTACCATGGCAATGGGAAGGCATCATAATGAGTAGCAAGATTGTGAATCTACCGGTACATCAGGATGGAGTATATCGTGGCCATGGAGTAAGATATGGAGTACTACTACGGAGTACTATGTAAGTGCAAGAGGACATCAATGATACGACTTACTCTATTCGTCGACGGACAGGCCCACGCCGTGCCTTGTCTTGTCTTGATCTCTCCAAGCGCCAGGGGTGTGTTGAGTCTGTCTAGGTACTTACCTAGTAGCTACTGCATCTTACAGGCCTAGTGTAGTGCAAGCAGGGTCCAGCCCAGTCCTGTACTCGTAATAGGCAGAAAAGAGAGCGTGATTCGAGGGAGGGTATGTAGGACTTTGTTTGATCGCCCGTCAGCGCGTTTACTAGGTATTCTAGCGGGGGGGGGGGGGGGGGGGGGTTTCGGTCCCCCAGGATGTCTTTTCGGCACTCATCGTGCGAGTTTTGTTAGTCTCGTTACTGCGCCTCCTCTCGCCTATCCAAAAATACCTGATACGCCAATACGCCTGGCGCTGCCTACTATACTACCAGGTAGTCGCTTTTATCTTTAGAAACGAGCGTCAACATTCCAAATCCAATTGTCCTACGAGTATTTGCAATCGTCGTTTTTTTGTTACCTTTTTTTTTTTGGGATTCCCCCGGGTTCGTCCGGGGGAAATGGGGGAGTGCCGCTTTCATTGGCGAGTGTGTTTTGGATGTAACCTCGCTGCGACGCTGTGTGCAGGCAGAACGACGCCGATTGCCGCTGTGGGTGGAACGAGTTGAGTTGCATCAAGAATCAAGTTCCAAAAGGCCATGTAAGATGGGACGCCGTATCAAGTACTGTACTGTACAGTAGAATGCAGTGCTATCAAGTAATGGTAGTAGATGCAGATACGTGGACTTATCGAGCGCTTGCGGCAATGTATGAATGCATACGAGCCATGCACGGCGACCGACGTGGTCGGCCCTATGCGAAACTAGGAATGTCGAAACCAACGTGCTACAACTCTGTATCTTTGCTGTCTGTCCCGGTGATGAGGCACTGGGATGGGAGGGCCATGCAATGTGACTGTGCCAATCAACCAACCTCAACGTCCAGCCAAAACAAAACTTGGGAACGAACGCGAGGCCATTGCGTCGATGCAGACAAAACTCAAGCATCAAATCAACCGTGAACATGGGATAGGTGTTGGCGTCCCATCCAGAAGCAGGAGCAAGCATCTGTGCTCACTCCCCTTGTCTCTGTCTGTCTTTTGCCTCTTTTTGCCTCTTTTTGCCTCTTCGCTTTTGGCCCTGTCATTGCATCACAGGCCCTTGTCCTGCCTCCCTCCCTTTTTTTGTTTCTTGTTTCTACCTTCTCTCTTTTCAGTTCAGTCTTGTTTCTATTTTTTGCCTTGTTGCGTGCACGTCCCCCTCGTCTGATGAGCATCGTAGTGTAGTATTCGAGCAGGGCAGCAGCAGCAGCGGTGCATGTAGTTGTAGGTTATCACAATTTTACGGGGAAGCGGATAGTCGCCTCGCGCTGCCCTTTTCCCCTCATGAAGGAGAACCCATGCCATGCCATGCCATGTCATATCATGCGATATCCGGCGACTCAATTGATTCACCGGCGGGATTTGCCAAGTGCCGGGGACGGCCACGGGGTAATGGAAAGACGATCAAACCACCCGTTGGACAATGGATGCAGAGATAGACAAGATAGACAAGATGGACAAGATGGACAAGACGGATGGTTTGAACTTGACTAGCCTCTCTGTCGATTACCCCCCCCCCCCCCCCCCTTTCTCTCAACCCTGGACGTGTTGCCATGAAACTGTCTGCCGGCTTATACGTGTACTATACCTGTAGCAGAGAGAAGACGCGCGCGTGTTATTAATGCATTGATAGCGTCCGATGCACCTCTTGCAGAACGGGAATAGGCTCGTGCAATGATGCCCAGAGCCCAACTACAACGAATCAACACCAACTATGATTTACATCATACATATGCGTACAGCGAATATGCTGCCTGGTACTCCGTAGTATTCCAAGTACTGAGTATAACCAAAATACAGTAGCCTCTCGTAAGCATCCTCAAATCACCATTGCACGCAGTCTCGTTGCCACGTGGAGTCTCGTCCGCAACTGTGTTTATCAAAATACAACCAGCAGATACTGTAGTTACTCCGTAGGTACATGCGCACTGCAACCTCCGTGGAAAAGCACCTCTCTGGAGGCTGATTAATCCAAACGGCGGGCGCGCGCGGCAAAGGTAGTTGCTTGTGCTGTGCTGGAGTGCCCGGAGATGCTCCTGGTTATGTAAGTCGGGCGGCTGCTCGCTGCTGCTGATGTGTAATGTGTACAAGTAATCACTGTACCTAGGTACTCTGTAATGCCACCATCGATGCCCCTCCCTGACAAATACGGGAGATGCCGTTGCAACAGCTCGAAGCTTGAGGGCATTACGTAGGCGTGAATACCGGAGCTGATAGGCCAGAGCTGCTGCTTGATTGCTTGACTACTGCAGACCTCGATTCTGATCGGGCAAAGGCATGGAGGGGTGAAAAGAAGAAATAGCGAGAGGCTGAGAGTACTTATTAATCGATACTTGCCTCTCTTTTTTAGGTAGGTACCTAGGTAGTTCTGCTCCTCAATGACGACTCGACAGCTTCTCTCTCCTCTCCTCTTCTTCTTCATCTTTACCTTCAGCTCGCTCTTCAGCCTCGCCTCTTGCCGCTTACAATCACAACTGCAGGAGCAACAACCGCAACAACCGCAACAACCGCAACACTTCCTATTCGCTACTGCATCGCCTCAATCCATATCCATAAGCACAGCTGCAATGGCGCGTCCAACTGGTCTCATTGCCACAAAGGGCATCGAGCTCTTGACCTGGAGTAAGCACTCGCCTTCTCCACCAGGGTAGCCACCGCTTTTGTGCGCCTCCATTACTCGTGTCTCTTCATCCTTCACCCTTTCACCTGCCCATCTGCATCTACATCTACATTGCATCTGCATCTGCATCTGCACATCATTGGGTATACAGACAGCACAGTACAGCACAGCACAGTGCTAGCACTTTTGTACATCTACATCTACATCCACTGTACTGTACTGTACTGTTTGGTATCATGCTCTTCTTTGTCATCCATTCCTTTTTCACCGAAATCTCCAAAGGCCGGTCATCGCAAGCTATTCCTGCCCGGCTCTGGCCTGGCCCCTTGGCCTTGATACCAGCCCCCGGCGCCTGCATTGAGCCCGGCGGTTTTGAATACCCGTAAAGATGACAATGCTGGCGACTAGCTGGCCGCTACAGTACAAGGACAAGCATCGATGGCCAAGAAGCGCCCTGATGACGTACTCGAAGGGAGCATGCTGCTGTGATCTTCATCATGAGGCTAAGCGACTATCCACGCCCAAGCACCGGTCAAGGAGGGAGTCAAGGAGGGAGTCTAGAAGTAGAGTCCTGGTAGATGTGCAATGCAAATATGCAACGCAAATCAAACCGGCGCCTTCTTCTCCAAGCATCCTGGCAGCCTAGCTTTCAAAGGGCAGATGCCATTGACATTCTTTGGTCATTTCGCCACGGGTCCCGGCCAAGTGGTCAAACCCGTCACATGGCTCTTTTCCAGCCATAACCTTGTCTCGCCACGAGGAGAAATCAAAAAGTTCCTGCCAGGCCAAGACGCCCTCGTCAACTTCCCGTCGCTTCCGCCCCCAATGATAACAGTAGCGCATGCTTGTTCACGGGAAAAATATCCAATAGTCCCGGGGAAATACAAGATCCCCCCCCCGGCCCTCCTTGTTCGCGTGCACATCACAACCCCCTTCCTCGAGGATCAATTGTCACTGACCAGGGACTCTGTCCACGTACAGGCACCCCCAACGGCCACAAGGCCAACATTGTGCTCGAGGAGCTCAAGGAGGCATACGGGCTCGACTACACCTTCCAGGGCATCAACATTGGGCAAAATGTCCAAAAGGAACCATGGTTCACTGCCGTCAACCCCAACGGCCGTATCCCCGCCATTGTGGACCACGACAACAACGACCTGGCCGTATTCGAGGGCAATGCCATCCTAGGATACTTGGCGCGTCGCTATGATACCAAGAACCTCTTCTCGTTCCCAGTCGATTCAGATGACTACACACGCTCCGAGGCATGGATCGGCTGGCAGCACGGCGGCATTGGTCCCATGCAGGGCCAAGCCAACCACTTTGTGCGCTTCAGCAAGGAAAAGGTCCCATATGCCATGCAGCGCTACGTAGGAGAGACGGAGCGCCTCTATGGCATCCTCAACGGCCGGCTGGCCGACCGTGACTATGTCGTTGGCCCAGGCCGCGGCAAGTACAGCATCGCAGACATTGCCCTGGTCGGCTGGGTCAACGACCTGGAGCTCATCACTGCGTCATATGACCAGTTTCCCAACGTCAAGGCGTGGCTGCTCCGGCTCTGGAACCGGCCTGCCGTGCAGAAAGGATTCTCCCTCACTTCGGCTTCGTCTTATGACCCTAGAAAGGGCCGGAGTGCTGAGCAGGCCGCCAAGGTGGCCGAGAACAAGAAGATTGTCGATGCCGCGAAGGAGCAATACGGATACAAGTACCAGTCCCCATAGAATATCGAGACCAGACTGTAATGAAAAATGAAAAGCCGTTGATTTGACCTTTCCCACGTGTGCCCCTCTCTCCCCCGCCGCGGTGTCTCGCTTATAGCAGGGCACGCTGAAGTGCTCATGCTTCGTATTCTCACTATCTGTTGTACTTGACGCTGCATCTGTGACTTCTTCTTTGCTTTCTAGTGCAATACAGTCGGAATTTAAGGATTTGGTAGCCGTCGACTAGCTCGCGGCCGGCAATTGAGGGCTCCTCATCTGGGTACTCGTATGACGTGCAAAGGCACATGCTGTGATGGATGACACGTGTTGGGCGTTGGCTGTTGGGCGTTGGCTGTTGGGCGTTGGCTTCTTTCCTCTTTCCCCCTTCCCATTCATGAAATGGATGCTGCACATGTATGTAGGATGACGAGAGAGAAACGAGCTGGCCAATGGTAGCTCTTCGAAACGACATCTGGTCGAAGGATTTCGTCGCAGACGATTTGATCCCCTGCCGCCGCCATGTTGTTCCGCCGTATCTGTAGGGAAGAATACGGACCTGAGCTAGTCGAGACACTGAATCTCGCTCGTCTCATCTCCGCCCGAGCCTAGCAAGATGCCTGCTCTGATCATGACGCTAGCACGCACCGCATCGCTCTAGTGATGTGCCGGACGCGCGAAAAATAGCGGCCAATTTCAACGTGCATTGGGGTTTGCTCGTTCTTTTGTAGCTCTGGATTTGAAGCGTGGCGGGCCGATAGGAGATGCAGTTTTTAGGAGGATTCGAGGGCGGTGATGGCGAAGGGGAAGGGAAAAAATTGGGGGGGCAGAGGGCCGGTCTTTGTTAGTGCATTGGATGTGCAAAGCAAGTACCTGAAGCAGCAATTTTGAGACAATCGGTACCTGAGGACACGAGACTCCGGATTAAGGTCGCAGCCGATGCGATGCGATGCGATGCGATGCTACCATTCTAACCGCTATCGTCCACATCGTCCACCCTAACAAACAAACGTCCTTGAATCTGTTGGTGGCGCTTTTTGCTGCCTGTTTGCTGTACTCGTAGGCATCCCATTCCTTCAATCCTTCTTGTTTTAATTTCCGGCATCCCGCGAGATTTACCCGAGCGCCACTGCCTTTATTCCGTCTGCCTTTTGAGGGCGCAGAAAATCAACAGACTTGGTTAGCATCTACTCCGTACTGCAACCTAGGTATATATCCCTTATATATTATCCTCTGTGAAGGAAGGAGGAGGCCGTATTGCAATAGCACCACGGCTACGGCGCTATTATAACGCAGAAAATTAGTGAGGCACGGAATACGGAGCCCAAACATAGCATGGAGAAACGGAGCTTGGAAAATGGAAAATGGAGACTGGAGACTGGAGAAACGGGGTCCCTCCCTCCCTCCCATCCCATGTCAGGCCAGGCCAGGCAAGGCCACTTCGTATCTTGCATCGCCCGAGCTTCGTTGCGCGAAATCCTTCCGTATCAGCTCGCCCACGAACCAATTGCCGAGTCACGACCTGGAGCAGCGCGCATATACTGTACCATGTAGATAGGCTAATCCCTATTTCATCACGCCGTTTTGGCTCTTCTCGGTTTCGTTTCGGGTCGGTTCGCTGTGCGCCGAGCGTTAGTACAGGTAGCATCCATGGTTACTTTTCACATGGGATCGCATCTTCTTTCCTTTTGCCGGCTGGACGAGTGCCCTGGATGCATCTCTCTGCATGAGACAGACAGACAGATACCCTGATGGGCGAAAAAAAAAAGAGAATTGCATACGCCCCCCCTCCCCCTCTCCTCTCCTCTTCCCCCCTGGTGGCAAAACGAGATGAATCAAGAAATCGCAGCCAAGGCAAACAAAAGAACGCAGCGCACCAAATGATTCCTAAAGCAGATGGGCAAATACGGAAAATGCTATAGCCAGGTATGCAGCAGAAAAACTACAGGGAAATGCAATGAGATAGTGCCCGCGCACACACACCCCCCATTCCATAATTTTCCCACAGTTCGTATACTTGTACACGGGCTTCTCCATATCAAGGTAGTACCTCTATCTAGTACATACATCCAGTAAGGTAAGGTAGCTAGTATTTGTCAAAAATTAAAGATGGGTAACCCCAAAGCATACGCAGCAGCTTGCTCTTTTTGCGCAGGCGAGAGATTCCGAGATTCCGAACGCATTTCCAATTCAACGTGTATTCCTCATTGCCTCCGAGCTGTTTTTTGCCTCTCTCAGCAGCCCAAAAAATGTTAGGGCTCCTCAGGTAATCAGAATTGCCGTATCGGGAATATACCGAATAGGAAAAGTCTACCTCGCCGACTCTAACCACTCTTCGGCACTGATATATCCAGTATTGTAGACACCAAACCAAAGTCCCAAGACGGCTTAAAAACAAAAATAAATATACAACTAAAAACCGTAAAATCACGACAGGGGACGCTTGATTCAAGATTCCACCGAGCCAAAGAGAAAAAAGTAAATCAAAACACCCCCTTGCCCTAAATCTCGTCCCTATTTGCCTTACACCCCTCCTCCTCTTTCGCGGAGAGTTGCCCTCCCCGAGTCCTCTTTTTTTTTGCTATCCGCCCTCAAACTCGAGTCCATGCTTTTTGCCTCCTCGAAACTTGGTCCATCTCCATTATTTTTCTTTTCTTACCTCTCGCCACCCCCTCTTTCTTTCCTCGTCCGTCAACATACCTGCCTAGGCAAGGCACACGCCCCCCTTACCCACCTCATCAACGAGATCTGGATAGATGCTGTGGCCCTGAGCTTCTTGATGCTTGGTTCTTGGCTCTTAGCCTTGGCCTCGACGTCCTCAACGCACTGACCTGCCTTCAAAAGATCCAAAACACTCACACACCCTCCCCCTCCCCCCCCTTTCCCCCATCTACCCGCCCCCTCTAGCTAAAGAGCTCAAAAAAGAGAGGCGTGAGGGTTATCACAAAAGCTCATCGAACAAAAAGTCCCGGCATAGTGACCGCGGCCCGCCCACACCTCCCTTAAACACGCTCATCGTATCACATTTCGTCTGTGTCATCTTGCAGCTTCGGACTCTTGCCGGCAGGTACAGCCAACGAAAGAGGAAACATTCAGAAAGGCGCGGCAGTCTGGGCAAAACGGAGAAACATAGTCAGTCAGTCAGCCTCGGCTTGAAAGAGAAAAACACATAAGAAAATAGAAGCAGAGCGCCATGCCGTTCTGCTGTAATAAGCACGGATGAGGAGGACGGCATATGGAAATCTGACTTCGGCACGCGAGATAAAGTGATGAGCCTTATTTTCCTGCCAATAACCCGGCGCCAATTGTGACGTACGTGCGTTCGAATCCAGCTTGGCTGTCCCAATTGAGCCTGTCAGTCAGATCATCTGTAGACGAAATCAGTAAAACCTGCAGCTGTGCGCACATCAAGGCCCAAAACACACATGAGGCTGTAAGACAATACAGTTACATTCCCCTACCCATACATACAGACACTCGTACACACACACCTATCTACTCCCACAGTACTCCATTCTCGTCAAAGTCTCCCCAACTCCCGCTCACCTTTTTTCTTTTGGCCATGTCAAAAAAACCACACTATTCCACCCCTGCCCCTTTGCTAACCAACGCCTTGACCTTGACGCCTTCCAGGGCGAGTCTTCTCTCGCCGTCCAAGAGCAGTAACCTAGCGCGAGCCCAGATAACCGTGCCAGCAATCAACAGATCAACGCAAAGCTCATGTTTGCTGCTGACTGGAATCCTTCCTGCCAAGAATATCTTCGCGGTCCAAGAAGAGTCATGTGCTGCAAGCCCCTAGAATATGCAAACTTTTCCCCGCTAATATACGTTGTTATCTTCCTCCGTGTAAAAAGCGTAGAGAGAAGCGAGAAAAGGGACAAATAAAAACAATATAGCAAAAAAAATCACGAGGGAGAAAAAAAAAAAGGACGGGCACTGATCACAGTGCATACATCAGCCACCTCACCCTGGCTGTGAGGAAATGGTACATTCAAGACCTAGGGTTTGTCTAGATCTCTTTAGAGTAGGAATCCCGCACTCTTTGTGATATACCGAGGCAGAGGACGATGTCGAGCGCCTCGGAAGAAGATGGAGAGAAATATGCTGCGGTGAGATGTGTCGAGCAGCTGCGGGTATCAATAATGCAGATTACTTTTTGGGTCAACTGGTTCTTTTGCCGTCCGTAATGTCGTGAAAACCATTCGTCTAAACTTCCGTAAATCTCTCCCATCAATGCAAATTATGGTGTCCACTAATTCTGCGCGTCTCGTCTCCTATCTTCTGTTTTTTTCTGCTTTTTTTGGTTTCTTCTTACTTTCATTTTCATCTTCGCCTAAAGCGCAGATACGGCAGAATTAGGGTCCACAACATTGTCGGAGAGATTAATCAGAAGTTGAGCAAGGCATCTCTTAGTGGCTGCATCATCACGGAGGACAGACGAAAAGGTGGCATCCCGTAGAGGCTCTGGGAGACATTGTCGAAGAGCTTCACGTGCTCTAGCGTTGTCACTCAATCTGCATCGTTTTCATGTCAGTATAACTTGCCCCTTTAAGCACTTCTCTGTTGAGTTTGGGAAATCTTACCGAAGAAAGCATCTCACCACGTGCTTAAGCAGGCGAGCAGTCTGAGATTCGACGAGCTGAGCAACCATATTGCTCAGGACAGTGCCGACAGCATAGAAACGCTCATAGGTGGCGCAGATGTAATTGAGGCCATTGTCATCTAGCAGTATCTTCTGAACAATGAAGATGGCAACGGTCTTGCTGAGCTCCGATCCCGTCTCCATGATACGAAGGCAGAGAGGGATGATCTCGGTCGTGAGGAGGAAGTTGATGACCTCGGATGAGTCGTTCTTAACTAGGGCCCCGATGACGCCTAGGCTTGTCAGGCGGAGGTACTCAAACGGTCGCGACTTGGACGTCGTGTTCAGGAAAGGGTAGAGAAAGAGAGGGATGTGCGCTGTTGGAGGTCAGTAAGTCATCTGCAGCCCGATTTGCCATGTACCGGGGAGATTGTAGATTTGGGCTTACCGTTCAGGAACAGGGTCCGCGTATCGTTGTGGGATGCCACACACTGGAGGAGAGCTAGCGCGTTGCACACCCTGTTTGATGCAGCCGCCGTGAGCTGCGAAGGGTTGAGAAGCGTATATACAGAGATAATCTCTTGCAAAAGAGACGTCATGACGCCTGCACATAATCTCGGTCAGTACCGCCTCCGAAATAGCAGATATTGGTGTTTAGGAGGCATAATAGAGAAATTCCATACCAAACGAGTGCCATAATATCAGAGCCAACTCAGGCACCTGTTCTCTCTTCTTGCTGAGCTCCAACAAGGCCGCCTCTCTGGTATTCTCGCTCAAAAGGTCCGCAATATACGCCATTGTCCGTCGATTGTCCTCCGAGATGTTATCATGTCCGCCATCCTGCCCGTGAGACGCCGCAATGCTATTGTTGACGTTGGCGTGGCCGCCAGGCATACGTCCATAGTGAGGCTGCTGCTGCTGTTGAGCCTGCTGCTGAGCCTGTTGGGCTTGCTGCTGCTGATGCTGTTGCTGCTGGGCCTGCTGCTGTTGTTGAGCGGCGGCCGCGGCCGCAGCAGCTTGGTGGGCGTGTTGCTGGTGATGGCCCGCCTGCTGGTGCATCCAGGACGAATCCGCCTGGGGATTAAACTGGTGGTGGCCGTAGACGTGCGCGGATGGCATCATCCTGGCGGTTTCGGGGGCTGCGTAATGGACCAACAGTGGCTGGAGGAGTATTTTGGAAGCAAAATTGAACAGACGAACAGTCTCCTTGACGGCAGCGGGGGATGTTTATCTACTGCGAGAGATATTCTGCTCGAGGAATCCGTCGTCACCGTTCCCAAGGCGAGTCAAGGGAGAGAGAGGGTGTCGAGCAGGTCGCGGGTAAAGGCCGGGATTGCAAGGCTGAGGCACCAGGCTATGGCGGGAAGACAGGCAGCAGGTGGTGCCCCTTTGGCGAATGGCGTCCACGATTGTCGACCAGAGAGCCGAGAAGCAGGTGACCGGAAAGCAGGTGAAATAGAGATGCGTGTGGTTCTCGACGCAGCTTTGCTGGCAGATGCTGGTAAATGGCTGACGGCTCAAGCAGCCAGGAAACCCCCACCGCCCAAGACTTGCGAAGCCCACACGGATCGGGATTAATCAATCTCCGGTACCTGGGCAAGGCACGCATGAGGCTCTTGACGGGCTGAATAAGGCACTGTATCTATACATCTATACACGTACGGCAAATCAGATCTGCTGGTTTTGTTTTAATTGGCCAGCAGCAGATTTTATCACATTTCTTGATCTAGATTGTTGACAAACCCGGATGCTGCTGTGGTTATCTACATATTGGTGCGACGTAGACCCGGCAACTCGGGATGTGCCGAAAGGGCTTGCAATTTGCTAAAGCTGGGGTTACATGAGCGTGTATTGCGCCGATATGTCTCTTTCGTGGCAGATTTATCGTCTTTATTCTATAATATAATTGAAGATCATTGAGAGGCTTTACATCAGTTCATAATAGGTCTCATCTCGGCGTCATGAGATGAAACATAACAAACTTTACGTTGTACCAATATCTAAGTACAAAACACTCTCTATTGCAAAGACGGGCAATAATCTGAATCTGCATTAATTAAACAGCCAACCTTTTTGCATGTGCCTCCAAACAAATCGTCACACGTATCCCAATCACTAATAACAACATTCATCATACCGCTTCCTACCAACCGCTTCCAAATAAGCAAGCTCAGTGATGCCACACAAAATGTACCGGGGTCCAACAAGAGAAGGACGACGAGAGGAGGTGGCAAGGAGCATACGGGGATTGAACTAAACTGGAATACGCCCACGCCATGCTTCGTTAATGCTCAAAATGCCAAGCCAACATACGCAACGGATGCTCAGACAACTCTTCAAGCCTCTTCAAAGAGGACCGAGACAATCTCATCAAGTATCGTAAACACCAGATGAGAACTACACATTCGCTGATTAGAATACAACCTTTTATATACAAAGATAAAGGGTGTGAGAAGGAGGGGGGAAGGTAAGAGCATCTTACTTGAGCCTGGAGTTGTTAAACGTTGCAAAGAGGCGTCGGCTTGCCGCCTGAGCATTGACCCGCCCTACAACATTTCCCGCAAGGTCCGGAACCAGAGTTGCCAGCATTAGGCTGGCTTCCGTCCGCGTCTTCTTCTTCTCCGCCGTGGTACGTGGTTTTCGATCTCGAGCCAGCTCATCATCTGGCCACAGTGCGTTTCGTAGCATGGTCACATATCGCACCAGCGAGTCCTCCTGCACCGCCATCTTGATGTTTTCTCGAACCCTCTTCTCAATCGTCCCACCAAGCAGCTGCTGCAACACCACCACAACTGCCCTTCCCCGCAGCCAATTGTTCCCCTTGTTGAGCTCAAAGACTTCGAGGAATATGTCGCAAATGGGTTTGATGAACGGCTCTAGCTCCTTATTCTCAAAGGCGTCGAGCTCCGCCTCTGCCTCCGCAGCAGGAAATGCTTCTTCACTAACGTTGAGCGGCATCGTGTTGAGCTGATTGGTCGCAGCAGCAATGAGGCTCTGTCCCGCGACCGAGATTTGATCTAGCACCGGGATGTTGCCGAGGATATCCTCCATGCCGTCAGCTACCGAGTCGTACAAGCGGGTCATCATATCCTTCTTGTTCTCTCGGCCCATCGGGTCCTCGCCTTGCGCAATGGCACTCTGCGATAGAAACGCTCGCAGTTCGCGGCTGCGGCACACATCGGGTATAAGCAGGAGCTCCCGCAGATACTTCTCCAGCGCTGTACGCCTTTTGCGAAGGAAATCACTTTGGAATTTCATCACCACACGGCGACGGGGGAAATCGAGATTCCGCACTGAAGGATACATCGAGCGGAGCTTTTGGTGCAGCTCGTGAAACTCGCTATATCTTCTCATCACCGCCCAGGATGACGCTGGCATCTGCTCACCTGCGTTCCTCTGGACTTCAATGACATACAGAGCAAACTCTCGACCATCATCTTCTCTCCCCACCTGAATGGATTTGATCCTGATTTCTGATCTTCCATAGAGGCTGTTATCGCTTTCCTGTATCACGTATTGTTGCCGCTGCAGTTCCTTGCGCCTAATCTCCCTTTGTAGACTCGTCCTAGACTTTTTTAGAATTCGTAGCTCTGCCGCGTTGTTTGTAAGCTCTGCCTTCTTTGTCAGAGATTCTATAACCGCATCTTGTGCCACCAAGCGATCAATGTCGTTCGTCAGCGCCGTGATGGCTTCTGCCAGCCCAAGATCTCCAGGGGCAGCTTCGTGTATTTCATCCTCCTCGTCGGATTGCGCCTCTTCATCTACATCGTCACTTTCGTCTGGGAGATACTTGTCTTCATCTCCAAAGAGGTCGTCATCTACGAACACGCCGATTCGAGAGGCGGCGCTGACGAGGCCCAGCGACGACAGAGTGGGCTTACCAGCCTCTTTTGCCGTAATCAGAGGTTTGCCAGCGTCAAACGAACCTCGATTAGAGTCATTATCGTTACCAAACAAGCTCGACATGTTGTCTTCATTATCGAACAGAGAGGCTCGCAGATCCTCCGCGGTCTGTGGCCTGTCGTCCTCCAAGATATTGGTTAATGCCTGCTCTACGGCTTGAACAACTTGCTTGTCGGGTGTTTGCTGCCTCGACAGGTCTTGGTCTAAGCTCTGCACCGAATCCATCATCCCATAGTTATCCAGTTCATCATCGTCAAAAAGAGGGTTCGCAGATCGATCGTCATCAAGAGACCTCCGTGAGGCGGTCAGCGGATCCGAGCCATTACCATTAGTGTGAACGGATCTGAGATCTGAAATCGAACCAGAGAGTCGCCTGGACGGCCCGGCGGTCAACGGAGCGAACCGTGGCGCAGGCTTGGGCTTGGACTGATATGAGTGAGTCCTGGTTGATACTGAAGGGCTTTGGTGAGAGGGGGGCGGCGGTGACATGGTAGCACGCGACATCTCCTGCGATGCGAGGCATTTGTAGAACAAGTCTGATTTTTTGAATCCCTCAAAGTATTGAGAGCGCATCGTTTCCAGAACTCCACTTTGAGCCCTCAGAATGGCTCTCCTGGCTTTGTAATACTCAGCAGGCGTAGCAGACATACCGGCTTGGAGAAACTCCTTGACAGCCTTCTTAGCTATGTCCGGTACGTTAAGATCCGGCTTGGACAAATATGCTTGGTGAATCTGAAGCAAGTCTAGGCGATCCGAGTCTGTCCACATGGGCAAAGTAGAGGGAAGCTCGTCATCCTGGCCATCATCTTCCAGAGGGTTACGGAAGCCATCAACGACTAGCCAGAACTGAACCAAGGGCATCAAACGCTGGCGGTCCATGTATTCCATAAAGTATGATAAACCTGCCGGATCTCGCAACAGCTCTACGAGGGAGGCGTTTTCGAGCTTCGAAGTGGAAACGGGCGGCGCGGAGGGAGCTGGCAGAGGCGAATGGCGATTCCCTCCGGCAGCCAAATGATGTACCCTCTCATCGAGTAGCCGCTTTCCCATTTCCAGTCGGCGAAGATAGACTGGATCTTGGTTCTCCTGCAGAGAATCACGCTTGAGCTGACTAGCAACTTCGCTGCGGAACCGCCTTGCGTCAGATAGGTTATTGACCCTGCGGATGGCTCGAATGAACTTTTCAAACTTGCGCTCGTTATCCCCAGGCGCCAACCGCGGTGCTGTGGCTAGCTTGTTGGATCTTGGAGTAGGAGAAGCGTGCTGGTCCAGTGCTGCCCTGAGCTTGCGAACAGTAGATCTATCCTGAAGCATTGAGCGACCAAGGTTCTCAATCAACTGATTCCACATGTCGGGGTCGCCCAGCAGCTGAACGACGGGGAACAAGACCGCACAGCCCACAATCTCCCGCACTATGATAGAGACGGCCCGGCTGGAAAGCATCTTTTTGGGAAGGATCTTGGACAGAAGTCGTCCTACCAACGACCGTAAGTAGTCTTGCTGAACCATTTTGGTGTCCGGAAAGGACAGCGAAGCCGCGGGATGTAGCCGGCCATCTCTGAATTTGGACGCAATTGCAAGATCAAGCTCTTCAGACTCTGTGACGGATCGGTTCAGCTTCCTCCCTCGCACTGATTTCTCGGCTTCGTAAAAGTCGTGGAAATGGGCCGTCAAGATGGGCACAAACCGGCTCGTGACGAGATCAGCCAGGTCTTTGTTGCGGAGGGAGCCCAGGAGGCTTAACAGCGCCTGTCGAATGGTCTTGTCCACCTCGTTCTCGAATGACGGGTTCTGGCTGATGTGGGAATACCACGAGCGTACAAAGTCGCGGAAGATCAGATCCAGGACCTCATCGAGAGCTTGAGATGCCTGGGGGAAGCTGGGATCGAGGGGCTCCTTGTGGTAAGTCTGCCGTTGCCGCAGAGCTTCCGCTTCGGTGCGCCATCTCTGAGAGCTCAGAAACGAGACCCTGGCCGGCCGCGCCTGTCGATCGCCGCGAGGGGGTTGTGTGATTAAAACCAGAGCCGCGATAAGCGAGAGGAAGCTGATGACGATACCGCCTACGAACGCATATCCGACCCATCGCAGCGCAGAGAAGCAGCTGACGGCATAGCCCCACGCAATGAAGTAGGCCACTCCAGCAAGGACTACATCTCTACGCTTCAGGGCCATAGTCGCCTCTTGAGCATCATTGTTGAAAGACACGGTGAGCGAGGGTATCGTAGTGGTATATATATGGGGTGTAGCTTCGCGGTTGCGACGCTCTAAACAGGTGCGGTTGCAAGCCCCCCTCGTTATCGATTAGCCGCAGGTCCACCATTACGTAGCGACATGCAAGCACTCCATTCATAGCTGGAGTCCGTTTGTACCTCTATCCACAGCTTACAGGCCTTGAAAAGACGGAGACGAGCGCATGATGCTGCTGCACATGAGCCGACTTTCACCTGATATGCCATTTCCATCTGATTCGTCAATGGGATAGCATTTGTACATATTATCTGTATGTGTAGATACTATGATATGGGGTACAGCTCCACAGAGGCGCACCACACAGGTGGCTGGCTTTTGTAATTAGTAGGTAGTATTCCCTATTGACATTTCCAATCCTGCCTGCTCCATTCTGCATTCTGTAAGCCGATGATGGGCTTCAAAGGGTATTCATTCTTTCATGTGGCTTGCCTCAAATTCATCCAATTACCATGGGGGATCTTCCATACGGCGGAATAAGGCTACAAATTTATGTCCCTTGTTTCGTTCCACCTTTTTGCCCTCCTCCGTCTCGTTCAACATAACCTTGACGCACTCGTCGTTTTCCTCTTCTTCTTTGCTCACCCGCTCAAAGGATGGATGGGCGTCGAGATGCTCCACCATCCACTCGTGCAATGCCTCGACATCGGTGATGGTATAGACAATGCCGCCGGGCCGTAGAGCGTATGCGTATTCAGAATTGAGAGTTGTTGAAACAATTCGCGCCTTGTGCTTCTTCGTTTTAAAGTGTGGATCAGGGAAGCATATGAATATCTTGCTCAGCTGGCTCTTCTTGAAAAAGTTGGGCAGGAACTTCATGGTGTTTGCGCGGATACAGGCAGCATTCTGATAAAGCTTTTCAGAGCTTTGTGCACGTAAGGCCCATATCCTTTCCTGCACAAACTGTGTTACTGTAGTACGGATCTCCAAGCCTAGCAAGATGTCAGTTATATATCCTCGTGGCCCAATGGCGAATGACAGGAGAGGAATGACTCACCAAGAATGAGCTTGTCTGGTAAAATAGGTGCGAGGCCGACGAGGAGACCTCCGAAGCCACATCCAATGTCGACAATCTCAACATCTTGCTTCATTCGCGGAGGCTTGGACTCATCCCGTGACGCTTCTTCATCCACATAAGAAGGATAATAGGATGACCAATCCATATGCTCAGGCGATAGTGGGCTGTTAGCAAGTTAGCAAAATTGTATAGAACCCCCCAGAGAGGTAGACGTACTACTCTAGCATGTGGTCTGAGAAAGGGTTTGCATGAGCTCTCTGACGATAAAGCTTTTTCCGGGGCAGCAAAACGACGCCATCTTGGCCTCTTCTTTCTCTAAACCTGTCTCGCCTTTCTTTCTTATTTGCCTGGTTGCCCATTATTCTGGTTCAAAATCTTTGGCGGCAATTCGTGTTGAGCCTTGAGAGACAGCAGACTGAATTTTGTTGATGAGATTCGATATCTGACTTTGGTTGGCGAGGAAAGTTTGGTAGAGGCGAAATAGGAAAGCGGTCAAGCGCGGTGAGTGCATGCAATTTACGGCACAAAGCTACATTGGGTTTAGTCGCAGGATTGCCCACCTCGACAGCTTCAACTCAATCAGGTACCAGTGACTACAGTATCTGGCAACTTGGTCACCCCCTGAGAATGTAACATCTTCACATGTCAACCCGATATGAAGGCACAATCGGCTTCCCGCCAATGTCAGCTCACTGGTATGGAAGTCTAAGGCAATAGCGGTCTAAAGTGGCGAGATTTAGGTGGTGAGACCGGAGCTCCTGGAAAGCAAACCTGGTACGAAGCATAAAGTACCGAGTACTTATAGTGTTGCGACGGGACGGTTGCGAAAGCCAGCCTAAAAAAATACCTTAGCTGAGACAGCTCCTGAGCATCTCTTTGCTTTTGTTGTGCTCGCTCGGCAATGAACCCTTGGCTTTCTTTTCCATCATCGCGACGTCTTCTTCCATAGTTCTGCGCCATGGCCGTGCTACTCTGGGATGTCTCCGGCATGCTGGCATATCTGTCGTTCCCTGGCTCGGCGTTTCTCGTCAGCACCATCTCGTGGATTAGCGTGAGTACTGGCCGAGATGCCTCCTTTTTCTCGTCCCTTGTATCTGACTTCCAGGGATAGCTGGCCCTGGGCCTTATTTTCATTGTACCTTCTCTTCTTGCAGTCGTTTTCGATATTCTGCTATGGATCTGGAGAACGTTTTGCTCAGCCCAGAGTGCGCCAGATGCGCGGATCCCCGCCGCAGCCGGCTCGGCAGCAGCAATAGTCACTGCAACAACAACAATCGGTTCCGAACATGGCGATCAGCGAGCGAGACGACGATAAGCGATCATGACTCATAAACACTTGGTCTTTTTTTATTCTCGGATATATATAAGTCACATAGATATCATGGATATGGTTCTAAGCGATTTGCGAAAGCACCTTGATGAGGTCTCCTGTCACACCCATAGCCGTCACGTCTCCGCCGGCACCCGCGCCCTGGATAATCAGAGGATTGCTGCCGTACCTCTCGGTATAGAAGCTGATGATGTTGTCACTGCCCTTAAGGGAGGCAATGGGGTGTGAGCGATCAAATTGCTCCAGCCCAACCTTGACCTGCTGGGTAGCCACGTCAATACTGCCAACAAATCGAACAACTTTTCCGGCCTTTTCGGCGGCAGCTTTGGTGTCTTCCATCTGCTGGTCAAAGGCAGGCAGCTTGTCGAGGAATTCATCTCCGGTCGAACAGGTCTCCAATTCCTTGGGAATAAGGCTCTGGACAGGGAAAGATGTTGGCGATTCGACAGGCAGACCTGCCAAACGGGCCAAAATAGTCAGCTTGCGAGCGACATCAAGACCATTGAGGTCATCTCTCGGGTCTGGCTCGGTATAGCCGAGAGCCTTTGCTTTCTTCACTTCCTCAGACCACTTGCCACCCTGACCCTCGGTCGGCGCAAACGAATTGAAGAGGAACGACATTGTGCCACTGAAGACACCCTCGATCTTTGTCACCTTGTCTCCAGTGTCGACCAGATCCTTCAACGTGGAGATGACTGGCAGGCCAGCGCCGACCGAAGACTCATGATAGACCTTGGCGCCGGAGGTGGCCGATGCCGTGAAAATATCCTGCCACAACTTGTATGAGCCGGAAAAGGCCTTTTTGTTGGGCGTCACGATGCTGAGACCTCGACTCAAGGCCAGGGGATAAGCATCGGCGACATCCTGTGAGCTGGTGTTGTCGACCAAGACCACCTTGGCCGGGGCGGAGGCCAAATAATCAATCACTTGTGGCAGAGGAGGAGGGGCCTGTGTGGATGCAGCGAGGCTTTCGGTGACGCCCTCCAGGCTCACGGGGGAGTAATCGACATTGTATAAGGCCTTGCGACTTGTCGAGATATAGCAGAGGCTCAGCTTGGGGGACGGTTTGCGAGCAGCGAGCGCTTGCAATTGTGAGAGGAAGCATTTGCCGACACCACCGGCGCCTATTGTATAATCATGAGTTAGTTGAATCAATTGATCAAAACTACACCGAATATATCAAGAAACCCGGGAGCATGTACCGATGATGGCGATGTAAACTTGATTGACTGCAGCCATTTTTATCTTGAGGGTGAACGAAAGCTGCGAAAATAGCTTGGATGGAAGATGATGGGTTGCAGTTCCGATAGCGGGGTGATGTGATTGATGGTGGGGGCTTGCAAGCTCCCTGCTGTATCAAGTTAGGCTATGACCTAACCTGTAGTATTGATAAAAGAGGTTTCCTGTGTTCCAGAAAGTATTGATAGATGATATGTATGCCGATGTGTAAAATCTGCTCCATGGTGGATGCGGATCCTGCATATAGGCTCATATTGTGTTCATCCCGTTGATATGGGATGTGGTTGATCTATTCCTCATGCTGAGGCTGGTGCTATGAAGTCGTTAGACGCGCTACATTTTTACCTACTACTATTAATGCTCTCAGAGACATATTGTGGAACCCTCACCATTATTCGAGGCTCTCAAAAGTGATATAGATGGTAAAACTCATTCTGAATGAAGCTTGATGAACGATAAGACCTTGAGGTTCTTGCTCACTTGGGCAGTAACTTAACTTCCATTGTATAGTCCCACCAAAACTCATATCCATCGTACGTAGAGGGACAAGAATAATTTCCCTGTAGCAAAAAACACAGCGAAAGTTGCAAGATACAGATACAGATGCTAGTTGGTATCTAGAAGGAGCAAAAAGACTGGAGAATAGGGGATTTGAACCCCTGACCTTTTACAGACTTGCACTCAGACTGAACAAATGCAAAGCAAACGCGATACCCCTACACCAATTCCCCGAATCTTGGATTTTGGCCGAGCGCTATTCGACTGAAAGAGGTTCGAAAGGAGAGGCTTTTCCATAGATGGGAAATGGATCATTGGAACAACGGAGTGGCCAAAATATTGATAGTATAAGATTGATGAGATGCATGCTATGAAGCTGCATACGAACTGGATCTTGTGCTTTGAACGCTGCGGCAAGTGTGAGATTGATTGGACCCTGGCTTCCGATCCGACATTACATCCTTTTTTAACGAAAAAAAGATAAAAATAATAAAATTATATTCACACTTCAATATTCTCTCGCGGTGTCGCTGAGAAAACATTGCAGCCATCATATCTAGGTCGAGATGTTTGTTCTTGAACTCCGTAGGAATCAACAAAGACGCTTAGTCACCTAGACCCGTTGCTTTGGCGAGTGACGTCCAGCTTCCTGGTAGCGTGGCGGCGATAAGATCAATTTCTGGGCTTCATTTATTTGATGTCTGGAAATCAAACCATCCATCACGGTCTCTACGGCAAAAGTTTTGCTACCTAGCACTATACCCTGGAGAAAAACCCTCATTTTTGGGAATTGAATACGGCCTCTGGAAGTGCATATATGGGAGCCGCGGGAAAAGAAAGCTGCATCTGAAAAAAAATACCACATTATGCCCCAAGATCCGAATCTCTACGGCCAGAGGCCGCAAAAGCGACACAAACGAGAGGCGTTATCGTCGTCATTAGATTTTACTGCCCAGCTCGCGTCACTTATATCAAATGCCACTCCTCAGGGGTCAACATCAACAGCGTCTGGACGTGTGAGGCCGAAACAGGCTAAAGACGACATATTCCGCGGCACCAGCAAGTCAAAAAGGACAACCAAGGAGCGAGATGCCAAGTCAGACAAGCTAGTGCTCAAAGAGGTGGCTGGAACAGAGGAAGAGACGCAGGAACTCGAGCGCGCAAAGCGCAAGATGGAGAGCAAGGCACGGCTCTACGCCGCGATGAAACGCGGAGACTACGTGCCCAAGGAGAACGAGGCGGCACCGCTGGTGGACTTTGACCGCAAGTGGGCTGAAACGGTGGAAGGCAAAGACGACTACGAGACCAGCTCGGACGAGGATGCGGGTGGCAGCGACGGCGAGGAGATGGTGGAGTACGAGGACGAGTTTGGGCGCACACGGCGAGGCACGCGAGCCGACAAGGAAAAGATGGAACGTCGCATACGGCGAGGGCTGCTGGGCGCCGAGGAACTGGAGCGCATGTCAGCCCGGCCTAGCGCTCCAAGCAACCTCATTTACGGCGACGCGATTCAAGCAATGGCGTTTACGCCGGATGACCCGGACAAGATGGCGGAGCTGGCAAGCAGGCGGGATAGAAGCGCAACACCGCCTGAGATGAAGCACTACGATGCCGACCACGAGATTCGCACCAAGGGCGTCGGCTTCTACAAGTTCAGCAAGGACGAGGAGACGCGGATAAAGGAGATGAAGTCGCTGGAGGAGGAGAGGCTTAGGACCGAGGAACAGCGCAAGCAGCGAGAGGAGCAACGTGAGGCACGACGGCGCGAAATCGAACAGCGCCGCAAGGATATGGGGGAGCGGCGGGCCAAGAGGCAGGCCGACAGCTTCCTGGATGGGCTGTAAGAGACGGGAGGAAGTTGGTCCTAGAGGGACAAAGCACAAAGAACACCTAGTCCTCGTACCGTAGTCCAATGGTACAAGGCAGTACTCGTAGTCCTTTGTAGTGCCATTACGGAGTAGGCAGTAGGACTAACACTTGGTTGCATTTGATTCGGGGCACTTCTTGGTGCGTGCTCTGTATTGTGATTTGATTGAGCGGTGCTGTACATGGACCGGCGTGTCCAAAAGGCCAGGCACCTCCAACCAGAATTCTCATAGCCTGAGACGATAGTGTTGAAAGCAGCGCGCCATCGCTTCAGCCACACGGGTCAGACTCCATCGCGGGCTGGTAGCGGCAAAGAGGCTTTTCTTTTCAATTTTTTTCTCTTCTTCTTTTGTCTGAATATTTTCCCCTCGTCCCATTTAGCCATGGTTCTCACCCCGCTGATTGGCCGGGGTCAAGTTGGATGGGAGGCTGGACTGCAAGGAGCCAATGGAAGGCCTTCATGGTGCCGACGACGACGAGGAAAAGGAAGGGCAAAAACGAAGACATGTAACCTGCTCGTCTATCTAGTCCCAGCAGGGAGGAAGCGCTAGGGAATGTGAGGCGTCTGGTCGTATTTGTCGTCGTATAACAACCAGGAACAAGAGCATTCCAAGCCGCACAGTTGGTGGACGCGACAATCCATACGGAGTAATTTCAAACGAGGCCTTTTGCGGACAATTCTCCATGTGACGGCCTGCTTCCCCTTTGATTGCCGTGCAATGTGTCGTCGTCACAGCTTGCGTGCGCTCTGGGCCATTCAATGCGTGAGGCTACAGGGCATGTGCTCTCGGGCTCCGAAGGGCTGCATCGGCACCAGAGGATTTCCATCGTCCGGGGTTGCACCGCGAAGCAGGTTTTGCTGTGCCTCGTGCTGCGTCTCCCCCGAATGGCAGGCGAGCGTGGTTTTTGGTTTCTGCTTACTGAGACATCCTCAAACGGATGTTAATCTTACTGTGCTCATCCAGATCCAAAGAGTAAGATGAGACATGAGTCTGCGCCTCGGCGCTGGGCATTCAGACGGGCTTTCCCCATGTCGCTGTAAAATTGCAGCCGGTGCTCTTCGTCCTTGGTAATTCTGGCTCGTATGCAGAAGGCAGTGGTAATACGTATACGAGTCGGGTAACGTGCGTTGAAGCTGAAACTGTTGTGGTTTACGTGTTATCACGGGAAGCGTATCCTGTTGAGATCTACTCCGTAATATTGTCGACCATACAGTAAGCCATCTCACTGTACCGGCACAAGAGCACGGTGTACAAGGCAAGGCTTGGTTTCTGTATGGAGAAATTCGAGTAGGATTCGCGCTTGGCTTTGGAACTAGAGAACTAGCGAAAGGCGGCATGAAAGATTGCTAATCCACACAAAACACCAAAGAAGCGATTTTAGTACGATGGATTCTTGGTAGCGAGCGAGACTTGTTGCTTCAGTTTTTCTTTTCGTCTCGTTTCGTCTTTGTCTCTGCGCCCTTTGTCTGTATCGAGAGCCGTTATTAGTATCACATGTGAAATTGATGCGCTCAATTGGCATCAATCCGAATCAGCAAACGTGACATGTATGACTGTATAAACTGGTCGAATTAATGCCGGCAGAACGGTGCATGCAGCTGCATCGCGCAAGATGAGGCACTGAATTGGACAGTATGGCTCTGCACTGTGAGGCGCTCGCTGCAATCAACTTGGATCGGCTGGGGAAGACACAAAAGGCGTGGTGGCACCAACTGGGGCTGGCGCTGTTCCGGCCAGGCCAGAAGCGGCTTGGTGCCAGAAAGTGTGAGTCACCGGCGGGGCCTAGAGCGCTGGCAAGGGCGCCTGCCAACTGCGCAGCGCCCTCTACGTGCCTGTACTTGGTCGCCAGTGGTCCGCTCAGCAGGTGCCTAACAGCCTGGCAGGCTGCCTGGCGCCGTGCATTGTTAGGGCTGCACAAGCCCCCAGAGCCCTCGCCTTGTACCGCAGCCCGTGCCGCCCGGGTACGTACCGGCTGGTGCGCCGCTACGAGTTGCTGCCTGAGAAATACATAACCGCCACGGCCACATTTTTTTTTTGCCTTTTTTTCTTTCCTTTCTCCTCCACCCCCAAGCTTTCATATCACCTATTATACACAGCGTTAGAAGCCTCAGGCTGCCTTCAAGATGATCTAAACAAACCTCTCCCCGAGTGTTTCTTCCCCCTCCGTCAAAATTCAGTCCCAGGACATAAACAACATTCTCCCCACTCAATCTTCCCGTTCAGCTCACCATTCGGTCGACCTGAACTTCAGCACTGCTTTGAATAGCATCAGCACGAGTTCCCTCCTCACCGCCAACATTTCAGCTCAAGACTTTCCAGTCTTCACCACGGATTCCCAGTCAACATGGCTTCCCAACTCAGCTTCCGCCCTGCCGGCACCATCCGAGCACCTGTCCCTGAACCCCGTCGAGAATCCCCAGCAGGACTTTGTTCTGTTCGACAACCCTCAGCCTCGTCAACATAGTAGGAGTATTCCTCTTTCTAGCCAACGTCGTCACTCTTGTCACACCCGTCGCGAGAAGCACGCTTCACACGCAGTCCAAAATCAACGAGTGGCCCAGATACTCCAGGCTATTGGGCACCCATCTCTGTCTTCTGCTTACGGCAATCGTTTATCGAATCAGTTCTACGCATCCTCTGCTCCATCTTCAACTGTCTCTTTGAATCGGTCTTCTCGCACTACACGGCCACCAGTACCCCTGTTTAATCAGAACACTGGTAATCAAAATCAAGCCGCCAAGATGATGAACGCTGCAGGTTTGTGCAACCCTTCTAATTCGCTCCAGCTTGTTCACTCTTGCTCACGCCTCTCAATAGACGTCGATTTGGACGACTTCACCTTCTTTGAAGGAGGCGCCTCTACGGCCTTCTCTTCTCCGGCAGTCGCTTCCAGCTTTGACTTCAGCAGCGGCGCTTCTAGCGCTGCTTCTAATCTTGGCACCGTGTCTCCTCAGGATCTCTTGATCCAGGAGCCCTTCATGTCGGCGCCCAACTCTGCGGCGCTGACTGCCCTCACCTCTCCTTCGCTGTACAATGGCAGCCCCGAGTTTGATTCATATGATGTTTCTCCCAACTTTGGCACTGCTGAATTTGAGAACGGTCCTAGCGACCCCTGGTACCCACTGTTTCCTTCTGATGCAAGCGGCCAAGAGTTTGCCAACGCAAACGAGTCGCCTGCTCAGAAGCCTTTGGAATCAGAGCCTATGTACCGATCATCATCTTCTGGCAGTGGCAGTGGTAGCGGAAGCGGCAGGAAGAAGTCGTCTGGTGGCTCCCCTACGGGCTCCACCCGACACTCTTCCGTCTCCGGTGTTAACTCTCGCCGACGAGACAAGCCTCTGCCTCCTATCATTGTTGAGGACGCCAATGACACCGTTGCCATGAAGCGAGCTCGCAATACCTTGGCTGCTCGAAAGTCGCGTGAGCGAAAGGCTCAGCGATTTGAAGAGCTCGAGGATCGTATTGCGAAGCTGGAGGCAGAGCGTGATCACTGGAAGAGGATTGCACTGTCGCAATCTGGAGCATTGACGGAGTGAAGAAGTAATTAAGACGGAAGTTGTTTCACTTTCCTTATTCGCTATAATGTTTGACTAAAAACGGTTCCGAGGGAAGATTTGTACTGTTCGCAATGTTGCGCATCTGATACTACTAAAGTAGTTTTCTTTTTTCTTTTCAGATAGTAAATGTTCATTATTTCATTTGACATTGCTAAATTGCTTGTGCTCTGTGTTTGCGAACTTGAACTTGTTACTGTGTATTGGTGCTATTGATTGAATTACAACCCAAGTACCCTCAATCCCCCTGTAGCAGCGACGCTGGCCAACGCTGCATGTAGACCTGGAACCTTTCTAGAGAGGGTTCGAGCATGACTACACGTAGTCATGTAGGATCTGATGCAGTTAGACTGTGTTATCCTATCTACCTACACACCAACCATGGTATACCTATTGATGCCTTGTACTTCTAACCCATTTATATAGAATAAACAGGGTGAAAGAGTGTCGTTATCCATGATAGATCATCCTCTTCAAGCTCGTCAGTTGTATCTTATTTGTTCTGGGAAAAGCTCCTTGCTGAACTTGGGACATTGCATTTGTAGGTCTGGTCGTGTCATAATATCAAGTACACACACCCAAGTTTCGCACAAAATGTCCAAAGAACCCAGTCAGTCATAAACTGAGCCGTTGCCGCATTCACCCAAGCCGCAGCCAGCCAAACACGAGCAAACATGGCGGCGAATTCCATGGATGGGTTGGCCCTTCTAGTTAAAGGACGAAGTATCGATCCAAGAGTGTTTGAGCCGTCAAAATAGCGATCCGAAGAGATGAAACTGGGTATGAATAGCATGGTGATCAAAACATAGCTATATGCTATGCTCGTGGGGTAGTCGTGGCCGGGGACGATGTCTGCTGGAGGAAACATGCGAAAACTCGTCGATGTGGGCAGGCCGAGCATCCAGAAGATGAGGCTCTCGGCCCAGAAACCAGGCATGGCTATATAGCCCAGGATGCTGAAAAGAAATCTTAAAAAAGATTCAATCTGGCCAATCTGGTCCTCCATTTTTGCATTGCCGTGAAGTGTAGCAGATGGAACAGAATTTGGGTAGGTGGAAAGGATTGAAGGCGTTTTTAATAATTACCTAGGTACGATGGAGGTGCAATGATGTGTTCTGTATTTGCCTTTTATTCTTGGTTAGTACTAGATGGTTAAACCTACTCAGTATATCCTTTGCTAGGAAGTTTGAGAAAAGTTAATCGCCGGTTGGCGTGAAGTATTATAGTAATTACAAAGAGAGGCTTTGACCTGGGGTTCTGCCTGGAGGAGTAGAACTCTAACACCATTTACGGAGTACAGTATTATCTTGAAATATGCTCTAGCCAGACTATCGGGTATCTTAATGAGCTTATTAGACGCCATGGCTGATGATGGGAGCACGGACCACAGTTTGTTTCCAAAGAGTCTGTTTACTTGCTTGATGCTTCAAACTTTCTCGTCTCACAATACCTGCTATCCTTGTACTTAATTAGTTCATGTCGCCGACCTGGCATAAGGCGCTATCAAAAGAGGTTCTATGGAGATACCAAGTAACTCTATGTGGCTTGGTGATTCATCCCTTGGGGCTTCGAATGTTGAAGCCGACGGGCAGGGATCAAAGATAAGCATCTATCCACCCATGACTCTACCCAGTCATCCACTCAGCAATCACCCATCCCTTGCTTGCATTCCCCACGAAGGCGAATCATCTTACTAATGTATGGAATATCGCCAGGTAAAAAGGAAGTGGGCAATAGCACCAGACGAGACCTACAAGGGAGACACGCGCCTTGACCAGCTCTACGTCGGCCGTAGCTCTCCAACGCCTGGTATCGCCTGGCCGTCCGTGGCGAAGCTTGTCCCTCCCCAGTCTCGGAAAAGCTGGACTGGCTTCGACATGGAACATACCAGCATGGCCCCAAAAGTTCCCTTCTCTCCCGATGTGATATGTGCGTAGCCATACTCTATCTGACCGGCTGGTGTCTTACAAATGTACAAAAGGTGGAGCAAGGAAGATGATATCCCTAGCTGTGTTACGGCCGATAATTACGATATGAAATTGAGACACACGGCGACTGATACTTTTTCTTTTTTTAGTGTTATTTGCCCATGGTAATGTTCGAGACTGCTCCAAGTTTCATGCCGCCTCTATCTCTGAATAGTAGGTGGGCCATCGCACAAAAGAAACCTTCCCCATCGTCTCATAGAAAGTTCAGAGGCGTCCGCTTGCAATCTCCACGGGGGTCCCATGATTGGGTATCGAAATAAATCCCTCTCTGTATCTATTTCTCCGGCTTGTGGTAGAGGAGGTCATCTTGTCTCGGCTTGTGTTCCCGTCCAAATGTCCTGTGGTCCATGATTGACGCCTGGTATTGACATCAATATCTCTTGACACTATACTCTAGACATCCATTCCCAGGCATTCTTCTACCTTTTCTTATGTTATGTTTGATGCCTATTGGATATGAGGGGAACTACTATATCTGGACAACTAACTAGTACGGATGGAAATACAAAAAGTGTAAGCATATAACCCCAGATCAGAGCACCGGCGCTGCAATAGCCATCTATGAACTATTTATCATCCACCAGTGAATTTCGCTGATAGCAGATGGACTTTGGAACACCAAGTAAAAGTCCTGAGCATTCTAACCCCCAGGTCTCAGATAGGATAGCACGGCATCATTAATCTTTTACAAAAGGCCCCTCATGCTAAAACATCAATGTACTTTTTGTTTCTACCATCTGGCTGCGACTTTTTGCCACCCAGGCTGGTCCGCCCTTTGCCAATGACGAACACATTGACTCTTCTATTATAACGGCGATATCTCGGTTCACTTCCTCTGCATGCAGGATTGGGCTTTTATCTGTAGTACGGAGTACCAGTACCTACTATGTGTTGAACTACCCACTTGCTACCTCGTATTACTAGATAGATGCTATATTACTGTGTCGACCCAAACTTCCGGAGGATCACGAACTCTAAGTCATGTCTTAGACCAATACCAAATTGTGTGACACGGATATGGAGAAGGCAGCCCGAGAAAGGGGCAAAATATTGCCGCGTTTCAGCTTGCTTGTAGACTTTCTCTGCAATTCACCCCACGCCCGTGGCCATCTCCAGTGTAACCCTTGTTAATATCGGGTGTTTGTCTTCCCCATTACACTGCCTGGGGATCTCTATGCTGGCCCTACTTGCGCCTCGATTCAGACAGAAATCGCCAAAAGGTTGTCTGCGGCGGAACAGAGATAAAAAGTCGATTATGTCCCGTCTCACACAAATCTTTCACACACTGCTCGCCAAATGTCAAGCCATTGGAATCTCAAAGAGCCGCAGTTATGCCCGAGGAAGTCGAGAATACTGTCGTCCCAGAAACAATAGGTGGTGTTCTTGGTGAGAAGAGCGACGTATGTATCTCTTATGCTTCTATAATTCTATACTTCTATTATCACTGACATCATCACTTGCTTTCCCCTTCTTTTTCCCCATTACCCACCTATATAGCACATACCTTGAGACGATTAACCAACATCTCTTACTTTAATAGGCTTACAACGATTCCAATGAAGTCCCGTGTCTTACAGGCGAGGATCAAGCTGCAGAGCGTGACCTCCATGTCACCGATGATGACTTGCTAGAGGCTAAAGAGCTTGCAGCAACATACAATCTTGAAGAAGTGCGAGATGTAGGTGACCCATCATGCGATATTATTACTTTACGAAGCATTGACCTAACTCTGTTTGATTAGATCCTCAACACCTTTTATCGTCTTCACAAAAGAGACCCTAATTTCCCCTTGGATGTCATTGAGAAAATTGAAGATTTTCTTCGTAAGTTGCTATAATACCTTCTCTCTGTCCACATTTACCCTGTGACGCAACTTCTAAGTCGTTGCGTTTAGAAAATGATGGGATCTTTGCACAGCCTGAAAAGTACGAGCAGCAAATCTCTGAAATGAAGATCCAAGCTGCTCTCATCGTCAACAATAGCCCTTACGCCGAAGTCAGGAGCGTTGTTTCCCCTCACGATGACCCGACGATGCCATGTTCGACAATTCGAGCTTGGGTCCTGGGGATTCTGTTTTCTGGTGGCATTGCATTTATCAACGGCTTCTTTGGCATACGACAGCCTGCCATTATCGTCACGTCCAATGTCCCCCAGTTATTGGCGTATCCCCTAGGAAAACTACTGGAATGGTTACTGCCTGATGTAGGCATCACGCTATTCGGGGTCCGGCACAGCTTAAACCCCGGACCTTTCAATAAGAAGGAGCATATGCTCGTCACATTGATGGCCAGTATTGCAAAAAGCTCACCATACACTGACCACATCATCTGGATCCAAATTCTCCCGCAATTCTTCAATCAGCCTTGGGCCATCAATTATGGCTACCGAATTCTTATTGCCCTGTCGAGTAACTTCATCGGCTACAGTCTTGCTGGAATCTGCCGAAGGTTTCTGGTGTATCCATCATATTGTGTATGGCCGCAGGCTCTTGTTACCATTGCCCTGAATAGTGCTTTCCACGACGAGGGAAATTCCGCCGTTCTAGGTCCATTCGGCAAAATATGGCGAATGTCGAGATTCAAATTCTTCCTCTATGCATTCATATTCATGTTCATCTACTTTTGGTTCCCCAACTACATCTTCGGAGCTCTTAGCCTTTTCAGCTGGATGACTTGGATCGCCCCGAATAATGCCAGATTGAATCACATCACGGGTGCGGTCAACGGCCTCGGCATCAACCCCGTGACTACCTTTGACTGGAATGTCATGACGTCTAATATCGATCCTCTTATGGTACCGTTCTTCAGTACTTTCAATCTTTTCATGGGCATGTTTTTATCCATGTTTATCATTATCGCAATGTATTACACAAACACGTACAACACTGCTTATCTACCAATCAACTCGAACCAGCCATACGATCACTTTGGTAAGCGATATAACGTTACTTCCATCCTCGATGAGCGTGGTATAATCGACACCGAGAAGTATCAAGCGTATTCACCGCCATACCTGTCTGCTAGCAACATCACAATTTACATGTTCTACTTTAGCACCTATACCGCCGCTTTAGTCTACGGCTTCCTCTACCACCGAATGGAGATTATGATAGGGCTCAAAGACATTTTTAACAGCTTCCGCCCTTCTAAAAAGGGTAAAGTTGAAAAGTCACAGGTCCTTGATGTTCATAACCGTCTGATGAAGAAGTACCGGGAAGTTCCAGAGTGGTGGTACATGATTGTGCTTGTTATATCCTGTGCTCTTGGCTGTGCGGCAATTGCTCACTGGCCAACCCATACGAGCCCTGTTGTTGTATTCTACGGCATCGCTCTATGTCTAGTGTTCATGGTCCCTACCGGAATTATTTACGCCATGACTGGCGTTGAGATAACGTTGAATGTTCTGGCCGAGTTGATTGGTGGATCGTTTGTGCAAGGCAATGCCCTTGCCATGTGTTTCTTCAAGACATACGGCTACGTTACCTGTTCTCACGCTTTATCCTTTAGCAACGACCTCAAGATTGCCCATTACGTCAAAATACCGCCTCGATTCACCTTCTTTGCACAGATGGTGCCGACACTGGTCTCGACATTTGTCTGCGTCGGCATAGTCTCGTACCAAGTCCACCT
The DNA here is from genome assembly GCF_000170995.1 of Trichoderma virens Gv29-8. Classification (NCBI taxonomy): domain Eukaryota; kingdom Fungi; phylum Ascomycota; class Sordariomycetes; order Hypocreales; family Hypocreaceae; genus Trichoderma; species Trichoderma virens. The sequence goes on along the minus strand of NW_014013745.1, from coordinate 2,509,667 downwards.
GAAGGACATCTGTACCGACCAGGCACCGTTCAAACTCACATGCCCCTTTGAAAACTCATTCTTCACTGCTGCCGTTCTCTGGGGTACTGTCGGCCCCAAAAGACTCTGGGGCGTGGGCGGCCAATACTCGGAGACACTCATTGGATTCCCGCTTGGTATCGCCGTGGTGGTAATATTCTGGCTCTTGGGCAAGTATTTCCCCAGAAACCGCGTGATTCGCGCGACACATCCCGTCGCTCTTTTGAATGGAGCCCTTTACTGGGCGCCATACAATCTTTGCTATACTTGGCCGGCTGTGCCCGTTGCGTATATCTCCTGGATCTATGTCAAGAAGCGATTCTTGGCTCTGTGGTCCAAGGTAAGCAAGACACTTGTCATATCCCCATGCCGCGCGCTACATAGAGCTTGCTAACTATCCATCTTTTTGTAGTACAACTTTGTTCTATCTGCCGCCTTCTCTGCCGGCGTCGCCATCTCGGCCACCATCCAATTCTTCTCACTCACGTACCAGGGCATCACGCTCGACTGGTGGGGAAATAGTGCGGTATACATGGGGTGCGAAGGCACAGCCTGCCCTCTTAAAAAGCTGCCTGAGGGACAGTTTTTTGGACCTGCACCTGGCCATTACAACTGAGTTGTTTTGCTCTGGTCAAAAGGGAAGAAGGGGAAGAAGTTCCAGAGAGACGAGGATTTCTCGCCTTATTTTTCTTGAAGAATTTTATAGTGATATCCCTGGTTTCCACAGCTAATGAATTTATATATAGGGAGCACCCCAAGTTTGCTATCCACAATCCCGCGTCTCAAATTGGAAGATACTTGATAGGAAACGATGATAGCAGATACTAGAGGATAAAATTGGAAGATACTTGATAGGAAACGATGAAAGCAGATACTAGAGGAATATGTCCATAGTAGCAGAAAGTAGCGATAATAGCAGAAAGTAGCGATAATAGCAGAAAGTAGCGATAATAGCAGAAAGTAGCGATAATAGCAGAAAGTAGCGATAATAGCAGAAAGTAGCGATAATAGCAGAAAGTAGCGATAATAGCAGAGAGTAGCGATGGTAGTATAGCAACGTATGTATACATAGTTTGATATATAAACAATTATTGCATTCAAAATGCCATTTCGCCCGGTCAAAGGAAAAAAAACATCGTAATCCTCACTCAACTCAACTGAATTCGTCATCAACGGATCCTGGCTCCCACCAAACAAAATTCCCAAGTATGGGGTCAGACACTCGCCGTTGTTGGTCTGCTGTTACATTCTGCGAGATTCCCATGAGAGTAGCCATGCGAACCAACATCATGTCCGGCATCTGCCGAGGTTCCAAACAGGGGTTGACATGCATGATACGCCTAATGTTTGGAGCAATTACGGAGTAGACAGACCCTCAATGACTCGCCACTAACAGACCAAAAAAAAACCCCGAAGCTGCATATTAGCGTAATTACGGATGCTGACTCTTTTGAACAAACGAACATGGTTGATTTTACAGAGCGAGTTACATGCATGTTTAAGCATAGCATTACATTCAAATAACCTTGATTTTACTTCTCGGTGTATTAATATCCCGCGAGTTTCTTGGTCATGGGCAGAGTTTACTTTTGGACGGGCGCTTCGCAGCTTGAGTCGTGCTAGCTCCGGGTTTAGGTCTCATCGTTACTCCACGCACGATTCTACAGGTTTTTCCTTTTCCCTTCTCTCTTTTCATGTATTGCCTTTTATGGCCTGACGGTTCATGGTATATTGTAATTGATTTGTGCTCACGGCGAGCTTTCAAGTCACAGTGACATTTAAAGAGCAGTAGAAGAGCAAGTGGCAAAAGATGCGGGACTGTTTCGGACTGCGCCATGTCAAGCAATAGCGCCGTAACACAGCCAGCCCAGAAAAGGGGCACAAGTCGTGATAGATGTTCGTAAAGCAGGCAATGTCATCAAGTCGCCCAGGAGAGGCAAATACTGTACCAAATCAGGCAGCGAGTAGGCCATTTTCGAGGTCCCTGAGCCCAACCGTCCACTGAATCCAGGGCCCCGTGGCTCGGCGATTGCCTGAATGGGCTCGAGTTAGTGCCGTCTCATCTTGGGACCCGGAGGCGACGGACAAACTGGAGCCACTTGGCCCAGGCCTTGGGTTTGGTTAAAAAAGGGCGCCGTCACCGTTGGAAAACGCGCTTCTGGATTTTTGCCAGACAACTCCTCGTTGCCAGTCGCTCGCTCAATCGTCAAGATCGCTCCCGTGATCGTCCATTCTTTCGTTTGCCGCTAAAACTCAGGCCAGGCCATTGAATCCATTGTCAGCATCAATTTCCCTTGAAGTTCAATCCTCAAAGTCCCACCATGGCTGTTCGATCTCTTGTCGCGACTCTCCTTTTGGCCTCCGCGGCCTTGGGCAAGACTGACCTTGCCGGCTGCACTTACACCGACATCGTCGTCAGGCCCACTGACCGACCTGCCTACGATGCCTATGCCAGCCGCATCTGGTACGTTCCCGGCACTGGCGAGCTCTGCGACTTCCTGGACTGCGGTGGCGGCCGAGCTCCCCCCAAGACCGATGTCCCCGGCTGCCCTCTGTACTCCGGCACCGCGACCTACTCGCCCAGCTACCTCAACCTCCAGACCAAGGCTGCGGCTGCTGGTGAGGGTCAGGCCACTGCCACCGGCTCATCTGGCGCCACAACTACCGGCGAGTCCCAGGTGACGAGCAAGGCCACTACCGCCCCGGCCACGACCGCTCCGGCCACGACCTTGGAGACGACTGTGTCCAAGACGGCCTCTGAGACCGAGTCGGCTGCTCAGACCACCGCCGCCCCCGTCAAGTCGAGCGCCTCAAGCTCATCCACAGTGACCGCTTCCCAGGGCCTGACCACCGGTGCCCCTGGCCGTAACGGCACCGTCACTGGCGCTCACCCAACCAGCACATTTACCACCAACGGCGCCGCTCCCACTGCTGTTGCCATTCTTGGATCCTGCCTGATTGCTGGTGTTGCGGCCTGTGTTGGAATGCTGTAAGGAGATGGCATGTGTTGTCTGCTTGTGAAGGAAATTCCATCACGAGGGCCAAGTCATGTAGAGAAGGAGATGGAGATGGAGGTAGAGATGGATGGGATGGGAATCAATATTCAAGGAAACCCTTCCGTGGGGACTGTTTGACAATATCTGCCTTGCCCTGCACTTGGAAGTGACGCCAATGCAAATGTGCACCAGTGATGTATCGATGTGGTTATGACGTGTAGGTCTGTGTATGTGTTTGAATGCCTGTGAATGAAATCAGCCAATGAATGCGAGTTGCTGTCATCAATGCAAATCGTGATGCAAGTACCTCGTATTTCGTAGTAACAACAGCAAAACCGGAATTATGGATAAACCGAGACATTATGTAAGACAGCATCACGCGCTCCCAATAAGGCTAGCCCCATCACATCACACCAGCTACTGCGCAGTAGATGAGATCTCCCTTTTGAATCTCCCGAGCTGCTCCTCTGCTAAACCACAAGAGGCGCATCTCGTGCAAAGTATCGAAGCGGTGACTGTTAGGGGCTGCGACAAGCCATGCCGTCATACATATCGTCGGAAGAAGAGGCCGCATCCAATTAAGGGGCTGTCGCTGCCTTATCGCGCTGGCAGGTCGTGCAAATAACATTCATACGAGTAACAAACATGCATCTGCAGCTTCAGCTCACCGACCTTCTCAACCCTGAGCAAGGGGCCAGCACAAGGACGCGAGACGAGACAGCAAACACGGACGAAAGCGACAGATAGGTACTCGTACTCGTAGGTCCCTTGCGATATTAAAACCCGTGCGGGCCATCCTCTGTCAAGTCCCGAGGCTTCTCGACCAAGCAAAAGAAGCAAACCAAATCCATGCAGCTTTCTGCGACATCTTATCAACTCGCTCCCCTCACGCCGACAGCCGTATGCGTCGCTAGCCTCTCATTTTCTACCGTTAATCCCCCCTTCCGGTATCTATTCAGTGGTGTCCACCCATGCCGTCAGACCGGTTCGGTAACGCGGTGAAACCCCACACTCCAGCCGGCGTCATCCGCCACCCAAAAGTCCAAGATGCTTGGAGCTTGTGCTGCCAACGACACACCATGAGTATGTAATTATTGCCTAAGAGTTACCCTGTCAGGAAACCATGGCGGTCATGCTACTGGCGGTTGGAGATGCGCGATCTTGTCACGCCTGGTTTGCGAGGCCAGAGTGCCGGGCTCGCCAATGGGCGGTCCGCTGGCTCATCCGGGGGCGGTGTCCATGTGCTGGCTAGCAAACTGAATCGGAGAAGAGAAGTAGAGAAGAAAAGAAGAACAAAGGGCAGAAGAAGGATTCACACGTAATTTCGTATGAGCAACAGGGTCGTCAATCGCAGTACCAGGGCAGTATGCCGTCTCTCGTCTATCGGCCGGAGCAACAGCATCATCACAGGCACAGAGTCCGGAACTACCGCGACCTTCCTCATCCGACTCCGTGCGACCCGCTTCTCCGCCGTTTGACTTGTTTTGCAGCTTGTCTTGAGAATTAAACGCGATCGCCAGCCAGTTAGTGCCAGGCCCACGCAACACGCATCCAATGGGCCCAGAGCCGCCGTCCGAAGCAGTAAGTGCGTGCGTTGCGTGCGCCGCGACGGCTCCGGCGCTGTGCACCTGACCTCGTTCGTTGGGCACTCGTCAATAACACCGTAAAAGAGAGACAATCAATGGATAACGTAAAGGTCCAGATGACACCCTGGTCCATCGCTCCAAAGGGCCGTAGCTAACCGGCTAGTAAACGCCACAGGATTGGCTCGCGATGGAGGTAGCATGTATGGGTCATGGAGCTCCCCCGTGTTTCTAATCTTGGCCATCTATCTAGGTGCTGGCTGGGGGGAATAAAAGAAGCAGGGTGGAAGGCGGGAAGACGGGGAATCTGAAAGCGCCAGGGGGTCCATTGAGAAATAGGATGAGCCGGGGTCAAACTCTCGTCCGCCCAAGTAGACATATATCGTACTCCTGCCGCGCTGCCATCTCCCCCGTCTCCTTCCCACCTTGACCCTCGAAACATCTGTACGCTGTTGAAGAAGAAAAGAAGCAGAAAAGAACAAGTATCAGTACATAAACTACCCAGCCTAGCAAACCCAAGAAGCAAAAGACACACAGACAGCAACCATGGGCTCTCTCGTTTCCTCAATGGGTTCCCAATCCTCAAAGAGCTCCAAGGCCACCAATCCCGAGGGCAAGCCACGGTACTGGTACCGAGACAACTTCTTCCTCACAAACGACAAGGCGTATCTCGAGCCCCAGGCCGTCAATGCCGTCTTCGAATCAGACCTCATGTGGTGGAACGACCCGCTGCCAGAGCAGCAGATGCGCAAGATGCTGTCCAATTGCATGACGATGAGCATATATCATGTCCCCGAGTCGGAGAAACAGATGCAGAGTTCGTCACCCCCATTCTATTTGCCATTCCAGTTGGATGAAATCGTCGCTCGTGGATGAAACACACGGAACCATTTCTTCCACCACTCTCCTGTAGAGTAGAGTATTCAAGCTAACGGCCTCTTCTTTCAACGTGAACAGACAACGGAGCTCCGCGAAGACCATATGGCTCCGATGTAAAACTCGTCGGCCTTGCTCGTGTCGTAACCGACTACGTCACATTCGCCTATCTCACCGACGTCTTCATCATCGAGGAGTTCCAGAGACGCGGACTCGCCAGTTGGATGATGCAAGGCCTCAAAGAAATCGTCGACGAATGGCCCAACCTGCGAGGCCTCGTCCTCATGACACATGACCAGTCCGCCGCCAAAATGTACCAGCGCGAGCTGAAAGCCCTTGACTGGGACCAAGGTCCATCTGCGGGCTTGGTGCTGCTGGAGATGCCGGGCGGCGGAGTCAAGGACATCCCAGAGGATCACAAATGAGACTAGAGCTTCTTACTTTGTCTTGTCTTGTTTCCCCCATTCTTCTTCTTCTTTTTTTTTTTTTTTTATTGTCGCGTGTTTCAGCATTGCATAGTCTCGATCGACAGTCATCGACGAGGCACGGTTAGCTTTTGCATCTTGGGTTTTCTGGGATATTATTGGTTTTTTCTTTCTTTCTTCTCTCTCTTTTATACCTCCCCATGTGTGTCTCTACCTGGTAGTTTTAGATTGGCCAGCCCGCATCTCGAGAGCTCTCTTGTAAGGCGGCGCAATAGGAGGCTGGACGGGATCTAGCGAGACATAGTCTTCAGGCAACTGGTAGGAAGCGTCGGAGTCAAAAGCTGATAGATCGCCGCAAGCGATAAAAGGTGCAATCCATCTTGCTCCATTCTCCTTATGGTTGCCCTCCGTCTCGTCGTAAACTTCCACCTCTGTGATTCCGCCCTCGTGTGATGTCGCTGGCGCTGATTTGACGCTGCAGTCCCATGTCCCCCTGTTTGACTGCATGGTTGCTTCAGCGACAATGGGTAGCTGCATATCCCGCTCCTTCACCAGCCTATCCAATCGCTGCCCTACCCCGAGCGGCTCCTCCAGGCTTGCATGGAAACCCGCCGGCGGCCGGAAGTTCAGGCACACGATGAACGCCTCGACACTGCTCGCCCTGCTACTCCTGGGCTTCGCCACAATGACCTTTTCGAAGAATATCTTGAGTTGCGCGTATAGGATGTCCACGTTCCTTCCCCGGAAGATCTTGGCGACAAACTTGCCGCCCGGCTTCAGCACGCAAAGCGCAAGATTAAGCGCCGCGAAGAGGAGCTGTGATTGGACATAAATATCGAGGTCGTGCAGGCCCGTGACGTCGGGGGCGCCATCGCTGAGGACGAGGTCGACAGGGTGCTGCGCCTGTGTCCCTGCTGCGGTTGCAGGATCGTAAGACGGGTCGAGGGCAGAGAGGAGGAGAGGGACCGTTGCAGGATGCGTAATGTCTGCTCTAAGAGTTGTGATTCCCGCGAGGGGAGAAATAGGCTGGAGATCGATGGAGACGATTTTGACGTCTGGGTTGGCTGCTGTTGTTTCCACTCCGTTTTGCGCGGCATCATGGCTCGTCTCTTTTTCTATAGCCTCCTTCTGCTCAGCTGTGAAGGCCTCGGGGAAGACGCCGAGCATCTGCTGGCGGACTTTGGCGTCGCGATCCTGCCATGCCGAGCGGCCAAACTTCTCGCCCTTGATGAGCACGCGCGAGAGGACTTGCGACCAGGAGCCCGGGGCGGCGCAAAGATCGACGACGCGGGAGACGTTTGAGAAGAGGTCGAATTCTATGACACGAAGCTTGTTTCAGCGTCACGGCCCACGCAATTGGGAGTCTTGTACTCCCAAGGATGAAGGGATCGAGGGGCAGTACCTTCGTCAAGCTGCAGAAGCTTGAACGCACTTCTTGCGCGCCAGCCTTGCTCTTTGGCGAGCCGGTAGTAGGCGTCGCGCTTGTCTTTGGAGGATTTTCCCATTACAGGTATATGTATTATTTCTCTTCTTCTTTTTTGAAACTGAGAAGAATATGGGACGTGGTTGGAGAATCTTTATGCAGACGAAATATTGGATGTGCAACTTTTTTCTGCCCCGCGATGTCACTTTTTGGTGTACCTTTGTGGCATGGTGGGGGTGGATCTTTCCTGGCATGTGAGTGTGAGTCTACCCTGTATCAGGAGAAGAAAATCCCATCATAGTTCCTCATAAAGAGAATAAACCTATAGCCATCTGTTACTTAAATTAAAACGAATATTTTATAACTTAATCTTCTATCACCATTCTATCTAGTAGCCGAGCAGCACAACAATGATAGATGAGCACTTGTCTTCCCGTCATGGTGAGATGACCAACCGCTAAAACTAGTATTAATCGCAGAACTCTTGCATCTATTATGATAAAAGCACCCCTAAACGCTATAACGAAGCTCTTTCATCTTCTAAACAACTCCAAATTCGCCCCCAACAACGTCCAAAGCCTCCCTCAAAAGCGCCAGGACCTTTTCGTCGCCCTGCACCCTCAGTGCCTTCACAATCAAGGGGTACAGCCTCAGCAAGTGTTTTCTGGCTTCGCTTTGTGCCCCCTCAAGAGGGGGTATCGCCTCGCTCAGGCTCTGCAGACTAACCAGCTTTTGCAACGTCCAGAGCAATTCCTTCCTCTGGCTCAGAGGCTGCGGCATCTTGCCTCGGAGCGGCTGATCAGATACATACGCCCGAAGCGTCAACGCACATCGCAGAATCAGGAATGGGGCTGCGGTGCACGCAATGCGAGTTCTTGAAGCAGAATGATCCTCCATGGGCTTGGCAGCAGACGGCTTATGGGCAGCCGGCACGTCTGTTGAGATGAGCAAGAAAAGCTCCTCGAAGGCGACGTAGGCCATCTTTGTACGCTGCGTCGGTGGGACGGAAATTGTGAGTCCGGTCCGTGGCTGGTAAAGCTTAGAAAGACCGGCTCCTCCATCGTGAATGACGGCATTGTCGGCCGATGGAGGTTCATGAATGATTGATGTCTTGAACAGACTCCTAGTATATGCGCCTCGAGTCTCCTCCTTTACCTTTTCTGATCCCATTGACGGGATAATCAGTTCTACCAACTTGTGGAGCCATGCAATATCTGCCGCTTCATCTTCCGCAATGCTTGTTCCAGGGGGTGGATTGCCGCAATCTGCACTCATAATACCATCCGCAATCTCGGCAATTAGCTGCCAAATGCCTTGGATTGTATCCGTGGGTATGTTTAGATCGTCAAGCTTTGACAAAGTCGCCTCTATGATTACCAAAGCTGTTGAGGTCGCTAGCTTCCAGGGTTGGACTGACCTCGTAGTAATGGGGAACTGATATTTGAGAGCAATAGGTCTGAGAAGGGCAGATAAAGCTGCGCTAATTGACCCGCTCGTATAGATATCAGTATCGGTTGAGTGGCTCACCACGAGGCCCTCCAACATTTGCATACTGGCTTTCGACATTGCAACATATGTCCTTTTTGAAGGAGGCTGAGATTCATAATCTTGGTCGTAAGCCAAAGTAACAAACTCAGAGACCTGCTTGATCAATGCCGATGGAACGCCGCCAATGTCAGTTCGAATCATTTTCACGGCATCCAACACCTGTGACTGAAGCTGCGTCAGATTGTCAATATCTGTAGCATAACTTCCCACGGATGCTTCCTCAACGGTATGACGCAGTAAGCCAAGGATTCGCTGGACTCTCTCCACCGTTATATCAGACTTGATTAGCCTGTAAACTTCACGAAGAGCGGCCACGTAGGCAGTTAGACAATTTTGGTTGTCTTGAGCTTTTCCGCTGAGGGATTTTGTGATTGGGATACCTCGGGACCACAAGTCCCACGCGAACCTGACTGTTGTCTCGTTGAAGATGGGCTTTTCCTCATTTCCTGACTGAGATAGCACATGCCCTAAGGTCTTAAAAGTTGCCGTATTGATATCAAGGACCTTGAAATCAAGCAACGTAGCTAGATGCCCAAGCAGCTCATTCCAGAGCTCGTTAAAAGATGAGTGCGCTGTAAGTACTTCAAGGTTGTTCCCGAGCAAAGTTGATATGCCATTCAGCACAACGACTGCAGTATCATGCCACTCAGTCCTATCGCTTTCATCCACTTCTTCGTCCTGAGTGGTTCTCAGCTCTTCTTCAAGAGAGGCCAACAGCTTGAAAACCACAGATTTGATGCATATTGACCATGCTTCAGGGCTGAGCCTCTCGCCGTAGGCATCAAAGATGCGGAGGAGAGTTTGAATCGCCGTGTTACGAAGCTCAACTCTGTCATCAGAAGCGACAGCCGTGAGCCTTAATAGCAACAGCATCCACAACGCTGCGTCGGATCCTCGGCTGCCGTGATCTGCTGCCAGGTGCTCTAGCGCGTCTACTTCAGCATCTTGGAACAAGTCGATCGTAATATCAAGCGACTTGTCCTTGCCAGATAGAAAGTCGGAAAGAGCCCAGAAAAAGGTCACGGTCTAAGATAAAGTTCCCATTAGCAATATGATCAATGAGCTCTAATAAGCCAAGTCTTACCGTCAGTGCAATGTTGAGATCGTCATCTTGAGAGCAGAATTTGTAAAGCGTGTCGACCAAAATTAAGAAACAAGAGTTGGGTAATGAAGGTAGGAAATCCGAGCAGATCAGCTGAAGTGAGCTAAAAGAAGACCGTACAAGCTTCGACGATCGTGTACCGAGGTTTCGAGCACTGATGGTTGATTCGTGATCCTCCAAATCAGTTTCTTTTGTTGTAAAAACGCTTCCAATAATGTCAAACGTTACGTCCCAGCCGCTGACGAGAGTTTGCCCGCAGTCCTCGATAACGCCTCGCAAACCGTCAAGAATAATTCTATGAATATCAATATCGGTCGTAGCATTTGCAACAGAGATGTCCCGACCACCCTTCTGTAAAGGTTTCAACGAGTCTCGAAGGGCACCCAATAACCGAAGTTGAATCGTTCCGCGAATATCGGGTGGGAGGGTACCTGCAGCGTTAGCCGCTTCGAGCACCAGCTTAGCCAGGATCTCAGAGGCTCTTGTTCTGACTGATGCACTGATAGGACTCGAGTCTAACATCTGAATTAGCTTGTTCACCAACAGATCCCAGCCTGACTCCTTCGGATCATATGCCAACAGCCGCTCTAGATTAATCATGGCAATTTCTCCAAGTTTTGCTAGCGCAAACTGAAGTTCTTGATTGGATGCTGTCGACTGGCCAGAGAAGCTAAGTACCCGCCGATGTTGACCAGATGAGCTTCTCGCGTGCTGGCCCTGCCTTGTTTGCTCTTTGTTGTCTGTATTAGAATTTGCCTCGCCTTCATCTGGTAGCAAGCCGCATATGGCCTGAACCACTTCCACGAAAGACTCATTGGGGAAGTCAATGCTACTTTCAATTAGTCTGGACGCAGCTGTTTCAACAGATCGGACTTCGCTGCCGAAATTGGCCATGAGGGAATTCGCTTCTGATTCACTTTGATAATCCTGCCCGCCGCGACTTATAGATTGGGTTCTCCCGGGAGCCTTCCCCGTAACATAGAGCACAAAGTCTGCCTGTTGTAAAGTCTCAAGTATGATGCCCCAAGCAAGTCCAAGCGTCGGACCAAGGGCAATACCTAGATTAAGCAGGGCTCGCAGACAGAGGAGGTTCCGTGTATTTAGAGTTATCGATGCATCCATAGGCCCTTGCCGCTGTCTTTCCGTAGGGCTAGACACTTGCGTCAAGTTTTCGACGCTCAAGAGGCCTCGAGCATTGCTGAAAACGCTATTCGATGTTTCCGTCGGAGTAGTGGCTATAGATCGCGACTGCCCAGCGTTGAAGCACGCACTTAAAACATTGGGAGGCACTGCAGCTTTTCCAAGAGTAGACAAAAAGGCGTCTCGTGGCGTTGGGAGTTGCAATAATCCTGCCACATGAGCAAATCTCTGGAATGCTCGAACCAAGCCGTGGTAATACTCTGAATCCAAGGCAGCATATAAAAAGGTTGAGCAAGTTGCCAGGATAGCTGGCCAACACTCATTGACGATGTTAGAACACACCTTGACTTCGGAATAGGCAGGGTGATCTTCCAGTTCCAATGGATTGATTGGTACAGGGTTCTTCTTAAATGAGGCTGACCGCTCTCGCAAACCTCCGTGAGAAGGACCTTCAGCCTCCAGCTGAGATGGAGCAGGTGAGCTACGCCCCATATCCTGCTTTGAGGCCTTTTTCCGAGCTCGAGTCTCATTAGGGACTGTGAGCGGTAGAATAAACTTGGCAAGCCCATCTGATAGAGATGATAGACAAGCCAATATCAAACTGTAAATGTACGACTCAGGAATCGCTGGGGCCTCTGCTTTGTCCAGCTGATCTATACACGGAACTCGAACGGAGCTCCACGTTACGCTGATGCCAATATTGGAGGTCTCTGACCCAACAGAGCTGCTGATGATTCCAGTCACACTAGAAGCTTCGATCAATGCTTGGTCTGTAGACAAGCCAGAGCTACCAGATGGATCTGCGACCGGTATTGTAGATTGGTGACCTAGGCCAATGACTGCGGGCTTCTCAGTGCTGAGTCGAACGAAAGTCGCAATAAGTGTTTTAATGATGTCCTTCTCGCCCTCCTTTGCGTCGTACATGGCGAATATGCGACGCACAAGAGCATGTTCGGCAAATATGCCACGAAATACCTCCATGCATAACGCCCGCTTCCAGATGGTGGTATCTTGGTCCAAGAGGATTGTAAGAAGCGAAAGTGCATCACCACACTCTGAAGGTAAGATGCTGATATGGCGGCGCAATAGGGTATAGAGGATGCGAACGAGCCTCACAGTTGTGGCGAATGACGGTTTGCCCTTGAGTGCGCTCATCAAAAGAGGCATCACGCGATCGCGAAGAATATGGGCTTGTTCAGGGTGGCTGATAAAGACACTCGCGTGGTTTGTGATGACCGACTCAATGAGCTCTAGCCCGAATGTTTGTTGTAAGCCAGAGAAACGCAGGAATTCGGACCGCTGATTTTCTGTCAGGAGACATAGGTCATTGAATATCTAGCACTGTTAGCTTCAACGCTCAATGCATTTCTGGATGGATAAGTTGCTAACACGATAGGCATCTAACGCGGCTGCGCGGAGTTCTACTTTGCCGTCGGCCGATGGTGCCTCGCCTGCGATAGGGGCATCACCTCCATTCTCTATACAAGCGTCAGGATATGCATGCTGATGGCCGTATGAAAGAACTCACTATCTTCAGCGACTACTTTGTCAAAAACCGAAACGACAAGCTGCTGGAGAGTGGCAGCTGAGGTATTATTCACAATGGCATTCTTGCTACTTTGCAGGATGAAGCAGATATTCAGAGCAGTCACAAGAAGATTGCCATTCAAATCTGCAGAGTAGTTTTGCAACAGCGAAGGCAACGCTTGCAATATCTTTAATTGCACGTCAAGCCCAGCCGAGGATGCTTGCATCAACGCCTCCAAGACCTGGTTGAGCTTTGATCTGGGCAGCGCCTTGGCAACAATAAGCCTCTGCAGACAGACGATTGCAATGCCGGTGAACTTTGCATTCTTGGTGCCACACGCGATGATGAAGGGATTCACAAAGCTGGGCTTTTGCGAGAGCACTGGGGATTCAATGTCAACGAGATGTCACTTGGTCTTAGAAGGATCCACTGGCGCATACACTCAGGAGCTGCCGTTTCGGAGACATTGCCAAGGCTCTTCAGCTCTTCCAAAGATCTTTCGGCCGCCTAGAAGAGACAAGGAAGTGAGTTGATGCGCAAACAAAGGTCCCGGCTGAAGAATGAGTGCGTACTTGTCGAAGGTCATTGTGCTTCCTCTTGCTCTCCTGAATGAGATTAGCTAGCTCCGTGGCCAGAAGCTGCGTCGTCATCTTGGGTCCAGCCGAATAATCTGCCCATGGGCAATTAACGTACGGGCGCCGTTTATATCGCTTTCATACAGCTTCAGCGTCGTAATGATGAGGGAACACCGCGGTTTCATACTCCTCGCTCCAATCAGATCTCATTCATGACCGAGGACAGCGCATCAATAGTGTGTATAGGTGTTATGCTTGGTGCAGCATCAAGCCGGCAGAACTGGCTCACCGCCTTTCCGCTTATTGCCAGTTTAGTACTAGTTGCATGGGGACTAGCGCACGGGATACTCTTCTGGGCTATCGATGTATTAGATAGGTATTATACGGAGTACGGAGTACGGCTGCCTTCAATCCTCTTTGTGTACTGAAAATGTCATGCTGAAATATATATAATTAATTCAAATATCTTCTTATTTTTCCCCTTCCAGCTTAAATAGCTATAGCTTTATAATAATAGAATTTCCTGAATCATATAGCTGGTCATGTTATATACATGTACATATTGGTACCTACACGGAGAGAGCAGCCGTGAGTCACCCGCCAAGAATTTGCCTCATGTGTACATATTGCTCTCTGTCTTTTTATTGTGCTAAATATTCAAACATCGCAGTGTGCCCCTTGCGCCCAATATATTTCGTTTTCTGTAACCATAAGTCATCCAATCATCCCCTCGTCCGCTCCCTCAATCAAGTCTTATTGCAGCACTTGGTAGTTGCAGCATCGTTTGTGTGGGTTAGCCTGGTATGAAATACTCCCTCCAGCACTGAGACGCGCAGATCTGAGGCAGAACCTGCTCTGCGTAAAGGGCCTCAGCAGTTTAAGCAATGAAGAAGCTTCTGGTTGTACCCTAGATAGCCAGGACTTGTGTCGAATACCCATACGGAGATCAATCTAACCATCCTTGACAATTCGAAAAATACTTTCTCTCAAAAAAGGAATTTGGTGCACCTAATTATCCCAAGCATCGGTTGGTCGAGTATCCAATCGTCGCCATCCAAGACAAACAGCTTCAAAAAATATTAGCAGAGCTTTCAGAATCCGAAAATGTGCCTTCACATACTAAAGTGCTAAACCAATCAAATAATATCCATCTAGTCATTTTAGACGGGAACATTGGTGAAAAGGTATGACACCGATTCGCCATTGTGGGTTCGTCGAATAGCCTAAGAGAAGTTAACATCTATAAAAAAGGCGTATTCAGTAGAGATGAGCGTACCTCAGCAAGCGTGCCAGACACATCGATGACTTTGAGCTTAGGGCATCGCTCAGTTTTGTCGCCAACTACATCACATATGGTTAGGCTATAGATAATTGCACGAGGGGAATTTGATAAGACCTACGAGGGACAGCTAATTACATGTCAGTAATGCATTCATCAGAATAGAGAACAGTTTCATTCAAGGTCACTTACTGTTGGTGACGACAAGACCGGACAAATGAGAGTTGTTAATTGTGTCAATGGCAGTCCCGCTGAGGATGCCATGGGTGACAATAGCGAACACTTGGCGAGCACCGTGGTTGTTGAGGGTTTCCGCCGCCTTAGCCAGCTATTGTAACACCATTAGTTGCATGATTATGAGATTGGGAGATTGGTATAGTCACTTACAGTTCCACAGGTGTCGGCCATGTCATCCACAAGGATAGCCACCTTGTCCTGAACATCACCGACAAGCACCATGCGACCAACAACATTAGGTCGCGGGCGCTCCTTGTGGATCAGAGCAAATCCGGTGTTGAGACGGTCTGCAAGCGAGGTGGCGCGCTTCGCACCGCCAGCATCAGGAGAGACGATGACGCAGTTCTCAACGTCCAGATTCTCACTGATCCACCGCAGGACGGATGGCTCAGCATACAGGTTATCTACAGGAACATTGAAGAACCCCTGGATCTGTGAGGCATGCAGGTCCATAGTTATGATATGGTTCTAGCGCATGTTAGCTTCTTGATCAGAATCAAAAAGAGGCTGGTTTAACGCACGCAGCCGGACACCTGCAGCATGTTTGCAATCAGCCTAGCGCTGATGGGCGCACGGGACTTGTCCTTCTTGTCCTGGCGAGCGTAGGGGTAATTGGGAATGACGGCCGTGATACGTCTAGCAGAGGCAGTGCGGCAGGCGTGAATCATGATGAGCAGCTCCATGAGGCCATCGTTGACATCACCCGGCGCCGTCGACTGAAGGATGAAGACGTCTTCGTCTCTCACGGACTCTCCAATAGAAACACTAGTCTCCTGGTTGGAGTAGTTGAGGCTCATGGTGTTGGCGATATTGATGCCAAGTCTGCCGCAGAATCAGTCAAGTGACGATTGGCGCTATTTGTCTCATATCTCGTTCAACGACCATCTTGCGAGACATACCGACTAGCCACCAGAGCACTGAGCTCTGGGTGGGAGCTCCCAGAGATAAGCTTGATCTCGTTTGCCATTTGGTCCAGCATTGTTAATGAGGATATCAGAAGTCCCTTCTGCAGGAGAGAGAAAAAAAGTAAGAGAAAAAAAAAAGAGTGGGGACGAGGAGGATTGGGTGGTGTGCAGAGAAAAGAAGGATGAGTCTTAATTCTCGATATGATAGAATTAAAGAAGAAGCAAAATATGCTCGCTGCCGATGGTAGAAGGCGCCGTTATATGGGGTTTGAAGTTGAAATCTGTATGCCTCCCTGCTAAATTGACTTTTTTCGATGAAAGTTTGCACAGCTGAGACCGGTACCCAGTACCCAGTACATGAGTTACCTAACGCAAGAGTCATGACGCTTGGGGCAGTCATGTGACAGCCGGTTACGCCTCATTTGCACTGTACGAATTGCCGAGCGCCACTATAGAGATTGAGTGCGGAGTTTGAGCCTATCACGTAAATTAACCGCACAGTTACATCGACGATAACGAAGCTTCCTTTGAACCGCGAAATTCGGAAACATTCTTACCGGGGTGACGGAGACTAATGATGTGATAATTGATATTTCTCCTGAATTTTTTTTACAAGATCCTTCTCGTTTTATGATCTTTGACTCTGTAGACAACAGCAACTCGATGAGAAATATAAGATGCAAGCTGCAATTCGGAGCATGCCGTGAGATGTTCGGCAAAGATTCCATGACGGCACCGAATTGAATCCATCAAGAGTCAAATGACAGGCCAATTCATCGATGCTAGCTTTGGCTTTATCAGTTGAATATACAGTACTATTTACAGTGCTACGCAGGAGTATACAAGATATCTATATGTGCCTTTCTATTTTACAGGGCATAGTGTGTTGTCATAATTGCGTCTTTCGTCATGCAGTCTCAATCTCATCAACCTCCGCGGCCCAGCGCTACTGACATGATGGCTTGCTTTTCTCTACGCGAAGATTCACTGGATAGTCGCCCGTTGAGGATGCTCATCACGGCCACGGGCACGCGGCATTCGTCTTGGGCTCAACCGCTCGTGGTGCGGCTTTCCAAAGACCGTCGTATAGAGATGAGAGCGGTGGTTGATGATCCATCACCAAGGTTAAATCAGCTCATTATTACCATCCAAAATTCGCCCATAGCCCAGGAACAAGCCGGCCCAGAAGATGTATCTTCTAGGCGAACTGGGCTAAACATACACGACCTGGTCGAATGGGCCGATCTCTTAGTTTGTGTGCCGCTGGATGTCAAAAAAATTGAAGCTCTGTTAGCCGGCGAAGGTGACACTTTTCTTGATGACCTCCTGAGGAGCTGGAATGAGGGTCAGAAAGGTTGTATCATGGTTCCTGGAATGGACGACAACGCATGGTTAAATCCTCTAGTCCAGCAGCAATTGGGCGAAGTTCAGAGAAAGTGGCCCTGTATCCGTGTGATGCAGCCTATACTATGGCACTACGAAGATGCAGCGCATCCGCAGCAAGCAACGAACTGGAGTGGATTCAGAGACTTGCTAGATCTTATCCAAAATCAGGCCGATCTATTAAATCTCGGTCGGGATGGGGAGGCCACTACGGGGGTCATTGCCATATCCGACGATGATGCGCGAGCATCGCCAGGGCTACCATTCGAGTTATGGAGCAAAGTGTTAAGTTTCACGGGTGATTGGGAGCTGGCTGCTGCACTGGGTATCAGCACCAGTCTGCCCGTACCAACAGAATGGAATACCCGAGCCGAAGATTTGAGTGATCCTTTACTCATCTACTCACATGAGCTCGAGCGGACGGTCCTCACATGCAACACGGCTGCTATTTGTCGAAAGTTATCACAGGCACCAGCAGATTTTCAGATTTTACCAGTTCTGGTTGTGAAACTCGTCACACGATTCGCGTTAGTTGAAGTGCTCACTTTCCTCGAGAGCCACCATCCTCAGCTGTTCAAAGCATTTGATGGGGCTTTTCTTCCAACTAAAGCGTCTGCATATTATCCTCAGGTCAAAGTCTTAGACTATTGGAAGAATAGTCCTCATTTTCAAAGTCGGCATGTTTACGATACCGAGGCGATAGATGGCGCATCAAAGAATGGCCACGTGCATATACTACAGTGGTGGAAGCAATCGGAGTTACCGTTATTATATACCAAGGTCTCACTTGAACAAGCGAGCGGCAATGGCCTCATTTCGGTCCTTGAATGGTGGCGCGATGCTGCCGCCTTAGACCACAACATTGTCTTGAAGCCTGGCAGGTCGCTGTTATGGGCTGCGACGAAAGGCCAGCCAGATGTGCTGCGATGGTGGCATGCTTCTGGTATTCAAATGGGATACAGTGGTGGCGTGGCTTTTACAGCTAGTCGGTGGGGACATGTCCATGTCTTGGAGACCTGGCGAAAGCTGCAAGGCGATGACAATGTCGTATTTGATGCCGAGGAAGTCATATTCATCGCAACAGCTCGCCAGCACGTGGAAGCCCTCGAGTGGTGGCGCCAGTTTGCCCGGGGTATGCTCGATGGCATGAATGGGCGAGGAGTCAAAGTCAAGTTTCGAACGCGAAGAATCCAAGAGGCTGTTGAATCTGCTCCCAAGGCTCAAGAATGGTGGTTTCGTTATAGACTAAGTATTGGGAAGGATCAGGATTGGTGGCCTCTTTTCTTGCGTTTCTGAACATTACGACGGGTTACACCAGCATGATATCCTATTTAAACCATAATGGTGGACTTCAAAAAAATTTTTTTAAATTTTTTTTTAAATTTTTTTTTTAAAT
This sequence comes from Trichoderma virens Gv29-8, assembly GCF_000170995.1. NCBI lineage: Eukaryota > Fungi > Ascomycota > Sordariomycetes > Hypocreales > Hypocreaceae > Trichoderma > Trichoderma virens. Next base: position 2,491,253 of record NW_014013745.1, on the reverse strand, counting down.
TTTTTTTTCATTTTTTTCATAAATGCTCTTATATGAAGACGTCGGGGGTAGTATCAGCACAAGGGGCATCGAGCCAGATTTTTAGGGGGTTTGTTGATCAAAGCGTTTGAGAGAGAGAGCTCAGACATGTAAGTACATGTATACCGCCGGTAGTAATGAAACTTGATGTTACCCCAGGACTTGTGATTTCGGATATTATAGCGCTGTTGTCTGTCAAAATTTTATGATTCCCCATTTTATCACATATCCTGGCATGTAACAGCTGTCAGATGTAGAACTAATGAGTCGAGGCACCTCGGTTTGTGGCGAGCGAGGACGCAAATAATGGACCAATTCCCACCGTAGCGGCCTCCACTCTGGGATTGAGTCATTCACGCAATGAATGCCCTGCACTCCGTACAGTATTCTGGCTTCCCTAAGACATCAGGCTACTAGAAATTAAAATGAGCTCGAGGGGCTAAGCTGTGGCTGACTGAGACTTGAGACCACACTGATCACATTGAACTCATGGCACAGTCTAAGGATCGTATAGACTAGCACTCTCCTCCGGATTTGTACAAGTACAGCAACAAAACAGAAAAGAAAAACAGGGCGAGTCCGACAAAAGGGAAAGACAGACAAAGATGCATGTTGTGAACGGACCAGTCAAAGGTACGTGCAGCAATAGATCGATCCCATTCCGGCAAGTCAGCGGGCTCCGCATTGAGCCGTAATTATTTGGACATGGATAAGGGGACGAATCACGCGCACGAACAGACAAGGAAAAAGAAAATGACGTCGGAGATGTACGAGTACGCGGTAGTGTCGGTGATAGACGACCAGATTGTTTTACTTTTGTTGCTGTCTTGTGGCAACGACTGAGATTCATGTCGATACAAGTGTTGACACAGATCCTGGGAGGTAGAATGAACCACGCCACACCTTTTCCCTTGAGGCGATGTCACCGGATTTTAAATTGGAGGCTTGGGTTGTAGAATGCTAGTACAAAACAATGAATGTTTCCTGTTTCAGTCGAACGGCAAAGGAAACGGGGTTAACGGCGGACAACCCGATCGTAGCGGGCTGAGGTTTGCGGGATGAAACATTGAACATTCAACTTACCAGGACAAACAAGCAGCCTCAACAATTGATGATGATGATGATGCATATATTTAGCATCAGCAATGCTTATCACGGCAGCCAGCAAGCGCTGACTATGTCATATCTTAGGCAGCTTGGCACCTGGTTGATGCATTTGATCCTTTATGTTGTCGGGGGACTTGGCCATCTTCCACAAGAGGACTGGCGATCTGCCGTGTTCCCTTGCCCTGTGAGGATCAAGCTTGCGTTTCCCTGCATATAACACACATTTATCGAATGTTCCCTGTACTGAACCCTAGGTACGTACGTGTTTGCAGGCATTTCTGCCTCGTATTGCGAGGAGTATGTCATACCTCGCTAGCAGACAAAGGAACAGCAATTTATTAGCCCAACACATCCCGGCGGCCATCGTTAATCTCATCGGGCGAGATTATTGACTCCACGAACAGGTACGGAGTAAACTTACCTAATTCGAACAATGGGGCAGACGGAATATGATTATCACAGCCACTACAGTTCAGTACGCCAACTTTGCGGTTGGTGAGATTGACGGAACTGCCGATACGGCAATTGACGGACGGGCATTAAAGGCATGGACCCAATGAGACGCTGAGCCACGAGAGCTGATGCTCCATTCCTACTGCCAACCGGATAGCTTACACGGATGGGGAGAGACACGTGGGCGCCCCAGACTCAAGGCAGGCGGACGAGGGGGCATGCCTGTATTCAATTTCCCTGCAGAAGCAGGAGGATGAATGATGTTTGCGGTGAGATGTCTCAGTTTTTGTTATCGTGTGAATCAGATGGCGTAATCAGCGTCAGATACATGAAGTACATGCGAAGTACTGCGTGTAAAACTGGCGGTATGTGTACAGACATGGGCATCTGTTGGGAGGAGCCGAGTCAATATCAGACAGCTCCGCAACAGCTGATTTGGGGGCGGCATCCCTCTTCTTGTATCTTGTGTGCGTGTACCAGATAAAGTACTGCGGGTATAGGTATAGGTACGATACAGATAAAGCCGGGCAATCATCGCGAGAAGTTGCAGCGGTGAGGTTCCAACGCATGAGAGACAAGGTCATTTGACTGGAATTGCTGATTGATCAAACAAACTTTGGCCATCTTCCAGTGGCTTTCAGCGGTTCTTCTAGGCTTTTCGGCGCGCCAAGGCCCTGGCAGTAGCCCCTACCTGCCCATGAACGGCCCGTGCAGGGGATGTCCGCCGACCTCAGGCCCAAGGACGGGCCTAAGAAGGGGAACCCCTGCTTGTCGCTGGTCTTGACTTCATTTCTCATTTCCCATTTCTGCGCTGCTCGCTCGTTGCCACCAACCGAGAGTCATCACATTGCTCGCCATGTGTCGCATCGCACTGCAGAAAGGCTGAGAAGCTCCAGCCAGCCCCCAAAGACGGGTCCCCGCGGAAATTAGACAGCCAATGCCTGGTCAGCAGGCGACACCGACTCGATCGACTGGGATGCAATCGCGTGCACAGTCGCGGGCCGAGAGGAAGAAGCAGACAGATGGGCCAAGCAAGCCTAGACGCACAGTGGTGATACGAGCCGATTTCACGCCTTCAAGTCATTGCGTGCTTGCTTTGATTGCCTTCGCTCCAAGTCACCACAGCCGCACAGGAAACTCTGCAAGCCCACGGTGCCCGGACCAGGTGGTGACAGGGAGACAGAGACTGCATGGGTCTGCTGCCGTGGAGATCGTGGCTAGCGTCACCCCAACATGGCCTCAGTCCGAGATGATTTGAGAGGTGGCCGCTTCGGCTTCACAGGCGCCAAGTACGAGTACCGACGCAAAGCATTGATGGAATGCACAAGCCCGTGCTGCCCCAAGGAGCTGTTGCTCCCGACGAGGGGGATTCAGGTGAGCTGAATGGCCACGTCCCAGAAGTTCTTACACGTCCTTAGCACCGAACCGAAAAGCAGACGCTACTCCAGTAGTACGGAGTCCAGCAGCAGCACCGCGGATGTGGTTGTAGTGCAAAGTACTTGCATGCTGGTACTCCGTACAGGTGGTATCACCACTGCAGTACTGCCGGTCAATTGCCTTCCAGCCTGCAGCGGGAAGCAGTAGCTCGACAAACCCTTGCCTTTGAGGAGACGATGGTGTTGCATCCAAGTCGGTGATCCGTCGCCAGGCCCTGCAAGGTTGTCGACATCGTCTGAGACTCCCATATTGCTGTCGACGGCAGCGCTATTTCCCTCCCCTCGTGATTCAGCCATGCCTGCTTCTCTCGCTTGTTCTTCCTATTGCGACGAAGGGAAACAGAAGAAGAAGAAGAACAGCGAAAGGCCCACTGTCGGCCGCCGGCTTCAACCTTCACCCGCAATCGCATCATTTCCCGAACCGTTTCTCTTTGCTCTATCAGCCGGAGCACGTACCTCCAACTAAGTGCTATGTATATGACAAGCACGCACGGCCAGACGAGCTTGACAATTACCCACGGCCTTATCCTCACATCTTGCTCGCCCTGGTCATTTTGATCGGCTGGTCGCATTGGCTATATTGCTCCAGGTAATTAGACTGTGGAGACTGGCTGCGGATTCTGCAGTGGCCTAATCCAGCATGGCAGAACACTAGACCTCGCTTCACCACATCCCAGGCGGTACCCGCAGCTTTTGTTCATTTACACGAGAGCCCCCATTCCCGATCTTGCTTGTCTCTTTTACAAACTTGCATCTTTCCCCGCCATTACCACGCGCCTCCCAGCCAGAGAAATCGTGTGCTCTGCTGCGTCGTCTTCTTTGCTTCTTCGCCTTGCGGTGTCTCCCACGGCCAAAGCAAGGCGAAAATACGCGATAAACGACCGGGGTTCACTGGCAAGCGGAATACGCGAACGACAAAATCATCGCCAGAGTTCCGTTTTCTGCGATTGCGAATTCACCGACGTAACCACTTCACACTCTCGACGTTTCAACCGAATTCCTGGTATCCTTGTGGATTAGAATACAGCTGCACAACTCAATTCGGCTCTTACATACGTTATTTAAAACATATTGTCAGATGACGGAGTAATAGTGTTTCAATTACCAGGGTTGGGACGGAACTTTTTTTTTTTTTTTTTCTTCTTTCCTTTTTTTATCCAGGCGCTTTGGGGGAAATCTTACAGGATGAGGAAGTTCAACTTTTCCAGGCCGGCACGTAAGAAGCCGCAGGAGCCTCCGCCGCCAATGCCCGCGATGCCTATGAGCAAAGCCCATAAAATCTTGGGTTCAACGCCGCTCAGCATCGACCCTTCTTCAATTCATGACGCCCCGCCGCCAACCGTGAGTGTTGGTATGTACGAAGACAATACCCTAAACGATATGGATTTGAATCTACGGCAAACAAGGATGACAAGAGCTGATGATGATCGGAGAAAAGAGCGCGGACCGTCCCCATCAAATCTGAGGCTGAGTGCCCTTACCGATAACATGAACTTTGGGGGAAAGCATTCGTCCGGTACTCTCAAGAAAGCCCAGTCGTCTTCTACTATCAAATCTTGGCACGACAAGTCAAAGCACTCCCGTTCTCTTTCCCGACAGGCCTCGATCCCGCTCATGAATACTGCCCTTTCATCAAACCCACATACTTTTTCAGATGTCGACGATACTGCCAAGCTAAGGAAGAAGCCCCCGAAACTCGACTTTGCGGCAATGGGACCGTCTCCCCGGGTGTCAAGAAAAGAGCCGGAGGCATTCAATCCCAGTGCATCTAACAATTCGATCAAGACCCCGACGGTATCGTCTCCATATTCCACCGCGTCCCATCGGCAGAGTGATCTACGGGGCATGTTCAAACGACGAACAAAGGACAGTTTCCGGTCTTTTGTGCATGATGCCTCGCCATCAAATGCTGCAGAAGCCCGTCGAATGACGACACAGCTTTCAGACAACGGGCTTTCTACGTTATATGACCACTATGAGCAGATGACCTTCCGACATGCTATTGACGATGACCCCGACGTCATGAGTAGCCCTGTCTACAAGAAGGGCCCAACTGACGGCCACAGCCAGGGTGAATCTGAATGGCGGGAACCACAGGGACGACAGAATCTCGATTGGCTTCACAAGCCGCTCAACGAATCGCACGAGTCGAAGGCAGTGGCCCATTCGGAATACTCATCATCTCCAGGTGATGGTGCTAGAAGTGTTTCAAGCAGACATACCCGAACTTCTAGGGCGTCTAGGCAGACCGACAGCGGCCTCCTCCAGGAAGCTGACTTCCATGACAAAAGCGTGTTGCTTTTGTCGTCCGACTCGGAAGAGGACGACGACGACGAGAAGTCCTCGACTAGAGACCACGTCCCTCTTCCCACGCGGCCATTACCAGAACCACCAAGTCAGAGACAATCGAGATCGTCACGATCACGACAGGTTTCAGGGCATGAATCGGGTGCTCTGCAGAACAAGAAGACGAGCTTCGCGCCATCCAACACCTATATCGCTATCCCCAGCGCCGAGAGAAAACGACTGTCACCATCTCCTTCTCGGCTGCACCCGCCTTTTAGAGACGGCTCCCGCTCTTCCTCGCCCAAGCCCTCAGTTGGATCTACGAACTCGACACGGTCCGGTTTAACTAGCCAAATCGGTTACGGCGCAGAAGACTCCGTTCCTACGACAGTTTTGCCGGCTCGCCGCCCATCCCAAGCGGAATTGGATCGGCAAAAGGCATTGGCAGCACTAACCAGTGGCTCTGGTCCTTCGTTGCGCCGGGTATCTGCAGCAACGTCATCAGACCAGCCCGATCAAGAACCAACACCACCACTGAGTCCCTCCTCGGTCAACTTTTATCTACGATCCGCCCGATCATCTATCGATGATTCCAATAGCCAAGGCCGCATCATGGCCCTTACTCGTCAAGAGGAGATGCTGATATCAGCCCTCCGCAAGAAAACACAAGCAATGCGTGAAAAATCGCAGCTTGGTTCTGCAAACAAATCCCAGTCGGATAGCCGTCCAGGCCGAAGACATGTCTCAAGTCCATCTCAAGTAATGGTGACGGATTCGATGCTCGACTTCGACTTCCCCGCGCCCCCATCTCACGGGTCGAGGAATCGGCAATCTGGGGCAAGTTCGATGTTGAGTGCACCCATTACGGAGCACCATTTTGGTGAAGATGAGCCCTACCGAGCACCTTCTCGTTTGACCGCGGACACTGGATCCGAAAGAGCGTCTTTCGTCTCTTCCATTCGTGGTCCAGAAGAGTTCGGTGAACAGCAGGATGTCCTGGTGTATCTTGACCAAAGCAAGCACGCCAGCGGTCAATGGAGTCAGACTGGAGGCGACGGTCAGGCTCTTGATGAGGCAGCCATGTCGTCAGGCTTTCACGCCGTTTCGTGGGATTACCCAGAGGACAAACGCACATCCAAGCTCAAGGGTAGAGCAACATCACGGCAGCAAATGCAAGCCGAGTGCATGTCCCCTTCCAAGCTTACCAGGCTCTCCGAGGATGGCGGCGAAGACGTACCCCGACCAGACAGCCCGATATCCAACGACACATTCCAACCGCGGCAGCAGCGCCGTGCTGTGCTCAATACAGCCCGTCTGAGTGCCGTCGGATTCGTGCGAAAAGATCCTGAGTTGGGGTGGTGGGGAGATGACGACTGAACGAACTCTTCGCAACCTCGCCTTCACTCTCCTATGTGCGATTATGCATTCTGCTTTTCGAGATTATGAACTGTTTCGTATTATCACAAACTACAACAAAGTATCTTCCGATTCATTACTACGCCACACAATTTTTACTATCTGCTACACCCTTTTAATATCATTTTTTCCTTTTATGTCGAACATTGCTATATAATATGGGTTGGTTGTCACTATCTTGCCGGCAAACACAGGCAAACTGATACCTGGAGCAAACTGCGTTATTGGGGAGAATCATCCTTCGTGTTCATCCTTTTTCCCTTTTCATTTTCTTTTCATTTTCCATCTTTCTTATCTATTTATATATGCATGACAGGGGATAGAATGGAGCGAAACAAAAGAAATACTGGTTGGATTAATGGTTGGAGCAAGCGGGAAGGAAGGTTGAGAAAACGGTATGGAATGAATGGGTGTCTGTGGAGAGTACGGGATTTCATGTGTTTGCTCATATAACGTCAACATATGGTCTGCTCATGTGCAACTATTTTAACTACCCGAGGAAGAAGTTGACGATTGGAATGAGAAATATGATTTTCGTGCTTCCCAAACTTTGAACAATATTGTGGATGAGATTTTGCGCTTGAAAGAAGATGCGCTACGTGATTCTTCGTGATTGACGGCGTGTGGTGGAACCATGTATTGTTGGCTGAAAGAGAGGTTCCACGTGTGTCTGTTTACCCTGTTTGCTTTTCCATCTACGAACGCCCCTCCTCTCCCTGACTTATGCGGCCCCCGGTATTGCCATTGGTGATTATGAGTATGTAGAGCCTTCGGGGGGCTGGGGGATCTTCTTGTTGGCGGGAGCGGCCATATATCTATGATGTCAAGTTAGTTTTGGCGGTCAAAAGCAGAGGTGCAAAATAGCTCAAGTGCCACATCATCCACTCATCCAGCCTCACCAAGACGGCAAAGATGGTTATTCGGGAAGAAGCAAGACATGTAAACCCACCTTCGCAGCTCAATCAAGACCATCTCCATGGTGTTCTCACGCTTCCACTGAGCCAGGCAGGGCAGCTGCTTGGGGTCGACGACGCCGTTGTGGGGGTTGACGCAGGGGAGGTTGACCTGGCTGACGAACTGGATGGACGGGGGCTCGTCAGGGTACTTCTCGCCGCAGTGCATTTTGAGGCTGTAGATGCGGTTTTCGTGGGCAGACTGTGGTCATGTTTGGTTAGCTTTTCTGTGCATGATTGAACTGGAGGAAAGCGTATTTGCATCCTGGACATCGGCGTCGGGAGGTGAAATCCAGCTATCCATACAACTACCAGAATCTGCAGTGCCGGACGCGTATAAGACGACGACAAGGGCGTTTGTGGAAGCAAAAGCAGATGCAGTGAGTCAGCCTTACATGAGGAGGTCCCAGGATGGTTCCGTTCCAGTTGGACATGAGCAAGTCCTCTCCGTCTTCTAAGCCGTAGCTGCAGGCCTCAGCTCCGAGACCCTTTTCGCCCTTTTCGAGCTCCTCTAGCAGGCGGAAGTTGCGCGGGACCTTGGCAGACATGGTTGCTATTTGATGCTCCCCTTCTTTCTCGTCTCGATGCGTTGCGTGCGATGCTGCTCGTAGTTGCGTGGCGCAGTAACCACCGGCGACTCTTGTCTATATGTGTAGATTCCGATTCTGTTGTCTTCGATCGAGCGGATCTAAAGCCAAAACGGAGGATATGTCGAATTATCGTGGTGTATCCGTACTGTCTGTCGCAGGTGCTGTCCAATATGGGATCACCGCAGCGCAGCTATCTATTCCTGGCGCGGGGCAGTTTTTGTATGCCGAGTCACTGTTATGGAGACCAGACAGTGAGTGATATGACGGAATGGCTCGGGGGTACCTTGCCTGAGGTACCCTGTCTGCGGCGCTACGGATTGTTAGTGCTTGTTGTGCGGCTGCCGCAGGACGGGTAAATGGCGGGTATCCGCGGGGGAGCACCGAAGCTCTCTGAGAAGCTGCACCTGCAAGCATTTCCCGAAGCGACAAATCATAGCCATCTACGACTCTACACCACTTGGTTCCTCGTACGACAGCACACGTTTTTCCTTTTGTTTTCTCTTCTGTTGGCCAGCTGCGACCCCCCCTGATCTTTTGCAGCTCAATTCGGCATTTGGGATACGCAGGCACACAAGTATAAGCTGCAAAGCAACGGCAAACCAGGGAGTAACTCGCAACTCTCGGCAGCCAAGCAGGCACACGCATACACGCAGCCACACATTCTCCACGATGCCCTCATTGCCACCCAGAGCCGCCCTCCGAGCGGGCAGGACAACCACGGCTCTCCTCCTGCGGCCACAATCGCACCTCTCCTTCTCCTCGTCCTCACGCACTCTCCTCCCCGCCACCTTCACCAACACCAGTGGCAGCTTCGGTGGCCCTTTGCCCTCATATTTCCAGAAGCCTCGGCTGCCCGCCAACACCATTGTGCGCTTTGTGCCGCAACAGACAGCATGGATTGTCGAGCGAATGGGCAAGTTCAGCCGCATCCTGGAGCCCGGATTGGCAATCCTGGCGCCTGTCATTGACCGGATTGCCTATGTCAAGAGCTTGAAGGAGGTGGCCATTGAGATTCCTAGTCAGAGTGCCATTACGGCGGACAATGTGACGCTGGAGCTGGACGGTGTTTTGTTTACAAGAGTGTTTGATGCTTACAAGGCTAGGTGAGTTGCACACTCCTTTATCACAGATCTACTGAGAGCAACGCCCGTATTAACGAAAAGTGCGTTTCCAGCTACGGCGTTGAAGATGCCGAATATGCCATCTCCCAGCTCGCCCAGACCACGATGCGATCCGAAATTGGCCAGCTGACTCTCGACCACGTCCTCAAAGAGCGTGCTGCTCTCAATACCAACATCACCGCCGCAATCAATGAGGCCGCTCAAGCTTGGGGCGTCACCTGCCTTCGATATGAGATTCGGGATATCCATGCTCCAGGAGCCGTCGTGGAGGCCATGCACCGCCAAGTCACCGCCGAGCGCTCCAAGCGTGCCGAGATTCTCGAGTCTGAAGGTCAGCGACAGAGTGCCATCAACATTGCCGAGGGTAAGAAGCAGAGTGTCATCCTCGCCTCAGAGGCTTTGCGTGCCGAGCGCATCAACGAAGCTGATGGTGAGGCCGAGGCTATCTTGCTCAAGGCCAAGGCCACTGCCGAGGGAATTGATGCCGTAGCTGCAAGCATTCTCAAGGGCTCTCACGGAGCCCAGGGCGCCATGAGCTTGACGGTGGCTGAGAAGTACGTCGAGGCCTTTAGCAAACTTGCCAAGGAGAGCACGGCCGTGGTGGTTCCTGGAAACGTTGGCGACATTAGCGGCATGATTGCCACTGGTCTCAACGTCTACGGCAAAGTCAGCGAGGCTCAGGCAAAGGTCTTGGCCAAGCAACTCGTCTCATCGTCTCCCAGCGGCGAAGCCGAGAGCGTCGCAGCGACGCCCACGGAAGAGTTTGCCAACGAAAACAAGGGCGATCTCAAGGACAAGGTGCTGGAGAGCTTCAACCAGGTTGCGGAGAAGAAATAAGGAAAGAGAGAAACGCCAAGCCATATAACTGAAAACACGAAACTATTTCTACAGATATAACGCATGGGCCAAATAGGGGCCACAGGATTACTTTATGGACATGCTATGGGGAGAGGGAGAGAGAAGGAGACTAGGAGTATGGAAAGGCGTTGTTGGCCCACGTCACGACTGCACTATAGGGAAAGCGAAGATTTGGGCAGACACGGCGTTTTTAATGCGCGTTTGTTCGCATGTGTGTGATTTTTCTTTTTTCTTCTTTTCTTTCTTTTTCCCCCCTCCCCCTGTAAAAAAATATCATCATACTACTATCATATTCTGCCTTTGCTGTTGCTTTTGCTTTTTTATTTCCCTTAGCTTGTAAAACTACAATGATAAAAGGGGGGCGGTGGAAAGAGAGACATATACGACGTTTGTATGAATAGGCGAATACCACTTTCTGTACGAAAGAGACTGCTGAAATTGAAAATGTCGATTCATTACGTGGAGAGGCAGAAACTGGACTCATAGAAAGGGAACACATATGAGTACGTGAGAGGTAATTAATGCATTAGAATCGTGTATATATCTAATGGCTATCCGAGGCGTCATATATCTGAACAGCCTGTCGGTTTCTCCCAAATATATAAGAAAAGAAAAAAGGTATCATTTCAATTTCCAATCCACCACCATTGTATTCCATTATTAATCATTACCAGATCATGTCCTTCAATATCAAGCATCGGCACATATATGCCAATGCTGGCTGCGTATATGATGCCCTTGAGCACCACAATGAAGAAGCAAGTTTATAGAACAAAGGGAACGAGGGCAAGGAGGCCGACGAGGAAGCTAGGAGTGTTGATTGTGCCACTGCTGCCTCCGTTGCCGCCGCCGCTGGAGCTGCCGCCGGAGCCTCCATTGCTGCCTCCATTGCTACCACCGTTGCTACCACCGTTGCTGCCGCCGTTGCTGCCGCCGTTGCTGCCTCCATTGCTGCCTCCATTGCTGCCTCCACTGCCGCCATTGTTTCCACCATTGTTGCCACCGTTGCTACCGCCGTTGCCACCGCTGCTGCTGCTGCTGCTGCTGCTAGTAGGGCTGGCAGGAGGAAAGGTAGGCTCAACAGGGCTTGATTCAGGAGTGGTGGTAGGACTATCACCGCCAAAGGGGTTCGACTCGGTCGAAGTAGGAGGCTCAGTAGGCTCAGGGTTGGGCGAGAGGCTGTATGTAGTAGGAGAACCGCCAGAACCGCCGGATCCTCCTTGGGAAGTCTGGCCACCGCCGCTGCCACCGCTGCCACCGCCTCCACCACCACCACCACCGATTCGGCATCGGAAATCGGTCGTACACGTTTGTCCGGCATCACAGTGGTAGCCGTTGTGGCAGCAGACACTGCCAGTGGGCATACACTCGTCGTCGCAGGGTTCGTATCCGGTTGGGCATCCGCCGCTGCCACCTCCGCTGCCACCTCCGCCACCACCTCCACCGCTTGAGCATGTGCCCTTGGGCACACAGAACTCGCCGCAGAGATCACGATCTCCCTCGCATCCTGTGGGCGGTCCAGTACAGACCTTGCCAACAGGACAACATCCGTCGCTCTCGCAAGTATAGCCAATGTCACAGTAAGCGCCGTTGCCCAGACCACAGCAGATGCCGGAAAGAGGCATGCAGTTGGAGTCACAGGTGGTCATTCCAAGACCACAGCCATCGGTGGCCGAGTGAACGCCAAAGGCCGAAGAACCAATGCCGGCGACGGTTACGCCTCGACCACTGGCCTCTCCGAGGTTCATGGCCGCCAGGTTATCAGCGGCGACGAGCCCGGCCGCAGCCAGGAGAAGAGCAGAGTAAACAGGCATAGTGGAGAAAAGAAAGCTGATGGTCGTGATGAAGAAAGACGACACACGCTGTTGCTAGGAAAAGGGATTCCTTTGGACCCCGAGAGTGTTCGATGGTGAAAAACGGGCAACAACCGGAGACCGGAGTGAAGCAGGCTCTCAGTGGCCTTTATATGCAGCTGCGCAAAGCTGCAAAAAGGGACTCTCAACAATTTCCGTTTTGAAAATTCCTGCAGTGGCCTGGGCTTCTCATACACGCATTGGGCTCCCCAAGAAGCCATCACAGGCTAGCAGGCCATCCTGTCCAGGGGTCAAAAACAAGCGACACACCATCCAGTCTTGATTGGCGAAGTACATGGACGGCTTGGAGTCATGGAAGGCCCATGCCGGCACTAATCCTTCAGCCCATTTCGCCAAGTATTCCTAGTAGGGCAGTGGGAGCCTCATGCCAGTGCGTCTCGGCCAAACGGTGGCTTGAGCTACTGCACATATTCATGCAGTCCAGTGAAATGGCTTCATGTGGCATTGCTTAGCCATTGAGTTATTGCCAATAACACCAACAATGAGGGGGGTTGGATGGCTGAATCTTCCCGTTCTCTTCCCAATGAGGCGGTCAGGTCAGCCTTGATGCGGTATGTTCGCCAGTAACAACAGAAGTCGCGGTGACCAAGAATATCGATTGCCTGCCATGATGGGGCCCAAAGTAGGAGGGAAAATATAGAGAGCGGGGTCGATTCTTTCAGCTCGCAGGGACCATGTGGACGGGATGAGCAATTCTGGGAATAGTGCGAGGCAACAGTTGGATGTTACAGTAGGATGTGAGACATGGGATTGCTCTAGCTCATTATAATGCCAGCGATAGCCAACTCTTGACCAGGGCTGGACCAGACCATTGCAGATGATCTTCCTGGAAAGCAGCCCAATGCCTTGTGGATATACCCCAGCTTGCCCAGCAATGGCAACGGCAGTCGCATCGTCAAAAGTCTAGGCCTTGGCGGGTATTCACCGACAATCCGTCTCTCGATCTTGTTGCCTGTAGCAGTCATTGTTCGCCTCTGAGTCTGGATGGGCAAACATCGGGCTGGTGACTCAGATTTTCGCCGTTCACTTGGGCCGCTTCCATTGAGATCATCGGCAGTAAAGAGTCGGATGTCGCAGTGGAGCCGCACTTAAGCTTAGCTACAAGACTAAGGCCAGCACAAGCCTCAGCCGACAAGTTCTCGCCAACTAAATCGTATATCGTATTTGTGCCAGTTGTGAAGGGGTGCCCATGAGACTTGTTTTCCAGTGGCAACCAAGAGTAGCCATGGGGCTGAAATGCTCCTTGTGCATCGACTGCTGGGTAAAACTCCATCGGGCTGAATCAGGCTCCGGTCTAGTAAACTGTGGCCCCTGGGCCGAGAGTCTCGGTTGAGTCTCTTCTTCTTGAATAGTTTCGATGTTATTTTTCAACTGCAAGCGAAGAATTGCGTTTGACTTGCTCCTTTCTGAATTTGTCTGCTTCATTGTTTCCTATTCCTCTTCTCTTTGCCCTTCTCTTGGCTCGGCACGTAGTTCCTCCTCCCTTACGGAGGGGCTAGTCAGGATAATTGCGGCTGAAATTAGTCTGTTTGTGTGTTGTCAGCGACAATGAGGTCGGGGGAGTCTGCCTTGCATCTGCGCTAACAGCAAAGGTAGGTTGGGTCATTGCATTGGTTTCAACGGCTGCAGGCCACCATGGTGAAAATCTCCTTCTAATTTCCACTGATCACAGCTCTCTATCGTTCAGTCATCCGCATTGGCTATTTCGTAAAGTTATTAATATATCGGTACTTTGTTCGACACAGAGATGAAGGAGTGGTGCGAGCTAACCTGCCAATTCGAGATGCAAGTCTGGTTGGTATACATGCGACTAGTAGTAGGTTTTAGACGGTCAGTGTAAATCGTACGAGAGTTCCTACAATCCCTTCACAAGCAAGGGTAGCCTTGATGCTCTCTCCCTTTTTGGCATCTAGCCGGACGAACATGACCTTGGTGCTCTCCATCCTTTTCACGTTTCCCCTCCAGAACCACAGGAGCCGACCATCATCCCCTTCAATCACCAAGGTTGCCCATGGACTCCGTTTGCACCAGGTCGGCAAGGTGTCATTGCTATACCCCAATACAACTCTGGTCACCCAAGACTGACGGAACACCGGCATGCTAGCGTCCTGGTTGCCATTCTGGGCAGGAGTGTAATTAGATATCACAGAAACCTGCATGTGTAGCAGTGGGAATCCCGACAGCTGATTTAACATCTGATGCCCAAAGGGTGGATTTCTGCTGAGCAACCGTTCGATGTGATAAAACTCGAGCCCAGCGAGTTGTTTGATGGTCTTGATGTTCGCATCGGTAAGGCGCTTCATCTTTGCCGCACCAATGCCTTCGACTTGTAGCAATTCCATTTCGGTGCCTTCCCATACTTTTGCATTGACACTCCTGAGAACATCCAAGGTGACAGTGACCCCCCTTCCGTCTTCCCTCTCGCCAAGGATGTCGGCAAGGCATCTCAATACACGATCCATCACAGTGTAAATGCGGGCGCTCTCTCGCATAAGCTCTTTACGACCATTTGCAGATATCTTGTTGGGCCATCCTCCTCGCAAGAGATCAATTTGGATGAGCAAAAACACCTTGTGCCACGGTTCAGTGGCAGGTCCGGTAATTGGATATGGAATTCCAGTATGATCGTTGATTTCTCGAAACAGATTCTTTTCCGCTTGACTTATTGGGAAAGATCGAAACTCTGCCGCGAGACACGCAGTCTGGAGAACCTTTCGTCGATCGGGCGCTTTGTCAATTGCAGAAAGCGACCTGAGGGTGGGCAGTGAGAGTTGGTATCGAAGACGGATCTCGTTGTGTTTTGGCGATTCCGGTTTTCCAGCTGTCAAGGGGGACGATTGATGGGGCTTTCCTGGTTGCGGCTCACCTACTGGAGCAGAAAGCGGTGCCTTTTGACTGATATTGCGGTTGAATGGCGTAAATGAAGAAGCCATTGTTCTACTCCTCGACCTTGTGACAGCCAAGATGACCCAGCTGCGTGCAGCGCTCCAATGATGGGCAGACGAATTGCCAATGAAATGTGGTCAATGTCACTAAAGGACGGGAAATCTTGAGTCTAGGAGAAAAGAAGAAGAATCGCCAGAAATTAGAAACGCGGCGACGTGCAGATCTTTTTTTTTTTTTTTTTTTTTTTTTTTTTGGCTGCAGTATCAGTGCTCAATGGCAGGCAGGCAGCTCCTTCCAAGAGTTCAGCCTCTTCTGATGCTCTATCCATCTGAGCCTTCCGCTCCTTCCCTCTGCCTCTCAGACGCAGCCCTATCTTATCTCTGGTCTGATACTCGACAATGGCTGTGTCCATCCATAATGTGGTAGCTCATCATCTAAGACCTCCTCAGGGCCAACTCTGGATCTCCTCACAACTCTGACACCCTTGATATTCAGGGAACACTTCACTGCGAAACGCAAACACCTCATCGACATCATGATTCAGAATCGACGTCGAGCCGTGTTTCTCCGCACACTCATCCATTTGTTTCCGCCTACAGCCTTCGCCATTTATCACAATGGCTAAGTCGATACAAAGGTCCTTAATTGAGTATCTGCTGCTGTCGCTACTATCGCTACCTTCTGCTACTATCTGTATATTCCTCCAAGAGCGATGTCTTCCTGTAGTAGCAATATCTTTCTCAAGTATCTGCTATTATTACTGTTAGGCAGCTCTAAATTTAAGACACGGAATCCTGTAAGCATGTTGAAAAGAACATCATTTCACACAACAATTTCGATTTGGTCAGCTACAAACTAGGTAGGCGCTGAAGAAGACGTCCTAGGGGAAATCGTAACAAGACATGAAAGTGTCTAGAGGATAACACACCAGCCACCTGGGCTCTTCTTCTAGATGCCCTTGCGCACGCCAACATCGTCCCAAGCCTTCCGAACCGTCTTGGCCACATCGTCGTCAAACTCCTTCTTGGCGATATTGACAGTGGCATCCGCAAACTGGAGAAACGTGCTGTTCTCGGACAACTTGCCACTCCGCAGTGTCTGCCACCAAATCTGGCCAGCCTTCTCCCACGAATAGCCGCCAAATGCCTTGGCCGCCAGGTAAAAAGCCTTGTTGGGGATGCCGGAGTAGATGTGGACGCCACCGTTGTCCTCGTACATTTCTACATAGTCCTTCATGTTGCCAACTTGAGGATCTTTGCCCTAGGGGACTGGTCAGTCTCGAGCCATCTAACTCAATAACTGTAACTCACAAAACGAGGATCGTCGTATGCAGTTCCAGGAGCTTTCATGTTTCGAAGGGCAACACCCTTGACGCCAGGAAGAATGCAGTCTTCACCGATGAGCCAGTCGGCATCTTCTGCCTTTTCATCCTGGACCTTTTGCTTTATCATGATGCCAAAAACATCAGAAATATGCTCATTCAAGGCACCGGGCTGTCCCTGATAGCTGAAGGCGCTGGTGTGCTCAGTCACTGCGTGCGTCAACTCGTGTCCAATAACGTCGACACAGCCAGCAAAGTTGCTGAGGAACTCGCCACCGTCTCCAAACACCATCTGCCGTTCTTCCGAGTCCCAAACTGCTCACATGTTAGCAAGTGTAATTGTTCAGGGTGGAATCAGGGCTGCCAATCAAACACTTACAAGCATTTTCATACTGTTCGCCAAAATGAACAGAGCTCATGACATCCATGTTCATGTTGTCGATGGAGTTCCACTTAAACGTATCTTTATAAAAGTCCAAAACGGTTCCGACATTGTCATACGCCTCATTGACAGCCTTGTCATTGGTCTCCTTGTCGCCCTCGGCGCGAACCAGTTTACCAGGCAACCGCCTCTCGCTTGTGGTATGCCCTGCATCATAGATCGATCGGCGTGGGGCTTCCTTTGGAGGTTTTCCTACATCAGCCGCAAGCTGGGTTTCTGCTGTTAGGGCAAGGTCATGTTCCAGGGTTTTTGCGGCGTTCGCCCTCACTTCCTGGGTCACATGCTCAGAGTGTGACACATGACGAAGGACATGGGTGGGAACAAAAGGACTTGCTTGCTGGGCACGGCTGCTCCGTCGACTCTGTATCACTTGTTCGATATGGTTCTTGCGTTTGGCGGCGAAAGCTTGATGAGAGCCAAGGGCTGCTAGAGCAGCGCGACGGATGCTATCGGAGTTGTGAGAGGACTCGGAAATGGCTTTCAGGAGGTGAGGAGGGACGATATAGCAGCGATAAGGCATGGTGAAGGTGTTGACTGTTTGATAGAAATGCTGTAAAAGGTTGACGGCGGTAAAGATGTGGTGTGTTGAAGAATCTGGATGCAAGTTGGAGTTGGGAAATCGAAAGTTAGAATCAAGAAGCTGAGGCTCTCTTTCCCTTTTTATCTTTTCAATCATGGCGAGAGATAGTTATGCCTGCCGCAGTTGACGAGATGCCGGATCAATCATGTGGCGTCATTGTGTAAAGGCAAGAGGCAAGTCAAACACTCGCAGCATTCTAATCGAGTTTCTCGTAGCCAGGTCTCTTTAGAGTAGAGTCCCCGAGGAGGTTGAACAGGGTACATGTATCATCGTCACCTTGTGTGTACACGTGCGAGCACTCAGACACTACAACGAGGTGATGATAGTAGATACTAGAGGAGTATATCGATAGCAGCAGAGAGCAGCGATAGTAGCAGAAAGTAGCCGTAGTAGCAGAGAGTAGCGACAGTGGCGACAGTATTGTAAAATATCTAATAACCATAGTAATGACAGTAGCAGATATCTTAAAACCTGCATTTACTTAAATAACAATACTAAATGATTTGTTTTCTACGACTTGATATAACTGTTAAACTGCACCTAGTCGCCGGGATGCTAGATAGCCGAGTTGGGGTGCTGAATAGCCCTTCCACCCTATATATGGGCTTATAACTCTTTTCCAGATCACATGTTGCCTTAAAAAAAAAAAAAAAGACGAGGTGTAACCATCACCGTAAGAACAAGTCCCGTTACTCAAAATCGCTATGTGCAACTTGCTCGGTTCACAGAGTTCACAACGACATAACACTTTCCACTGCCGAAAAGGAAATACAGAAACAAAATGTGTACCTATAGTAAACAGACCCCATTCTAGGAAACCAATAGCGAGGGACAAAAAAGCCAAGCCTCTTTCAATGGCTCTCCGCGTCCTAAGAACACAGCTGAAAAGCTCCATGACTCACGTCACGTCACGTCTCTATGCGCCCATTCGGCGTAACTGTCCCAATGCTTCGGCTACTAGTGGGAAGCTGCTAGTTCGCTTAATTGCTTGAAGAAAAAAAAATAGTAGTATTGGAAGGCATTGATTGAGGCCAAGCCGGATTCGGGCCATCAGCTCATGCGAAACGCCGAGCTCAAGGTAGAATGAAGGGTAAGATAGCATGAGGAATGTACCTACTGTACTATCGTGTGTAGTGGCTAGAGGCAAAGCACGGCGTTCTCCGTACAACGTAGCACGGCAATGGAGATAACAGGTACTGATACCAGCTGCATTGGCGGAATAAATGCCTCTTATCATCGGGCCTGATCTCATCTCGCGTTATCTTGTCTTGGGTAGGTGCATGTAATAATAGCACCAATGTACTGTACTTAATACTAAGGTACTTGGCAGTAAGATGTACCTTGATTTCCTCGTAACACAGCTAAAGCCCGCTCAATTAAAAAGAAGAAGAGCAGAAAAGAAGATAATTCCACCATCAATGACATCAGGTCTCCATTCCATTAGCAGCATCAAATAAAGCACCCAATTCATGCAACACCTAATAGAAAGAAAGAAGAAGAAAAAAAAAAAACTTCTTCCCACGCGCCGCATCGCCCATAAACCGCGCTACCCTCATTTCCGCCTAGCACCACCATAGACACAACATCAACTCGATGCTACTAATAGCTTCCTCTCCCATTTCTCTTGCCCGATACAGCCAAGTACGCGTTTAGCCCATGGAAGGAAAAAAAAAAAAAAAGGAGGTGGTCTGACGGAAGCTGTTGTTGCATTGATTTGTCGTAGGTAAAGAAAAAGAGAGAGAGAGAGAAATAGTTGTCAGCATAGTCTTACTCGTATTAATCGCGAGGCGAAAAAGGAAATTCGGGTCTGCATGTTTCATTCTTCATGTACGTAATTTACTACTCAGCCGTTGAACCCAGACCAAGACAACTCACACAACGAGCATGATGAATTGGTGTCCTCTCTCATTCTCATCGTCATCTCCCCATCTATTATTACCTCTTCCAGTTCAATTGAATCCAAATCAAATCCACTCGCTCGCTCGCTCGCTTGCTCGCTTGCTCACCTCATCCCCCATACCCATACCCTCGTATCGTATTACTCGATCATCACGCACAGGCCCTTCAACGGCCATGCCTCTCCTCCTGTCACGAACCATCCCCATCCCATGCAAGCTCGAAAGCCCCAAAAGCCCCAAAAGCCGCAAACGCCTCCCAACCTTGGCAGGCACCGAAAGGAAATGAGAGCCTCCCAGACCCTTGCATCACATCGTCCGCTTCGGGCCTAACGACTGCGCCTATGCGCGGGGAGGCAAGACTAGCAACCACTAGCTGCGTTTGGGTGTAATTAATCTCCATCGCCCGTACTGTACCCCGTATTCACACATTCGACAGCAGATGGCAATTTGACAAGAGTATGGGGGATGGAGAGCCAAGAGACGAGAAAGTAACGGTCTTTACTGCCAAGTCATGAACATGCACATGGGAACAGGCAAGGGTAAGATTAATCAAGATTCTCTTGTTTTTTGTAACATCCTTCTACATACAGGCAATGACCCAATCGGGCATGCGCCGGAAATACATGGTTCAAACAGGCAAAAAACAAACATCAAGGAGGATATCAAGCCAAAAACAAAAACACCAACGGCAAAAACAAAAAGAGTTCAATCATCGATCCTGTTCTCTTCATCAATCCAAGCAAACGTCATTACCCGAAATCGGCTCGGCGGGAAGAAGAGCAGACCTCCCCCATTAAAAAATCATTATAGGCGTTTTCGTCCAGAAGCAATTGCAGTGACTGGGTAAGAAAAAATAGTGAAAGGAAATTGTGTGGAATATATCGGTCGAGGAATACGACTCGCCACAGATTTGGTGTCCGTTGCCAAAGATGTACAAGTGAACAAGAAAAGGGCGGCTTGTGGTAAAACTCGAATTTGTATAGTATTAGCTTGGTCCGCTCTCTTCTCCGCACGCAAACGCTCTGCCCCATCTACATGCTTTTCATGCCCGCAACAATAAGTACATTCCTAAAAAGCAAAACAAAAGGGGGTTGTGGCTTGAGGGTCCCGTTTACAGAAGGAACTGAGCAAGGGCAAGACCAGCACCAACAGCGAAGACGCTGCCAAGGGTGGCGGCAGCGCGGGAACCAGCGTTGCCGGGGACGGTGGGAGGCTTGGTGGGCTGGACAGATCCGGTAGAGGAGACAGTGCCGTTGCCAGCGCTGCCGCTGCCACCAGTGCTCTTGGTGGGAGCAGCAGGAGTGGAAGTAGCGGAAGCCAGGGTGGTCTGCTCGGCGGAGGTGGTGGTCTGCTCAGCAGCGGAGGTGGTGGAGGCAGGGGCCTTGGTGGAGGAAGCAGCAGAAGAAACCTTGGTGGAAGAGTGGGCAGCAGAGCTGGAAGAAGAAGAGTCGCTGCTGTCGTCGCTGCCGTCACCGAGGACGACCTTGATGCTCTGCCAAGAACCGGTGTGGTCGCCGTAGATGTACTCCTTGACGCTCTTGGAGGTAGGGGCGTCGGCACCGGCATAGTCGACAATGGAGATGCTCTTGTAGTAGCCGAGGAAGGGAGCCTTGGAGAAATCGGTGTAGCCACCGGCCCACTCGACGGTGCCCTGGGGAGCATCCTTGCGGCCAGCAACCCAGGTTCCGAGCTTGACCTGCATGGGGGTCTGGGGAAGGCCGGCAGCGCCGCCCTCGGCGTTGGCAGCAGTGAGAGTACGGACGACGTTGTTGTCGATCAACCAGGTAACACCAGCAGAGGTCCACTCAACGGAGTAGGTGTGGAAAGAGCCCAGAGGGTTGGAAACAGCGTGGAAAGCACCACGGTCGTAAGTAGCGGTGTTACCCTTGCTGAAGTAGTTGGTCTGAGCCTGGGCGTTGTCACCGCCAACCCACTCCCAGTCGATCTAGTTCATCCCAGTTAGTCATGCTGTCAGATTTTGACACATTGGAAGCGAAAGGAAAAAGACATACCTCGTCGAGATCATCGGACTGGAGAACGGCGGAGGTCACGATACCGGCACCGGCAGCGGCCTGGACAACGACATCGATGCGGCCGAAGAAGATGTACTTGCCAGTGCGGATGGTAGGGGCCTCCTTCTCGGTGCTGATGGAGAAGACAGCACCGTTGCCGTTGTACTTGAGGGTGGTTCCGGGAAGAGACTCGAAGTTACCACAGGCGCCCTTGGTGAAGTCGCAGTCGCCGTTGTTCTTTCCGAAGCCAGGGTCAGCAGGGCAGGCTGTGTTTGTCTGGTTAGTGACTGTTTGTTTGAATAAAGATGTCGAGATATCATGTTTGTGTATTTGTCATGATTCTCATAATTCATCATTCACTTACTCTTCTCGAGAGGGTTGCAGTCGGTGGAGGTCTGGGCAGACACCAGGGTAGAGGCGGCAAGAGCCAGAGCAGCAGTGGTGAAGGTCTTGGAGAGCATGGTTGCTGTTGATTATACGATAGCGACGGCTTGTCGAAGAATAAATAACCGGATTGACGAGAAAAAATGTGCGAGTATAAAACGGTCGACAGATATTATTAACCTTAACGATAGAGGTCGTCAAATCCAGTACAGTAAAGCGAGAGACTGGCGCAAAGAAAAGACGCGGGAGGGACTCGAGGAAATTGAGGAAGCTCGAGAGGCTTTTGACGAGAAAGTGTGATGACGATTAAAAGGGACGAGAGAGAAAGAGGAAAAAAGAGAAGGGAAGGCTAGGCCGGTGGTGAGATGAGTGTCTTATTATGTGCGAGAGCGAGACATGACAAGAGGCAGACAGACGCCGAGAGGCTTGTGGAGGAGCCGAATCTGGTCGAGGCAAAGCAAGGGTCCCCACCCCCTGTCGGAAATCCCTGCAGGGCCAAGACTCGGGCTGCGAGGAACACCCCTGTCGATTCCCTCGAGTTAGGTACTGTACCTGTGTATCCTGTGTATCGCGCCCAGACGCCCTTGGACCCCCCCTGTCGCCGGTTCTTCTCTTGTCGACCCCCTGCCCTTTCATGACGCTGCGGCGGTGGCCAACCAGCGACTCGAGGCCAGTGAGACGCCCAACCAAGCCTACAGCAGCAGCCTGACACAGCAACAAACAGTGCCGCCCAGCACAGCAACAGCAGCAGCAGCAGCACAGCACAGAAACGAACCGCCCCCCCAGCCCCAGCCCCTCGGCTCGCATAGAGTCCGGCCAGTGGAGCGACAGGGTCGAGAACGGTGGACGAGGGCCTTGGCTCGTGTTGTGGCGTTGAACTGCCTGCTATTGGCGTTTAGCTGCTTTGACAGCCAGCCATGTACGAGGTACCGCTACCCGGCGGCTCGACCTTTGTCGCCTTCATCGCCCTTCATCGCCATCATCGCCCGTGTACTTGTACTCCGCATCGTATTGCTCAGTTGATGCCATTTCCGACTTGCCGGTAGCCTAAATGGGCCTCGTGTGCGCTCCATGGCCAGCCGCCCATTTTTTGCCCGCCAGAGGCTGCATGGCGCTCAGCCAGTCGCCAGATCCAACGTGGCGGCGTTTCCCCGTTATCGTGCCATGGAGCCTGTGCTGTGCTGTGCTGTGCGAGTACTCGTAGCAGTACCTCTACCTGCCCAGACTCAGACGCTCAGGCTCACGCTCATACGAGTACTTGCCCATGTACGCGTAACGAGTGGTGCATCTGCAACGGCACCCACACATTAAACTCGTATTTTAAATCAGCTTCCGTAGCTGAACGGATGGATGACTCGACTCTGTCTGTCTGTGAAGTACTGTACCTACTCGTACTCTACAGTACGTCACAATGAAAATTGACAGGTTCATTCATTCACTGTAAAGCGCCATGACGCGCAACACAGGATCGATCCATGACAAACAAACCCGCTCCGTCAGCTCACACGGCGCCCTGTGCTGTTTCGGTCCGTTGGCTGTCAATCACGATTATCACAAAGAAGGATTTGCACAGTTTCGAAACCGCCGTTGCGATCGCTGCCCCAAGGGACCTGCTGCTTTAGGGAGGTTACATGTACTCGTAACGTACCGTACCTACCTACAGCCTGACCCTGAAGCCCTGGGCAAATCGGCTGGAGTCGCTCACTCGCTGCGCTCTCGTACCGCTACCTCTACTGTACGAGGTACAAGCCTCTCACTGGACCCTGGCAGGCGACCAACGTCATTGGTGGGCGGATTTACCCCTGATGGACGGGCATCGAGCTGCAGGGTGGCCATGCATGTTTTCGGCCTAGGGGGTCAGAGCTCGTACAACAGAGAGACAGAAAAGAGCACATGCGGCGTGTTACAGTGTCCGAGATGGAACGAGATGGATGTGACGGATCGTCAGGAAGAGAGAAAAAAAGGAGCTGCGGGTTGAGCTTGTTGCCACCGCATCTTCCATCTCCAGAACACCGTCCGGGCTGAGATCGAGTATACCGTGCCTCGCCGCCGCAGCCCGTACCGCAGACACCAACAACACATAGCGACAGTACACGGCAACAGGCTTTTGCTCCGTACCGATCACCCGCAAAAAGTACTCGTACAGGTACCGCTGCCTGTAAGCTGCTTGGCTCGAACCCTCGTTGTTCCGAGACCCCGCCGAAGAGAGTAACCAGCCTGATAAGGGCAAGCCTCTCGGCACGGTGATCCCACTCTGTCCACTCTGTCCACCAGCCCACCAGCCCACCCCCAAGATGCCATCAATCAAAGCACTTTCCTCTCCAGACGTGGGTGAGCCCTTTGTGTGCCGTAATACACCAATCTACCCAAATCTACGAGTACTCCGTATATACATCTCATATCTTTGGCCTCTAATGCAAGTCTGTCGTCTTCATGCATGTGCCGCTGTGTCACCAACGCTAAGCCCAGCCTCCTCTTCTGCCTATTCTTCGACTCGCCTTCTTTTTGATCTGATCCCGATCCCCTTGAGCCCCTCAGGAGCCCTTTTTTTTTTCTGTGCTCCGCCGGGCTGCCAAAGCGTCATGTCACTAGCAACAGTAAAACGCCTTGGCTGAGATCCCCTCGCCATGTTGATGGACAAGTGCCAGTTACTGCCTGTGCTTGTAACACGGTCTGGGGCCAGCCCCAAAAGTCTCACAAAGATTGAAAGCCCAGATGACTCAATCGGAAACTCGTCCTCCACAGCGTCAATCCCATCCAACCTCGTCCAATCTCAGACATCCAGCGGAGAGCACAAGCCCTGCGTCTATAGATGCTACGAGTTGTATCGTACTAGCCTTACAGCTTACAGCAGCTGGCCCCAACCTCTCTCTCTCCCAGCCCCCTCCACACCCTTTTTTTTTTTTTTGTTCCTTTCCCTTTTTCCTTTTGTTCCGTCTTGTTCTTTTTTTACTCTACCGAGTATGGGACTCACACGAGCAGCCCGCAAACACGAGCCGTAGGTGCTTGGCGTCTGTACTTGTACATGTACCCGCGGAGGTACCTGCAGGTGTCGTTGCCGGGGGACAATGTACTCGTACTTGTACCAGCATCCATGATGGAGAGCATCACGGACCAGAAACAACGGCCAGAAAAGCCAAGCCCAGGGCCCAGGTAGCGAGCCTCGTCCCCGTGACCTTGGCTCAGAGCTTCTGTGCCGACTTCCTCAGTTGCTGGCTGGTGACGGCACCACGGCACCTCACCGTGCTAGCACCGGGGATGGGGCGCTTCGTATTCACACGTATACCTACAGTATCCGTCCTTGCGTCCGGGAGTTGGTACGGAGTACGGAGTACAGTACTTGCTATCTATCAGTTCTCCCGCTCTCTTCTTCTTCTTCTTCAATCAAAAAAGAGCACTACTGTACAATAAACTCGGGTGGGTTTTGCCGCGGGGGGCTGTGCTTGCGAGTCCCCGTCCAATGCCATGCGGTGCTTTGTGTGACCCCCGGCGCGGCGACTACCTCATTCGGTCATGCCAGAGCGTCTATTGTCTGTTGTTTTTAAAATTGCCTGCTTGGCGGTGTTGCGTCTTTCGTCTCGCGACACTCTTGGCCCTTTGAGTTTTGACGCCGGGTGAGTGATCATGACATCCAGCACCTCATGCTTCAAGGGGCGAAACCCTCTTTTTCCTTCCCTTCTTTTGTTATTCTTCTTCTTTTCTCTTTTTTCTTAGGTAAGCAGCTCCCCTTTGTTAGTGTTTGGTGTTTATTTTCTAGTCTCCCGACCCATCTTCGGAGTATGCCGTAGTTGTGCCACATGCACTTACTCGGTGCTGCTCATCTGATGGTCTCAAAATTTCCACCTCCGAGCACTTGCATCTAAGCCAACTCACCTAGCCTACAATGCGATCCTGGCATTGACACGAGATCGTCGAGGCAAAAAAGAAGAGAAGAAAAAAAAATTAGAGAGAGAGATACGGGGAAACCCGCTGCGCTAGGCCAGTCTTTGTTTGCCTCATGAGTTTCTATATTTACCTCTCTGCAGAAGCAGTAGCATCACGTTCGTGGCCCGGCTAGGCTGCAAAGGGACTCTCGCTGCTAAGCTTCTCTCCCTGCAGCCAAATCTCCGGAGACATGTGAGCCTTTTCTGCTGACCAAGTCGTTGTATAAGCATCCGCATTGGCACCAGACTTGCATGTACGGAGCACTACTCGTATGAGGTACATATGTGTAGGGCGCGTCTTATCATTTCAACCCGTTAAAAACACCACCAGCACATCCTAATGTCATTGGCACCTTCACCACCTCACTTGCCTGTGACAGGTGCTATACGGGCGTTTCGGTTGCCTTCTCGTATTCATTTCCAATACGGCCTCACCGCTGGGGGCCCGGGCATTGACGTTGGAACACGGCTTACTCCCACCTACGGGGTGACAGGTCGACCTGCTTTGCACGGTCGGGTCGGGCATGGCCGCATAAGGCATGTTCCGGTGCACTGTTCCCACAACTTTGCGTTGGCAGCGGCTCTTTTCCAATGAAGGGGGAACGGAACAAAGAAGAAGAAAAGAAGGGGAAGAAGAAAAAAAAAGCCCGTCCGCCCTGCCAATGTTTCGCGACGATCATTCTAAAACAGTGGCTCGACAGCGCAAGGGACCTATCTGGCCGCGTTTCAGACAAATTTTGCGCTCACACGAAACAGATATCGAGAGCCCCCAGTTTCCCAATCAGTCAACCAATCACTCCGTGCTCATGTAAGTAGTAAAGGGCAAAGAAGGAAGAATACTGTAACTATTTGCTCTACTGTGCAAAACACATGGAGCGTTTCCTAGTCAACTAGTTCTTGCTCCTGCAGGGCGGATGAGACTGGTGTAGGACGCCTCTCTCTCCCGGCCAGTTGCCTGCGACAAAGGAGCATCTAGAACTCGGCCAGCTTGTAACCGCCGTATCAAATGAGGGGTAGCGGAACGTGCATTGCTCGTACAGTAGGGTCTCGTAAAAAGTACTCGTAACTTGAAGTAGGATGCTCGTGATGGCGGGTTCCGGGATGCCTCCCAAGGGGATACGGAGTCGTATTCTCCCACCTCCCGCCCGAGCTCTTTCCCTCGGATCAGCTGTCTTGGTCATGATAAAGAACATAGGCTAGTAACTTGACATGTTCCAGTTTCTGCTGCTAGACGAACGCACGCCATCCCTTGGGGAACTTGTTTTGGCGGGTTTCGGGCGGAGTGTCTCAGCCCTTGTTTCGCTTTAATATAGCAAGACTCTTTGTTGTTGTTTTGTTGTTGTTTTCCCCCAACCCTTGTGGTCTCTACATAGATTAATGATAATTAACCTTTGCGATTGAGTTGTCAATGGCGGGGAGGGCCGCTATCTGTATCACGTAGCACGGCTTTGGCTTTGAGCATCTGGGGTACAGAGTATCAATCGAGCACATGTGAGTAGGTATGTAGTGGCACTGTCTGGTTACTCATGGTACCACGACCTATGCTCAGGTACTTGTACATATGTGAATGCCGAATGATATAGGTTAGGTGTTTACGCAATTTAATGGCGGCTGTCATGAAGTCCAGTGATCAGGTGTCAACAGCATATGGCATACCAGTCAGTCACAGGACAGGAAAAGACTCTATTTTGTTTGTTTTCTTGGCATCTTAGATTCATTGACTGCTAGCACCTAGGTGTTAGTATCTGTTTTCATAACGCCATCAATTGTCAGGCTCTCGGGTAGCGCAGCGAGCAACCAAACAAGATGGCGTATATGCGCTCATGTTTACATTCTTGACATATTTGCTAATTTATTGTTGGTATGGCAAATGTATTTCTTGTTGGACGGTTATATGATGCACCAACAGCGGTACTATGTATGCCACGGTACGCAGTGCGTTCCTTAGAGTGTTGAATGTTTGCGTCTATGTGATCCGCTTGTTTACATGTTTTATCTCCTCGACGCATCTCAATAAACTGATCGCCCCAAAAGATACATAGGTAATCCGTACTCCGTATGACATTACGAGTACGCTTAGTATTATATAAGTAAGCAGCTATCTATAAAGGGACCCCAAGTTACTAGGTAGCTATGCAGCATCTCATGTCTCAAGTTTAGAAGCATCAGATAGGTATAGGTAGGTAATAATGATAGCAGATACTAGAGGAATATATCGATAGCAGCAGAGAGTAGTAGCCCGTGTATTTACTTAAGTAATACTAATAAGAAGATCCTTCCCCTGCGTCCCCTTACGACGGTTGAACTACACGTAGTCGCTGGGATGCTAGTTAGCCGACCTGGGGCGCCGCATAGCCTTAACCTGTATACAAGTAATATCTCACATGTAGCCACCGTCCAGAAAAAAATAAGACTGATCAACATTCAATTATAGCAAGGGAATTGCACTGCGCTTTGATGTTGATTCGTCCGCTTAGCAGATATATAAGCCCATGGTATACGAATGTATGGAACAAATGGGCGATACTATGGTTAGGTACTTTTTAGACGTGCGAGAGTGATGTCATGGAGGTGGTTACACATCTTACTGAATGGTACGACTCGAGTATAGATAGGGTTTGTCAAAGCTGACCCACCAAATAAGGGAAAAAAGGAGAAGAAGAAGAAAGTGAAGGGAAGAAAATAAGGAAAAAAAATCCCGCCGAGTCTATGAAGTATACAACTTTTAAAGTTTGGCCACGGCTATAATTAGAAAATGGCTGGGAGTTAGATCCATCTTACATTAACGACAGATCTCTTTTGCGATTTAACTTATGGGAGACCGGATATTGAGAGTTACAGGCATTGGCCTGTCTTTCAGAAGTGTTCATCGTCCCGTCATCTAGAACATGATTAAGTTATTTGGCGGCAATAAACTACATCGTAGGAGTTGAAACCTTGTGTGCACCCGTGGGGGGGATTTCGTGTGCGAGAGACACAGGACGGTGAAGGTTCCTCACTTACTGATGCCCGTGTTGAAGCTCTTCGTCGATGGTCGTTTCCACAATCGCTAAAACAACTGGAGATATATTGCTCAGTCACGAACTAGATACGCAATTATATCCCGATTTATGCCTAGAAATTTGCGCCTCTGCTGGCAATACAAAGCCGCCCATCAGACACACTCGAGCAAACAGTAGATTCATGCCAGGAATCTGTACCTGCACAACCCCGTCATGATCAAAGTAATGGGTGGACGCATTTCTGTCATCGTGAGCTCAAGTCTGGCAAATCGTGCGACCAATCGTTTGTCCTCTATCAAGTAAATCCCTTAGTTGACATCTAGGTGACTCTCACAGCTGCTGACATTGAACAACGTCGTGAATAGTATGCGGAACTATCTCGTCTCCCAGAACCATCGTCGCCGCAAAATACAACTTGTGTCGCCGAATTTGGTGGCATGTCATGAGTTTTGAAGAAATACTGGGGAGGCAAAGGGAACGGAGAAACAGTTCCTAGTCCATGAAGAATGGTCTTGACTTGAGAATACTCAGTAAAAGGTTTGAACTTCGGAGTTATGAAATCTATTGCAGCTACTTTGATGTAAAGCGGGAAAAGAATAATCGGGCGCTTAGACAACACATTAACTTCCTTGTAGATTATGTTGACGCCACGGAGGATATAATAGTTCTGTTGATGTTGATGCCCTCGGTGCCAATCATGCTGCCAAAATCCAATAACGAGGGGTTCGCTGTTATCTTGGCTGGGTATTGCGAGTCGGGGTTGACCCGACTCGCGAACCCCTTCTGGGTGGCCGCCCTCTTGCGGCTTGAAGACTCAAGGTTATTGGGGGGGTTGATGAAGGGGAAATATACAGGTATATACAGTGGCCTAGAGAGGAGCGACCATTCGTGTCTCTCATCTCTCTCTCGTCGGCCTGCTACATCTCTATCATCTGCTGCCTCTCTCATATCTCCTGCTCCAGCATTTCCAGCATTTCCAGCATTTCCAGCAACTCCTCTATCTCTTCCTCCTCCTCCATCTTCTTGCATTGTCTGCATCTCCTCCCACTGATAGATGCAGCGACATGTGTAGCAATGACACGGATTCTATTACACATCAGAATGGAAATTGTTGGCGAAATGCGACATGCACTTACATGGATCATAACGCAAGAAGATCTCTCACTGTGGATTCAGACAAACCCAGCCGATGCACCGCAGTACACAGTCAGACCCACGAATGGGGAGGACCTGGTAATGCTCGATTGGGAATGTACTTGCTACCTCACCGCCTTGGGCACAAAGCAGAGCGCTCTTCCAACCCGAGAGTGAATCAGAGGCATTGTTGCGAGAGAGGAAGGGGAAGAAGACGAGGGCAAAGGGCCGATGGTAGAGGGGAAGGGAGGGGACTAGATGTAGGATCCCTCAACCAATGATTCCGGAATCACGACGGATTGGTTCATTTCCAGTAGATCCTAGAATTTCTTTGCGTGACAAGGCAGAGACGCAAATGGTCCATACCAAGCACGAATCAAGGACAACCTATAAGGTTCGGCTGGTCGAGAGTCCTAGGCGTACCGGGGAAGTGTACGACACAGTCTCAACAACCCACGTATAAGACCAAGTATCCCAAAATACAGGGCCACCAAGATTAATAAAGAATAGTTCTTTTCGTAATATCCGATATCGCTTTTCGTAGGGTGACTGCCTTAAGGTAGGAGCCACCTCCCTTCTTTCAAGGTTCTCAGCCAGCTTGCCAACTATTTTCAGTAGCTCTCAGCCCTTGGCAGTACTCGACGAATATTGGGCCATCTCAGTGTGGCTGCGGCTCAGTCCCATTCTCCTAACTTACTTCTATCTCTGTGTCTGAGTGGTTAAGTTACTAAGGTCTCTCCATAAGGGCCAACTGCTCTCTCCGGTGATGAGACATGGGCAGCGGTTCAGCGGCAATACTAAAACGCGCGGCATGGAACCAGGCAGGTTATTTTGACGTTGAACGACTCAACTGTTTCCATCCATAGTAGCAGAAAGTACTGGGTAGTTCTTGCGGGTCTCGAGCTTCTACAGATCAATGTTGATGGTGATACCACGCTCAACGCCAGTAATAGTAACAGTTAACGGTCCTGGAAATGATGCCTCGATTGGGGCCGGGCCCATGGACTGTTGGGAAACCATTCCAAGGTTACTTCCACTCGGGCAGTGTCGCCGCATGCGACCCCAACGGCCATATTTATGGGGTCTGCGGGGGGAGTACAGGTCTGACCAAGTCAAATAGCAGTTAAAGCACTCGTTCTACTTAGTGATGCCAATTAACCTGGCTCGACGGACAACGCATGGGTAAGGTGGTCTCACAGGAGGCAGTTCAATGAGTAGCGCTTGGACCAAGGAGAATGAGCTCACCGAGATTGGACTCCATGAGCCCGGTGGAAGTGGATAGATATGCCAAATCGCGTCAAGCCCCGTCCCATATTGGTCGATGCCACTCAGCCCAAGAGAAATGTCAGCCACTTCAGAGAATTGATACCAGCTAGTGATGCTTTCTCTGCCTCCACGCCTGGCCGCACCCTCCCTCAAGCCGGAGGTGTCCCGCATCGCGCCGGACGAGGCCCGTGACCCACCCGCTCCCCGAAAGGCCGGATGGGCCCCTACGCCAGCCTGCACCGGTGTCATAATGGAAAACAGGCAAACAAACCCACCGTTATTATGAATGTAGGAGATGGGGTCACGTGTATAAGCATTGTCCAAAGAAATGCAATCAGGTCATAGTTTTTCCGGCACGCTCAACTACCAAGATGGCCATTCCTCGCCTCATCAAGCATCTAGAAGTCAGTAATCTAAGCCACACCCTCCATTGACGTCATTTGCATTATACGTAAAGCCTGTATATACTCAACGTTATTATGCGAAGAAGTGACTGTTATGTTTACTGTCTATTTTCGCATTAACTGATGAATTGCTATATGGGTTTGTCAAAGCGGAATGCATACCGAGAGGAAGGCCGTGCAATACCTGTTGTCGGCAGTTGCCCGCGTCTGGCCGGTTGCATACTTGTTACGCTCTGTGCCTTGAATGTACACTTTCAATATTGAATAATAAATCGCGATGACACTAAATAGAACTTTTATAAACTAAACTGATGGTGCATTATATAACCACATAATAAAAGCTTATTATATTCGAAGACAGCGAAGACGCGCATACACGATGACAGGTATCACAGATTCATGAACTATTCGAGCCATTTGTGACAGTGACGATCTCATCCAGTGTTAAGGGTACCATACTACCTGATTAGCTACTGGAAACCAATGTATACATACATATGACAAACCAACAGCAACCGATGCCAAAGCCAAAAATTGAGAACTGAATATTTGTATTTGATGTTAAATCTGTTCTGCATGTTACTTTACGTGGCTGTCTTCAAAACCTTAAAATAGTCTAATGGGACTATATTATTATGGGTACTCTTTGTGTAATGACGCCTGCAGAGTTTGTTACATGAGTCTATATTATAGAAGGCGCTCTTGCCCAGGTCAAGGGCTGCTAGCTCTTAACCGCGATATGTAAATTATCGACTATACTAAGATAAAGAAAGAAATCCGCCCATACCGACTCGCAACCATTATGAGATTTCCACAAAGCACTCTGTTAACTCATGTTGATTTATACCATCAATTCTCCGACAAAGGTGTCATCTGCCTCACCGATATTAAACTTCAGTGAATCGCCGACAAAGGTGTCATCTGCCTCACCGATAGAGACGTTCAGTGGCCTGCTGACGAAAGTCTCAACTCTCTCACCGATAGAGACCTTCAGCGAATCAGTGAATCACTGACATTGTGTCAATAAGGAATCGTGAATTGGGGACTCCGTGTGATAGTGAGCGAAAGGTATTCTTCTATAAATTGTAAGGCTTCCCCCTGCTCTTCTCTCTCTTCTTCTTCTCTTCTCTTCTCTTTCCTTTACTTATAACACATACTCTTTCGCTCTCGCTCTCGCTCTCGCTCTCTCTCGCTCTCTCTCTCTCTATATATAGCACACACACACACACACACACACACACAGCATTGCCTTCACAATGGGTTCGACACAGAGAGAAACTCTAACTCCCCAAGCAGCACCAGGGCCATTGTCGTCCAAGTCCGCCAGAGGAATACCACGCCCAATGGTTCAAGACGCGCGAGCAGCTGAGTCGATGCCGACTATTCGATTTACCAATCTTGCAGATTTGCTCAGAGCAATTGCTGCTGCGCCGGGAGATGCGTTGCGTGTCACAGGTATGTTTAAACCATTGTCATTAGCTTGCCCGTCTCTAACTCTGTTAAGATGTGTCTCCTACGGTTTTTAAGAGGCTAGACGAAGACTATGAGAGGCACAGGATCCGCCTCTCTATGTACACCGAAGACACTCGATGCTTGATCATCACAATTACCACGGGAGCACACGAAGTAGCTCACAGGCGACTGAATAAAGAGGCTGTCTCCCAGATCGATCGCATGGGCCTAGATGCCAACTGGGAAGATTATGGAAATAAGACTTTCTATTTTGAACGACGCCGCCCCGGCGACGGGGGTGGAGGAGGAGGTGGCGGCGGAGGAAAGCAAGCAGACTCATGCGGAAAACCTGTGCCAGAACGTCGCCGAGGGTTTCCAACCCTTGTGATTGAGTCTGGATATTCCCAGACTTTACCAGCAGTGCGGGAAAAGATCAAAAGTTGGTTTCAAGACTCGAATCATGAGATCAAGATTATTATCTTGGCAAAACTCTTTCCGACTGAACGCAGAATACTGATAGAAAGATGGCAAGAGAGACAGCAGGGGGGCCCTCGCGCAGGAGCCTCAACCCGATGGGCGAGCACACTAATACCCGACTGTCATCAGACAATCAATATCACCGAAACTTCGACAACCCCACCAACATATCAAGTCGCTAGTAACGACTTGGTGCTGGACTTTCGACTGTTGTTCTTGAGAAATCCACGCCAGGGAGAGGGGGATGTGGTTATCACTGTCGCCTGGCTGCAGCAGTATGCGCAAAGAGTTTGGGAGGCCTATGATGAGGAGATGGAGTAATCTGGCTTTTGGAGAACGATTGGGAGGATGGGTATTCAATTGCTTCTTCGGATGGCTCATCATGAAAGTCTTGCACCTCCATGGAAAGATGCAGATATTGTATAATTACAGGTATACAGTACGTCCTAGTGTAATCCCTGAAGAGCTCCTCCTAACGCATCAAATCGAGTCTCAATTGTCATTTCGGATAGTGTTTGGAGCAATCAATTAGAGAGACCCTTAATGGCTCGCCGGTAACAAACCAGAAAATTCCGAAGCCATATTTGCATATTGATCAATCTCAATTTTTTGGTGATAACTGTATGACACTCTGGTCTGGAATTAATTAACAGACACAAACAGCGCGCGGCCCATGACGTACTGTACCCCCCCCCCCCCCCCCCCCCCCCCCCCCCCCACGGCGCAGGTCGCAGCAACAGGTTTGGAGCTGCAGACGAGACTGTTATAATTAGGTCGCTGGTACTGCAGCTTAGGTAGATAGAGCTGGACTCGCGCGTGCATTTTTTTTTTCCGACGCCGCATCCCGTCCAATTGCTCATTCTGTTCACCTCTTTCTGTCTCGTGCCCAATTCAACGACGCTCGTTTGAAGAACCCAATTTGGCATCCTGCAAGCCTCGCAATACAGCCTTGCCGCCTTTTTCTTCTCGTTCCCTGCTGCTGGTGCGCGCGCCGAGCTCGACGGAACCAAAGGCTGCTTTCACCCTGAGCCTTGCGCTGCAGCAGCCTGTTTCTGCTGTGTTTCTGCCTCTTGCAGCCTTTCCCCTCCTTTGTGTCCCCTCTCTCTCACCTTGCTTTTGTCGCTCTCTGTCGCCTCTTTTCTGAGCCATTTCCTCCATCGCTCGTTATTCTTCTCGACGACCGTTTCTTCCCCTCAGTGGTCTGACCCAGTCACTCGATTTTCTGTTCAAAAGGAGGGGGAGAAAGGGGGCTTCTGCTGGTCACGACGCAATGGAATCGACATCACCAAACGCAGACACCAACACAACGAACCACCCCATGGCACCTCACAACGACATCGAAGCCTTCCACCAAGTGCTGCGGTCCAGCCGTCGAATCCTCGCTCTTTTGGGCGCAGGGCTTTCGGCGGACTCAGGTTTGCCTACATTTAGGGGGCCTGGTGGCTATTGGAGAAACTACGATGCCACACAGCTAGCGACGGTGAGGGCCTTCAAGATGGACCCTGGCATATCGTGGCTTTTTTATGCGTACCGCCGACACCTGGGGCTCAAAGCAGAGCCGAATTTGGGGCACAAGGCGTTGGCCGCGTTGGCCAGGCGGAACATGGACTTTTTGTGCCTGACGCAGAATGTCGACAGTAAGTGGCTGGACCGGCTTCAAGTTTACGTCTGATGGGAGTTTGATGGGAGTGACATTTCCTTTGTCCTCATTGGCTAACCACGGTGGTTGCTCAACCGCTTAGACCTCTCGCAGCGAGCAGAACATCCTTCTTCACAGCTCAAGTGTCTCCACGGCTCCCTCTATGACATCAAGTGCTCAAACGAGAGCTGCGACTGGATCCAAAAAGGAAATTTTGACGACCCCTTTTGCGCCGTGCTCGCTCCCGCTTCCGTAGACATGCCCAATGGTGAGCCATTGCCGTTGCTGGACCCGTATCACCGTATCAAACACATCACCGAGGATGAGTTGCCAAAGTGCCCTCAATGCAACAAAGGTCTGCAGCGGCCGGGCGTGGTCTGGTTTGGGGAGGATCTGGATGCGACTATGATGATGGACATCTCGGCATGGATACGTGCTGAGCCGATAGTAAGTCAACTTACCACACACCTTTCTCTCTTCCATCTCTTAGGTCTTGGCTTGGCTAATTATTATTCACTTGTTTTCAAAAGGACCTCATGTTCGTCATTGGCACTTCGGCGCAGGTTTATCCTGCTGCCGGCTACATTGAAAAGGCAAGGAAGCGAGGCGCGCGCATCGTCACCATCAACCCCGAAGCGGAAGACGAGGCGGAAATGTACAAGATAAAGCCGGGCGACTTTGCCTTTGGCAGGAATGCGGCTGAATGTCTACCGATTCTCCTGGAACCTGTTATTGGCAAGCCGGATGAGGATGGCGAGTTTGAGATGCCCTGATTTGCTCGACCAGGTATCATATACGCTGTTATTGGGTCTCTCGTCTTTTGCTGCTAAATGTCTCTGGGTGTTTTTGGTTTTGGATCTCTTCCCTCCTTTCTCTCTATCTTGATGAAAATATGATGATTTGTCTTGGGTAGCTATATAACACACATGGGTTATGGAATCATGAAATATGGTTTGTTATGGGCTCGCATATCAACCGGATTGGTGCATGGAGAGCCGCGGTGCTCCGGATTCTTCTGGGTTTGGCCATAGTCTACATGAATGATGACGACGCGATGGTTTTGGATTCTGTTTGCAATGGTCATAGTTGCCTTCTGTTAATTTGCTTCTTATCAAGCTATGCATCCATACAACCCTGGTCCCCAACTCCAACACAACGCCTTTGCCCCCGGCTCTTTGGTTGCTAGCTTATCTACAATAGGCAACTGACTTCCCACAGTCGCTCAAGGCGGGGGTCACGAAAGCTTCACGGTCTAATCATCATCACCATTGTCCGCAGCGAGTGGGGACTCTGGGTCGATGATAGAGTCCAACCGTCGGCAGAATTGCATTGCGAGTTGGAGATGTGCCTTTTAACAGCAAGGAACATGCGTCTTTCTGCAGATCGGTGACGTCTTTGTTCGCCTGATTGAGGCGGCCACGCCTGACTGCAGGGCTTTTTGTACATTGTTTCTGAGAAGTCGCATTGGGTCTCGGCCAATGTCTCCCCACGTCTTGTCGTACAAATAAAGGGCGCCTCTGGCTTGTTTCTCCCTGCTGACGCCTCCTTGCCATATGTATCCATTTGGCTTCTTGTCAAGATGCGTGCGAGTGTCGAGCTCCTCGCCCTGCTTGGTGCCGTGCCAGGGATTACCGCGTCGCCTGCAACCCAGAAGTCGGGCCTCTCTTACATCAACCCGCTGATCGGAACTACCAACGGCGGCAATGTCTTTGCCGGAGCAACGCTTCCGTACGGCCTCGCAAAGGCATCTGCCG
Organism: Trichoderma virens Gv29-8; assembly: GCF_000170995.1. Lineage (NCBI taxonomy): Eukaryota > Fungi > Ascomycota > Sordariomycetes > Hypocreales > Hypocreaceae > Trichoderma > Trichoderma virens. The sequence goes on along the minus strand of NW_014013745.1, from coordinate 2,454,567 downwards.
ATGTAGATGGCCAAAATACAGGAGGCTTTGGGCTTGACGGTAGTAATGTGGTTGGCTTCTCGAGCGTCCACGACAGCGGCACCGGCGGTAATCCCAGCTTGGGCAACTTCCCGCTGTTCCCGCAGGTTTGCCCCGACGATGAGCTCAACAACTGCAAGTTCCGGATTGGCGACCGGAAGCTTCACTATGTCAATGGCTCAGTGGTGGCCCAGCCGGGCCACTTTGGGCTTCAGCTCAAGTCTGGCATTGCGGCAAACATGACCGTGGCTCAACATTCCGCTCTGTATCGCTTCGCATTCCCGAAGAGCGCGAAGCACCCACTGGTTCTACTAGATTTAACGGATTTGTGGCAGAGCCGACAGAATGCCTCGATCCAGGTCGACGAAAAGTCTGGCCGCATGACAGGCAACGGCACGTTTTTGCCCAGCTTCGGCGCCGGATCGTATGTGATGCATTTTTGCGCCGATTTCTTCGGATCGAGCATCTACGAGACTGGTGTCTGGGTCAACAACCGCGCTGGCACCGACCCCAAGCACGTCTTCCTCACGCGAGGCTTCAACCTGTTCTTCCTGGAGGGTGGCGGTTTTGTGCGTCTGAACCCCCCGAGCGACGGCGTCGTGACAGTCCGCATGGGTATCAGCTACATCAGCAGCCAGCAGGCTTGTCGAAACGCCGAGAAGGAGATCCCGAGCCCGTTGAAGGACTTTGGCCGACTTGTCGACGGTGCACAGAAGGCTTGGACGGAGAAGCTGAGTCCCATATCCATCAAGAGCGGTGGTGCGACAGAGGACCTTTTGACCAGCTTTTGGAGCGGCGTGTACCGCAACATGATTTCACCGCAGAATTATACGGGCGAGAACCCGCTCTGGCATAGCGATAAGCCCTACTTTGATTCGTTTTACTGGTGAGAATAGTTATTCCTAGTTTATCTCTCTTGCGTGAGTAAACTAATCGTGGAATATGTATACAGCATTTGGGATAGCTTCCGTGTCCAGCACCCTCTGTTGACCATTCTTGATCCCCGCGCTCAGACGCAGATGGTGGAAGCCCTATTAGACATATACAAGCACGAAGGATGGATGCCCGACTGCCGCATGTCTCTCTGCAAGGGCTGGACCCAAGGAGGCTCCAACGCCGACGTTGTCATTGCGGATGCCTTTGCCAAGAATCTCAGCAGCACCATTGACTGGGAGCTCGCCTTAGAAGCAGTCATGGCAGATGCTGAGAACGAGCCATTGGAGTGGTCATACCACGGTCGAGGAGGTCTCCATAGCTGGAAGCAGCTCAATTACATCCCTTACCTGGACTTTGATCCGTACGGCTTCGGAACCAACTCACGCAGCATTTCGCGGACGCTGGAATATGCCTACGATGACTACTGCCTTTCAGAGCTGTCTGGGGGGCTGGGCAGACGTGATTTGCAGACCAAGTACCAGAAGCGGGCCATGAACTGGAAGAACCTGTGGAAGGCCGACCAGACGTCATTCATCAACGGAACTGACACTGGGTTCAAAGGCTTTTTCCAACCCAAGTATCAGAACGGGACTTGGGGTTTCCAAGACCCGATTGCGTGCTCTGCGCTCGCGGGATTCTGTTCACTGACGACCAATCCGAGCGAGACGTTTGAAGCCAGCATATGGCAATATCTCTTGTAAGTCGCCAAAGAAAATACAAGTCATCAAAAAACTAACCCTATGCCAAGCTACGTCCCTCACTCCGTCTCATCTCTCATTTCCCTCCTCGGAGGTGACGACGCAATGATCTCGCGTCTCGACTTCTTCCACAGCTCGGGCCTGGCAGACATTTCCAATGAGCCCGTCTTCTTCACCGTCTTCCTGTACCACTACACGGGCAGACCGGGCCTCTCGACCGAGCGAATCCACCAGTACGTCCCTTCGGACTTCAACTCGTCCCCCGGCGGCCTTCCAGGCAACGATGACTCCGGAGCCATGGGCGCGTTCCTCGTCTTCTCCGTCATGGGCCTGTTCCCCGTTGCGGGACAGAACGTGTACTTGATTTCGCCACCGTTTGTCGAGGAGATTAGCATCAAGCATCCCGTGACGGGCAAGACTGCGACGGTGAGGAATATTGGATTCGATGCTTCGTATAAGAATATTTATGTGCAGAGCGCCAAGGTGAATGGTAAGCCGTGGACGAAGTCGTGGATTGGGCATGAGTTTTTCACGGAGGGGTGGACGCTGGAGCTGGTGCTGGGGGCGAAGGAGTCGAGCTGGGGGAAGGCATTGAAGGACAGGCCGCCGAGTTGGACTCTGGGTAGTTAGGTTATGGAGATATAATATATATGTTATGAATTATGTCGAGTGATGTGTCTGGGTAGTAGTGTGAGGCAATCGTATGAGAGCAGCATTGGCACACTTTATAAGTGGTTGGCAACAATTTCAATTATTTTTCAGCATTACCTATTGAATATAAGATGCTCTGCTAGTCTTTTCCTCACCAATAATCTCATATATAACATATATTGCTTGACAGAACGTAGAAAAAGAAGAAGGTATAAGACGGGTCTGGGGCACTTATACAGAGAGCATGTACCTTTCCGCGAAGTGGCGTGCCCCACTCCCATTTCCAGGGTCCTTTTCCCAGCGACCAAGTGACGTATCGCTATCAAATCAAACTCTCCACAACCTCATCTTCAAAGCAGCCTCGACCTCGACAAACGAAAAACAACACAAAACAAAAACAAACCACAGTATCGCCATCCTCACCACAAACCGCCCACCATGCAGGGCTTCAACATGGGACGCTACGTCCCGCCGGACCTCGAAGGCACCACATCAGGCAACAAGCTCAACAAGAAGCATCCCCTCGGCAACCGCGCCTCCAAGCTGGCGTCGCACGGCATCCTGACCGTGCGCTTCGAGATGCCCTTCCCCGTCTGGTGCGCGCACTGCCCCAAGCCCACAATCATCGGCCAGGGCGTGCGCTTCAACGCCGAGAAGAAGCGCGCGGGCAACTACTACACGACGCCGATATGGAGCTTCCGGTTCCGCCATACCGAGTGCGGCGGGTGGATTGAGATGCGCACCGATCCGAAGAACACGGCGTATGTTGTTGTTGAGGGGGGCACGAAGCGGGATACTGGTGGTGGTGATGGTCATGATGCGGATGGGCCTATCTTGACGGATCGCGAGAGAGAGGAGTTGCGCAAGAATGCGTTTGCGAGCTTGGAGAAGACGATTGCGGATCGGAAGCAGCTTGAGATGGCGGCAGAGCGGCTCGACGACTTGGAGGATCTGTCACGACGGCACTGGGACGATCCGTATGCGCAGAATCAGAGGCTGAGAAAGGCATTTCGCGTCGGTCGCAAGGAGAGGGAGAAGTTGGCCGCCGCGACGGAGGATCTTAAAGACAGGATGGGGTTGGGGATAGACTTGCTGCCGGAGAGGGAGGAAGATGCGCAGAGAGCTGCGCTGGTGGACTTTGGGTCCCGGCCGGATGATGGGGGCGAGGAGGACAAGGCGCTCTCTAAGCCTCTATTTGCATCGACGACGAAGACGACGGCTTCTTCACGGGCCAAGACACAGAAACCATCATTGACTACGAGAGATACCAGACTCAAGGCTGAAAAGGAAGCGTCGAGGAGAAAAGAGTCGTTTGTCGCAGACGTCATCTCCAACACGCGAGCGGCGCAAGATCCGTTCCTTATGCAGTCCAACAACGACAAGCCGGCAAACAGCAGGCCATCCCTCGGCATCGTCAAGAAGAGGAAGCGGATAGACGGAGAGTTGGACGACAGACCCGAAACTAAAGCTGCGATGCCGGCCGTGGGACTGGTGCAGTATGATTCCGATTGAATGCCATTAGCGACGACTTCTTTTGGGGGGGTTTCTCCTCACTTTTTATATGGTTTCAATGGCGCATAGAACTTGGCATTTATAAAAGGGAAACCGGTTCCCAAGAGAGAAAGAGATGGAATTACACGATATAGTCCAGATATGATACCCCCTGTTGTTAGAGTTGAATTGGATTTGGCGTTGGCTCAATAGCCGCGCCTCTTTTGACTTAATCAAGATGAATTGAAAACTATTCGCATCTTCCGCACTTTCTAACGGAAATCCTATTCAACATACTCATCCCACTCATTACTTGAGTTTTCTCCTCCACGCTGCCTTCCATTCAAATAACTAGGTACCTAACTCCAGAACACATGAGGCCCCCAAATGCAGTCGTCTCTTCTTCCTACCCAGAGGCAGGTAAGTGAAACGCTGGAAACACACAAAGTATAAGGTAGAAAGGGGATGATTGGTGCGATTCCTCCATCTTGGTTTATTTCAAGGGCTGGAAAAAAAAAAAAGGTCAAGAAAAAAAAAAACTCCCATTGCTGTGTGGCTGGCCTGTTGACGAATTAATCCCATTGTGACGCCGCTGGTTGTGTCTGGATTGCAGTGGTTTTGTTCAAATCGAGCGCTGTGGCAGATGCGTGTCTACCATGGCCAAAAGAATAGCGAAAAACATTCCTATACGTCATCCATCTGGCCAGCCGGTTCCTCGTCATCGTCGTCGAAACTCGCCACCGAGGACATATCGTCCTCATCTTCGCTCTCGGCACCGGCCTCGTCCACGACATCCTTGTTGGCATACTTTTGGACGTATTCTGTTGGACCAACAAGTCAGCCTTCCTTGTTCTCCTTGTATTCCAACATTTCAACCTCCATCTGACAATCCAAGGATGCGCACCTTTAACTTTTGCATCATAGCTCTTGGGCTCCCTAATTAGTAGAGCAGCTGCTTCGCCGTTGAGAGGGTCTGTCGGGTTCGGGTATCGAAGAAGCTGCGGCAGGAAGACCTCGAAGATGTTGATCATATCGAACATGGGGGACCATGTCTGGTTGATGACGTCCAGACACACAGACCCGGACCTATTTTCCGATTCGCTACGTCTTAGCACAACCGTTCACCACGTTCCCCTGCCCCCGCTTCCCGTGTAGACTCACAGCTCATCGATGTTTGGGTGGAAAATGCGATTCACGAAGCCAATACTAGGGGACTTATACGGATACGTATCGGGAAGTTCGACATGTACTTTCCATAGACCTCCTTCAAACGGAGCTGTCAAGGCGTGTTAGCTGTGGTGACACAAACTCGCCGCGTCCGCCCCCTCCGTTTGGCAACTCACTTTCTGCCGGGCCCTTGAATCGGACAAAGAACTCTTGCCTACAAAACGAAAAAAGACATTGTAAATATTTCATTGTTGATATTGCGAATCGGTCGGCTCGAGGACAGAAGGGAGTAAGGGTGTAGCTGGTGATGATGATGCTTACACTGCAGCGAATCAGTCAGTCAGTAACCTTGGGCTTTGGTTGAATAGTATCGATCAGGCTGTTGCTTACTGTTGTCATTGACTAGTGTCACCTCATAGTCACTCATCAACCTGGATCACAGCCATGTTAGTTGGGCCAGGGTAGGCGTTGTTGGGAGTGGCGGTTCGTACATCCTGTGAGGTTGTTAGCCAAACACTTGTCTTGCTTCTCGTTCCACTTCCAGAGTGAGGCCAAAAGAGACGACTTACTTCATGACCTAAGCGTCCCAAAACAAAAAGCAATTGATTAGCCCTATGCCTTTTGTTCCCACCGATTGGATGCCGCATCGTCATGACTTACATCAGTCTCAATTCGACGGCGTGGGCTGCTCATGATGGGCGACCGTCAAGGGACCTGTGGCCCGGAAAGGCAATAAAAAAAAAAGATGTGGAGATGAGATGCTGAGTATGTCTGAGCCTCTCGAGGTGTGTGGCTCCCGGCGTCGCCAGAGTGCGTCGTCAGTTGCAGTAGCGTCTCTCGTGGCTATAAGGCTTGCAGCAGCAGGGGGATCGTCGATGTCGATTCGGAGGTGTCGTCGACTCGGAACAACGGAAGCGAAGGCAGAGGCAGAACAGAAAGAAGGAGAGCAAGAAGAAGAAGCAGAAGAAAAGGGGGGAGACGGGCGAGTGGTTTGGTTGCGAGGAAGCAGCAGTGAGTCAGTCGATGGTTGGGCCGAGTTTCCTGGTGATGCGATGCAATGCAGTGAAGAGAAACAGGTTTGAGTTGAGCCGGACGGGTTGGACATCGAATTGTCATGTCACTCCTCCACCAAAAACAGCCCCTCCCTCCCCGCTGGAAGAGTCACGAGGAGGCGCTGGCTAACAGCTAACAATTTTGGCCTTCCAGCGGGCGGCAGCGCTGAGGCCGCCGAGGATTTAGCGGAAAGGCGCCGGCGTTACAGCACTTGGCGATGGCGATTACAAGTACATGGATTGACGTGACGGCATTTCCCGGCTGGGGGGGTTGGGATTGGGGGAGGGGATTGGGGGCAGTATGCTTTGCGCTATGCACGGTTTTGGCTGGTGGTTCTATTTTGTCTTGCCGTGTTGAGGGCGAATTGTCAGCTTGGGGGGCCAGGATCAAGGTTTCGTCTTTTTGAGTAAGGCGTATGGTCAGGTTGGAATGAGGGCTCAATAATCAATAATAGTCTTGAGGGTGATCAACTTATATATTCAATGACACCATCTGTCTCATTCTGCACGGCTGAGGCTGGTTTGCCTATCTAGGTACTAATGTAATGGATATTTACCTGCCTCTATACATGTACTATAATTCTTCAACAGAAACTACTAGACTAGATACTTGCAGTCACCAGCTACACAATTAGAATCATCACAGCAGCCACTACCAGCTGATGCGCATATACAGTCGCCGTCATAATGAACAACGACGTCAGTCCAACCACAGCCTTATCCGGATGGACCCTTTAAACCGCTACAATGAACCTCCACAGCCACATCCATGTAAGCCACACTCCCATTCAAACCATACAACCGCAGCCACAGCAAGACATTCAATCATCGATGCAATCTGAATCATGTATTATTCTCTGCGGACCCAACGCAAGGCTGTGCGTTTTCCCGCCTTTTAACCACTATCATCGTCATCATGATTCCTACCTTGCATATGCACCTATACTTTTCTATTGCATCGTGCCTTATCCTCTCTATTTTTTTTTCTTTCTTTCTTTTTTCTCTTTTGAAATACACACCTCTCGTAAGGCTGCAGCCCGCGGCTACGGCGAACCCGCATTGTCCGTACCTCGGTTCCGTTAGGCCGTAAACAGCTTCTCGCACCGTGCTGCCTTGCCGCAAACAGTTCTGTAATTTATCCAAAGGAGGTACCTCCAAGGCAATGAGAGTATACTTCATAACATCTTCAAGAGAGAGAGAGAAAAGCAGCAGACAAGTTAACAACCGCTTATTTGCCTCATATAATAACACGTAACACGACTAATAGAATAATAACAAAATAATAAAAATTACAACCATCTGGAATGGCCGAACCCTGTGGTTGCGCAACATGTAGTAATACCACTAAACCGGCCAAGTACCTCGTACTCTTACTCTGCCGTACTCGTACCAGTGATGCTGACAAGTGCCCCGGGCCTTTTGCTTCCAAGATACTCAATTCTACATCGTAAAATCCAGCATGCCTCTCTTCAACTATTAAAAAAAGCGCCTCGTCCGCCACTTTTGGGTTTTCTCTTGATCCATTTCCCTAACATGAATCACTGCTATAATCTCTTCTCTTCTCAACAGAGTTTTTCCCACATTTCTGTGCCCATCTAATACATCTTCCCTCTCCCGCCTTTCCCTCCATCCTCCAACCCGCCTTGCATCCCTCGTTCCCACCCTTCACCCCAAGGTACCCCACTAGTACCGGTCACACACAAATCTGCGCTGCAGAGTACCTGCACGGAACCTCTCCCATCCCCATAACACTACATAATTTCCGAGTTGGGAAAAAATGTTCCCGATCGGAGCCTCGGCCAGATCGTGTGTGGCTCTCACACGCAGCAGCACGCGACTCAACACCAGCCTCAAACACACTGCTGCTGCCGTCGCTGCACCTTTGTCTTCATCTTTTTCTTCATCAACACACTCTATCCTGTCTCGTGCCCCCTCAGCCACCGTCTCACATGTCTCGCCATGTCATCAGAAGAGATACAGCTCTCACTCCCCCATGGGCTCTCAGTCCGGGCCTGCTCGCAAAAAGGTCACCATGAGCACCATCAAGTCGCTGTATCAAAAGGGAGAGCCCATCGCCATGATCACTGCTCATGACTTCCCCAGCGCTTACGTTGCCGACCAAAATGGCATGGACATGATTCTGGTGGGCGACAGCTTGGCCATGGTGGCGCTAGGCATGGAAGACACGAACGAAGTAGAGGTGGAAGACATGCTGCTCCACTGTCGATCAGTAGCACGGGCTGCCAAGAGTGCCTTCACTGTAAGTATATTATCAGATCATCCTCTCTATTCACATGTTCAGGATATGAACTTTGACTGACAACACATTGCAGGTTGGAGATCTTCCCATGGGATCATATGAAATCTCTCCCGAACAAGCCCTAGCCACAGCCATCCGCTTCGTCAAGCAAGGCAAGGCGCAGAGCGTCAAGCTCGAGGGCGGCAAGGAGTTCGCCCCAACCATTCGCAAAATCACCACCGCTGGCATCCCAGTTCTTGCCCACATCGGCCTCACTCCTCAGCGCCAGAACGCTCTTGGGGGGTTCCGCGTCCAGGGCAAAACCACTGCCAGTGCCATGAGAGTCTTGGAAGACGCCCTCGCCGTGCAGGAGGCAGGCGCCTTTGCCGTCGTTCTAGAGGCTGTCCCCGCAGAAGTTGCTACCCTGATTACTCAAAAGCTATCCATCCCTACCATCGGAATTGGCGCTGGCAACGGCTGCTCAGGCCAGGTGCTTGTCCAGATCGACTTGACTGGCAACTTTCCCCCCGGCAGATTCATGCCCAAGTTTGTCAAGAAGTTTGGTGACATCTGGAGCGAGTCTGCCAAGGCTGTGGTGGCCTATCGTGACGAGGTCAAGAGCAAGCAGTTTCCTGCTCCAGAGCATACCTATCCAATGCCTGCAGAGGAATTTGAGGCCTTTGCCAAGGTCGTAAAGGACCTGTAAAGAACCTGTCAAGGGGGAAGGGGAACGTAGGCATGAGAGCATGAAGCGGTAGCGTTGTTTGCTTTATTAGATTGTGTATTTCATTGTTTGTGCATGAGCATGAGGGGGGCGTTGTAATGATATTCCTGAGCGAGGGTTGGAGAACTGGATGGATGATATAGAAAGATACCGCCGCGTTTGGTTGTCTCGGTTCTCATGTTGGCCCATTTCATCCAAACGCTGGAGTGATAGAGTAGGCCACAACAAGCTGATCATGAGCATTCTTGAAGCACTGCACATTGCCCGTCCCGTTAGTCTCACCCAACTGTGTGAAATACCATCCATCTCATAAAAAGAGCTCACCTGGTGTAAATTGCCCACCACCTCGTCCAGCGACGGCGCAAACGCGCTATTCACGTAGAGGAACACGCTATCCGTATCGCTGCACCGCAGCTTGCGCCGCAGGTAGCGCACCACCTCCTCGAACTTGCGAGCCGCCGAAATCTTGCACACGTCCTGCTGCAGCGCCGGCGCCGACCCCACGGCCTTGAACTTAACCACCACCTTGAGCTGCGGAGGAAACCCCCCCGCGCTGGCCAGCGCCGCCGTCGCGTCTCGTGGCAGGTCCGCCAGCATCACCGAAGCGCTGAGCGTCAGCGGGATCTCGGGCGAGGCCGTGCCGCTGCCTCTGTTGTTGTTCATGTCCGAGTCTGTGTCCGGCATGGGCGAGTCGGGGGATGGAGATGGCGGGGGAAGCAGGTCGGGATCCATGGCTGTGTTGATTGTACTGTAATCTAGCTGGTGTTTGGCTTATAGTATAAAAGTAAGTGGTCGAGGAGTGGCCAAATAGGTGAGTACAAGGGAAGGCAGCTGAGATAGCAGGGTCAGGAGTTGAGATGTTTCTTGAATTTATGCGGATGACATGTCAAGAGTGAGGCTACGGCTGTATGTAGGCAGCTGCGTCGTACAGTGCGTAGACAGTGCGAGATCCTCAATACCAACTTCATCAACCCCCAAAGCTGCGCGCAAGTTCAAGTAAGAAAACAATCTCCCTAAGCAAATAGACACAGCACTACAATGTAGACATACACGAGATATATCTAAATAATACTCGAATATTAAGCAAAGCCAAAATATTGAGAACCAACATGTTAAGGCTTATACCCCTCTGTCGTCTAAGAACAGCAGGCCGACATGCCGATGCTTTGGAGGGAGTTGGGTAAAAATACAAGCTCACCACGTTCCGAGACAAAACACAAGCAAAACCTCATTCAACACCTTAGAATTAATTCCGTATCCTGATCTGCTGTTACCGCTACCTATATCTATCATCAAAATGCTATCTCAAGTCATAAATACCAGTCCGTCCCGTGCACCAAATAGACGCCCCCGGACCTTCCTTTACTTATACACTTTCGTGAATTGTAACATGCCAGCTACAATATACATAATTTTTTTCTTCTTTAAACATGACAAACCCCATCAACCCCCGGTTGAGCATCTTGCTCCACCAAGCATCACATACCACCGCCTCTCTCTCCTCTTCCTCTCTCTCTCTCTTTCCTGTTTCTCGTCGGCCACCTATGTCGTCCCATCCAAATCCCTTCATTAAGACCGATTCTGCATCAGCATGCAGAGCATCCCAGTATCCTCTATCAGATAATCCAGACCACATTCAACTTCTCCTTTACTAGAAATCTTCTCGGCCACCAAAATATCCATCCATCAGTAAAACGAGAGCAAAAAAGAGCCGAACTTGTAAATAACGCCTCCTGCTATGTATGCGGGTTCAAAATGCCAAACCATGCCGGCAGTGGTACCAAACAAAATTCCACATGCTGTTTCGTTATAGCCGAAAGAGAGATGAGAAAAGAACCCTGAAAGAAAGAACAAGAAAAGGACCAAAAAAGGGTATAGCTCAATCAGAGACGTATTGACAAAGGTGCCTTCTGCGCTATGCCGCGCAAATCTGATTGAGATGCAAAAGAAAATTCAAAGCCTGGCACTTGATTCCCTTGACCGGGGTCCCAGGATGTAAGTTGATGGTTGTGGTGACCGAAGATTTTTGCAAAGTGTTGAGAAGTATCATAATGAATGCGATAGCCAACGCAATCGGAAGAAGAAAAGAATGAGATCCAAATGCGCGGCGCCATAAAATCTCTAGTTGGACAAGATCAACCCAAGAAGAATAACGCCATGTCGTTACCACTCTCCTTCTGATTCATCAGAAGGAGCAGCTGAGAACTTTGGTATGCGCTTTAGCTGTGTAAGAAGAGCATCCAGCTCTATCCAGTTCTCGTCATTTTCCGCAAACTTGCGGTGCTTGCGAGATAAGATGTGCTATTTAGAGAGAAAAGAAAACATGTCAGTTGAATGTTCTTGGCAAGTAAGAGCAAGGGGTGTTGGAAGTTGGATATATCTCTTACCTCATCAAAGTCGCGGAACTTGTCTTGGCAGTTCTCACAGTAGCCTGGCTTCAAGTCTCGCTTGCTCTTCAGGTGCTGCGCAGGTGCCTTCTTCTCCGCTTTTTGGCCATCTTCCTCCTGACCCTGGATCGTCTTAGACGTGGTTCGGGTCAGTGTTGTCGACCGGCTAGACGCGACGTCCGCAGGGATTTCTGCAAGGCGGCGCGAGCTAGCATCGTGCGAAGCCGGCTGGGCCATCTGCAGAACTTTCCTCTGCAGCCCATGAACCTCCTTGCTGGTTCCGGCCTTTGCGCCGTTGATGCCAGATGTCGACGAGATCATCTGGGAACGGATTGCCGAAGTTATAGTGTTTTGAATGCCGGAGGCCACAGGCTCTCCTGCAAACATACGGCCACCCTCGGCTCGACTAGTAAAGGCATTCTGAGCCGGTACTGCCGACGGCCTGGAGAATGTGACCTTTACCGGCTGGATCGTCTCCGCCGACACACTGGCACGAGCTCGGTTATGAGCATCTTCCATCTCTGTCAAAGTGCGCTTTCCGGTCACGGGTTTCATGGGAGGGACCTCGGGGGCTTTGAGAATCTGAACAGATTCTTCCTTCTTAGCCAAGCGCGCCTTTTCCCGCTCTCGTGCCTTTCGGTAGTCCTTTTCAGCAGCGTCCACTTCCTCAACAAAGGGGCAGCGTCCGTTCCCAACACTGCGAAACTGGGGCCATTCGCCGTCGGTTTTATTCGCAACCTTGGCATATTCACGAACCATGATGGGTTTCTGCTTCTCATCCATATCCCAGATATAGACATACGGACCCTTGAAATACGTCAACTCCCGACTGATTGCAGTTGGGTCACGATCGGAGGGTCCATTTATACGCTCATTGTGAAGAAGCTGGAACAAATTGGGCTCGTGAGAGCCCTTAGTGCCGTAGTGACTCCTCGTGCTCGCAGATCGAGAGCTATAGCTTTGGTTTTCTGACTCGAGAAGGACAGCAAGCATGCTCTGGAACTTATCAAGAGACCAGATTTTCTTGCCCATGTCTCGAGCCTTGGTTAGAACATCGTTGTTACGAATCGTCTTGTTGCGTCTCGCAAGACCGTCCAACTGGGAGGGCACCGAAGAAGCTTGACGAAAATCAAAGAGCAACCTTCGCCTGGCGGCGGTGTTCCTGTCAAGAAGAGATGGGTTGATGGTTTGGGGCTGCTCCTCGGGCTGTTGTTCCTCAGACACCTCAACTTCGGCTTCCCCAGCCTCTGGTTTTTCGGGAGGGATAGCTCGCGTTGTGATGACATGGGTAACGTCAATTGAGAAGAAGGGCTCTTGGCGCTATTTTCCGGTTGTGGCAAGTTAGCGGCATTCATTCATGGGGGAATTCAACATCGAAGCAACATACAGCACCAAGGTATGTGACCCTCTTGGTCAACTTTGCCCGAACGTCATCTGGTATACTCTCAAAGTAAAAGACCATTTTGGGGAACTTGGCCCGGTGGTGCTTCTTCCACGCCTCCCTTTCAACATCTTGCGTAGCTCTTGTTTCCGTAGCGGTGGCCGTTCTAGCAGTTCTTTCTCTCGCAACGGGGCGTGGGACAGCACTCGAGTTGCGAGGGACTACAATGTGTGCTGGGGCGCGGGCCAATGGCTTCGACGGCGATCGGACGGCCCGTTGGGCGCCATTTTCGAGAGCTTGCTTCTTCACCGGCGGAGGCTGTCCGTACGGCTCTTCGCGCTGGACCGTAGCAAAGGACCGCTTTGGCTTGGCATAACCGGCCAGGATTGAGGGTGCGCGTAGAGGCGAGTTGGCGACATTGGGATTGCTGGCGAGAGGCGCTCGCTTAGAGGCCATGGCGGGAGCCGGCGCCTTGGAGGATGCAGACAGAGACACGGAGACTGTGGCCATGTACGAGAGCTGTTGCCTCTGGGATCAGCATGCCCTGGTGCAAGTGCTGAGCAGGTCGAGATGCAGCCGGACAGGGAGCACCAAAGAGGGGCTGGGGAGGAGGGAGGTGAGAAGCACGCGACGTGCAGGGACGCAGCACCGACTCGGAGGCGGAGGCGAAGAGGGGTGACAGGTAAAGGATGCTACGCGGACATTGAAGGTCCAGAGGCCTTTGGGGGACGAGACCAGGCTGGCTGGAGAGCTTGTCGAGCCTGTCGAGGGCTTTTTGGACGATGGAGAAATCAGCGGTTTTGCGTGTGTGCGGAAAGAATTGGCTGAGGCGTGCCATGAGGTGTTGATGGAGCCTTCGCGCCTGGCACAACAGCGCTATGCCTGGTTGGGCCTCCCTGCCAAAAACATGCACGGGCCCGCCCGGCGCACCAGCAACCGCTAATTCGCGGGTGCCATTGTGAGTTGTAGCATGAAAATGTGCGGCAACTTTTAGTATCAAAATACAGTAATAGGGTAGGTAGACAGCTTTTTGATGGATGATGAAGATGATGAGAGGATATCCTTTGTAGGGCTTTGCAGGATCGATTATTGTGCATCCAATATTCTACATGACATTCGATTCGACGTATCAAAACATCATTGCCACTGACGGCGGATTGGGTTTCGCTACATGGAGCTCGGGCTGTTATCGTACACAAGTGGAAAACCCCCAATTCTCTCAGGATTACTGTAGTTACTACATGGATAGATGCAGCATTACTACTATCGGTTCCATGCAGCAACTCTACCCCATAACAGCAGCCTTAGCGCAGCCACTCTCTGGTGGAAAAAAACAACAAAGCCGGGTTGGTTAGTATACACACAACAATACAGAGCTACTATACACAGAAGAACAAGTGCAGCATGATTGTCTCTGCATTGAACAATCAATACGAACTGAGTCAACTCATTAAAGCTGCAGATTCCCACATGCGAGCGTCGCATCCCTCACATACTGGATCAGCACTGTATAGTACTCACACACTGACAACCTACTAGACCCTGACATGTGCGCTGTATTTTTTTCTTGGACGCCGTTGCTGGAGCCCAATTAGCACCGTAAACACGACGCGGTCAAAGCGGGAACAGATGGCGGGGCGCTCGCAAAAGGAAGAAGCCCCGTACATGCAAAGTAGCAGCAGTAGCACCACTTGGTGTTAGTGCCCAGCAACAGCGGCGCCTGCAATGCAAGACGCGCTTCTAGGGCGCCTCTCTGGTGCGCACATGATGGATTGCGGTACTCTCGAGGTACATTCAGCCACCGGGTCGAGGTACGTACCTCTGTCTGTGCAAAAGCTGTGCGGACTGTGCACAACATCGACGTCCTTGCATTAACCATTTATGCTGAGTTGAATGCTTGCCACCGTCTGCTTACATATGCAAGTACAGACTCAGGCCATTATCACAACCAACACCAAGCAGTTGACTCGAGGCCACTGCTCCGTTTCTCTCTGTTATATATCTCGCTCTTTATATACACTATTTATTTTATTTTTTTCATTCCGATTTGCAGAGACTGAATCAATTCCCTCCTAGCCCATAACCACCATCGAATACTACTTGTACGAAACCCATAGTGGATCACCTACCATTGGAAAAAAAAAAGAGGTTAAAAAAAAGGTAAAGACACATCCAGTGGAACCCCCTCCATTCAGACAATCATGAGCCCGGCCCTCAATTGCTTCAGAAATCTCGTGTACCCTGCGTCTATAAAATGAGGCTCCCTCGGCCTTCATTCCGGAGTCTCGGGCTGCCCTCTCGGAGGCTTCCCTTGCAGCAGCAACAGCGCGGCATCTCTCACATCTCACAATCCGCCCTCAAATGCCAGAGACCGGCTTACATCTTCTCCCCTCGGCGGACCTACAGCTCAGTGATATCGGCTGCCGATTTGCAGTTTGGGCAGCCTGTCCATGAGACACATCCCCACATCCTCAAGGCTGGCGAAGGTGGGTCTCATCTTTGATATTGATATCCCCCGTGTTATTGCTGGTCTGCAGTGCACGCACTCGAGCCAAGAGCTGTGAACTTGATCCTCTGCTAACCACGAAACTACATCAGTCACTCCCGGCATCAGCGCTCAAGAATATGCTGATCGTCGGGCCGCTCTGGCCGAGGCCATGCCCGAGGGCGGCGTCGCTATCCTGCACGCTGCGCCTCTCGTGTACAAGTCTGGCGCCGTCTTCCATCCCTACAGGCAGGAGACCAACTTCCTGTGGCTGACGGGATGGGACGAGCCTGATGCCATGGCCATCATCGAGAAGACTGGCCCCAAGTGGGGAGACTACCTCTTCCGCATGTTTGTCAAGGCCAAAAACCCCAGGGAGGAGCAGTGGTCGGGCTATCGTAACGGCGTCCAGGCCGCTCAGGACGTGTGGAATGCAGACGAAGCTTGGTCAATGGACAAAATCGACTCGGTGCTGCCCAAGCTGCTCGACTCGGCCAAAATCATCTATACCGACGTTGAGTCGGCCAAGGCTACCAACAGTTCTCTATGGCGCTTCATCACCGGCAATCCAGCCGGCAGTGGTCCTGCAAAGACGCCGCTGTACCCCATCATGAACAAGCTCCGGGTCATCAAGAGCCCGGCCGAAGTGACCAACATGCGGATGGCTGGTCAAATCTCCGGCCGTGCCATCACCAATGCCATGCGGCGATCCTGGGTCAAGGAGAAGGACCTACACGCCTTTCTCGACTACGAATTCACCATCAATGGCTGCGACGGGCCTGCCTACATTCCTGTCATCGCAGGCGGCCCACGCGCAAACTGCATCCACTACACGGTTAACAACAACGTCTTCCGCAACGACGAGTTCATCCTCGTCGACGCCGGCGGCCAGTACGGCACCTACATCACCGACATATCCCGAACGTGGCCCGCATCCGGCAAATTCACCGCGGCCCAGCGCGACCTCTACGAAGCCGTGCTCAAGGTCCAGCGCTCCAGCGTGTCCCTCTGCCGCGAATCCGCCCGCATGTCCCTCGAGGACATCCACGGCGTCACGGTCCGCGGCCTGCTCGACCAGCTCAAGAGCATCGGCTTCACCAACCTCACCATGAGCAACATCGACCAGCTGTTCCCCCACCACGTGGGCCACTACATCGGCCTGGACGTGCATGACTGCCCAGGGTACAGTAGGAGAGAGATTCTGCGGAGGGGCCACTGCGTTACCATCGAGCCGGGCGTCTACGTTCCGGACGATGAGCGCTGGCCCGCTCATTTCAGGGGCATGGGCATTCGCATCGAGGACAGCATCTGTGTGGACGAGGACGCGCCCTACATACTCACCACCGAGGCCGTCAAGGAAGTTGCGGATATCGAAGCGTTGCGGGATTGATTAGCGGGCAATCTTATTTTTTGTAGTATAAGATGTAAATAATATAGTTAAATACAAGAAAAAGACAGCTTTAATAAGGTTATATTAATTTACTTAATAAATTATTAGTAAATTCATAATGCCTTAGATATATTCTTAAATATAAAACTAATAAAATTGATAGAAGATATATATATATATATATATTAGTTATAAAAATATTTAATTTAAATATCTCTTAGGTACTATATCTAGATAGCAAAACTACCCATGTCCGAATAGCAAGACTCAGTCCGAGCACGTCGAGAACGCCTGCGGCCAAGGGGCACAGCTTCTACAGCTGCGTCAGGTGTGGCAGGGGAGCTTTGGGTCTTTAGTGAACGCACAGGATCGGGCACGGGTTGTTCAGGAGCAAGGAGGGCAGCAAATTGATTGAAGAGGTATTGACTAAGGCAATGTACATGTATGCATTGCGCCGTAACTTGAGATTCCAGTAGATCCCGTCAACTATTAACGATACTAGCTATTGGACTCTTTATGCTATGCTTACATGTATGCAACTTTTGCATTCATTTACCTTCAAACTGTGCTATTCTTGAAATTTTCATCATCGCAGTAACTATCAGCCTTAAAAATATAACCTTTTGGATGCCTCCAGCTGGCGCAGTCCCAGAGTACGCCAGACAAGAGAAGCAGCAGGAGCAACTTGTCTCGCAGCCATAATATTCCTCCCCAGGTAATCGAAGAACAACCTCACATGTCAAGCTTCACCGGTCCGTCAAGCAATGAACTAATATTAATACTGTCTGACGCTGAGAGCGGGTTGGATATAGACGATACGGATGGTGATAATGGCTGTCGAGGCTGGTACTCGGATAACACACTCCTATCGGCCGATGCCTTTGCGCCGTCTCTTGCCACGTCCTCACCTGATGATACTAGTCGTAGTAGTAGGTTTATATTATACGTGGATTTCGAGCCTCAGGTGTCGCTAATACATACAAAAGACACATTCGATTGCGAATTTGACTACCTCTCCAATGACATACCGATAGACCCTGAACTCGTGGGTAGTACGTCTGTGGTTGCAAGCGACGACATACCGGAAGGTTCCCTTACACATCCGCCCTCTCTGAAGGGATCACATGAAAAGGACCTCTGTAATCCAATTACAGCGTCCGAACCCAGTAGAGCAACATCGACTTGCCTATTCCCGAGGGACCAACGATAGCAGTAGTCTTGCCCGCGGGAAATTCTAGGTCCAGATTCTCGAACACAACTTTCCCGCTAAAGTTGATCTTGACTGGGTTAAAATCCACGTTGCGTTGGTCCCAAAGCATATTCGTCGGCAGCACTGCGGTCAAAGTCATATTACCACTGGTCTTCGTCTATCGCGGACAGGGGAGGCCTTGCTTCCATTCTCACCTGTCCGGCCCATGCCAGGCGCCAGGAGACCCGTGCTATTAATAGTCTAGTATGTAGAACAACTTGATATTTACAGGCAGTCCTTATTATCTTAGCAAACATTTCTTCAGTCCATGCCGGTTTAGCCTAGTAGCCCCAGATAAGTCTTTTTCCAGAGTACAGAATATCAGCAGGGACTTGGATTGAGATGGGTCATCACACGCGGTGGGTTCTGCCACTTCCCGATAGAAGGATAGAATGACCACTTCAAAGCACACTGACTTGGTATACAGCAGGTTTACCACCAGTCATGGTCAGCCTTGCCATCACTGACCCAAATGACGCAAACTGCGATAATGACTTTTTTTTCTCAACCCCCCTTTTCTGAGTGCTATATGCTAAAGGACATATCCATCGAACTGGTTTATCCAAAACAACCCAATCCAACCATCTTGTTGCTTTGTACGGGGTACATTTCCCCTCCACTTCCCTGTTTCTGCATAGTTTTTAATTCCAAGTTTTCTTTTCAACCCTCTTTGTCATTTCTCAGACGGCTTCAACCTCGCAGCTGATTTTTGTCTGCCCCTTTTCTGCCAAGCCCTTTTTTCATCAACACTTTTCAGCGTCAACCAATCTCTTCTCAACCACTTTTCTGTCAACCACTATTTTCTTCCACCACTTCTTTTCTCGACTCATTTCGCTTCCCATCCACTATTTCCTTCAAATCTTCCACCCCCTCTATCCCCATTTCCCCCTTTCAACCTCTCTGTCCATTCTTCTTTTCGCGTGAGACATCTCACGCCTTGAGAATCTTGACCAGCTCAGCAACGATGACATCTCCTGCTTCTGCGGTGCCCGTGCTGCCGCCCATGTCCTTGGTTCTCAGCCCGGCGTCAATGGCAGCGCGAACCGCGTCCTCGACGACTTTAGCCTCGTGGGCGAGATTCAGAGAGTACCGGAACATCATGGCTACGGAAAGAATGGTGCCAATGGGATTCTAGAAATGATGTCAGCTCTGTACTTATAGCGGATAGATAGGAATCGCCCGAAACGGGGTCTTAACGTACGACAATCCCTTTCCCTGATATGTCCGGCGCGCTACCTGTCATCTACGTTAGTGACTGATGTCTACATAAAGGCTCGAGTGGAGGATAGGAGTCTCACCATGAATCGGTTCATAGATGGAACGCACTGCAGAGCTCGAGCCCGAGCCCGGAATCCCGCAGAGACTCGCGCTCGGGAGGAGTCCTATGCTTCCAGCTATGGCGCTCGCCTCGTCGCTGAGAATATCCCCTGAAAACTCGTTAGCTAAACCGCCTTCGAGGTGGACGAGGGACCTCGCTCACCTGCCAAGTTGGGCGCTAGTATAACGCCATTCAGCTGCGTCGGGTTCTTGACCATGATCATGGCCGCACTGTCAATAAGCTGATGCTCGATCTTTAAATCGGGGAACTCGTTTTTGTAGACCTCCTCAACCACCTGACGCCAGAGTCTGCTTGTCGCTAGCACGTTCGCCTTGTCTAGCGAGATGACTCGCGAGTCTCCCCTAGTCCTGGCTAGGTAGCCACCTAGCCGCGCGATACGCTCGATTTCTGGTTTTGTGTAAACAGTAGTGTCGAACGCATTATGCCCATCGTACTCTTTTCGCTCTCCGAAATACAGGCCTGAGGTTAGCTCCCGGACTAACATCATGTCGATGCCGCGGCAGACGGACGCCTTCAGGGGGGAGGACTCGACGAGGGCGTCGGAGGCGAAGAAGCAGGGACGGAGGTTTCCATAGGCGCACATCTCACTGCGTAGCTTCAGGAGGCCCTGCTCCGGGCGGACGGCGCCGGTGCCCCATTTGGGGCCGCCAATGGCGCCGAGCAGCACGGCGTCGGCGGCTTTGGCGGCGGCGAGGGCCTCGTCTGTGAGGGGGGTGCCGGTCTGGTCGATGGAGCACTGGAGAGAAACGCCGAGGTTAGCAGAGACTTCTCTCGTGAATGTCTTTGGGCCCGTGTAATCCGTCGTCGGGGGACGACTTACCCCTCCGAGCAGGTGCTCCTGCAGATTGAATTTGCCAGCAGTCGGGCTTAGCTCCTCAACCGTCTTGATAACCTGAATCCTGCGTCAGACGTGCTCAACTGCAGGTCGCAAATACCAGACTCGTACCTTGATTGCCTCAGCAATAACCTGTCAAATAACCAAAGTCAGCCTCTCTCCGTCCAGAGTCCAGGGTGGGAAAGCTCGGGGGTAGTTAGTTACCTCTGGGCCGCAGTGGTCGCCCGCAAAAACAACAATGTTGTGTTCCGCCATGATTGTAATACTTGTCCGATGGAGTTCGTCCAAGGAGGGGTCGGTCTTATGTGACGAAGCACGAGAATAAGTCGAAGACGAGGTGGAAGGTGGGAGGTCCGATGGAGAAAGTCAGAAGTTTAGAGTTATGACGAAGGAGGCTTGCGTTTCTTCAAAGACGGACGTGTTCGTATCAACCTCACTAATAAGCAAATATGTTCAAAAAATGAACAATGAGGGATATCGTAGGAAGGGAGATTGGAAAAGGAATTGAAGAAGGAATTGAAGAATATATTCGACAAGATGTATGGCAGAGCGAAGTTGGGGACGGCTTGTTCGTCCGAAACGGCATGCTTTCGCTGGCAAACCTGCCGAGATCGGAGAGGGAGGAAGCTTTAGCCCGCTTCAGGCCCTGATGTATAGGTGACGCCCTCTCCAGTCAGGCAAGCTAAAAGAAGGGATTTTCTATCCAGCACCACAAGGTACTTAACCTTATTATGGTGCGCGTATATAAATATCAAGTGCCTCATTGACTGATGACTCAGCGAGTTCGTGAATGACTAAGCAAAATGTTCCCCACAACGCGCTTGAGAAGTACGACCTCAAAGCAAGTAGCCATGATCAGATATGCGAGGGCAAATCTTGCACCAAACCTGGCTTCGGCGGCTCAAGATTTTGCAAAGATCACCTCTCTGCATGGCGCGACCCAAACCCTCTTGAAACAGACCTCCAGCAACTTCAAAAACTACGAGAGCATGTCTCTCCGTTTTTGCAAGTCAAGTGGTCCAACGAACCTGCTATAGGGAAAGTCCTGGGGCTTATGGACTCTATTGGGGCCGGGAAGTCGCCTGCCTCGGCGCTCAGATTCGTCGATCTTGAGTATAACATTTTCACGGGGAGAGTATTCGAAATTGGCATGTGAGATGCTTATGGAACTAAGACAATGGATTGCCGGACCTTGTATGGATCCAGAGCCCTCCGAGCAATCGGTCAAAAAAGCTCCACTGCTGATTGCAACATGGATCGCATGATGATGAACTCGATCCAAGCACATTACTGTACTCAAGGCTCAAGGACTGCAAAGCAGATTGCAGACGAGCTGAGGCGGCAGGGCATCTCGCAAGAGACTTATTTCGTGGTCTGGCACCTTCACACAGATGACCTGTCACGATTGCGCGGGTGGTTAGAGTCAGAGGGGGAGTATGGGGTACTCCCCCCTGACTCCCAGTGCATCCCATTGATCCCTTACTTTCAGAGGAACCTTCGAGGAGCCAAACTACCGGACGGCAAGCGGTTCCCGTTGACCTTGTCGACCATCTTTCCCATCATGATGGGCACGAATCACGTACTGGCCGGGAAGAATCACCACGCCCTCGTGGATGCGCAGCAGCTGCAGTGTATGATGGCCATCTTTCGGGTGCTATGTCTGTCTC
Source organism: Trichoderma virens Gv29-8 (assembly GCF_000170995.1). Classification (NCBI taxonomy): domain Eukaryota; kingdom Fungi; phylum Ascomycota; class Sordariomycetes; order Hypocreales; family Hypocreaceae; genus Trichoderma; species Trichoderma virens. The sequence goes on along the minus strand of NW_014013745.1, from coordinate 2,432,858 downwards.
CTCAGAATCGTCCGGATGGTTGGTTGGAGCAGCTCCGTCAGGACCCTTCCTCACACCGAACGGGCCTTCGCCAGGCCATGTTAGAGTCGTTCTGAAAGGGTTCTTGAGTCGGGGGCCTGCTGCCGCGGTTTGGGAATGCGAATGTTGTATTTAGTTGCTTTCGGATGGCAAAACTTTTTAGGGATTGATTGCTTCGCACCTCTATAAGCTTTTTTCCTCGCGGCAATTCGAGAATGTCTTCGTCCCTGGCGTTGAAAACACGGATGAAGAATGCATTAAGCCGCTATAAGGACACTGTTTGGGGCCAACTGCTACGTAGCGCGATCAGCGGCCAGGCAATGCAGTCGACAAGAGATTGTGGTATTGAATACCGATCCTCTGGGCAGATTGCCACCTTTGACTCCTGTTCTAAAGAAGAAGTCACAGAGAGAGTGTGGAAAGGGGACTAGGTGACACAACCGACCCGCGGGGCGATAGCAAGTCTGCCGGCTGTGGTTTCACGAAGCTTCACCAGCTGCCCAAAAGGATGTTCTGTTGGGTCGCGCCGACCAATATATCGTCCGAGTTGATGATGAGCAACTTTCCCGAGCGGATAACCCTGGTCATTCAGAAATCTTTCAATGTACTGATATTGCACATCATAGACTCCGCCTGCCACTCATTGTATAAGGAGAGTCACTAGCAGAGCAGAGCAGGAAGATGGCACCCAAGCTCGAGATTCTCATAGTGTTGCCTATTTTGTTCCCCTTTGGCCCCCGTCTTATCTGCATTAAACAGGAAAAGCACCTCGCATATTAAACGGATGCGATGCAGTAGCATCGCCCCTCCTGCATATGTGTCTAGGGTATCACTGCCGTTATTTTCTCACCATGAGGCCATGAATCCCTAGACCCAAGCATTTCATTAAAAGGCCACAAAAGAAAAAAAAAAGAAAGGTGGGACTTTGTATGCTGTTACGGGTTTCAAATCAAGGCAAAAAGGCGCCTCATGTGCTCTTGTATTATTCACAATCCCCGAACATTTTTCGTTCTCTCTTCTGTCTGTAAAGCCAAGAAAACAAGGGCTCCCGCCTCTATCAACCAATTGGCCGCCAAATATATTCCCTTTCATAGAATAAAGCTCTCTTTTGCCCTTCCCAATTCGCTTCGTCGATAAATGCTACCGCTCCGTTTTTTTCTTTCAGAGATGTCCTCTTTCGTAAAGTCCCTTCTTTCCACTCCCAGACCCACATTGCCTTGATAAATTTCCCCCTTTCATCTCGTTCCGTTTCCTTTGAATAAATTCTCAAGAGACCGCCCATGCCGAGTTATATATCCTTTCTGGGTTTTCATGCCATGTTTGTAAAGAAAATAAAATAAAAAATCAAAATAATCCACCTTAACGCCGAAAAGTAGTGAGTTAAGTAGTGGCAGAAGGCCAAAGTAGAAACTGTAAGATGGCGAAAGAAATAGAAAGAAAGAATAAACATGAAATGCCTGCTTGTAGGAAGAAGCTCATTGAAATGCTTTTCACTAAAAGGAAAAAAAAAAAAGAAAAACAAGTGTCCGTCATTTTTTTTTCTCATGCAGTCGTCAAAAATTGGTTTGTAAATCATGGAGAATATTGATACAGTAAATCAACAGAATCCTCTGGGGTCGAAGAGCGTCATGCTATGGCTGGGCATGATGTCGACTCTCATTGAGTTGTTGAGGAGTGCTTCGAATGCTTGAAGTCTTCGCATGAGTTGCTTATGTTCTGTCATGATGTCTTTGTTGCGTTGCTCTAGTTGGTGGATATATTCAGTCGCCTTGGTCAACACAGTGCCCTGTAACGATTTGGGTTAGCAGTGTCATCTCGCAAGCGTATTCAAATTGAGGTAAATTGCCACTAACCTTGCTCACTTTGGCGTTGCCCTGCCCGTTGTCCTGATCACCCTCGGCGACTTGCTGCAGCGCTGGCACCGCATTGCGCAGCTCGGTGATCTTGTCCTTAAGGTTGGTGCGATATTTCCGCTCGACGTCGTTGTGCGCCATGCGGTCGGCGGACTTTGTCTTTTCTTTGCCGATGCTGCTGGTCTCCGATAGAGTGCTTGGTCGTTTCGTAGGCACTGTTTTGGGCGGCGTCTCATTCTTAGGCTGCTTGTGTTTCAGATCCCGGTTTGGCTGCGAGAGCCCAGAGGTAGTTGTGTCGGTAGAATTGTTTCTCTGGAACATTCCCACATGGTTCAGCCCCTGTTTCGGGCCACCAAAGCCATAGCCGAATTCTTGAGTTAGGCTGGGCTGCATTGTAGATCCGAATCCGAGGTTGAATCGGTTGGGGGAAACATAGGCCGACATTCTGCTGGGGCCCATGGCGATTTCGAGAAGCCGGCGGCGCTCCTCTGGAGTAAGAGTGTAGTTGGTGCCTTGCGGAATCGGGTCCCAGGCATCGCTGCCCATGCGCCTTGGGATCTCATCAGCCATTGAGATGGTGCTAGGCTGAATGCCCTGCTGAGGCTTCTCCCAGCCCAGTGACGGCGTGGAGTAGAGGCTTCTGGATGACTGGGGCTCGGTCGAAGGCAGCGTGTCAATCTTGGACAGCTGGTCATTCAGGTTGACGGTATCAAACAAATCGTCGTCCTCGGACAGAGAATGATCAAAGGCGCTATCATCGAGGAAGTCTTCTTCCCTGAACGGGGCGGTGGGATTGGCGTAGAGGCCGCTACCCAATCCTGGCGTCATATTTGTTGCAGGTCTTGATGCGCAAATGTCAGATCGTGAAAGGGACTAAGAACAGCACACCGGGGCCGACTCACCTTGGCTGGTTGGCCGTGTTGTACTGCTTTGAAAAGTCAATCTCGAAGCTGCCGAATTTGTCGGCCTCTTCGTCGAATTGAAGCCAGGAATCGATCGAGTCGAGGGCCGAGTGCGGCGACTCGACCTTTATCCGCTTGGCCTCATGCTCTTTGCCCTGCGACAGGACCGACTGTAGTGGGTTGCGGGCGGGATACTGCGGCATCTGAGAGAAGCTCATGTCGCCGCCTAGGCCGCTGCCGCTGGCGTTACCGGCGGGGGCATATGAGGGGACAGCTGAAGACGAGGCTGCGGATGTGAAGTTGAACATGTCCATGGCGGGAGGAAGAGATGGTGATGTCCAGGAGCGCTGGACGGCTGAGGCTGAGGAGCTAATGTGTCGCTCAGGTAGATTGGCGACGCGGCCGTTGGTTACTGGCTGTGAAGAGTAGTCGAGGGCTCGTTCCATGCCCAGCGCAGCAGCCGGCTGCAAACACAGGGTTGATGCGATTTGCTGGGATTAAAGGGGACCCTACAGGTGGCGTGAGGGAGGTGCGCGCCAAAAGCCAATGGCATCCACAGATCGGTTCGGTAGAATTGGATGCTTCAGGAGGAAGAGGAGGGGCGTAGTGACAGGTGAAGAAGAGGGTTGAGGATGGAGGGAAGGGGAGAAAAAAAATAAATTGCGAAAGAGAGAGACCACGTTTGATTATCAAGAGTAATGCGTCGCTCAGGCGGACGGATGGAGGATGCAGTGGTTCGGAGCGGGATAGACGGGCAGCTCCGCCGAGGTGAGTGCAACTGTATGATGCGTAGGTACTTTGTACGGGTAGATGCAAATGCAAATGCGAATGCAAATGCAAATGGAAATTTGACGTGTGTAGATGTGGAATGTAGATGTAGATGTAGATGTAGATGTAGATGTACCGTAGATAAAGAGTCAACGGGATAGGCAGGGTTGGTACAGGGAAGAGGTACTTGGAGGAGTACCTGAAGATATGGTACCTTGGGATGGCGTCGATATTGGCAAGACTCGAGAGCTGGCCCCCATGCGGTGCCAGAGCATCACAGGTAATATACGGGGTCGGGAGTTTAGTTTCAGCATCAGCATTACACCAGTAACCCTCCAGGGCAGTTAGCAAAGATGCAGGCCCAGCTCCGGGTGACAGGTCGGGCAACGCCGCGACGGATGCGATCCCGAAGCCTGAGCGAACGGCGCTGCATCCAGACGGCACAGCAGCAGCAGCACAGCACAGCTACGAAGACGAGGATGCCGCTCCAGGAACCGGTGCTATCCAAGCAAGGCCCCGGCGCTAGGACCCGCGGTTGGCAGCGGTGGATCGCAGCCAGTCATGCCATGCAAGCGAGGGAAAAACGCTTGCATGCCCACGGCTCTGCTCTGCCTGTCTCTGCCTCTGCCACTGCCTCTGGCTCAAGATGAGTCGCAACTCTCGACTTCTGTGCTCCGTCCCGCACGAGGCTTCGGTCGGCGAGAGCCGGGATCGAGGCGTTGGGGGGAGGCGTCCGTGAGCCAGACATGACCTGTCATTGCCGTGGGTATCAGCAAGGCGCAATGGCGAATTGCAGGCGCGCAGCGAGAAAATTCGAGGGATAGCCTTTTACCAGCGCTGTGTCGATGATGAAAATGGCCTGACTTTTTCTCGCGGAGCCATTCCGGGCCCCTGCGAATGCGTAAAGGGCTGCCACCGGCCACAGAGGCCAAAGAGGCGCCGGGCGGTCTCGAAGGGCTTTTGGGGCCTCGGAGGCGCTGGAGGGGGGGGGACCCTGCGCCATGGATGCCATGCATGTGGGAAGAAAGAAAAATTGCTGTTCAAATATCGTATGATTCGCAAGGTTGCTCAAGGTCCAAGACAGCTGAGGCGCCGCTGATTGGCCAGGCCGCTTCCCGCTCTCGGCGCCTCGGTAACGAGCTTATTGCTACCCCGTTAGGAAGGGGGATGGGGCGACTTTTGCTCTTCGGGAAATAAAAAAAAAAGTGGCCGCATTGTCAGGAGATAGTGACGCTGCGGGCGACGGCATCTTGCAACAACCTCCGGACGGCTCCTGCCTCCACGATTTCTCTGCCATCTCCATGACTACGGGGAAGCTGCTTCTTAAGTATTTTTCGTCGCGATGTTGACAAGTGCTCTGACATCGCCAGGTCTCGCCACCATCGAATAGGAAGATGCAAGATTAAGGATGGCATCAGTCGCTATTATGGGCCCATCCACTGCTGGCACTGCGCAAATGCAAACGCGACCAACGAACCCTGGGGAGAGAAGCGAGCAGGGCCTTGCATACAGGACTAAGTTCATTTTAATGCTAAGAATGCAATTGGGAAACAAGACAACCCAAAACCCCCCCCCAGAAAAACGGCCCAAATCACCAGCTCGCTTCTCATGATCCGCCTCCAGCGTCCTCCGTGGCGACAACCAAGAGGGCAATCACACAATCCAGGGCGACGGGCAGCAGCAGGACCTGAGTCTACCTTGCCTTGACTGGTATCCGATGCTGGGCCATGTGACGCTCTTTGTGAGGCAAACTATCGATGCAGTCTTCTCCCTCTTTTCATTTTTCATGCACCGTCCCATCCCATGGCATCTCCGAGCTTCCTCGATCTCGTCCAAGTACACACGGCTACTGGTCGGTGGCAACCCAGAGCCAACCAAAACCCGTCGGATATGTGTCTCGATGCGGCTTGATACATGGCCTGGCGTGCTGTCCTTCGACTGCGGAAATAGGCACAATTGACATTAGTTACCAGTCACTCTCCACAACACCATTCCGAACGGCCGAGAACCGCGCGAATCGCGTATATGTGGCTGCCTCTCTTATCGCCCGGCTTCGATGTAGTAGGTGGCACATTCGCGCTGCGTCTGAAGGGATTGGCCAAAGATCATCCCCGCAATATACGGATTACGCGAGTATATTGGTGTCCTAATTACCAGCCGTTGCCACATCGATGCTGCATAGGATTCTGCTCAAGATGCGATGTGTCGAGTATACATCGATACTACTCTTGTACCTCTCAGCTAACCACCCCGGATTACTTTGTTTCCATGAAAATACCATTGGACCGGCGACAGGCGGCTCACATAATCTCCATACGGAATCCTTTTTCTGTACAAGACCATCTCCATGACTAAATATCAAAGACAGTGGCAAATAGCCCCCCACGAGCTTACCCCTGAACAAGGCAAAGTCCAGACGCAAGCCATCAGAATCCGGTTTTTGTTGGCACGTACTACCGAATAGCACATGAAGTATAGTAGACAAGTTGCCGTCCATTTCCCCGAATCGCGGCTGCGGGCCTTGAATGTGCTTCGGGCCGCCCCAAGTTTGCAACCGGGCAAAACAGACAGGAAGCCCGGTTTGTGAACTAGCTGTCATCTGAAACAAAATGAATTATCTGTTGCGTAACCTGGCAACAGGAATATCTATCATCTTTAGTAACTAAAGGCTGGAGAAGCAGATTGCGTAAAGCAAAGACATTTGCCACTCCCAGCTCCAAAAATGCTGGTTTGTCACATCGATATTTCCAATCGTTGGCTGCCAGATCTTCTCAAGCTGGCATTTTGAACTGATTTCCTTTCCCTCCCCACCATCTGCAAGCTGAACCTCAGAGGGTCACCTGCGTAGTCCAATGGTCGTGATAACTTGGCCATCTTTGAAATTGAGTCTCAATCCAGAGCTGAGATTGCAAGAAAGAAACCACTTAGAGCCGTTAATCATCCCGAGTAAAGCTCACTTGGAAGTGAAAGGCTTGGGGAGCGTTTTGCGGCGTTCGCAGTCGCTGCATTCTTGCGGTACGTAGATGATGTCGTGGGCAGCTGACGTCCCTTTGCATCCCTTGAACAACTTGTCACACCACCGGATCTGGAAGTAACCGACATGGCCGCACGACCACATCTTGTCCACCTGCACACACATAATTCTCCGTGATCCCGCCTCCGTCCCGGCACCTGGCCGTGCCCCCGGGGCGGAGCAGTATGGCCTCAGCTCCGAATTTCTCCAGGGGTGGAGTGATCTTGAGCTTCGGCCCTAAATCGAGCTTTGTTTCTCGTCTGCGGCCCTAGGGGGTGAACCGGGAATAATCATGGAATTGGCGTTTTCGCGGTTTCACATGAGCCTCGTCCGCCGAAACGACGAGATTCGGTATCCTTTCTTTGTTTACCGCAGAGATGCTCTCGTGATGGCGGCCTTGTTCATATTTTGATAGGCCTGGGCTGGTTTATACAAGTGGTCCCGCGGGTAGAGCCGGTGTCCCTAAACGGCAGGCTCTCCCAACAACAGCAGCGCTTTACCCACCCGATGCCGAGATATCTGGCCTTTTCTAGGGCCAAGGGTAGCCGTCAACGCCGGGCACGCCACCCGAAGATGAGCAACAGCGAGAGAATAAGAAAGAGAAGAGTCAGAAAAGAGACAAAGCGCGAAGGTGGAGAGACAATTCGGTGAGGCCAGGGTTTACCAGCATGCCTCGGAGACTATGACTATCAGGGCTTCGCCCAACCTCCACTTTGAGGCGGCATCGAATCGAATATCCCACCCCACTTATCCCAGTGACCAGTCATTCCCGTCTTGAATGCGGATACGTCGTATAGAGAAAATATTGACAGCATGGCGTGACATGTGTCCCAGACGCCGCCTCTTGGCTTGTTGAGAGAGGAACACGCGCCAAGGTGCCTCGGAAGTTTGGCAGTTGGCCAGCGACGGTTGAGCAAAACCTCCGACCGAGCCTCATTTCTGGAATAGCATCCATCTCCCCGGGTCACTCATCACTACACCTGTCGATTACAGGGGGATCAACGGTAAAGGTGAGCTCTGTCAGCTCTCCAAAAAAATTCATTGGCTAGGAAGCGTCCCGCCTGACCACTCTGTAGTAAGAATGCGCCATTGACCAATTGGGGCTCGACGAGACGTCCCAAAGCCGTAACGATCCTGCAGGATCAAACCCCGCCTTGCATCTCGACCGCGACGTCTATCCATCATCAACTGTGAGTTTGAGACAGGATTTATATGTGAAATTCATAAATATTCATATTCTGTGAGAGATTGTAGATTCTCATTGTTATTTCGATTTATTTGAGCTCCTCTCCGGGCTGCTGCCTCATAAGCAACTGGCACCATTGTCATATCGTCTCATGAAGGATATATATCACAGTGTCGGCTCAGCGCTGGTATGAGTGATGGCGCTGTTTGATATTGAGGCTTGGCCATTAAATTTAACCACAGTCATAATTGGCTTGCTGAGTTTGACATTTGCTCTTCGCTATACGTCAGGAAAAAAGGTGCATCCAAGCGAGCCAACCGTGGTTCAGCCATGGATTCCTCTCATAGGTCACTTGTTGGGCATGGCGGTGCATGGCGGCCGCTATATCAAGCGTCTTGGGTTAGAATGGGCTCTCGATTCTGATACATTGTGCGACGTTGGACTAACGCCTCTTAGGCTGTCTTACTCTGATGAGCCGATTCTGACTCTACCCGTCCCGGGGTCTCGTATATATGTCGTTACGGAGCCGTCATTGGCCGCCAGCGTTCAGCGCAATACCAAGACATTGTCAATGTCTCCTCTGCTGCCGGATATAACCAAGCGCGTCCTCGGATTGGATGAGACAACGTATCGCGTAATTGGCCAAAACCTGGATCCAGAACCGGGGGAGCCACGGGGATTTTTTGCCGACATCCATGACTGGGTTTATTCTTCCTTTGGACCGGGTGAATATGTGAATACATTAAGCTGTGAAGCCGCACAAGAATTGTGCTTCCAGCTCTCTCGAGCACTTGCCCCCCCTGATGATACGACCCGTGCCCCTGAGTCTGTTGATCTTTTGGCTTGGGTTCGTGGTATGGTTACTGTTGGCACCGCAAAGTTCCTTTTTGGACCTAATAATCCTATCTCAGAGGAGCCTGCCTTGGAGCATGATTTCTGGGCATTCGACCACGGCCTTGGTGGGTTGCTTATTGGAATCTTGCCATCTCTCACGGTTCCCAAAGCATACAAGGGCCGAGAGAAGTTGACGGCTGCGTTCCGCAAGTATTTAGAAGCCGGCCATCTAGATTCAGCGGCGTTGATTGTTAGGGGTAGAGCGCGGATCGAGAAGGAATATGGCATGAGTACGGATATGACAGCCCGCTCGGCTTTGTCGTTCCTTTTTGCAGGGATTGTAAACGCGACGACTACAACTTTCTGGGTAATATTGAGAATCTTTGCAGACCAACAACTGCTTGACATAGTGCGCCAAGAGATTCGTCAAGCGCTTGAACTTAGTAACCAGCGCTCTGGGCCGAATTCGCTGAGCACTGGAGTAGTCAAAGAAACCTGCAAAACGCTATCTGCCGTCTACAGAGAGTCTCTACGAGTCGGATCGGAGAATTTCTCTGTTCGGATGATCAAAGAGGACACGATGCTGGCAGACCGATACTTCCTGAAAAAAGGCGCTGTTGTTCAGATATCCGGCGGAGCTATTCATGCTATGAGCAACATCTGGGGCCCGGACGTTGACGAGTTTAACCCTGGCAGATTTCTCAAGGACAAAGGCAAGAGTGATGGCTTTCATCCAGCAGCGTTTCGGAGCTTTGGTGGTGGCAAGACTCTATGCCCTGGTCGTGACTTTGCCACTAATGAGATTCTGATGTTTGCCGCCATGATTATCCATGCGGTTGACATCGTTGCCCCAGATGGGGGCGCCATTTCCGTTCCCGAGAAAGACGATCGAATCATGCCGGTCCACATTCTGGAGCCTGTAACAAGCCCCAAGGGAATCATCAAACCTAGAATAGAAGAAGCGAAGATATTGAGTCGGCTTCAAGCGGTGATGTAAAGGCGATAGAGCGCAGTTGGTCATGAGTTTGTATTCCTTGGCAAGAGGAGTTCTGATGTTGCTTGATGATTAGTAGCAATGCCAGATATCGCGTTTGTGTTTTTGCTGCACAATTCATTGATTGTAAGCGCTATTAATTCCGTGAATGGCGTGAATGGCATCATTTTAACAGTGAAAAGGAGCCCTTCGAAAAAATATATATGGAGGAGGTGCCGGGCCGTTGTGCACCCGCTTGCTTGCGGCAGGTGCGACTGGCACCGCCGATAACCTGCAGGCACGAGCTCGGTCAGTCACCTTTGCCAAAGTTCTCCATGTTTGCCCTCCAGCTCTTTGTTTCCACCATGTTTTGCGCAAGAAATCAGAGATGCCAAACACGCAATCGGAACCAGTTGAGAGAAATATAGCCGCCCGAGCCCATGCGCAAACAAAACAAGTCAACAGCTGCCCATCCGTGCACCACTTCTCTGCCGCCATAAAATTATCTGCTACAACCACCTTCGCAGCATTTTACTGAAACACTACAACTACATCGAAGCTAGGGATTTGACAAGAAACGTTACCGGAGCCTGGATGAAAGACAGAAGCTTTGTGGACAGGCATCCTTCTCGATCGTTCATACCCTGCAACTCTTAGAAGCTCACGACTCTTGGCTCCTTAAGATGATAGCAGTCCCGACGCTCATTTTCTGGAGCTTTCAAATCACTCTACTGCTCTCCAATGGTGTTTTCGGCTTCTCATGGGGAGGAGGTAGGGGGGCGGGCAGTGAGTCTTCTATATCTTATTCACGCTACTCCTCCTTCACACAAGATACAAACTGTTGCTGACCAGTTCCTAGGGCTTAGCCATTCTGCCAACTTGCCGCCGTCTATGAGCCGTTCTACTAGCACCTCTAGATTTGACGCTTCAATACTGCCTGCTATGTATGCCACTGCGCTCAACGAGCTGCAGGAGCTGGAATCGGAGCCCTTGTGCCACCGTACTGCGGCCCGCCTGTTGATTCACAACTGTCAACTACTCGACGGCAGAGATGATGCAACAATTTTGACTGATAGTGGAAGGGCTGCTCGCGATTTTGTTGATTCATATGCCGCAAGTTTAGCTATATGCGACTTGGAAAGGGGCAGCTTTACTATCCCTTCCTCCTGCTCCAAGTTTCAGGAGTCAGTCCTCGCCCGTATGTCTCCACCGACCAAACCACAATTACACGTAACAACATCCGAGATTGATGGCTGCCTCGAGGGCCTGGCGCAGTCGGATTCCGCTTGGAATACTTGGGTGAGCTATCGCCATAAGACGTTGCGATTTTGCGAAGCAGCTCGCGCGGACAACGAGAAAGGTTCATAGCTTGTGCTATCCCATTACACAAGAAAGGGGACTCAGCTAAACTGACTTTAGATGAAAACATCCGGCTCCATCAGAGACTGACCACTATCCTTGCGAAGTTGACATCGCAGCTCGAAGAAGAGATGGAGGCACGGTTTCGATCAATGAATCGAATGTTCGAAGAAGCTGGAGCCACTGTGGAGAATCTAAAGCCTCGGATGAATCATCTCAAAAGCAGCATCACAGAAGTAGATGCGTTATTCAAGGATCACATAGTTCAAAACGTACAAGTAAGGATATATGTCTCAAGCAATGACTCTCAGTCTTCGTGCTAACACTGCTCGCAGCAATCAGCGAGCTTCGTCGCTCATGGACTCGACGATGCAAGACAGTTACAAGCACTTTTATCTATGATGGTCGACGTGACGCAGAATCAGAGTCATGACTTGACAACTTTTCATGAGTCTGCCTTACAAGAGGCTACACGACGAATCACCAGTGAAATTGATGTCATTTTGGCAGCGCTTGCCGCAGCAATTGCCTCGTCCACATCTTTGCATCGAGAGATTGTGAGTTACCTTTGCACATGGCATATTTCCTCCCCTGACCTTTGGTTAGGAAATCTCGCAGTCTGCGGCTGCAGCAGTTGCCTTAAGGCAGGAGAGGATAGAAATGGTATGTTAGCTGTATTGATTCCTGTTCAAAGCACAAATAGCTGATGCACACTTAACAGGGCATGAAGAAGCTCGAGAGCTTAGCCGATTCCCTGCTGGTTCAGCACAAAGGCCACCAGGAACAGCTTGTTTCTGCCCAGCAAACAGCTTCGGATCTGATAGATATTCTGGATTCAGCTTCATCCTCAGCCGTTACCCTTCGAAGCTCTATTTACAGTGGTTTTGGATGGGGCTCTTGGTGGCCGTATGTGTTTTGCCCACTCACGTCTTTGGTTGTTGGCTCGTATGGGCTGCCACCTTCGGCAACAAGAAACATTGTGCTCATCAGCTTAGGTGAGTGATGCCGAGTAGATCTATCGCTATTGGTGAGAAATACTAACAATGGCTCAAAACATAGGAGAGATGGCTGGATTTGGGATATCCCTTGCCAAGCAATATGGAAACGATATTCACACAGTATTTACGACTTATGGCAAGGTGCCCCCCGGAGCAAACTCGACACCATCATTTGATGAGGATATTTATTCGAATACTAATCTTGCACGCAACAACCTTTACCAATTTAAACTCAACGAGGCTGTTCAAGGGTAACAACGAGAAGCCGTTGGGTTGTTTTCCACGTTAGCATGGGACAATGGGATATGGTGTTTGGGACATTTATACTCTGGCGCTGGCGTTTTCATTTTACTATCGGTTCCGGGAGATTCTATAGATATGGGTACCGCCAATTTATTCGACCAGGAGTTTTATGGGTTTTGAGATACGCCAGCAGGTATCGAGATTAGTTATGGGTGTGTGGTCTTGGCTCACTGGGCAGCACTGCTTAGATCGCTCTAAAAGCTGACCGCTAAGCAGACTTCCGATCTGTTCCGTATACATATGGTGGCCCTCGTGGCCTTCTGAGCGACAGTTTCTACTAGCATTATGTGGAATATGGGGAATAGTAGCATGGAGTAGCCTATTAGCCGTGAACCTGACTCGAGGTTCGGTGAGGATTTGATAACAGAAACGTCGAGTCCAACTAGCGACCGAATTCGCGGGGTTCAGCCGTGGCCGTGCAATTGGACAGATCCGGCGCCCTCTCCGCAGTCTATGTCATCTCTTCGCCGGTTTTCGGTCGCTCTTCCGGGGACAGGTTTCAAGCTGGTTTACCCCATATGGAGTTTGGCATTTATAATTGACTCTGTCTCGGCCGGGGCGGTTCGCTAGAAAAACATCTCTTGGCATTTAAATTCGTTCTTTTCACGGTGCACTTTGACTTGTGGTAGCATATTGATTTCTGGGAAAATGGCGTCGAATTTGAAGATTGCGCTGGTTCAGCTGTACTCCAAGGTGAGTTTGCATTCCTGAACTGGCTGCCTTGGCATTCTTCTCCCGTGTGCCACCAACAACCCCTGCTGCAGCTGCCTCTACCCTGTTCTTCTCAGTTCTGAGGAAGCGATCATGAAGGCTGACTTTCAACTTTAGCCGCTCGACGTAGCTGGCAACTTTGCTCGTGCAGAGTCATACATCCGCAAAGCCGCCTCCCAGGGCGCGAACCTGGTCGTTCTTCCCGAATACCATCTCTCCTCATGGAAGCCCGACACCAAAATCCTCCTCGCCGCGGCCAAGGAGCAGGTGCCATACCTTGCAAAATATCAGGCCATTGCTAAGGAGCTCGGCATTGCCATTGCGCCGGGTACGATCCTCGAGCCCATCCCTGCGGCGGAAGGCGAAGGAATTGCGAATGCGGCATACTTCATCGGTCCAGACGGCGCAGTGCTGGGTCGTTACCAGAAGAAGAACTTGTGGCACCCCGAGAGAGAGCACCTGACTGCCGATGGATTGACACCGCACAGGGCATTTGATACTCCGTGGGGTCGTGTCGGGCTTATCATCTGCTGGGACTTGGCCTTCCCTGAGGCGTGCCGTGCGCTGGTTGCCGACGGAGCCAAGTTTGTTGTGTGCCCTACCTTTTGGCTCAACAGCGACGGAGGCGATATCGGTGCTGAGGTCAACCCGGAATGCGAGCGGCTGTTCCTGGAGAACGTGGCTGTGGCCCGAGCATTTGAGAACACGTGCGGCTTTGTGTTCTGCAACACAGGCGCACCTTTGGGAAGTGGAACGAGTGGCAAGGATGAAGAGGGCACAGAGTTCATTGGGCTGACGCAAGTGGCGATGCCGCTGCAGGGAGCTTTGGGCAAGCTGGGCGTTGAGGAAGCGATGACTGTGGTCGACGTCGACATGAAGGTCCTGGACATTGCAGAGGAGGTGTACAAGGTTAGGGCTGATATCGCTCTCGAGGGATGGCATTACGGGCACACTCTGCAGCGTAGAGAGTGAAATGGGCGAGCGGTTGGGTTTAGGGGTGATGGAATTGCTATATTCAGTATATAAGTATATATATATAAGTATATACGTGGGACAGAAAGGAAAAAGCAACAAATAAAGTAAAACGCTCATACTACAAATGCTTCTGCCTCGCCCTGCCTTGCCTTTTGTATAATTCCAAGGTGGCGTGTTGAGAGCACTTGGTCATTTCATTCCCGATAAACATTCTTTTCACAAAAGAAAACCCAGTCCATTTCCCATTCAGCATCCCCTTTTACCCTTTTCCTTGTGATGACCAAAGAGAGAGAAAAGAAAATAGCAATCGCAGAGCATCCTTTCGAACGTAACAAAATGCAAAATCATCATTATTCCTGCCTCTCCCTCTGCTGCCTGTCTCTTTGCCGCCTATCCCTCTCCGCCAATGCGATCGCCCGATGGAACTTCCTCCGTAGCTTGACCCTGAACTCGTCATGTTTGAACAGGAGCCGGTCGAGCATCTTCTGCGCCTTCTCCTTGCGCCGCCGCGTGTCGCCGCTGTCTCCGGACGCGCGCCGCAGATCCCCGACGCGGACGACGTATTTCAGCTGGGCGTCGTCGCGGTCCGTCCAGATGCCCTCGTGGTTGGAGGGGATGCCCTGGCCGTCCCTGAGGCTCGTCAGGACGGCCTCCATGGCTTCGCCGGGGGTCATTGTTGTGCGGCGCATGGCTTCGATGATCATTTCCTCGGAGAAGCCCTGGTCGAGGTAGTGTTTCTTCCAGGAGACGAACTGTTCCTGGCTCTGCTGGACGACTTCTGGGTCGGTTTCGCTCGAGTCGGCTGCGTCTTGATGCCACCGCTGCCGCTGTAGTTCCTGCTCTTTCTCCTGTTCCTGCTCTTTCTGCTGCTGTTCTTCTTCTTGTTGCTCTTCTCGCCGCCTTTCTTCCTGGCGTAGCTCTTGCTGCTGATGCTCTTCCAGTCGTTGCTGCTGTCGCTGATGTTGCCGTTGTCGTCGGTCTTGTTCCAGTTGCCGCCTCTTTTCTCGCCTCTCTTCAAGCTGCATATATCGAGGTTCTCGAGGTTGTTGAAAGGAGGCCGGTAGCTCGCGTTTCTTAGACCTGGGCTTTGTCGGGGTAGACGTAGTTGAGTCTTCCTCTTGGATTGTTTCAAGTTGTCTGTCGTTCCTGTGGGGATAAGCTGCTGCTGTCGGACTATAATAGAGGGTCGGAGTCCCTGGCTCAATAGGTTCGGGACTCGCAACCGAATTACTCTCGCTTCGTAGTTGTTGGGAGGGAGTCATATCTGGCTCGTCGGGCGATTGCTGCCGTTGTTGATTCCGCCATGAAGTCCTTTGCAGCAGTTCGTCCATGTCTGGCAGGTCTTCGTCTTCGTCTGCGATGCTTTGTAGGTTACCTGGTGCTGATGCTGGTGCAGACAGGCGCCTTCCGGTTCTTTGCTTGTCTTCGGGGGTCATTGGGATCTCAGTATGCACCGTTCGCCTTCGCTTAGACAATTTGGTTGGCGTCGTAAGCTGCCCATCTGGTAACCTTTTCCCTGATTTTGCGTTGTCGTTATTGCTTAATAATGTAGATGCTACGCCGCTTGTCTGTGACGCCCGTGGTGTCCTTGATTCCGCGGCAGTTTCTCCATCTCTTATGACAGTTTCCTCGCCTTCAGCAATGTCCTCCTCAGGATCCTCCTCGTTCTCTTCAAAGCTCATCATGGCCTCTACGAAGTCTGCGAGATGACGATCGTAGCTCGATTTCAATAAGGCAACGATGACCTCGCTGTCTCGCGCCCACCCGAGTCCCACCTGTTCTGCCACTTGTCTCCAGTCCAGCTCATCTGGTGGTAGATCTTGCGCGCTAACTGCACAAAACAATTCCCACAGGTCTACTTCATTATTCCCAATAATACACCGTGTATCAAGCTCCCTGTCAGTTGCCTCACAGTAGTCCTGAAGATCGTTGAGGAACTGCTCTCTCTCTGAGAAAGAAGATAGACCTTCATCAGCACTAACTTCATCGTGGGTGTCGTCGTTTTCAGTGTCTCGTTCCGCACTTCTGTCTCTTTCTTCTCCTAGTTCGCCCCCTGGCTCTGCTCTGGCATCTTCCTTTTGCTCATTTTCCTGTTCTTCTTCGTTCTCAGTCTCTTTGTCGGGGGCTGACTTCTCTCCATCAGCCACATCGTGGTAGATAGTCGCATCCCCTTCTTCATTGTTATCGTCCGGCTCAGAGGCAGCGTCATCTGTGGTGTTTCTTCTGTTGCGATCAGACGATACCGCCTCTCGGGACTGAGTTTGTTCATTTCTGGATACTCTGGGCGACGGCCTGTTGTGGTTTTGAGAATTTCCGGCGCTACTACTGGCAACAGCGTTGTTCTTAGGCGCCTGTGGCCAGTCTTCTCTTGTGTGCTTCCTGATAATATGTTTCGCAGTAATTGGTGCATTGTCCACATCCACGTCGGCCAATTTTGCTAGGCGATCTATCTCTTGGTTAGACCTTAATGACAAGACCTTGACCCATCGGTTCCTCCATGACTGCCAAGGATGATGGGGGTACTAGACATGGTCAGGATATGAACTTGTAGCCGTAATAGGACCAGAGGGGCAAATGATGCAAACATACTTCGTCTTCTAGCTCCATGTACATTTTATTCCCAGCCGTATTGATCCCATGTTTGAGAATCCACTTAGCAACAATGGCATCGTCCTGTTCTGAGAAAGGGGTCCGAGTTTTCTTCGCATGTGCGCCTGTGAGCACCGACCGACGTTGATTGGGCGGGGGTCCTATGAGATATTTGTCCTCGACCTGGATAATGCCAGCGTTTACAGACTCAGTGATGAACTTCCAAGAGAATGACCCCAGTGGCGCATCTTTTCTTGCGTGGTCTGCGATGAGCATGTCGGCATCCTTCTCCAGAGCGACGATAACACCCGAGTTGCTCTGAAAATATGTTAGAAAAAAAAATTTAAAAAAATAGGAGACTTGTAAAATTACCAGCATACCTGAATCTTGTCGAGAATACTGTCTCTTTGAGGAACCCTTCTGGAAACCCAGAACTTCATGTCTTTGAAGATGTTGCCACCCGTCGCTGCGCCTGTAACCCCATCATACGTAACGTGCGATGCCATTGCATACAGCTGTTGCGCAATCCACTGTCGCGTGCGGTTTTAAGCGTAAAATCAATAGCGATGCTCCTCAGCTGTACGATTTTCCAAGGCGTCCAACAGATTCATGCTCATTGAGATGATTGAGATGAAGAGCGTTGTCGCGCTGGCAGGCTTTGACTGACCGCAAAGTGAGTGGGTGAAGGAGTCTCGGCTCCGTCGTATCAATAAAGGGAAAGCAGAGATAAAGGGCAGAAAGACGCCCCCAACAGCGCAGCGCGAACTCGAATTCGGCGTCGATTTTTGATAGAAATAAATCCCACGCCCTCTCTCGCGCTCATTTCTCTCCTCTCTATGCTTTTTTGCTCATATTTTATCTCTCAGACTCATTCACCCAACGCATGAGACGCGTGATGAAGGTCGCGAGATCACGTGATGCATGTAGTTCATTCCTTTGACCTGCAGCCCAGGCTATTATCGGGGGTCTAGGCAGAAAAGAGAAGCCCCGCGATAAGGATAATAAACACCATTCTTTTGCTTGCGATGCAGCTGGTGACAGCTGTTGTCCAGTCATCCAGCTCAGCCACGTTTCTAATAATACTCTTGCCTGTTTGTTTCATTTTGCTTTTCTTGAGCGCGCTGCAGCATAGGAGCTTTTCTTACATCAAATTTCTCTTGTTTCTTTTCTTTTTTCTTTTTTCTTTCCTTCCGCACATCAGAGAGATTTTGGTCACTCAGCGATAGGTTTTGAATCGTACATATATATACGACAATAGTGCCCCTCGCTCTACCTAACCCCAGATGCATCGTTCTCCTGTCAGCTCGACCCGTCTGTCACAATGGACACTCTAAAGAAGATTCTCATTGCAATTCTGGCCATATCTTTTATGGTATTCATCACCTTTTTCGGCAGACTTCCTGCTTTAAGGTGAGTTGGAGCTTCATCCGAGTACAAGAGGGGTTTTGTACTAAACTCAAGAAACACATAGGAAAACGCCCATCGCCTGGCTGCACAGGTTGTTATGGATTCATTTTCCCAACCTGGTGGTGAGTATAGATCAGAGACTCACTGGCGGGAGGGTGACTGGATCGCTGTCATGGATTTATAATCGCCTCATGTATGACCGTCATCCAACTATCGTGGTATGTAGCTACAATGTTTCTCTTCTTGTGCTCCACGACTTACACATACCTTCTAGATCTTCTTTTTATTGATCATGACGGTGTCCGAGTACATGTATCTCCCTAACATCTGGCCCAAGATCGGCCTCTTCACAAAATTCACCGCTTCCATCGCCGTCATCATGCCCTACGTATTCCTCTACCTCGCTTGCTCCGCAGATCCAGGATACATCACCCGCGAGAATCATGCGTATCATATGTCTCTCTACCCATATGACTACACCCTCTTCCACCCCGGCAACGAATGCCGCACCTGTCGGTTTCTCAAGCCCGCAAGGTCCAAGCACTGCGATGTTTGTAAACGCTGCATCGCCAGGGCCGATCATCACTGCGTCTTCATCAACTCGTGTGTGGGCTACGGCAATCATCACTGGTTCCTTCTCCTCCTTTTATCGACGTGCGTCTTGGCCACCTACGGCGGCATACTAGGTCTCTACCTGATGACATCGAAAATAAAGGAGGATTACCCAATGTGGACCATCTGGCCAGCCAAGGATTTGGAATTCAGCGACTATCTCGCTGTTTGGGGTTGGGGCATCCAGGGGGACATCAGCGTTGGTGCTGCCACTCTCCTTGCTCTCCTCACCTCTCCTCTGATCTGGGCTCTCTTCCTTTATACCCTCTTCCTCATCTACTGCGGAACCACGACCAACGAATCCATGAAATGGACAGACTACAAAGAGGACATGAGAGATGGCTATGCTTTTCGACGTCCTTTGGCGCCCAATCGACCGCGCGACTTGCGTTTGGAGCCACTGTGTCCTCGGTGGCCCTCGTCGCCAGAGCACATCATATTGGCCACCCAAGACGCTCAGCCGCCAGGTAACGACAGGAATTACCCAGGTGAGGGCGAGTGGGAAAATGTATGGGACCTGAAGAGCGTCGACAACTTGTATGATATGGGATTCTGGCATAACCTTGGCGATGTCTTCTTTTCCGATTATACAGTTGATGATGGGACAGGGGAGCCCCCAGCTGAGCGTCGGCCGCGAGGGAGAAGTATATCTACCAAGTCTGGATATCCTCAATAGAGAGCAGTGAATGCCCTTGTAATATATACCTGTGGAATTGGAAAGAAACCAGTTCGTAAATAAAGTTGAAATAATGGATTTTATTTTTATTTTCCTTCTTTTTTTCTTCTTTAAGACATCTTCGTATCATCATTCATATTCGTCGTATCTACACGCATCTAGGTCTTGCGTAGACCTGTCAAGACTAATAAAGTATATACCCATCCGCCACCAATGGTAGAGATGCCGACCCCTTGTCTCTACCCTCATCTAGAGCGCTTTGATTATAAAAGAAAGTGTTTATATTTCCAATTGGTTTGTTGTGGAGATTATAGAATGGTACCAAATCTAATTCCACATCAGTTAGTAACGCTCCGGACGATTGTGACATCTTGTATGTGCAACTTACCCAAAGGTCTGCTTGATGCTTCGCACATAGTACTCGCCCCAGTTACGCTTGGTCACGTCTTCTTGGCCAACAGGAACGCCCTCCCAAGTGACACGCATGACGGTGACGTGGTCGATATCGTTCTGGTCGAACTCAATGTTGAGCTTCGAGTAGTGACCGGCCGGCCACTGGTTCAATCTCCAGCTCTGGACAATCTTCTTGGGCTTTTCCAGCTCAAGATATTCTCCTGAGACGTTGCCGTCAAAGAGCTCAAACTTGCCTCCAGGATTTGCTCCCTCAAACACCTTTGGCGGGGCCCTGGTGAAGGCGGCCAACCGTTGAGGGTCAACGAAGGTCTGATACAACTCTTCAGCAGTGGTGCGGAATTCCTGGTCGTCACGCACTGTTACCGTGTTGACGACGCCGGAGCTGCTAGTTTGGGAAGTTGTGGGTTGAGCCGCAGTCTTTGATGCGGCCTGGGGGAGGGTTCGGGGGGTAGAGAAGCCGCTGGAAGGGTTGGAGCCGGGGGCATGCTGAATGTCCTTTCCGTGCTCAGTGATCAAGGCATCGGCAAGTTTCTGAAACTCCTTCCGGAGCTGAGGAACAAGCTTTGATCGCACAAGATCCTTGACGGGCTGTTTCTCCTTTGACTCTGAGAAGATGTCAATCTCGAACTGGTTACGGTTTGTTAGCAATGCGGGAAGAGAGAAGAAGGGTTAGAGACACCTATACATACCACGTACTCGTCCTCTTCCGTGTCGTGGGCAATTTCGGGGACAGTAATGTTACCTGAGACCTCGTCGACCTCGGCAGTGGACCCTAGGGGGAGAGTCAGCCCCAGACGCTCTCATCATGAACGTTGACGTCTACCATACCAGAGTACTCCAACACTAGCTTAACATCGAAGATGGTGATGACTTTCCCCTTGCGTTGGCTGACGTCAACGTCACCACTCATGCTCTGGATCTTGGTAACCTTGGCCTTGACGTCTCCATTCTCGGCCTCAAGCTTGGTCAAGTTTTCCTCGAACCATTCTTTTGCCCAGGCAGACGCATCCTTGTTCACCCAGTGCCAGTTGTTGGGGTTGTGCAGAACCATTTTGACAGGCAGGCTCAGAGATTAGAAAAAAATTTTACCGGTCGTCCGCGCAGCGGGTAGGTCCTGCTCGATCCAGTGGTTAGCCTCAATGTCAAATCCAGGTCGAGCAGAAGAACAAGGCAGAATTTTGAGTTTGCAAACAAGGGTTCAGAAGTGGTCTTGGACCACAGCATTCTGGTCATCACTGAAAGGGAGTACAAATCACTCTATGACTGGTGCCAGCTGGTATCTCATCATGTAGGGGTTGCGCAATGGAGGGAAGCAGTGTGGGAAGCTTTGGACTCAACATACCGTATTGATTAGAGTTGATAGAAGACAAAGATTATAGCGCGAGGGTGAAATGGTGGTTTGAAGCAGAGAAGGAGAGAATTGGCGGGCTGCTTGAAGAAAGGAAGAGAGAGAGAGGTCTTCAGAATCCTCTAGAATTTTATGAGCCTTGTTCCCCACTTGATATTAGTGGTTATTGGCTGGCCAACGCAGCCTCACGGCATAATCGTATTACATAAGCAATATACTGCAACCTAATTCGTGAATGGGCTCAAGCACGTCTACAGGACACATGTGCACTGCATTGGCTGTGCGACCAGCAGCATCAATATTTACGTATGGATATTTAGGCGGGTAGGATATGATGGCAATAACTTGAGGACGGGAGAGAGATAATTTAAAAGCCCGAAGTGCTCTCGCTCTACTTGTGCTGTTTCTCGCCTCTCTAGTTAGCTTTGGTACATTGAAACGCCAACTTGACAGCTACTAATAAGGAGCTGCTCCGATTGGCCATGAGCTTTCATAAACAAAACGCAAAAGGGCACGCCCATGTTATCCGGAACATCCGCTACAAGCCCATAGCTCTGCCGTGTAAGTAAAGTGAGGACTTCAAGTAAGCATGAAAGCGGCCAAACTTTGTGGTGCTTGCTGAGCCATTCCCGTGGTCAAAGAATGATTAGGCCTTTGACATATGTATCCTCAGCCAACAAACACACTGAAATGCTAGGTTCTACCCCATCAATACTTGTGGATATTGTACGGCTTTGACCATTTCCTAGACTTCAAAGATTTCCGTTTCCGGCATTGGTTCTTTGTTCAGAGTTACATAATGCCGTTGACAAAAGATAATGAACCAGCGCCCGGGCCACGATACAGATAGGTCACATAATCTACAGCTGTAATCTGAAGATCGAATTTGCAGCTTCATGTTATTGGTTCTGAAAAGGCATATCTACTAATGCTCTTCAAATCTTTCTCTTTGACCAACGTGCGTTATACCCTTCTCCAGGATTTAAAACAGCTAAACTGCCCCCAAAATTTATTCGTAGTTGACAGTCAACGAGCTGCCAGAGACTGATGTTGATGTGATGATATCTCCACTTGCATCTTCCAAGTCAATAATAACCGCAGACCCGCTACCTGGTGTAACAGTTGCTCCGTTAACGACAGCGCTTGCTCCGGTGAAGGTAACAGATCCAAAGTTGGCAAATGGAACCAATGAACTGCCAGAGGTAAAGTCCTCGACAATCCACTCAGCACTTGTACCGGGCAAGCTTGAGCTTTCTCTGGAAAACGTATGTGATACAGTCTTCCCACCGCTTGTCAATGTCGTGACTCCACTGTTGGTGCCAGTTTTCGTAGCAGTAACGGTAACAACCGACCCAGCAGTTACAGAAATCCCTGAGTATGCGACCAATGAGGCAGGGAGATACTCATACCAAGCCTCGTACAAGAACTGGCCACCTTCGACGCACCAGAGGACGCCAGTCTGGATGAGATCGGCATTAGAATAGCCATCAATTCCCACCCATGCAGCACCGCAATACTCGGTGCGAGAACTGCCACCAGCTGGGATGCTGGGCTTGGGGACCGTGAAGGTACCGGAGACCTCAGTAACGCCTGATGTTGTAAGAGCGGCGCCTGCCCAGTTGTGGGATTCCACATCGGCAGTTCCATTGACATTGTTGGAATTGGAGCCGGCTAGAAATCTGTTGGAACGACGGACAGCATTCCTAGCACGGATAGCATCCATAGCCGCCTGCTTGCGAGCGGCGAGAGGGGATGCCAAGGCAGCATTGACCGCCAAAAGGACGTTTGCGACAAAGGCGAGGGACTTCATTCTGAATGGCTGCAGATGAAGTCAGTGAGCTGAGATCAATGAAGGCTATACAATGTATACGGAGAATGTTATCAATCGAGATGTCAGTAGATTATGAAGTATTGTATGAACTGTTGCTTGTGGACGGATCTGAGTGAAACAGGTTTCAAGAGGGACTTTATATATTTACAATCTCATCAGTATACACTGCACCGACTTATCCGCAGGTTCTCTCATATCTCCAAACAATGACTCGAAGATGCAATCGGGGGTGGTAATCGAAATAGGAATGTACGATCTGTCCTTGAACCGAGAGGCCTTTTGTGTAAACTTGAAGATGCCTTTCCCATAGTTACACACCATTAGTTGCTGGATCGAATCAAGAAGACAATGCTCTTGAAAAAAGGACCACTATCGCAAGACTTGAGAGTGTTCTGTCCTGCAACCTGCCTATTATAGAGAACATCTCCGATAAGAGTGTGGCTAATGACGTGCTCAGTACTTGAAGCATCACATGAAAACAGAGACAACAGGCTCGAGAATGGGCGAACTTTGTTAGTGGGGGCTGGAATAAATATGCATGCTTTTTTAGTTAATTTTGTGCCCAAATTGGCTAGCAATTCAGCGCTGTGTTATAATATATAGAAAAACAGCTAGTGGGCTTCATGGTTGGCATATATTCTTTAACTTATATAAGAGATTTGTTACATCTTCTACACGCCTTTGTTGCAGTCTACTGCCGGGATATGTATTGTAGGCTGCGGGCCTGTCTATGTGGCATAAAGCCGTTATATACCCATATGGCTAGTCATCAAGATCAAGACATGCTCTTTTGCTGTTTTAAAGCAATCGGCAACAAGTTCAACCACTGCCGGAATTCCGCAGGAATTAGACAGTTCTATCTCTAACCTTCATCAAGTAAGGCTGTAATGCAATGCAAAGGTAAATGAAGTGTAGCTTCCTATTTTGCTTCTTTAATAAGAGAAAATGCCAACACCAACTCCAAGTTGTCTTCAAGGGCATTTCTACAGCTGCTTTTTTGAGTAGTACCTTTGCTTTATCCGTATAAACGGCTTTATATAATGATGATATTTCATTTTTCCTTTACTGAATAGAGCAAAGCTCATCTTTCCATGTTTCAATGTTGCTTAACTCGGGGCACTTCAACGAGCTAACGCCACTGTAGAGCTGAGTAACGCAATTACAAAGTGGGGTAAGTAATGCCAAGGAGGATGCTCTAGTTACAATGGCACGGAGATAACATGTGCAATGCTACCCCATAATCAAGTTTAGCCCGATACATCTCTTCCGACTTGCATGAATCTAAGCACAATAGCCGTCTTCCATATTGAGGAGAAGCTGGCTCCTTCCCGTTGCACTCCAAGGCCGATCCACGTGCATCATCATGGTTGGCTGCATGGGGGCTTGGGGAACGAAGAAAGGGGCCAAATCTCTTGTTCCCATCGTTCGGGTACTTGGCGATAAACGGGACTTTGATCCAAGTGTGGGTAGCTTGTATTCGTATACCAGCTTTTTATTAACCTCAACGTTCGATATTCTATAGAGATCTACAAAAGGGTATAAGACTCGTTACTTTTCTATGATCATCTCTTGGTATATTTCCTTCCATTAAACAAGTCGGGGTTTTGTATGTGAAAAATGAGTTTATCCTCCTAACATCTTTGTCTTCCAACGTTTCTCTTGCTTTAGGTTGAGATGAATCGTTGTTTTTACTTGAATGCAAATACCTGAGGGCTATCTAGTAGTCTCCTTCCTTATCTAGATCATAAATCCTTGCACTTGATTGCAGCAAGCTAAATGTCCTGTCTGCATAGTGTGGCCCACTGGCCGGCATATCCCTCCGTCTTGGACAGTTTCAACGGATCAGTCGGCATGTTATAAGTGCACTATCAATCTGAACCTTCCCCCCCCGATGAGGTCGTTTAAGCGAAGAGAATGAGGGGTCGCCCGCTTTAGGCGGGCTTTGAGAAGAGTGTTGATACCTTTCTTTCTCTTCGAGGGAACCTGAGGGAAAAGTGCCTCAGATTGCCATTCAGGTCCTTGATATCATCAACGGCAAGCTTAACGATACCACATGTGTCAGCCCGAGACCAAGAGCTCTACTCTAGCACACATCGGCTGTTATACGCTTCTCTGCCTCTTCAATGTAATTGTTTATCTTGAGAACTTGAACAGTTCAGGCAGATGCGATTCATGAAAGTGGTGTGACCAAAGAGTCGGCAGTCAGACCTCAGAATCTTTATTTTGGAAACATCTTTCACCAATGATACTTCACGATTGGATAATGGTATCCATCTAGAGTTCGAGGATGCTAAGAGATGCTATTGTGGAATAGATAAGTGGAGAACCAGATTACTGTATTGTTGTGCCAACGAAGTTTATTGATTGAGAAGGCCTTCATGCAAACTTCTGAGGACTCGAAAACTTCAGCAATCAGACTATTCGTGATTGGCGTTGATGCTTTAATTACTAACAACATGGCACCGATGAGGATCGACTAGTTTCATTAATCAAAATAGGATTTGTTTACCTACTCTTACATGTCTGTCGCCAATCTCCATCTCCATTCATAGACGAAGAGCTAACATCTTAACTTCGGTGGACTCCAATACGACACATTGAGTGATGCTGCTTCTTTCAATTGCAGAGCAATATCGGCATTTCAATTGATTAAGGACCGGTATACTCGGTACCTACTACCTGTCTTGATTGGCGTGAGCCTATCTTGTAACGTTTATGTTGTCACGATCGTGGCGGCACTGACCCAAAGCTTCAATATTACATTAATCGGAGGAAGCCACTAATGCATGAGGACTCGCAGGAGCTTCGACCGCAGTTCTTCCTTTTCTCAACGCAGTAGTCTGAAAACGTTCCTTACAGCGAAAGCGAAATTATTGTTACTAATGAGAGCATGTGCATGGCACCGTCCAAGGGAGTTATAGGAGTACTTTCACATTTCGTGAATAACAATAGAACTAGTTTTTAGGATTGACTATGCTGGAATGCAATGGTAGGTATATTATTTCTTGCGCTTTGATTTGGCCATTGGACTTAATTTATTCCGTTCTGCTTAAAGGTCACATCAGGCTGTGATTATTATATTTCAAGCTGTGGTTGGGCTGCAATGTATATCCGCTGGATTCTCTTTTGATCTTCACTTCTGTTCAATTGTAACAATTTTAAAAGTTATACACATCTTATGTGCAAGACATGCAATAGATCGAAATAAATACACGGTTGGTTGGATATGTGCTGTCACCGAAGAGTTTGTTGCTGCGCAAGCTTTCTTCGACGAGAAATATGACCCCCGCAAGACCTCGACCTAAATGACTCAAATACCTATGCATTAGGCAAAATTTGCAATCACCTTGTTGCTATCGCTTGCTTGCCCCTAGGTGAATACGGCAAAGCTTCCGCTGCAGATGTTGCCATCAATTTGATACGAAGCTTTCCCAATATCCGCATTGGCCTGATGGTGGGTATTGGGGGAGGTGCCCCAACCAACAAGCACGATATTCGACTCGGAGATATTGTTGTAAGCACACTGGGTGGTGGTATTGGGGGAGTATACCAGTACGGCTTCGGTAAAACAATACAAGAAAGAGACTTTGTCGAGACCGGTTTCTTAAACCAACCGCCAGTGGTCTTGCGGACAGCACTGCAAGCTCTTAAGACCGACTACCAGCTAGACGGCCATACTCTCGTCGACGAAGTGGATAAAATTCTTCAGGGCAAACCGAGGTTGCGGAGCAAATTTTGTCGCCCAAAATTTGACGTTCGATTGTATAAATCAACATTCATGCATTCGATTACGTCAGAAGATTGTCAATCATGTGGTGACGATTCTTCTAATGCAATACTACGGCGTCCGCGTGGGCAAGATGAAGACGACCCAGCTATACATTACGGGCTGATTGCTTCCGGAGACCAGCTTATGAAAGATGCAGTGTTACGCGATAAACTTGCAAATAAAAGAGATATTTTATGTTTGAGATGGAGGCCGCAGGTCTGATGAACCGATTCCCTTGCCTTGTGATTCGAGGAATATATGACTATTCCGATACACACAAGAACGACGAATGGCAAGGGTACGCAGCAATGATGGCAGCGGCATTTGCAAAAGATCTTTTACGCCGACTTGTCCACGCGCAAGTGATGGCAGGAAAAAATGCTAACGAACTTTTACTCGGTTAGTTTTAGATTCTAGATTAAATATT
Source organism: Trichoderma virens Gv29-8 (assembly GCF_000170995.1). NCBI lineage: Eukaryota > Fungi > Ascomycota > Sordariomycetes > Hypocreales > Hypocreaceae > Trichoderma > Trichoderma virens. The sequence goes on along the minus strand of NW_014013745.1, from coordinate 2,405,892 downwards.
TAAGTGTTAACTAATCTAACACTGGTCTTCGCAGGAATTCATAATCAACTTGACACCCTGACGCACACCACAAAGAAAGTCAGCTATAAGCTTGATTTAGCGAAATTATCAATTGCTCATGGAGCTGAGCTAGATTCGTATGCAACTCAGCATGCCGATGAATGTCTACCAGGCACGAGGGTTGAAATCCTCCATCGCGTTACGGAATGGGCAACTTCATTACGAGGAAAATGCATATTCTGGTTAAGCGGCATGGCTGGGACGGGGAAATCTACGATTAGCCGAACTTTGGCGAAGGATTTCGAAAAGAAAAAAGTACTTGGCGCTACCTTTTTCTTTAAAAGAGGCGAAGCGGACCGAGGAAATGCTGCTAAATTCTTCACAACTATTGCCAAGCAACTGCACCAAAGAATTCCAGAGATCAATTTAAGGAAGATTATTGAGGGAGATCCCGACATATCGAATAAATCTCTTGCGGTGTAATTCGAGAAACTTATCCTTCAACCGTTGTCAGACTTGCATTCAACGAGTAGCGACACTCCGTTTATAGTGATTGTAATTGACGCATTGGATGAATGTGAGGGTGACAATGATATTCAGGCCATAATTCATCTTCTCCCACAAGTACAAGCATCTGGCTTTATCCGAATTCGAGTATTCATTACCAGTCGGCCCGAGTTGCCCATTCGGTTGGGCTTCGAAGACATTGAGGGGGATTATCAAGATCTGGTCCTTCATTGTATCCCTAGGGCCGACATTGAGCGTGATATCTCCCTTTCATGCATCATAAGCTTGATGTCATTCGAAAATACAGGTCCTTGGCTGAAGATTGGCCTGGAGGAGCTAAAATTCGGATGCTTATTACTCTATCTGTTCCGCTATTCATTTTTGCCGCTACCATATGCCGCATGTTTCAAGATTATGATCTGGACCCTGAGCAGAGCCTAGAAGACATTTCAAATATGAAGCTGAAGAATCTAAGCTGGATGCTTTATATCTTCCAATTTTAGACCGTCTGTATTCCAAATATGGCGAAGACAAGAGACGGGAGCATTTTGAGGAAGTCCGAAAGGTGGTTAGTGTGATTGTTCTTCTTCAGAACCCTTTATCAATGCTGTCACTCTCGAAGCTTACTGGCATTCCAACTCGTACAATCAAGTCAAAGCTGAATTCATTACACTCAGTCCTGAACATCCCAATTGACGAGACTACGCCGGTAAGGTTATTACATCTATCATTTCGCGATTTTCTCCTCGATCATGGAACTCGTAAAAAGACCGCACTTTGGATAGATGAGAAGGAAACACACAAAAAACTCACCATCCAATGCATTGACCAGATGCTTGAGGGATTAAAAGAGAACATTTGCCAGCTTTCAGATTATGACACTGAGCCAGGAGAGATAGATCCTGATACTATTGCTCAGTGTATACCACCAGAATTGCAGTATTCGTGTCGCTATTGGGTATACCATTTGGAAAGAAGCCAAAATCCAGCAACCCTAATCAATGATGCATTGCTATTTCTTCAAAAACGGTTGCTTCATTGGATAGAAGCCATGAGCTGGTTGGATTTTATACCAGATGTCATCAGCGCTATCAAAAGTTTGCAATCAGTTGCAGAGGTACGCTATTTCATACCTCTCTTAATATCTCTTCTCTGACTATTTTAGGATGGTCGAAATTCCGATGTGACGGAACTGCTTGACGATGCCAGGCGGTTCATCCTGAAATTTAGCTATATTATAGGTTCTGCGCCTCGCCAGCTTTACATTTCTGGCCTCGTATTTTCTCCCACCGGTTCAATATTGAGAAAGCTTTTCTTCAAAGAAAAGCCAGATTGGATATCCGTGTCAGGGAATATCGAGAATTCTTGGGGCAAGCAAATACAGACACTTGAAGGGCATGAAGGAAGGCTTGAATCTATCGCCTTTTCTCCGAATGGACTCCTATTAACTTCTAGTGCTAAGGACAAAACTGTAAAAGTTTGGAATCTTGCAACAGGTACCTTGCGACAGACCTTTACAGGTTATTCGAATCCAGTTATATGCATGGCATTTACATCAGATAGTCAGGTTTTGGTATCTGTCTCTCAGGATATCACAATCAAACTCTGGGATGTTACCACAGGCGTCTTACAGCAAACTATAAAGAACAAATATAGTACTTTTTCCATGGTTGCGGCTATTTCCCCCGATGGCAGATGGGTGGCATCCCGGAGCACCGACAGTAGTATTGTAATATTCGATCGCGCCTTGGGAACTTGGAACTATACGTCTTCCAAACCTTCAGAAATGACTTCGCCTCTAGCTTTCTCAGCGAATGGTTTGCTGCTGGCTGCTGCCTCTGGTGCTGATATAATAATTTGGGATACTATCACGTGCACCTTGCGACAAACGTTGCAAGACCATTATGAACGGGAGATTGTTGATTCCGTGGCATTCTCACCTGATGGCCAGACGTTAGCATCTAGCCACAACGGGTCCGAGGTAAAGCTTTGGGATGTCATTAATGGCACTACCAAGTATCATTTCACAAATCGTTTGGTTGGAAATACAGTAGCATTTTCGCCAGACAGCCAGCTCCTGGCAGTCGGCCATTCTATAGGCATGATTATTTGGAATATCTCCACAGGCCAAATACACAGAAAGATTTCCAAGCCAGCGAGGATTATTGCTTTCTCTTCGGATGGTAAGATGCTGCCATCCAATTTCGGCAGAACCATCGAGCTCTGGGATCTTACTGTGGAATGTTTGGAGCAATTCACTCCGTCACAGCTAACAAAAGATATCGAATTCTTCTTGGATGGTCAAATGGCCATCTCCACCTGCTGCGTCTTCCCCGAGTTCTATGACAATAGTGAACGTGTCGATGTCTGGAAACCTATTGAAGGAACTCGGTTGAAGAGCCTAGGAGATTATAACCCTGGTAGAGGTTATATGTGTGGGAACGGTTTTATAGCTGTCTCCACAGACTGCCAATTACTGGCGTATCTTTCTGATTTCGGCCGCTCCGTTAAGATATGGGATATTACAACGGGCATCCAATGGTCCATCTGCATGATTAGTGAGGCGAGCGGAGCATATAAGAAGATTGTTTTTACACCAGACAGCCAACAGTTAGTAACTGGTAATAGAGTAGGAATCTCTTTCTGGGTTCATGCTGGAGAAGGCGATGGATGTTGGGTTTCGCAACGAACCTTGGAATACAAAGGAGATGGGGTGGAGTCAATTTCGTTTTCACCTGACAGCCGACTCCTATCCATCTGTTTCTTCACGCGTTTAGAAGATGAAGCGACGCCCTATAGGTTTGCCGTCGACATTTGGGATTGGACTACGGGATTATTGGTACAGACCCTTGAAACCTGCCGAAGGCAACTTACATCTGTGGCTTTCTCCACAAATGGTCAACTCCTAGCACGCGAAAAATGGACAGGAGCTATGGATTGTGAAAACTACATGGAGTATGGTCCCATAATCGAACCTTGGGACCTAAGCACAGGCAAGCTGCATCCGAACCTTGCAGTCGAGGGCCATTACGATTACAGAGGCGGTGTTGTAACCAGCCTTCCGCCAATCAGCGATTTGAAATTTCACGCCCTTTACAGTCGGTATGCCGAAACCAAGAAGATTACACTTTCCCAAGAGCAATGGGTGTGTTTCCAGGGCCGTAAGGTCCTGTGGCTTCCCCCTAGGTATCGACCAACTTGCTACGCTGCAAATGATGATATTCTTGCTTTTGTGGATGGAGAGGGAGAAGTTACATTTGTCAAATTCTCGTTCTCTACTTGATACATGTATCAATGTCTAATCTTTGCGTTTTCAAACTTTTGGCCCCGAACCTATATAGTGTTAGAAACATGCTAAGTACCTAGGTAGGTAATGTAGTTCAGTTTATGTGGTAAATCTTGTACGTTGCGTAGAGCTTAATACATATACTACACCGCTCTCGATGCACGTATTCCTCAAAAGATACATATTGAATCTACAGACATCAACCTCGAGAATACTTTTATTTGCCAATACTCCTAATATTCGTTCTAAATGTCAACCACAGCGCGAGGACGGGCAAGCAATGGTATTTCTTTGTGTTCCGTCGCCACAATACAAGCAGGAATTTTCTGCTGACTGTGGCAGAGATGTAATAAAGAAAAGTTAGGCAGCTTGGACCAGACAATTTTTATGGAAAAATTTGTTGAAAGTAAATGGTCTGCGGGTCCCGGGGGGGCGTAGTCCATTTGGTGAAATGTCATATGTCAAATGGTGCCATTTGCGTGGATGCCGTTCTACATGTATATGTTTGTATCGTCGTCAACATGCAATTTGTTGCAATTATTTCCATATTTGCATTTTCCAATCCGATAAAAGTGGCAAATCTTACGTTCACCTGCCTCGGAATAGTCGAAATAACTTAGGGTTGCTGATGGAGTCACCGTGGCAGCAGTTTTGGTCGAGGTAGAGCTGGAACGAGGAGACTGGTAAACGGATGTTGCGCCTAGCGATGTTGGGTGGAACACCCCAGGAAACTCCTCAATCCCCAAGCCCAGTTTGACATATTCATCGTGAAATTTTATACCAGGCGAGGTAATGAGCGTGAATCTCTCGTTGTTGCCGATATGCGTCGTCAGATCGGAAATGTATCCAACGTCATGACAAGCCGCAAAGTAGATGTGTTTGCACTGAGTGTTCTCTGCATACAGGTTGAGCATGGCGCGCAGCTTAAAGTCTGCATTCTCTTTCCACTCGCCAGCATCAGCGAAGTCAAAGAGGCCGTACGACCTATTGAAGCTAGCGACAAAGGGAGAAAGGGAGCGCTTCTCAGGGCCAGCGAGACCTGCTTTGTGGAGCGTCTTTGATAAGCCGGCAAGATTCGCCCAAACGCGTACCATGATTTGACAGTGGTCGAGGCCCTTGGTCCGGAGACTGGTCTTGATGGCCTCGTTGAGTAGTTGCGCTGCACTACGGCCCCCCTCGACACCGGTGCTCACTAGGTTCCCGTTGAAGACGTAGCCATCGCCATCAATCAAGACGAGCACAAAGGGATTGCGCTCCTGGCCTTTAGCAATCTGCTTGTACTTTTCCCTCGAGTCCCGCTCCTCCTCGTAATCGCTCTTCAGGCGCCTGTAATCCGCTATCAAGGCGGTGTACCGATCTAATATGTCTGGAAGCGTATTGTCTGTGCGAAAGTTGGCGAGTTGCTTTGCTGCTCTTTCAAGCTCATCGTCATTGACCATTTCGTCGGTGAAGCGATGAGCTGTTTCAAACACCAATATGAGGGGTTTGGATTGATAGCAGGTTGACTTGAGACTATTGAGAGTACCTCTTCCTTGACAACAAGATTCTCATGCGTGAAACCCTACGGAAGAATCTACCAACCTCCTTAATCCACAAGAGTCTTGATCAGGTGAGGTTCTGCCTGTTACGGGTTTTCCGCGAGCGGCCGTAGAAGTGCGTCAGCGTTTAACCCCACCACTGATGGAGTTACCCATGCTACCATCAGCCACTAACCCTAGAGCAGGGGTCAAATATCGAATAGTATTAGATATTGGGCGTCCATACCCAAGGTATTGAGTTAAATTCCAATCCAAACCATTGCATATATCATGGGTACTGGCTGGAGCTCTACCCCGGCCCATTTCTAAAGCTAAAATCTAGCAACTTTTGGGCACCACGAGCCTTGTAAACTAAAATTACCCCTACTACACTGACAATACATATTTTAACAACAGCCAGGCAACACTGCTACTTCCAAAATTAGCAGAATGCTGCTCGATTAAAATGACGTTGTGCCACATCGCAATCTTTCCTGCATCCCTGGACTTGCCCCCCCCGGATTAAAGTGCAAGTTTAGCAGCATCAACATCAAGTTAATAGAAGACTGCTGTGTACATGTATCTTATTTCTGATGTGAATTAGTGTCCTTAGTGTGCTCAAGCACGATAGTAACTGTCTACCCTACATACGACCATGTTTTGGCTTCGACTTTTTTGCAGTAACTTTCTTATAAGTTAGTATAGTGGAAGACGTATAAGACTTTATATAAGCGGTAGGATCTTCAAGTTTTTGACATTTATGCCTATATTTGTAATTATGATAATTGTAAGACCTGGATCCTTTTTTTAATGCGTCTTTATACGCACCTGGTTTATCTCTACAGATCAACACATACCATGCTATTTCATGTTTATGACGTTGCTATGTTGTACTGCATCGTAGATATGTTCTTAGCCCAAATTATTGTACTATTCAAACTTTTATATAGATCCTATAGCAATAAAGCCTCTACTTATATAATAAGGGAACAATGACGATAGCTTGACGACCTTTGTCCTATGGTACAGGGACAGAGGAAACGCGTTAAGGCGAGGATGCATCGTGATAAGTCTTAGAGGAAGGACAAGGCTGCACAGTTTCGCAATTATCGGCTGTGGCTTTGACAAAATTGTTGTGCCGGTACAGAGACGGTTTGGCAAAATACTTGTCCACATCGAAAGTGAGTGTCCAAGGTTTTGCGGGCGTCTATTTCGGGAAACCCGTCGCTCCGCCTGTTCCCGCCACCCTTTTGCGCATCCTTCAGCCACTGCAGAGTATCATGGTATCCTAGTGTTTTCCAATCGAAATATAGCATCTCTAACTCTTCGATCCCGGAAATAGAGCATAGCGACGAGATGCCAACATTGTTATCGAGAACTTGGCTTGGTAGATCGGCTACAATGGAACTCATAAGCCTAGGCGGTAGCAGTTTCAGTCTCTTATACTGCATGAGAAGCTGGACATAGGTAGGAATATGTAGTGACCTGAGCTTTAATTGGGCTCCTTAATGTGCAGAGAATTGTGTTGGCCATACTCGAGATCAATTTGACTCTCCCATAAGCATTCCAAGCATTCGGTATTGTCACGGCCAATGGAGCTGACTGCAAGAAGGAGTCGTGTGAGATTATTTAAATGAGCCAAATGAAACATTGTTTGGCGGCATACCAGGGCTTGGACTGGGAATTCCACTTCTGGTTTTAACTATCTGGGTTCTTTGGTACTTTGGGAAGCACCGTCGTGGCGCCGTGGGACATCCTGGGAGCGGTTTGGGATTTGAGCTTAATGCACAGGTCATGCCTTACGCATACAAGCCTGAACTTAAGACAACAGAACGACCGTTGGGGATGGACGCATCTCGAAGGACACCAAACCCATAGTCGGTAAGTCGTTTTTACGACGACTTTCTGCGAGGTAGTTCAATTGGCAGCCCCCGAAACTATTGGCATTCTATTCGTCGTTCTGCATGCTTACGGTTATACTAACGACGGCCGCGAGTAATTACCACAACTTTTTTTAGTGGCCGAGTTTGGAGGCGAGGCGGGGGGTTTGGACAGAACGACTCTGCCAGCTCAATGGGTTCGGCATCGACCGCAAACTTCGCAGACGTTATGATGGAACTGGTGGTGAATTCGTCTGTACTAGATTTTGTGATGCCTAAGATGCAATCTATGCCAAGCATGGCTCAACAGAGTCGTTTGGCTTGACGATTGAGGATCCCGATTTAACATTGATCAAACTTGCTTCGACGATGACATGAAGCGGCATGCACGAATGCCCATGCAACTCCAGAATTCAGACGCTATGTGTGAGATGTCTCGTATATTCAGCGGACACATTGCTATTTCATACTTCTAACCAACGCTGCTATCAATCGACCTCTACAATCTGTAAACCAACTTCTTACCACTGACCTTGTTCGCCTTTAAGGCTTGCAGGCCATCCGGGATTCCTTCAAGCCCTTGGCCGACCTGAATCGGCGACGCCTTCAGTTTCCCAGCATTGAAGAGTTCCCGCGACAGATCCCAAAATTTCACGGCGTAGTGAAAGTCCTCTTCCTTGGCGGGCATGGGCTGACCACCAAGAGTAAAAGCCTCTCCAATTGCGGTGTATGCCAGAGAGTAAGTTGCCTTGACGTCAGTTCGAGAAATCTTTACCTGCAGGAGCGAGTGGTATTTTAGAGTAGTTTCAGGCGAGGGAGATGACGATAGTGCCTCCTCGCAAATTTTGGCAGAATCAGGGAGCGAAATGGTGTCCCATGCGATGGTCAGGCTGTTATTTGTGTACTCTCGGATCTTGGCGGCGCAGTCAGGGTCATTGTAGTTGAAGACAGCATCGGCGCCCAGCGACTTGACTAGGTCGTTGTTGTGGGGGGAACATGTGGTGAGGACCTTGTAGCCCGACAATTTGGCGTATTGAATACCGAGAATACCGGTCGCAGTGCTGCCTCCGTAGATGAGAATTGGAGTAGCATCAGTTGAGGGCGCCGTGGGGAGCGCGAGATCAAGAAACTGGTACAAGCTCTGGCCAACAGTTGAAACGCTGACGCCGAGGGTAGCAGCCTCCTCAAAAGTCATGTTGTCGGGAATTTTAATTTGCAAATCGCCCTTTGCAACAATGTATTCTGCAAAGGTGCCGTCCTCTGGCTGGACAACATTTGAGCCGTGCGCCACTCCACAGACACGGTCTCCCTTCTTGAATGACTTGGTCACCGCTGGCCCAACGGCTTCAACAATTCCGGCGTAATCACAGCCAATCAATGGGCCTCCCTCCTTCACCAGGAAATCGACATGCTTCCAGTCGGTGGGGTTCAAGCCAACGGCGACTGTTTTCACAAGGATGTAGTCGTCGCGGAGCTTGGGGATAGGTCGGTCAGTAACCAGCTTGCTGACCCCCAGGCTCTGAACAATGACCGCTTTTTGCGTAGCAGGGAGAGCCATTCTGAAAATTTGATTTAGAAGTTGTTATAGAGAAGTGGTTTGGATAGGCGGTGCGTGTGAATCTGTTGAGCTGGATCAACGTTCGGGACATGACGCAACTTTAAATAGTTGACTATAACAAACGCGAATTTGGTCTTGTTTACTCATCGTTACTTGGTATTATAAATCGACACAGTCCATTGAGTTTCTGTTGTCGTCTTAGATCGGAGATTTGACCTCGGCAGCAACCGATGCAGGTGGAACTGTAGATCTCAAAGGGGAACACTTCAATGGGGAATGTGAAAAATTACCCAAAGCAGTAAACAGTAAGGTGGGGCGAGCATAAATATGATGCTGACTGGCCCCTGTTTCAATGATATTGATACAACAGCTGACAAAGCCTAGTGTTGTCTTCAGTTCCACTTAACTCGGCATTGACAACTGACTTCAAAATTATCCTTATTTGCTCCTGACTCAAGTAGTTGCGCATGCACAACGAGTTGGTCATGCCATGCTATTGAGCCTTTGTGACAGGGGCTGAAGAAATCAAGGGATTGGCTTGCCTACATGAACCACTGTGGACATTATGATTACAAATTTTTCAACGCGGGCGTCCCCAGCGCTGCCTGTCACTCTGGAGACAAACAGAGTTGCTGATGCAGGCTGCAATAATGGTGAGTGTCGTACATGTAGTCACCTGTGTATCAATGCCCTTCTAATTGCCCCAGACATGTCACTTCCCGAGAAAGGCTCAGATCATTTGCCGCAAGGGCCAGGCAAACAACACTTTATGTTTGTCACTGTGGGCGAGCCGTCGATAGGAGGATGTCATAACAAAAGACAAATCCCAAAGACGGTTAGAGCGCAAGTGATGCGAGACTATGTTTGGAAAAGAGACCTCCAGATATCTGGGCCCGATGACAAACGACCGCCTAGTAACAACGCAATTAAGCCGGCAGACCTGAAAGGGCGTTTCCGATTAAACACGTCAGCCCGAAAAACGGGCAATCGGACCAAAATCAAGCCGCGATCGGGGAAAGCGGTCATAAACTTGCCAAATTCACGCAGTTTGAGAGCGACGAATAGCCCTCTCACAGTATTAGGGGTATCATATGACCCGTTCGATGCATTCATGTTGAGGCTTGGCCCAGAGAGTATGCGATTGATTCACCATTGTGAGTACAAGCATAGAACATGTTTTAACGTCAAGTGATATTGGGATATCTGCTGACTAACACAGACTATCGCGGCTGCTCAATGAGCTTGGTAGCATACAATATAGGCGAACGGGAATGCCTGACCAATGCGAGAGGGAGCCTAGCGTTATTTCACTCCATATTATACGTCGTCTCGTTGGTTTATAACCTCGATCATAGTCCAAAAGATCAATTGGGGTCATTATTTCACTCCATTGAAGCCTTCCGAGCTATTAATGTTGACCTTGAAGCGGGATCTTACACCGACATGACTATTGCTGCAGTGGCCCTAATGGCCACGAAAGAGGTACTGACCAGCGACGCATTGTCAGTATCGAGGCTAACTCCCCTTGATTTTAGACTCTTGAAGGAAATTTCGCAAGCGCAACGGTGCACATGGACGGCTTGCAAATAATGATCAAGAATCGCGGTGGTATTCTAAATTTGACATGCCGCAACGGCAAAGCCGCCTTGTGGTGCGTATCATTGTTTCAAGTGCGCTTTGCTAAACCAAAGTCTCACCATCGCACCAGGTCCGATTTGTGTTACGCTACTATGTGGAACTGTCCACCTAGGTTTACTCCGCGATCGGTGACGATGCATATTCAAAACCCCCCTCACAGCGAGGACGCCTTTCTCGTCCCCGCAGATACATTCGGTCCCGATTCGGGCATTATTCCCGTTATCAAATTCCTTCGGAATGTGACATTGTCGATGAATACCACACCGAATTTTGACCTGCGGCATCTCAACACCAGCCAGGACCTCTACAACATGGAGTACCAACTACACTCGTGCAGAGCTAACCTGGAGTCTGCTACTTTCGCGAAACGTGTTATGTTACTAAGTCTTGCCATGCACCTGTATCTGTATCTTGTCATCAGACATATCCCCACGCGATCAAAACTCGTCATTACACTCGTTCAACGACTGATGACTGCTATCGATGAGGAGGCTACTGGTGATTGGGAAGATGTAGAGAATGGTCATGTCTGGCTGCTCTGGATTCTTTTCGTAGGATTCGGAGGATCGTCACAAGATGCCGATAGCGGCTGGTTTGTTGAAAGAATACAAGCCTGGCGTACTAATCATCCGGACTGTGACCCTTATGCCGGACTAGACAGCCAGCTAAGGAGAGTACTTTGGCACAATGTGTGGTGTGGTGAGCAACTCGAGCAGTTATATAACCGGTTGCTAAAGCTTGTGAAATAGGGGACTTTTGTACTATCAGCGTTTTCTATTAAAATACCCTCATCGCTATCGGAGCGGGTGCAATAGTTGTCTTGGGTTGCTCTGGGAGGCGTGAAAGTCAACAGGAGTATGCATTAAGGTACTAATTCCACTGTAGTAATATGTAACTATGTACTTTATGCCTCTGGACAGGCTAAACAGCTACTTATGTAGTTATTTTTAATAATAGTAAGAGCATTAGCTATTACCGCCATTAAAGTAGCCGTCGTATAGTCAGTAGCCGTAATAACATACGTCTGAGTAATACTCTTGTCATCTATCAGGGTGTTAGTTATATCAGTCGTCTTTGTTATAGTAGCATCAAGAATCTGCATTATAGTTAAGGGTATAACGTTAATCGTAGTAGCAGGGATTATATCTGTAAAGAACAGAGTAACAGTTACAGCATAAACATTATTTATACATTTAAAATCCCCAGCTCATGGACTTTGCTCCATTCTGCAGTGGCAGCCAATATGGAGCTTGCAGCCTGATCTTCGTCGTCCATTCAAGAATAGCGGAAAGACATTCTGATACGCAGATATACATATCTCAACAACAACCCCGATACATTCAACCACGAAATCCTTGCACTTCAGAAATTAATCCAGTAGTAGAGAATAAGGGCGGTAAAAGGAAGAAGGAAAGAGAATACAAAAAACAGCCTGTATTCACTAGTTGTTGTCGACTCGGCTGCTGGCTGGCCAGCCAGTTGCTGACGATCGATGCTGGCGGCTGCGACCGCTGGAGGGCTTGAAGAAAGAGATCTCAGGTTCGATAAACTCGCGAAGACGTTCGTTTGCATAGCCCCGTACTCGCCATGTCCACCAGAGTGGAACAGTGTAGGTAGATTATTAGAAGAGCTGAAATTCAACGAAAACGGCCTACCTAAAATCTTTGAATAGAGGGACAGCACTTTATTTTTTATATCCTGCGACTCATCGCTGCGCTCCTGGCTCCAGTATATCGCTGCGAGCAATATCATACTGTCAAGCGTGTAAGGATGCTCCTCTCCAATTGCATCTTGGAAGAACTTAACGACCTTGACTTGTAATGTTTCGGCCTCGCTGTACCGACCCAAGTCGTGAAGTAGATTGGCGAGATACTGCATTTTTGTGATTGTCTTGTAGTGGTTCTCACCAAGGGTCCTCCAATAGTGTTCCACCACCTTGACTTGCATACTCGCGACTACGAGACGCTTGTCAGGAATGCTGTTCACCCACTCCATTACATCAGTCGGGAATAGCCTGCCAGTCTGGCTACGGCTCTCCAAGACCTTCATTTGTAAGCCCACAACGTCGAGATACTTCCCCATGGCAGCGGTTACCAGTACCTGCAACTCAATACGAGACACCTCATCAAGATGCGCCTGTCTCTCAATTCCCTTGCAAATTTCTGACACTAGGTCCTGGATGAGGGCAGCTGCTTCAAATTGGACGTTCCCTTGTACCGCCTGAGTTTGGCCCCTGAACACAAGTGCACGTTCCGCCACCGTGATGTACCAGTGACAGCGGGCTCCCTCAAGGTTATCTCGACAGTGGGTTAAGGATTTAATGCAGACATCCCTAACCTTGTCAAACTTTTTTTGGCCGTAGTATGCGCGTGCAAGACAGTGCAAACTCTCAGCCATAAGCTCCGCGACACGCTCGTCTGCAACCTTCTCTAGAAGATTTATCGCATGTGTCTGGAGCTTTTCAGCCTGCTCAAACTGAAAGACTTTGCACATAATATCGGCTACGTGGTGCAATGCCCGAAGAGTGAAAAAGTCTTCCTCCCCAACAGAGGTTCTGAGGTTCTTAAAGACTCTTACCGCAACTTCTGCAGCTTCTTGGTAGCGATGTTGTTTGTCGTAGTTTTCCGCGATGGATTGTTCGCAGAGTATCGTATCAAGATGATTGGGGCCGAAGAGATGCAAATGAAGGGCCAAGATTCGACCATCCACCGACTCCTTTTCTTTCCATCTCTGACGAGAACGTAGATAAGCTGAAACTCGACAGAGAAGGGCGCACACCGTGTTCTCTTGATTAGATATCTCTACCCAGTCTGCAACTTGAATTGCATGGGCAAAGTATTTTTCGCCGGGTGTCAGCATATCCAGAAACTTGTCCCCCTCTCCATCCTTTTCTTCTGATGGATTCGGAAATAAATTGTCAACAACCTGAACGGCGATTCTAGCAAAGTAGGTCGTGTCCCATTTCGAGTTGACACCCTGTTCCATCGGCTTAATCGTAGAAACAGCGTACCGAGTTGCTTCCTGTACAAGTTTGTGCATCTCGTAGCTCTGGCTGCCATTTTCTCCTTTACGAAGACTGATGAAGGAAAACTCCTTGAGTCGGATGATGGCTCTTTTTACATCCATGTTAGACAATTTAGTCGTGCTGATGGATCGAGCGGCGTCGTCGATCATACCATGAGGGATATCTCGATTGTCAAAGTATGCCATGACACGAAGCATCTCCGAAGCCAGCATATTCTCCTGCTCGATGCGAGCAACTGAGATGCTCCAGGTCTTGAGAATACTATTAGGGACATCGCGCTTTCGATGGAGGTCAAACTGTTCCTCCTTAAGGAGTGGCCATCTTTCCTCGTTGTTGGAGAGCATTGCCAAATATTCTCGAACGGTCGTCTCAGCCCTTCTCATGTAAGCTCCGGCTTGTGAGATTGCGAGGGGAAGCCACTGAAGCTCTTCAAGAAGTTGATCAATGTCTCTGTCTTCATCATTGTCATCATTACCAGCGTCGTCGTCAGAATCTTTGCCTCGTGATATGGTAAGAAGCTCTCTCGCTTCAATAGAGGTCATATGCGAAACTTTGATTGCCCGGTGCGATGGGCGCACCAGTGAGCCAGCAATCTGTCCGTCGCGGCTCGTCCATAGAACAGTTCCCACGGATCCTACCGCGGTTCCCTTTGGAACGAAATCGAAAAGGTTACCTGATGTCTCTTGAGCTTCCCCAACGCCAAATAATGAGAGATTGTCAGCATTATCAAGAACAAGCAGCCACCGGGGTTCGGATTGGATACGGTTGTTAACAGCTCTAAGCAGCTCCAACTCAGGACCGTCGAGGATTCCTTCCAATCCAAACAGTTCTGCAATATTCTTGTAGTCGTGTGTAAATGCAGCTTTCGTATCTGCGTGCACCCAGAACACCGAACACTGTGGGTTTTCACACCGGCGGTAGGCGTACTCGAGTGCAATCTGGGTTTTTCTTCAGCGGTATTGGATCAGCTTTTGCTCGATTTACGGTGATTATTCAATGTCATTTACCCAGAGCCGCCCAACCCCCAAAGGGCGGCGTCATTGAAGGACTCGGAATCTTGAGGTAAGAGGCCATTCAGTTTATCGACAAGATCCGGTCGATTCACGAGCTCTTTGTTCCGGAGATATGGGATGAGCCGGATCGGCTTCCAGGGTTGAGGGGGCGCCGGAACGTGATGATGATGTACATCGCCTTGGTTGATGATCACATGGTCGCCAAAGTTGTTATCCGTGATACTGCGATTGTGAACCTTGAATTGCTCCTCCTGCATTTCCATCGACGGTTATCCGGAAAGTTTTAGCCAGAGGATAGAGATGCCTGAAGATGCGAAACTGCAGCCCGTGAAAGCAAAGAGGCTGCATAGAGGTTGGGCCCGCTTAGGCTTCAATGATACCATGAGACGATGCTCATTCGCCAGCCTCATGACAGGGTGGGCATCCTGTCGGTTGCACCATTTTCAACTGTCTTGAAAGCATACCCTACTTATGAAAACAATTCTCTTCACGAGTCACGTCAGCCTCCTCGAATCCTGCCTGTCTAGATAACCAAATTTCCCCGGCCTATCCAACGGCGGGAGTTTGTGTGAAGAATGTAGTTCATTAAGCCTAGGGATCGATACGTTCCTGCCACCGAAGCCTACCAACAGCGGCCTTGCGGGTTTCTTGAAAACTCCGTTTGACGCTATAGGACTGCATCGCCTAGAACTGGGATACATGGACGAATCTACCGTGGGCCCTTCGTGCATTCCATCCCCGGCCGCTCTTCCTTAATGCATATATCATTCCATCTGTAGCACCATCTGTACTCAGTAGATGCACAAGTGTTCTGATCGTGGATCCTATTCTAGATCGTACCATGGAATATAGCAGAATCAGTATGACACCCCAATTCAAAAGAGGTAACTGGAGTAAAAAGCTTGTCAACTTAATAAGCATAGGGAAACGCACAAGATAAGAAAATATAACACCTTATGCTACGACATACCTTATCAGTAACCGTACTCCTAAAATTATCTCTCTTAATATAACTCTATTCTAGACTTATAGTACCCAAGTCGCCTTCCCATTGGATCTCGTCCTCAATATCACCTGCAAAGAATGCATTTCTGCTGAAGCGATGCTGATTTCTGACCAAATTTCCCACAGCCTCCAGTTCTCTCTGAACCCGCGTGTCTGTTTTCTCAACCTGGGTCAACATGCGTTCCATGGTATCTGTTGAAAATAGGGGCACCAACATAGAAAGTATCAGTACCTAGGCGTACAGGGGTCATTCCGGTTACTAGGCATAAGTAGAGAGGCTACGCCGACTATGTAATTGGTAGTGATAAGAGCCAATTGACATACATTTCAACAGTATCCAAGACACTCTTAGCAAGAGTGTCTTCGCCCGCTCGTTTTGCTTCTTCTTTGATCTCCTCTAGTCTTTTCAACCAATACATCCATCGCCAGGGACTAAATGCCGCTGATGATCTGCGACCTAGCTCCGATTGGGTGAAGGTAGTTTCGTCCTGCCGGACGGCAGCGAGGTTGTTCCACAATTTGTCTGAGAGTTGGATGATTTTGTAACTCGCGCTATGCAGCCAAGCCTGTGCGGCCGGAAGTAAAGCGGCAATCGTGAGGTCATGTAAAGCCCTGTGGGGATTCTCGTTACTCTGATCGGCGAGGCTGCCCAGTGAACGAACAGTTTCAAAAGCGTCATTAAAAACCAACAGGGCGATTCCGCATAGATTATCGTCTACCCCGGTGGACGCGAGCTTAGCAAGAAAGTGGGAGAAATTAACGCGTTGGATAGCACTCATAGTTGCACAATCCTTCACCCAGAAGTCCGTCATGTCCGCAGTGAAGAAGGGCAGGTCCTCCCAAATAATGCCAGCGGATGTTGTGGCAGTCTCAAGCTTGTTGATGCTGCTATCGCCGTCGTCAACATTATGGCTGCTCTGTGCTTGGCGTGTCAAATTCCCTTGCCCTTGAACCTGAAGAATATGCAGAACCCATTTATCTTGTTCGGGACTTGAACAGGGAACATTTTTGGCCACTTGGTAGTAGAGGTACCAAAGATTCTGCAGAATGGGCTTGAACGCCTTAGCACGCCTCCCAGCGCGAGAAAATCCCTCGTTGATGAAAGATATCTTGTTGTGAGCGGAGCCCTCCAGACCATCGAAGTCTTTCTGTCGAATTGCTGCATCAATCGACTTCCGATCGCTTTCAGAAAACCATTGCAGCTGGGCCATGAAATCAATCAGGGCGGGTGGCTCCACAAAGTCGGTTGGGGCGTCTTGCATGATGAAGTTGTTGCACTGCGGTATTGTGACGGCTGGCAAATGGGCGTCACTGTGATGGACGTTGAGAGAGGAGTAGGAGATTGCAAGAGGCTCGTTGAGGACTGAAAAATCACTCGCAGACCCGACACAGCTACCCAAATATAGCCAATGCAGTGGACGTCAATAGATGTTGGTTGTAGATGCCAGCTGCAAGCTAGATGTGGTCTGGCAACTGGTGACTGGTGTTGGGTCGACGTCTTGGCACGACCTCACGCAGCATACCACCAATAATAAGAACACCGTGACATTTTCTTGGTTATTCCACCGACTTTCTCTGCCTTTTCGAGCTCAGCTAATGCTCTCTTTTTCTATAGACACGATGGTGAGGTTCATTTCTATCATCATGATACTCTAAAGAAGGTCCGTGGTAAAGGCGCTGTTGCCTTTGCCCAGCAGCAAACAGCAATCTACAGCTAAAATTTCCCCTATAAAACCTGATTGAGTGGATAGCAATGAAGACACTAGAGAACGGTAAATAGCAAACGAAACTTGTTAGCATTAAGAATGTTTGAACTTACCAAGTATCCTCAAAAGTGTCCATAGAAGCCTCAGCCTCGATGAAGACTGGAGCGTCCAAGGGCGTAGGCGTTGCTCTTGTAAACAATAGTGTTGACCTTGCTGTTGACACGATTATGAAGTTTGGTGACTTCGGAATGCGGATCAGGTCGACAATGAGCCCGAGCTCACCTGCTGTTATCCAAAATATGCGCGCGCATGGCGTGTCCGGTTGGCTGTGCACGTTGTTGTCCAGAGGGTTTGTCGACTTGAAAATAAAACAACATGCACCGAGGTGGCTCAAGCGTGAAACTAAGCGCAATCCGTGCCTCTGTCAACTTTCTTTGCAAGCCTTGTCGTGTCAAGTCGATATCATCTGAAGAGTGGCTCTCTGTGATAGACTTGTAAAAACCAAGCCTACGGGGCCTATAGGTGAAGACGTTAAGCACGTGTAAGCTACTAAAAGTAGAGCGAACAGGAATCAGCCTGGGAAGCCCTTGTTCGCCAAACATTTCTTGAAAGAGCGAACGGGGGCCCATCAGGCAACGGTACACTGTCTTTGAGAGATATCCCTTTCCATCGGGTGGCGGGTTTTATGCCGCCGAGCAATCGGATCTATGTTCAGAGAGTCTTGCAAGTTGCCACTCGCGTCGCTTCTTCATGACCAACACTGGATTCATTGGGCTAGGTCCGGAGGAGACTCATATTGGAGACGACATCTATGCAAGTGTCGGAGCCAGAATATAGCTCGTACTCCGAGAAATCAACAATGGTTCCAATCAGCAGGAGACAAGTCGGTTTCGACTTGTTGGAGAGTGCTTTTTAGAGAGCAGAGTGTAGGGGGAACTTAGAAACGAGCCACAGCATCTCGAAATTATATAGTATGCTAGCCATGTAGAGCGTGGATAGTACATCTCCTGATGATGAAGAGCAATAGTGACTTGTTTGAAGATGGCCGCAGCATTGCGGCTGGTACTATAAATTGACGATAATTTAAGACAGGCCTTAAGAATACCTAAGCTTGTTCCTACAATCAAGCCCATTTTGACCCCTGAAAAGGCAGATAGGCATTGATCTGACTGTGGCCATTGTTGACTTGGGATTTTGATACCTGCTCTTAGATCAGAGCGCCCTTAGGCATAACAAGCGTCAGCTTAACATCCTGTATATCGAGTAGCGCCTGCGACAACACTATAGTCGATAGGGGCTGAAGTCCTTATATCCCGCGCCCTTGACGAAGGTTTGCAACCAAGGACCCTGCGTCTTGGCCTCAGCGAGCTCGCAGAAGAGCTTTGCATGTGCCTCTCCATCGATCTTGAAAGCGGCAGAGCCATCTACCTTTCGCTCGTCAACATAGTAAAATCTACGCAACTGTCAGTCACATCCAACATCCACTCGGGCCATGAAAGGACGGTGTGGGTGGCATACTTGAATCCTTTCTCTTTGTATTCAGCGGCAGCAGCCATCATCATGTGCGCAGATGCCGACTTGCCAGCGCCGGATTCTAGGAACTGCGGGAGCGGCCTGACGTTTAGGATGTTGCCCGTAAACGCGAATACCCTTGGCGCATCGGCAGGGAGCTCTGCGAAGCCGAGGACGGCTTGCTGGGCAGCGACAAAAACACTAGTGTTGTTGACGGTCATGTCCCGCTTGAAGGCATCCAACGGGATCGCAAACGGGTCGTTTGGGGGAGAGAATGTCGCGGCGCCGGCTACGAACGCTCAGTAGACATTCAGCTAGAGTCCTTGATGATAATACATACCGTTGTAAATGACTACGCTTGGGATTCCCAGCTCCCTCTTAACCTTTACGAAGGCATTGACAACATCGTCGGGGTTGGCGAAGTCGCTTTTGATGTTAAGCTGACTGTCTATGCTGTCTGCCTCGTTCAGTGACCGGGCTGCGACTGCAACCTTGTAGCCTTTCGAAGCAAAGGCCTTCGCAGTTGGCAGGCCGACTTTAGGCCCTGCACCGAGAATAAGAACGACAGGAGATATTACGGGCATGGTTTAGGATGCAGGGAACATAGTCAGAGCTTGTGCAGCCGAGCAAGAGGGCGGGGAGCCTTTATCTACATATGTACTTTATGTGTGCTTCCATATTTTCTCATTAAGGCAAAGAAGGGCACAGCTATTAGCAATGCCCAATTGGTCAAGGTGATCTGGGGCGGCGAGATTTCTGCTAGTGTTGTTTATGATCGAAGTCATCGCGGAGCCAGACCGAGCCTAGATGCCTATTGGGGTAATGAGTGGGCTATCGCCGTGACCCGGACCCGGACCCTTCGGAAGGTCCGAACTCGAATATTACATATACACTAATGTAGTAGTCAGTTCTTCGAGCAGCGGGGATATCTACATGCTGCCCCAAACTCCTATCCTTCCATCCATTACTAATTTTTCACTTATACGTCAATATTGCGATTGCCTTTAATACACGAAGTTGCTCGTTTCGCTTCCTACCGTGCAAGGAAATTTAGAAGCGGGGCATGCTATCGTGGATTACATATCAAGTGAGAAGAGGGCTTTGAGATCAATATTGTTCTGTCTACGGGTCCTCCGCTCCGGCTGACTTTCTTGCCTTGTAGTTGCGTAAGCTTGTATATTCTCTATCCCTTCGCTACTTCGGTGCATTGGGTTGAGTTGGAATGTTGTAGTATTGTTGTCAACATTTGTCAGCTTGCTACTCTTTCATGATTGGTGTTGAATCAGGTAGGACTCCTAAGGCAAGGAGAAGGAAGTGATGTATTTAAAGGAGACCAGAAATCCGTGATACCAGTTCCATTTTGCGCGCTACCATCTACTGGATCTTTCATCATTAGCCAAGATTTTATTTAATTCGCAAGCTCTCCAGCCTACAATCAATTTTTCGGATAACTCGAGACACCTTCATCTAAATGGTGGAAATGGAGGCGATCAAAGTATTAGGAATCCACGGGCCCAACGCTGGCAAAGTTATTCTCCTCTGTGAGGAGCTAGGGCTGCCATATGAAACCGAATTGATCCCACTTACCGACGTCAAGAATCCCAAGTATGTCGCCATCAACCCGAACGGGCGGCTGCCGTCTATCCAGGACCCAAACACAGACCTCACGCTGTGGGAGTCGGGCGCTATTATCGAGTATTTGACAGAGAAATACGACATCGACCACAAGCTAAGCTTCGTGCCGGGCACGGTTGAGGCGTACCACGCTCGTCAATGGCTCTTCTACCAGACCACTGGCCAGGGACCGTATTATGGGCAAGCGATGTGGTTTATTATATATCAGCCACTTCCCGAGGCACGCGAGCGCTACGTTAAGGAGGTTAACCGCGTAACCGGAGTACTAGAGGGACACCTGGCAAAGCAGAAGCCCGACGCGGACGGCAACTCTTGGTTCGTAGGTGGCCGCCTCTCCTACGTGGACATCGCCTTCTTTACGTGGCAGCACACAGCCGAGCCGCGAATTCCGAATGAGGAGTTCAACCAGGATAACTACCCGCACGTCAAGAAGTGGCTTGACAACATGCTCGCGCGCCCGAGTGTGAACAAGCTCCTGAAGCTCCAAGAAGCCAAATAGGCTGTGGCAAGGGGGGAGGTGGTCTCTACCTTACACAAGTGAGTCACCGCTGTGAGGGTAGGTGGAGATGAAGACAGATCATGTTATAACCGGATGATGAATAAATACTCTTGCCTTGTGCGCCTCTTGTCTGATCTCGTGTGTTATTCTATTCTTTTAGGGGCACAGGTTGAACCTCAAAAAGATTTCCCAGGTCTTGGTGATTGCCTGGGGTGCATGAACGCCCGCCCAACCATATTGAACGTCCTTCGAGACCGGCCTAGCTAGATAGACATGTATGCTTATCAATTAATAGCTAGAGGCGTAAACCCTTGTTCGCTACATTTCTCGCAACGAAGGAAAAGCGGTTTCTTTACAACTGCAATAGCTATTACTGAGGGCCTAGAATGCCTAACCGTTGTGTCTTCACAAGCCGAGGCTTGCTTATTGGTTGTGTGTCTCATGGGAAGGTTAGTGACCCTGGTCGGGTTCAAACCGACGGCTTTAGGCGATGAGCACACATAAAGCCCACCAGACGCTTGGCCACTGCGTCGCAGGGGCTGCTGCTGTAGGTGAGATAGGTTATTAATAAAGTTTCATCAAAAGCTGTTCATGCTTAAATGATCATGTCAAGGTGGCCGGAGACCTTAAACTGAAAAGCTGAACAGCCTCTTTTGCTTCGAGGTTTAAGCTGTTGCAAGTGCGACGCATTCGCACCAGTTCCTCGGACCGTGAGAGTGTGCTTGGATCCCTGGCAAGTGTCTCCAACAGGCGTAGAAATGGCTCGACGAGATCGAGATCTGAAATTGCGTTTGGCGACATAGGATTTTGTGTTAAATTATAGAGCATACTGCTGGCTGCAGCAAAGAAAGCGTGAAGAAGCATCCTAGAGTGAGTCAGACAAAGAATTCAGTAACGTTTTGCTTTTTGGAGTTCATTTACCAGACACAGGAGCAGTCTCCTTGAGGGATGGCTTCAACGAGACGGATCGCTTTGCGTGACTCAGCGATGCATAGACTGCCTGGGGGCGATAATTTTTCAGACCGGCTGAGCTCTTGGTTCGATGAAGATTGCGGCATTGGGCGCAAATGGCGATCAATCATTGTGAGGCAATGAATATACGTGAGTCGCAGAACCACCTTGTGGATCATCTCGCCTGATAGTTGGAGCCCTGAAGATATCGTGGAGTCCTCTGGTAGTTCCAGCTGCGCGCTAAACTTCCAGTACGATAATAAAGAACTCAACTCTTGTGCCGCAATCGCTCTCTGTGCCGCCGTTTGTCGTCCAGCTTGTACCGAGTACAATTGTTTATACACCTGCCCCTGAACAAGCGCAAGCCCTATGCGACAGTTGAAGAGGTCCAGGTTGCCTGGCTCAAGACTTGCGTTTGAGGGCAGACGTACATCCATGTCATCATCATCTTGACCAAAGGGTCGGCCCGTCCGTAGACTAATATCCTTGTCAAGAATGTACACCTTCCAAAACACCCGCCTCCGTTTCTCGGCTTGTGAGTCCGTGAGTCCTGGACTGGAACATTCTCTGTGCAGATTCATAGCCTGTGCCAAGCGTAGAGCGGCGGCAACGAGCATTGCGGCAGGCTCCGGATCCGGTGTGCCCTGGAGAATGCAAGCCATACCCGCCAGAGCCTGGACAGCAGAGAGGCTGCGGTCAGAGACGTTGAGCTCGGAGACGACACTTAGGGCGTTTTGTACATAACCACTAGCTAGAATGTGCTCCTGTGTCGGGTCTAATGCTCGTATGGCGCGGAGACGATGAGCTATCGACAGCACAACATTGAGGCATGCCCACCAACCAGCATCTCCAGGATTAGAAGTCGAGTACTTGAGTTGAAATTCTCTCAAGAAGTCCTCTTCATCAAAAAGTGGAAGGAACCTATTATAGTTGTTGAAAGTTTCCTGAATCAACTCCAGAGCAACTGTCTTTGTGGGAAGCCGCTGGCGCGCTGGTAGAGAAACTGAGCGTAAATCTGGAGCGTAATGAGGCCACATACCTAGTATGGTCAGTTATACAATCTCCAAGCGTAGACATATCAGGTTCGTTAGTCGTGTACCGAAATGTAACTCCAAGGTTAAACCCTTGATTGCTCGTTTATTCGGGTGACTCACTCTCTGGCATCCACGGATTACTTCCATTAGAAGATTTGATCAATGCCGCTGTGTCAAGTAATGCTACGGGTGTTGTCCGCTCTTTACGCGAACTGATTTCAGGTACAGTTGGCTTTTCCAAGGACCTGTCTCCTAGCAAAGCCTCTACTCCTAAAAGTCTTTGCTCGAGCTGTGCGATGTATTTGAAGCTGCGGAACATTTAACAAAGGCAAACTCCGTGGACTGGAGTAATAGCATACTGACCCAGCTGGTCTGCGAGGCTTCCTCTTCATTGCAATTGGCGTAAAATGACACTTGGTGCCATATTTGGTGCAAGGCCTGCATCCTTGCGTCGTAGGCTCGCAGCGGATTTTTTTCTTCCGGCACATGTCGCAAGCCTTACATTTGAGCGTCAACAGAGGCAGAATAGCATTGAATATATCGGTCTAACTCACACGAACGACGACTGGCCGCTCCTCTTCCCTGAAGCCTGGTTGGGCCCTGAAACCCGTTTGTGACTCCATGACCTGCTTTCGAAGATCGCCCCAGATTGAAAGGGGTTAAGGTGAGTACTTCAAGAAGCCTAGGCCTAATTTCTTCTCTGCTTAAGCGATTTCCAAGATCCTCAGGAAATAAAATCTTGCAAACGGGCACTTGATCAGTTCCAGCATATTCATCAGCCCTCTTGTCGTGATCTGACAAGAGATGGATTATAAATCAGACTCCTTCTGCTGGCGGTCCTCAAGCCCCACATTCTCTCTTACGCTGATTTGTTCCACCTCGTTGCTTTTTGTTCCTCGACAGACCCGCAGTCAATTGCCCTCTTTACTCGATATAATGCCGCGCTTCATTTGGGCCCGTATCAAAAAAACAACTGGGAATAAGAAGCCCTCAACATCTTCCAGACTTCATTCATCAGTATGAGGGGCGGTGAAGTTCACCCTTCAGAGGCACTCGCTTTTAAAATTTATTTAAACCTTAAACTACCATATGATAGTTATGCTTGTAAGAGGCAGGCATAGGTTATAAGTCCGATTGCTACAACTATAAGCACATACGACCATAGGTAGTGGAAAATCCGGGGTCCCATCATGCTCTTTTCTTACGTTTGATATCTTCCACTTTTCGCTCCCCGAGACTCCAAATTTGGGGTCGCATAGTTCCGTTTTTAGCAGGCAATGAACCCCATGCTAAAGAAATTTATCACTTAAGTCACCCGACGTAGCCCACAAAACAGCGCTTGCACTAATCGTTTCATACACGGCGGCAGTTCCAATATTGGTGGTGTTGCAGGCATCCCGACATTTACGAGCTAGTCATCGTGAATCCTTCTCGAAATCGAGTTTGTAAAAGCTTGACAGTTTCCAACTTTGCATTTCTTAAATAACATTATCCTAACCAATAGGGTGGCCATTGTGCTATAGCTTCATCTAAGCAACCTCTTTCTTTCTTTCCATCACAAGAGAAATGATCTAATAATAAGGAACTCCTTTTTGCAGCGGCACAATCTGATCCGAGAGGCCAAATCCCACCCTTCGCATTGCTTCTTCCTCGCCGACCTCTTCATCAACATTCCGCAGGAACCCCAATTGAAGTTTAGTTGACTGAATAGAATCCCTTAGAGGCATAGCACCCATAGAGCTTCCAGCTGTTAACTCGTCTAACCGATAGTTTCTCGTTGTTGACATGAATGCTGAAAAGGACACTTGGTGGCTAACGCCGTTTTGGAAATAAGCAGCGCCTCCGATGAGCAACGCAATCAACGTGCCAGAAAAGACGACGACATATGTGATGATGAGAACTCTTCGGTTATATGAGTAGACGTTGACATCAGAGGAAATTTTGACCATTGTGTCGTTCTGGTATCTGCAGCGATAACATGTCATGTTAGATGCCCATTGTGTCATAATTTCTACAGGGTTGCCTCTTTGCTTACAGTATCTGATCGGCACTGAACAAACTCAACGTGATGTTTCGCGAAAGCTCCTCTATGAGCTCGCCCACAGTCTTGTTCCGGGCCAAAGCTCTAGCCTCCGGTGCTAGCGATTTGGGCAAGAGGCCAGAACTAGGATTGTCCGTTGAGTCAACCTTGAGAGCACCAAAGACGGCTGTGTCTGCAACGCGTGTTTTATATGACATAACGCCTTTCAAAAAGACGCGCACAGCTCCTCCAAGCAGAGTTGAAAGTGCATCGGCAACGTAAAAATAATTGCCATATAAATCTTCTTCAGTCCACTTAAAGCCGTATTCGGGATCAATACGCTGCACTTGCTCGGATGCAGAATAGAAGAAGCGCGTGCTGTATTCGGTGTCGGTTAAAACACAATCATACGTTATGTTTTGAGCCCAAACCCAGAGCCTGCCATGGTTGTATTGTGAATAACCCTCCAAGGATGACACATTTTGCAGAGGAATTGTATAATTTGTACTTCCACCAGGTGCGCCCGTGATACCCTCGCAGAGAGGCAGAGTGTCGAAGTGCGGAAGGGTTAAGTGCCCCATAGCCGGCTGTGTAATGCATGAAACTGCGTAAGCTAGAAACCACTTCCACTGTTCTCCGAGTGGCGTCTTGTCCGCATCGGCTAGTATAGACATTATCACAGAAGTTGGCGGAAATGCTAGCCAGGCCATGGAGGGGAAAGCCCCTTCAGCAATGGTTTGCTCTATGGTGGTTTCAGAAGAGATATACCAGGTAGCATTGAGAGTCATATAAATAGCTTCTGCTATCACTGGAGACGGCTCTCGGCAGCGGAAAGACGGGCCGTGGAAGGTTAAATTATATGTCGAGTTAGCAAGAGCAATATTCATCGGCAAGATTTGTGATGAGGTGGCTGTTGACGAAATAAGACGTGATAAGTATGGAGTGATTCCATTACTAGTTGATTGACCATCGTTTCCAACGACACTGGAATAATAGTCGTACAGAGGCTGAACCTGAGAGAAGTTGACGGCAGGAACGGGGAAAGACTTGGAAGTTGATAGAGTTGTAGGTACCACTATGAGCGTGCCAGGAGTGATGACGGCTGCAAGTGGAATACACCTGTGTGATATATCAGCCGTCTTCATCTATTCATGACACGCGTGATGAAATCAACATAGAGATGGAGATAGACTTACCATACAAGGAGAGCCATGATAGCTCCCGCTTTAGCTTTACGCAAAAAGTCCAGGCTAAAGAAACTCAGCGGGTTCTGAGCTGCTGAAAACATTGCGTCTAGGCCAGAAACCGTAACAGCCTTGTTTCTAGCCGTGAGCCAAGCACGCTGTTCATAAGCAACAATGACGGAGGCAGCGAACATGGCCTTGGCCAGGAATGCGAGTCCTGCCCCGAATCGCAGT
The DNA here is from genome assembly GCF_000170995.1 of Trichoderma virens Gv29-8. Lineage (NCBI taxonomy): Eukaryota > Fungi > Ascomycota > Sordariomycetes > Hypocreales > Hypocreaceae > Trichoderma > Trichoderma virens. The sequence goes on along the minus strand of NW_014013745.1, from coordinate 2,379,688 downwards.
TTCCATTCTTGGCTATCGCGCACAGCTTGTAGAGTCCATTCGTTTCGTACAATGACAACTTCTGCCCCGTTTATGCTATCATAGTACAAGTGGTGAGCAACGGCGGCGCAAGTAGCCCCTACGAACAAGCCGATCATCGATGTCGGAGACCGCCAATGAATGCGCCATATGCCGCTATTTTTTTGAGCTTCGGGCTCGTCCGATTGTGGCTGGTGGTTGTTCATGGCTCCTTGAAAACCAGTAGCTTCTCCACCTTGGGGCAATATGTCGTAATTAGACGCCATAGTGTAAGAAATGAAGCAACTGGAACTCGTCCAAACGCTTCAAAGTGAGATGCTTGATAAAGGATAAAACGGCCATACATAATAAATCAGCGCCATGCATCGACAGCCTTGTCACAAATTATGTTTTGTCAGTCAGCCTAATCTGCCATGCCAAGGAATGGCAGGATGTTTTGCTAGCCGCCGCCTGCAGTTAGGCGGCAGAAATTATTACTATTATTGGACTTCTGGATTGCTGCTCTTCTCCAAAATTTCAGCCTGTTCAAGGCCTCGCAGCTCATAGGTTGAGAAAAAGATCCTTATGGCGCTATGGATCATAGACTAAACAAAAGAAGACAACAGTCTTGGCTAGGGAATCCTGCTGCAATACAGGAGGGGTTTAATTCACGGATCAGCCTAGGTTGCACGACGTGTCTCACTTCATGTGTCGTGTATGTCACAGGGGGGCTACGTCTTTGTAGCTAATAGCTGGCAAAGTACGGAGTACATGTCCACTATTATAGCCGTATCCCGTTATAGCGATTGATAGGTGCGTCCTTGCTGCTTGGCTTCTTACCAATACAGCGATTTTGTGTACTCCTGACCCATAGCATTATTATATGCTATATTGTCGCGTGTAGGCGTAATTGAACCCATTCCGTCAAATTGATCGGGATTTTCTTGGGCATTTATGCACACCTTTTTTGACTCTTGTCCCTTGGCGAAATATTTGCGACCACTAAAGCGCTGCATTTCATCACCTAGTACGAACAGATTGGGTCAGGGCATTTTTGAATGATATCAATGAGATTTGGTGTTTTCTAGCATAATAGCCAGCACTCCGATGTAGCGTTCCGATTTAGCGTCTGGCTATTAACCTACCTATGAAAATGACAAGGTTTGAGATAGGTGATGACACAAAACCAGCCGATATGCGATTACGCTTCCTTTTTAGTCGAATGCAGCTTGCTCCGCCATTATAAACACGGACATGTGTTATACGACGCCACAGTAACTATATCGATACTCTGATATAAGAAGTAGGTATAGATCTGCTGCATGTTCTAATGGTGGTTTGCAACAATGTCAACCGGAATGAGTCAATGCGTATGTTACCTACGTATACCTATGAAAAGTTTCTTTCATACCTATTTTATGGTAATAGTGAACACTAGGTAGTAAAGCGCTCGATGTACTCACTAAGAGCACTTTCACTACCTAACATTAGACGGTTCGGCTATCAGAGAGGCATATAGTATTGAGTACCTAGGTAGTCGCGGGTTATTAGCGACCCGGCTAATCCAGTGCTCCCCAGGTTATCGCTCGAAGATGAGACGGCATCCCGAGCTCCTTGCTCCCAATGATTATATATTCCAACTGCAAATATAGAGTTAGCACAACACTGCTCTTTGAATCCATAGTGTTCCTCACGTGGTGGGTTCCTAATGGTTCCTGGAGACCAAGTCCACAGCTAACGCAGTTAAATTCGAGGCGCTCATATCGGACAGCAAATGCGTGTTGGTTGTAAGTTCGTATGCATGTTGGTTATAAGTCGCAGGCTCCCTTGTTTCTTGCACTAAATATCGCAACCGAAGCGTCTCGACTATGGCCAACTTGTGGTGGTTCAACATACCCTTTCCGTTGTGCCGGCAAGGCCTCGGAAACCATTTCTGTAACATCCAAGGTCTAACGGTGCCGATTATGAGATATTTTAAGTGCGGAGGTAGCAGCTAGCATCTGCCTCTGCCATCATCTGCCTCTGGTGCCAACTCGAAAAATAACATATGCAATGGCAAGGCTCCTTTAATCATTACTTGCTTTCATGACAGTCTTTATACTGCTGCAGTATTTTTTCTCTCAATCACAGGCGCAAGCAATGGTGGAGGATGACGTTTGCGATGAAGACACCACAGACTATGGCGAGGCGATAGTGGGGAAACCGCAACCAGGAATGGAACCAGAATACTCAGAATATCTGAAAAAGCTCTATGGATGGCGCCTCGAGTTGAGGTCCGAGTTCGCCCGGGGCCCGGGAGGCTTCGTGAGGGGATGGCCATCCAAGGGCGGTTTCTATGTCTTGGGACCTTGCTTTGGCGTTGAACTGGAATTTCTAGGACTGGACCGATTCCATAATACCCCTCGCCCATCTATATCTAATCCCACCGCCGCTGCTGATGAAGAAGAGATGCATTGCAATAAAAGTAAGTACCCGATGGATTTTGCTAGAGAATCTCTTTTGGAAAATAAGAAAAACCAATCCAAAGAAAAAGGAGGTTCTACAATAGAGGCTTTAAATATAAAAGACGATATGCTAATTTAGATATGCAGTGCGACAGCTAGGTGCTACTTGGTGGAAGAACGAATATGAGTATATGAAGAATGCTATTGAACCCGAGTCGACCGACGGCATTGTCTTAACAGTCGGCTGGCCAGCGGGAGGTGGAGTATGGGTTCTAGCAGTGCCACCAATAAGGGCTAGAGTAATAGGTGCTGCTATCATTCATAATGCTTACAATATGGAAGAACGGTGCAAGGTAATTGAGCAGTTGGGGGGGGGGGGGGGTTCTTTTATGAGAATCCGAAAGAGTGTCGATTTCTGGATCTGCCTTGAGCATTATGAATATACTCCCTTAAGCATAATTATACGCAGTTTTATACTAGTTACTTAAGGGGTATTAGATATAAAACTTTTGCTACTTGGGTTATTTACAGACTGGTCTAAGATAATGTCCCTCCATCGTATATTAAGACGAATATAATCTGGCTGACCTTCCTGAAACAAACATGCCTGTCTGCTCCCCCATGGTCGGGCCACTAACCGGTAGATTAGTACGTTGAGTGGCAGACCATCAGCGAACACCGGCTGTTGTATGTTTTTGCTTTTTGCCCTTTTTTTGCTGTCTGTATTCGACTTGTGAAGTTACGCTGTGATCAAGCACATATACGGCCATATCTGTCACGGTGCCCCCTACCCTGTAGCAGGAGGGTTGCAACCAAGCGCCTGTCAACCACATGCTCAAGGGCGGCTTGTATTCGTTAGTGGTAAATAGCCGCTTCAATAGTCGCCAAGCGTGATTACTTTTCGCTTATGGTATCAACACCAGGTTGAGCAACTCGTTCGAGTTAGCCGTCTCCCACCTCTCCCACCTCAGCCGTTTACCAACAGGGCGTGCTTATTTGCCCGCCCGGCCTCATTCTCAGCAATAAGCTCAGCGAGAGGCGGGGCTAGTGCCCATGAAGCTGAATCGGGCAGCAGATTCCAAAAGTCAGATTAGTAGAGCGGCCGAGTGCCGGGTCAGCGAGGCTGCACGCTATTTGAGTCTGGCGCCGTTATCATGACAAACGACCTCGAAATACAGTTGCCAAAAATTAACAACATGCCAGCGGCCCCATGTAATACTCCTTACAGGCCGTTGGTGAGCCTGTCGTAGGGGGGAAATCTGACAACCCCTTTATAGCAGATTCTAAATCGTGAAGGGTTATTGCTTGCTATTTTTTGCTTTTCGGCCATTTTGCAAAGGGGAATATGGGAGGACAAGGATGATTATGCACCGAATTGCCGGCGGTTATAAGCCCCACCAACTGCCGAGAGAGCGAGCAGGGCCCAAGAGGGATGAATTGCTGTGCTCTTGTGGGCGCCTGAGCATGTAGTTGGTGCTGTAGAATGAAAAAAAAAAAAAAAAAAAGGATGAACAGATGGGAGGTGAAAAATGATGCAACATTCTCAGAAAGCAAAAGCGAGCAGATTACGCGGTATCGGACGTGTTTCCAGTCGCCCATCCAGCAGTTCCTTTTTCTCGCTCAACGGTGCAGAGTTCTAGTCTACTGTAAGGTGGGAGAGCCGATCTATTCTTGGAGCCTTGGAGATGGATCCCCAGCTGCAGCTCTGATTGGCAGCTATATTAGGAACACATGTGGTTCAATGGCTGCCGGCGCTTAGTAGCGCATTGTTTCTTCCAGCCAACAGGAGCCGGTTCTCGATAATAAACTTGCGTCGAAAGCAGAAGAAAAAAAAAAAAAGGCGCGATCCACGCAGGGGCGGTCGCATGCCTAGTGGCAGACGCTTTCGTACCGGGTACTTGGTCGAATGTACCCCGTACCGGCGCTGGATTTTTTTTCTTCAATGCACGCACTTGGCGATAGCCTCGTCTGCCTAAGGTAGGTTTTCATTTCTCAGGCCACATCACATGTCTGCGACGCCGTTTTGGCACTCCTTATCTGTGCTTGCTTGACGAGTGCAAGTTGAACCACGCCGCATTGGAAAGGTGCTGTACAGTAGAGACGAGCCCTGGGAAATGCCAGTTTCATGCCCTCATGCAGCCTAAATCCCCAATCAACCTGTAACCAACAGTTGCATGCAGGCATGGTTGATAAGGAGATAGAGCGAGCGCACGTTCGGCTTGGTTCTTGGAAGAGCAGCGGCCCGCTCACCTAGTCGTCACATCCCATCACACACTACGCCGTCCCTGGCATCTCATGGAGTGCCCGGGTGTGCGCTTTAGGCAATCCAGATGCTGGCTTGAGTCGACGGCGGGAATCCTTCAGCAAATCCTCCTTTTCTGCACTGCTGAAACGACCAGACGTCAAGCTGCAGTGAGTGCGTGGTTCACTAACCTACTGAATGCTACTACTACTGTAGGTAGGGGAGCTCAAACACACGTGCAGGTGCATGTAACTAAAACAGCGGGTACAAAAGATCCCTGGTACCTGTACAAGGGATTTGCGCACTGGCGCCACAGGCTGGTCGCCTCGTCCCAGCACGGTTAGCGCGCCGCTTGCACAGGGACCGCCAAACTCGCGCTCAGCCAAGCAGATCTCGCCATCACCACCAAACGGCCCCTCAATGCGCTGCCATGCGTGCTGCCATGCTACCTCTTCTGCCTTGCTGCGTGCCTCTCAACAGGTAGCTCGTGTCTGGCGACGGTGTTAGTGCCCGCGCCGGTACGAGTACATAGTACAGTACGTCCAGGCCAAGCCAAAGCCCAGCCGCGTCGAATGTACTCGTACCTCAGCCGCGGCTCGCTCCTTTTCCCACTACGGGATGCCGTGCGACTCGCCATGTTTGATCGCCTGCCTCAATCCCTCGCTTCCCGCCCGCCCATACTCGCGTCAAGTGCCTGACCAGAGTACTGTACGAGTACAGGGAACATCTCGTGCCTGTACCCCTCCTCGGCCGCTTCTCGCCAATCCGAGCACTCCCCGTCGACCGGCCTCTATCCGCCACCTGAAGTCGATGCTCTGGGTGGATCCAGGGATGCCAGACGAGACCTGCAAATAGAACGAAACACAGACTCTTCTGGCATACCGCTTCCGAGTTGGTGTGGAGTGCGCTGCCGCCGATAGTTCTGACATCAGGCCCGACCTGGGGGCCCATCTCCAGATCCAATCTTCCACCTGCCTTCCAAGTCGCATCACTCGGCAGCCTCAGCACTCTGCAGCAAGCCTCTGTGCACCCCCCCTAGGTCAAGGGTTACCGACTTGGGAGACCGTGGGCGGTTGGGCCTCTGGGAGCTTGAGCCAATATGTCTTCCTCCTCTCCCCGTGATCCCACGCGTCTTCGCCATGCACTTCATCCGCTCTCAACCACGTCCTTAGCGGGCTACGGTAACCAGCTCGTCTCGCCCATATCTGCTGTGTCCATGGCTTCCTCTCATGTGCAGACGATACACACGCCTGGCAGCGCCATCCTGCCGTATAATCCGCAGGAATGGGTAGCGTCGCCAGCAGTCATGGCGGCGACAGAGCGACCTCTGCCGTTTGTGGGCAGCGAAGCACAGGGTGGGGATTCTTTTCATTCTTCCTCGTTGATACTATTCCTAGACAGCTGTTTTTAGAAACCTTTGTTATATCTCTCCTTAGTCTCTCCTCGATCTCTCCTAGACCTCTCCTCTATCCATCTCTCTTCGACCACCCACCAAAATGGACAACGATAGTGTGCTGACCAGATTCCCAATGACAGCTTCACCCGCAGCTCCCCCTCCCCCGCCGCCATACACTCCCAGGAGAAACATGCAGCAGCCTCGTCCCGTCAGTATGGCTTTCGACTACGCTCCGGCGCAAGTGGCCGCTACTCCTCCTTCGCGCTTCTCTAACATGCTGGGTCACCGGCCTTCTCCCGAGCCACCGGCTGCTGCTACCCGCTCATTTCCTCCTCCGCCCGGTGCGAGTGGTAGGGGAAGTTCTCGAGAGCGCCTCTTTGCGCTGGCATCCTTAGGGAGACGGAGAGACACCGATTCAGCCAACTCCCCAGAGCCGGCTCACCATATCCCCGGGTCTAGACGGAGCGTTGGACCTGCTTTGTTCCATGCTCTAGAGCAAGAACGAGCCGCAGCTACATCTGCCATCAGTGTTGACCCATTTCCCCCGGCATCCCGTAGAGCTGCCTCCACAGGCGCCATCGATACGCCAACATCTGCTCGCTCACGGTCTACTTCTCAGACGAGATGGGAGCCTGGCATGCCACTTCCTCCGCCCCCGCCTGGCCCACCTCCGCCTTCGTCGAGCAGATCGCAAAGCGTACAGAGCATGGACAGAAACAGCGTGCCCATTATTTCTCCACCAACTCGCAGGCCTCCCCCTTCTGGTATATCATCTCTGGGACCCGTTCCCCCAACACCTGCCGACTGGGTTGACAGTGACACGCCACCTTCCGCTCGGCCTCAGACCCAAGTATCCTCAACACAGCTACACCCTCTCGCGTCCATTCAGACCGGCGAGTCGTCGCGACAACTGCAGCTACCACAGCTACCGCAGCTACCGCAGCCCACTCAGCCGGTAAAAGGCCGATCTCCCAACCTGACAATTGATACAACGAGCGCGAGCAATCCTAGCGAACCCATAGAACCGCCCCTGAATTCTTCGGGCAGCGCAAGTGGTTTGAACCGCGCCAAGGCCGTGCGTCACGACAAGACCATCTTACAGAGGAGAAGCGAGAGCCGCTCTCGACATGAATCGCGGGGATCCATTGACAGCACGTTGCAGGGACAGCATATTGCCGACATTGTTGTACCCCCCGCCGGTGGTCTAGCTCGTAAGCTTACTATTGGCAAGACAACTCCCCGGAGCGCTGGGAAAGCCCCTATGGACCAGCCTCTTACCGGAGAATCATCAATCCAGCATGACTCCCGCAATTCGACGCCTCGGGCACCAGATTCGGCCACATTGTTGCACCGCGAGGCAGCCACGCCACCGTTTTCGCCAACACCGGCCAAGACCTACCGGCAGCTCGGCGCAAGCCAAGGTGCTGTGCCAAAATCTCTCCCGACTCCTCCACCTCAGACCAGATCTGCCTCTGGGTCAATGATTGCTGAAGCATCTCGCCTTTCTTCGTCCATGGCGGCATCGCCATCCAAAGAAGTTATTGTAAACCAGAGCGCCGCGGAATTCGCAACTGGCTCTATCGAACGGTTCCGGTCATTTGCGATCAAAGAGGCCTCAGCCGCAACAGACGCAGACCGAGTACGTCTCTTCTCCGATTTCATAGTCACCGAGTCCAGAATTCGACGCGAGAGATACTCGTCAGCTATTGGGGCCATGGGATCCGAAATCTTTGATTTGAGCCGTGATTTATTCCGCCCGATGAACTCCGCCCGACGAGAGTCGATTAATTCCCAGTCCCTAGGTGACTGGACTCCAGAGTCTTCGGAACCAAATCGATCTCACCGGGGTTCTGTCAGCTCTGTCCACCCTGCTGAAGACTCATCGAGCTCAGCACCAGCATCTGGCAGTCTCCCACCGTCTCCAGGGATAAAGCAACCTCTCAACTGGGCCGGTACTGCAAACTACATGCCCTCACTATCTCCCATTCTTAGCATGAGCGTGAGTGACAATCATGAGAATAGCTCACGTGGAAGACCCCCCAGCCGATGGTGGGAGACGGATTCAAACGGAGACCCGAACCGTGGTGGATTTGAAAGATCTAAACGCGAGTCCAAATACATGGGTGTTCCCAAGGACCAGTGGATCGAAGATGAGCAGAGTACTCCACACTATGCGCCTGTAAGCGACCAAGGCTCTTCGTCAGAGTATCCCCCGGAGAAGACGGGTTGGCATGATCAGGGAGAGGCAGTATGGACCCCTCAACCGTCGAACACTTCTGTGGCCTCTACCCCGTCGACTGCGACAAACCGACATGGGCTTTTGGATGTTTCCCGATTGGTCACAATGCCACCGCCATACCCAAGGCATCATCCAGCAGTGAATAATAACCACCCTGAGCTAACATCAATTCGCACATCTGTACGGTCTTTGAGCGAACTGGCTGATATTGACGGATCAAAAGAGAGATTTGCTTCGAGCAGCCTCCGGCGCCGAGAGGAGGCTTCCAAGGCGGCAGGAGAGCGTCGCCTCGCGCTGAGGTCCAACCTGCAGAAAGAAATCAACTTGGGAAATTTGGGTTACGCTGATGCCGCAGCGATTGAATCTGACTTTAACGAACAGGAGAAGGATAAGAAGAAGGAGACGGAGAAGCTGGAATACGAGCACTTCCAGAACCAAGTGGTATTGCCGCTGAACGACATTCTGACGGAGCGAATTTCTCGAGCGACAGAGCTATTCGACGACTTGGCACGTCACTTATTCGACAGTAGCGAAATCGATGCCGACATGCCCCAAGAAGAAGGAGACGACAAGCCGGAGCTGTTGGAGAAACTGACGCTCCTCAAATGGATCTTTGAGCAGCGCGAGTCTTTGCACCGGGCCATTTACGACTTGCTATCGGATCGCAATGCTCGCTATCGTGACGTCGTGCTGACACCGTATCGACTGTCTGGCAACACTGAGAAGCTCAAGTCGGCCGAGGGATTTTTCAAAGAGGACGCAGAGAAGCGAGAATACGCATTTGCAAACGAGGTGCTGAATCGGGCGCGTGAATTCAGGTCCGTGATGGAAGAGGCAGTTGCGCGTGGTATCGAGCTACAGCTTTCGGCGTTTTGGGACATTGCACCGCCGCTTTGCGGTCTTTTGGACACCATCCCGATGGATCTAGAGGATTTTGGTGTCCATATCCCGGCGTCAGAGTACGAGGAGAACCCGGCATATCACGATCACCCGCTGCAGTATCTTTACAGTCTGCTACTCCATGCCGAAAAGAGCACCTATCAGTTCATTGAGGCGCACACAAACCAGCTGTGCCTTCTGCATGAGGTTAAGGAGGCGGTTGTCAATGCCAAGGCTCGCGTGCTTGCGACACAGCTTACTGAAGTGGATGGCACACCCATCCGACCTGAGGATCGAGAGCTGCGAGCCAAGCAGATGCGCGAGGTGGAGAATCGCCGGCTGACGGAGGATCTCAAAGAAAAAGTACGAGTCGTACAGGACCAGTGGAACAGCTCACTGGGAACAGCCATGGCGGCAGTTAAGCAGCGGACTGGCGAGTGGCTGCTGCAGACGGGGGGATGGGACGAGTCCCTGGAAGATAACGGAGTTGGCGTGGCGTAAGCGTGCATTTGACTGATTTTCTATGCGTTTTCCTTCTCTCCCCCTTTTTCTTATTCATTTCATTTCGTTTCATTCGTTTTATATGAACAGCACCTTAACGACGACTTCAACGATGATGCAAAGAGATGAAAAAAAAGGCGAGCTTTTCACGACATCTGATAATTGGCAAGCGAAGAGTTGGAATTGGCACACATGCTTGGTGCCTGATTTTTGATACCCCATCGAGGAATTTATACCTGGCCTAGAGCTTTGGCATTTTTGGATATTTCATTGTATATAAGTATATATATACACCAGGTAGATATGTATGGCCGAACACAGCGCATATATACATATATAAAAACATGAGCGGATATTTTGATGCGGATATATCTTTGTAGAGTCTCTTCATCTTGAGATGGTCAGTTGTTAGTAAAGTGACCGTTTTTTTACATGTCCTCGCCTTGCCAGACACAGTGCACAGAGTTGGGCCTGGACAAGACAAATTCCTGACACCCTCACCCTCCCATTCTTCCCGATCCTGTGCGGGCCCTGTGTCCCATTTGGTGTTGTGGTATCTCCCCCCTTTTGTATGTATACATGTGCGCGTCATTGTGGCGCACTGAGTTGAAACTCACACGGTTGCTTTGTCCGTGGATATTCTCCGTTTGAACGCTCGTTGCCGTAGAGCGCCAAAAGTGTTCCGATGTGATTGGTAAAAGAGCCGCGCACTGCTACACGGCATTGGCTTCTCCAGCGTGTCCATCCCCTCCTGCGCCGTTTCGCAGGAAACGTCTTTATATAATTGCGTGTGATGGGTCACACGACAGCATCCCTCCCAAATCAGGTATAAAAAAAAGACAAGAGTTGAATGGCAGAACAAAACCAAAAAGAAACAAAAAAAGAGAAAGAAGAAGAAAATTCATCTCCTCGCAACGAGCTCGCGCGCGCTCACTGCGTCTTCTTCTTCTGCACCGAGGGAAGATCCATGCCGACTCTCCGGGCGGTTAAGCGGATGCGCTCGTCCTGGCCCATCTCCATGCCGGGATTATAGCGCTCGATGAGGGTGACGTACATGCGCTGGGCGCGGAGGTAGGCGACGAGCTGATGGGCGAGCTGGGCCTGGTGATCTGAGGTATGCGAGGATGAGGAGGATGCGGCAGAGGAGGAGTCGACAAAGGAGGAGCGGATGCGGTGGTGGAGAGGAGTTCGCGGAGAGGAGAGGATGGGGCGGGGCGGAAGCTCGCGGAGGAGGGAGCGGTAGAGGGAGCGGAGGTTGGCGGGGGAGGAGGCCATTGCGAAGGAGGCGGGATGGCTGGCGAGCTGGTGGTGCTGTAGAAAAGGGCTGGAGGGAGGAGGGGAGAGGGAGAGGGAGAGGAGAGAGAGTCGTGATTGAGGCTGGAGTCCGAGGCTATTAGTTAGCACGAGTAGGTATGTTGCATTTCCATCTGATGTGATTAGATATGGCCTTTTTTTTTTTCTGGGCTCGGAAAATTGGGTGGCCGGAGCGCCGGGGAGCCCCGCCGTGAGGGGAGCTGGTACAGCGGGACAGGCGGCGGGACATCGGGAGTTTTGCGGGGTAGCAGCAGCGAATTTAGCAGGCAAGCAGGGCAGCAGCTCAGTAAAGTGACGGGCCGTCGGGGGGTTGAGTCAAGTTACACATGTCATCACGATTGGCAGTATCCTTTACCTACCTAATTCATCTACAGCTACCTGCACCCAATAATAGTCGTCGTCTGACTGGGTTGAATGTCCTCTCCATCTCCACATAAACTCCTGCCGTCAGCCTGCAGTCCATCGCCAGCCTCTCCCTCTTCCTCCCGAAAGCTTCGTCTCATCCTCTTCCTCTTCCTCCCCGCCATAGTCCTCATCTTGTCTCTCCTCTTCCCCTCCACAGGCGCTGCCACGGCTTCTCTATCGCTCTTCATCGGCCGCCTCGTCCACCAACCCGGACAGCTATCCTCCATCCTCCGTCAAACTCGCTTCTTCTCCCAGCACACCCCAGCCGCAACGATGCGTTTGGACAAGTACGAAAAGGAGCTTCAAATCGCCCAGCTCGCCGTCCAGCGCGCCTCCATCCTCACCAAGCGCGTCTTCCACGAAAAGGCAAAGGGAACCGTCGACAAGAACGACAAGTCCCCCGTCACAATCGGCGACTTTGGCGCGCAGGCGCTCATCATCGCTGCCCTGCAGCACAACTTCCCGGGCGATGCCATTGTCGCCGAGGAGGAGTCTGCGAAGCTGAAGGAGGATGCTAACCTGAAGAGCACCATTTGGGATTTGGTCAAGGATATCAAGCTAGACGATGCTGCTGCCGAGGAGCTGCTCGGTGGACCTATCAAGGATGTTGATGCCATGGTTGAGCTCATCGACAAGGGAAACAGCCCTGGCGGCTCTCAGGGACGCATCTGGGCCATTGATCCTATTGACGGCACAAAGGGTTTCCTCCGTGGAGGCCAGTACGCCGTTTGTCTCGCTCTCATGGTTGATGGCGATGTCAAAGTTGGTGCCCTGGGATGCCCCAACCTCCCCATCGACGACTCTGCTCGTCTCACTACCGGCATTGGCGAGAACCAGACCGACGAGGGTCACGGCGTGCTCTTCTCTGCCGTCCAAGGCCACGGCGCTATGAGCCGCGCGCTCGCGACGGTCAATCTCGATGTCGAGGCCGGCACACCCATTTCTATGCGTGCCATTGATGATTTGACCAAGGCCAACTTCTGCGAGAGCGTCGAGGCTGGACACTCGTCCCACGGAGATCAGGCGGCCATCTCACAGAAGCTGGGCATCACTGCGCCAAGCGTTCGCATGGACAGCCAGGCCAAGTACGGCTCTATTGCCCGTGGTGCGGGAGACATCTACTTGCGTCTCCCCGTGAGTGCGACCTACCAGGAGAAGATCTGGGACCACGCTGCAGGCGATCTCATTGTGAGAGAATCAGGCGGCCAGGTTACGGACATTCATGGCAAGAGGCTAGACTTTAGCATCGGACGGACGCTCGCCGGCAACAAGGGTGTTGTGGCGGCGCCTTTGGCAGTGCATGGGAAGGTATTGGAAGTGGTTCAAGAAGTGTTGAGTGCCAAGTTGTAAGACGTCTGCATAAGCGGTGATAGTTGGAAAAGTAAAAATACAATCCTGAGGAACTGGATAAACTTACATCTACATGATTGACTCTCAAATGGTTGTTGGTAATATACAGATATGGTATATATAGGTATATATATGTGTTTGTCTAAATACCTCGCAAAAGAGGCCCTTTTTTTTCAACTGATGATAATACAAGTCTCTGTCCAACACCCATATCAAAGACCACATATTGTACATTTGTCGTTTCTCCCCACACTCCTTTTAATTCACAGCCGTCACATCATCATGACCAAGCCATTCCCTCCTCCTCCCCCCCTTTTTCATGTCATATCACGTCATTTATTTAATCTTCTTCTGCTTCAACTTGATCGTCTGGTCATTGATAAACACGCCCTTGCCCTTATACGGCTCCGGCGGCCTCCACTTCCTGACCTTGCCGGCGAAGCTCATGAGCACCTCACGGTCAGGCCCCTCGAGCAGGATGCGCGTCAGCGACGGCGTCGTGACGGTGACGCCCTTGGGGATGCCGACCTCGACGGGGTGCGTGAAGCCGAGCTTGAGGCAGAGGAACTTTTGGCCGGGGTATTCTTCCTTGGCGCCGCGCTGCTCAACGCTGGCACGGTAGCCGACGCCGACGAGGCGGAGGATGGCCGTGTGGCCTTCGGAGACGCCTGTGATGTGGTTGCTGAGGTAGGACCATGATGTGCCTGTGGTTCAAAATCAGACGGAGGTTAGCAGTGCTCAAGACTAACTCTCCGGTAAAGGAAAGGAATGCAAATTGACAACATACCCCACATCTCCTTCTGCTCTTTTTCATTCGGATCCCTCACGCTCAGCGTCGCAGTCTTGTCCTCTTCGCTCTGTACCAGGTCCACAAACTCGGGCACATCCAGATTCAATGTTGCTACATCGCACGCACTCGTTAGCCTAACGCACTTGTTGCAATCCACAAAAGCAAAATCCTTCATATCAAGAAAAGTCTTCCAATAAGTGCAACAACAATAGACGGTAGAAAAAAAGCTACACACCCAGAGGTCCCTTGACAGTAATCGTCTTCTTCACAACGGGCTTATACGACGTCGCGGACCTCAACGTCCTCGGCTCGCCCATAACAACCTCGACCCCCGGAGGAATCGACAGCGGCGTCCTCCCCAGCTTCGATCCCCGGGCGTGTGTCGTCGAAAACGGTCGTCGCGCGGAAGGCCATGTGCTGGGGCCGACGGTCGATGATGCCGGGAGGAGCGAAGGGAGCGGGCATGGCGAGGCTGCCGCCGCAGACAAGGCCTGGCTGAGGGCCTTGCCGCGACGGGGAGCTAGAATTGCGGCCATTGGGCGTTGGAGAGGCTGGGCCGGGAGGCTGGCACAGTCAATGGCTGGGTTGTCGTTCTTTTTGAGGTGGGCAGGTTGGTGATGGCGCTGGACTGGGTTGAACTTTTTGCTGAGTCAGCAGATGGGGTGGTGGGCTTGTCGTGTTATGCGCACTGTATCATGTACCTGTAGTTGAACTTCAACTGATAATTCTCAGCGTCAACTTCAATTCTCATCATTTACAACGTTGCTATCTGGGTTTACTATATGGACAATTTCCTCTTTTCCACCTCCCAAAACTTTTTATACCTTTCTACAGCTGCTCGCCCATGTTCTTTCCGGACCTCGGCTAGCCAATCCTCGTCTAACTCATCCCGCCAGTAAAAGTCTGGCTTCGCACCATTCTCGAGCAATATCTTAACGATATTCCAGTGCCCCATGATAGCGGCAGCGTTTAATGCGCTTCCATACTTACCGCCTCTTACGTTGACATGAGCTCCTTTCGCGATAATGAGCTTGATCGATTCCGCCTGGCCAGACCATGCCGCCGCCTGCAGGGCTGAGCCACACTCTCCACCTTGCACATTCACATCAATCTCTGGGCAAATCTCAAGAAGCAGAGCCGTTGTCCTATCATGTTCATAGAAATCAGAAAGGTTCGTTAGAGCTGCGCATATCCAATGGAGGGGAGAGCCACATTCTCCAGCCACAAGATGGACATCGGCGCCATGTTCGATGAGAAGCCGCATCCTGCTCGGCTTTGTGTCTCTGCTGTCGAATCGCATTCGCAGCAGGCAGTGCAAGGCAGTTCTACCGCGCTCATCTACCTGGTTGATGTCGGCGCCCAGATTCAGCAGTCGTAGCAATACGGAATTGTCTTTTATCCCGTTGGATGAAGCAGCAGCGTGCAAAATGGGCCCGGAGGAAACCCCAGGAACACGAACATAGGCACCGTGATCGAGCAGAAGATGAACTATGCCATCATTGCTGCGAGTGGAGGAGCATGCAGTCAGAAGCGCGGTCCCGGTCCTGCGCCCAATCTTGGGGACCAGTATGTTCACATCTGCGCCGTTGTCAAGGAGAAAGCGCGCGACTTCGGTATGGCCCCATTGGCAGGCAGCCTGGAGTGCAGAGCCATACCCACCACCCTGCAAGTTTGGATTTGCGCCGTGATCGAGGAGGAGGCGGACTATCTTCATATTCCCAACTGCGCAGGCGGCCTGAAGTGCTGTTCCAAATACCTTCCTTTTGGCTGTGGCATTAACATCAGCCCCGTGGTCCAGCAGCAGCTGTACCATCTTGACATCTCCATCTTTTCCCTCCTTGGGCCTTGTGAAACAAGCAGCGTGGAGCGCAGTTGTAAAGGTGCCGCCTTGGGCATTAACGTCTGCTCCCCAGGCCAGGAGCAGCGGCACAAGGTCTGAATTACCAATATGACACGCTACTTGAAGAGCGTTGGCATATGGTCCTCCTTGGGCATTCACGTCGGCGTCGTTTTTGAGGAGCAATTCCACCATGTTGTACCAGCAGACACCCTCTTTGCCTCTAGACGCACAAGCGTTTTTCAACGCACTGTCATGCTCTCCTCCTTGAGCGCCGACGTCGACGCCACGGGCTAGGAGAAGCTTTGCAACTTTGATACAGGTATCCTCATCCCTGCCGGAATAGGAATAACATACTGCTTGCAAGGCCGTCCCGTGCTCTCCCCCTTGGATGCTGGGATCTGCGCCTAAGCTGAGCAAGTATTCGATTCGTGATTCATCAATATCATGGGCTGCGCACGCAATGTGAAGTGGATTGCCCCAACGGCTTCCCAGGGCATTAATATCGGCCCCTTTACTTAGCAGCAGCTCGAATGCCTTCCAATTTCCTTTGAATGCTGCTGCACAGAGTGCCCCTTCCTTTGTAATGCCGTTGCTGTTGTCGAGTAGAAACTGTAAGCATTCTAATAATACCGCCTCGTCTCTAGATGATCCCGCAACTGCTTCGAGAGTAGATTCGTCAACCTCGGTTCCGTTACGGACAAGCATCTCTATGATGTCGAAATGATCTCCCCCGGCTGCAGCATTCATGGCCGATTTGCACACAGCGCCATCGTTCAGCGCTGCAGATGTTGCTTCACTCTCAAGGAGGAATCGAACAATTTCTATGTGGCCGCCTTCTGCAGCTTCTCTTAAAGGATTGCGATACGTCGCGTTTTCTGGGTCGACACCGGCGCCTTTAGCAAGGAGGAGGTGGATGGTTTCTAGTTTTCCCGCTGAGCTTGCGTTTAACAAGGCTTCATCCAGGTCCCATTGAGTAATGTACTCGTGCATGTCGAGGCCCTCCGAGATTAACATGTCAGTGAGCTGGGTTGCGCCCAAGTAAGCAGTGTAGATCAGGGGATTCGTCCATGCATCGGTACAGAGGAATGGACGGATATTGAGCGAGTCTATCATGCTGCATAGGCTCGGGCTGCGAACAGCGAGGGCACGATTCGCGGTTTGAGCAGTCTCGAGTGGCCATGATAGGCGAGGGACCACTTCAAGGTGTAGAGGCCAGTTCCGAGCGGCGTAGTTCTTGAGATTGGGGGTATTTTGATCTTCGTTTTCAGGAGTGTTTGAAAGATCCAGGGCATTACATCGGAGGTGATGTATCAAGCTGGACTGAGCAATGTATAGGTGGGCTTCCGTCTCTGTAAACGAAAAAGCAGATGAAGAACTGTGCCTGATTCGTTCGGAAGTAAGATACTCCTTGATAGAAGAATCAGCCAGCCAAACATAACGCTCATCATCAGCAACCAAGCCAGACAAGATTTCCAAGACAGTCTGCGTAGAAATCGGCCCCTCTGATTCGTCAAAATAGGCACTCTTGTCTGGGTGCAGAGCGAAGATCTCGGCGAGCAAATCGATGGCGAGAACACCATCGAATGAGAAAGAGAGCCATTTGAGCGAGTTTACGACCCGAGATTGGAGGTTCTTGTCGATTTTCAGCAATAATTCGTCGAAAGTTGCGTCTAGACTACCGGGGCCATCGCGGAGTGTAGGATCTTTAGGGTTAGACGTTGGCGTTTCTTCCATCGTGTCCATTCAATGCAGCTGTATGCAAATATTCTTGTTAAAAACCGAAAAAAAAAAAAAAAAAAAATGAGGAAGGCCGCTGTCAATTTCACAGAATTCAAAAGCATGCTATATAACCACATCTCTCGAATCTGACGTATATCACGGCGGTAGTTTCCGGGTTTCCAAGTGCCCTTGTTTAGTAAGGCTGCCTAGTATCTGTCCTGCTCTTCAGAATGCCTTGTATTTTACGACATCTGATGCTATTGGGCGGAGGCATTTTCTAATCATTAGACTAGCTTGAGCTTTGTTGATCGATTCTGACAGAGTGTGGAGACCAGGCAAACTTGGACGAGCGACGATTTACGAGGCATTGAATGTTGTTCTTGGTGCTGCAAAGGCAATCTCAAGGTCCAATGGATATTCGCAAGTAAAGCGAAAAAAAAAAAAGGAACTCTTTCCTCCAACATATGGCCAACCCTAGAGTGGATTTACAGAGCAAAGTCTACGGTTAATTGTGCCTCGTCTGGCTTCATCAAAACATGCACGCGGACAAATCGGGACCAGCCACTCAATCTGCGTTACAGTACCGTAATCGTACTCGTTTTATTTTCATTAGGTTTGCAAACACTTGCCATCTGACCGACAGTCATATCGCGCGTGGATATCAAAATGGTCGTCCAATCATCTAAACAGACCCCCGTATGGCAAGTCCTACAGCGTTAATCAAGGGTAACACACGAATAATGCACCCCCAAGAATTTAAAGTGAAAAAGAAAGATAAGCCCGCTTGTGCTAAGGGAGCATTTACTCCTCGTGCTCAGCAGGGGCCTCCTCCTCGTACTCCTCCTCCTCGTCAATACCAGCCTCCTGGTATTGCTGGTACTCAGACACCAAGTCGTTCATGTTGGACTCGGCCTCAGTGAACTCCATCTCGTCCATACCCTCACCAGTGTACCAGTGCAAGAAAGCCTTGCGACGGAACATGGCGCTGAACTGCTCACCGACACGCTTGAACAGCTCCTGGATGGAGGTGGAGTTACCGATGAAGGTGGATGACATCTTCAGGCCACGGGGAGGGATGGCGCAAAGGGCAGTCTGGATGTTGTTGGGGATCCACTCAACGAAGTAGGTGGAGTTCTTGTTCTGCACGTTTCGCATCTGGTCCTCAACCTCCTTCATGGCGACCTTGCCACGGCTAGACATGTTTGTTAGCACCGCGTCTTGGTATTTCTCGGACAGCTTCATTACTTACAAGATGGAGCAGCAGGTCAGGTAACGACCGTTGCGGAAGTCGGAAGCAGCCATCATGTTCTTGGGGTCGAACATCTGCTGGGTGAGCTCCGGCACGGTGACGGCACGGAACGAGTGAGCACCGGGGCTGGTCAGGGGAGCGAAACCGACCATGAAGAAGTGGAGACGAGGGAAAGGAACCATGTTGACAGCCAGCTTGCGCAGATCAGAGTTAAGCTGACCGGGGAATCGCAGACAGGTGGTGATGCCAGACATGACGGCGGAGACGAGGTAGTTCAGGTCACCGTAAGCAGGGTTGGACAGCTTCAGGGTGCGCATGCAGATGTCGTAGAGAGCCTCGTTGTCAATGCAGAAGGTCTCGTCGGAGTTCTCGACCAGCTGGTGGACGGAGAGGGTGGCGTTGTAGGGCTCAACGACGGTGTCGGACACCTTGGGGGATGGCACGACGGAGAAGGTGGCCATCATTCGGTCGGGGAATTCCTCGCGGATCTTGGAGATCAAAAGAGTACCCATACCGGATCCGGTACCACCACCAAGGGAGTGTGTGATCTGAAAGCCCTGGAGGCAGTCGCAGCCTTCGGCCTCACGGCGGATCACATCAAGGACGTTGTCGACGAGCTCAGCGCCCTCAGTGTAGTGGCCCTTGGCCCAGTTGTTTCCGGCAGAGGACTGGCCGAAGATGAAGTTGTCGGGTCGGAAGAGCTGACCGAAAGGACCGGCACGGACGGCATCCATGGTACCGGGCTCAAGATCGACGAGGACAGCGCGAGGAACATACTTGTTGTTGTTGGCCTGCAGTACCCGAGGGTCAGAATAGGGGGCTCCTCAAGCGTCCGCGTCGGGTAGGCAAAGAAAACACGTACCTCGTTGAAATAGACGTTCATGCGCTCCAGCTGGAGCTCGGAAGAGCCTCCATAGATACCATTGCTGTCGAGGCCGTGCTCGCCAGAGATGGTCTGCCAAAAGGCGGCACCGATTTGGTTACCCTGTCAAAGAGTGTAAGCTCCTGGCCGCGGATTCGGGAGGGCATCGTGGAGGGAAGTCAACTTACGCACTGGCCGGTCTGGATGTGAACCTATTCATCGAAAAAGAATCAACAATTAGCAAACGGCAACCTCAGGACATCACGACACGCCTCAATCGCGCTGAATTGCTGCGCAGAAAACGCCAAAGTGTTCGTTTTGTCGTGGTTGGCGGGGTATAATTTCAGGGGCTCCAGTGCGCCAAACGCGTGGCGGGAGCCCAAGAAAGTAAACAACAAGAGGGGGAACTTACAATCTCACGCATGGTGGCTAGTGATGATGCTGGGGGAAATTAGGATTGAGGCAGAAAGAGACGCAAAAGAGAGCGAGCTATGGTGAGCCGTGGCGGGTTTGCAGGACAAGAGCTTGGGCTCGAGGAGCTGGTGGTTTTTGTTTGAGTTGGGAAGCAGGTGGAGATGAAATGGTTCACCGCCATGGCCCCATCACCAGGCGGGGCGTGGCCGGGGAAGGAGAGCCAGTGGCTGCTTGGAAGCTCGCTGAAGGCTAGGTGATGTTGGTGCTAGTACTACCTGTAGTTAGTACATGTAGAGGTCCTCCCCCCGAATAGGGGAAAACATCAAGCAAAGACTGGGTGCTGGGGGACCAGCTCTCTGTCTCTTTTGTTCTTTCAAGGACAATAGATAGTATTTTCTGACGTGCAAATGGCCATATACAACTCCATAATACTCAATTCGTATTGAACTGTACGATACAATTGATCCAATCAAACATGAACCCTTTCCATCACAGAGAGGGTTGACAGCAATCAATCAATACCAGCATCAGGCACTGGTAACCTGTACTTCTCCAGAGGCCCATCGCTCCGCCAAATAGCCATGTAGCGAGAACATGCAGGCACGCTAGGCAGTTTTGATGCCTGGTCCCTTGGGCTTGTTGGTGCCATTGTCTCCTGTCCCCCCCCCCCAAAGAGAGCGAGAATAAACAGACTGCCAGTCCCCTTTACCGCAACACCAAGTCTTTTTGGGGTCTCCATCTCATGCAGCGCCAGCTCACGAGCCGAGATGAGAGCTGGCGGCCCCCACATTTTGGCCGCATTCAAGCGGGGATCCGGCAAAGCTGCATGTATACGAATACAGGTGGCTACAGATAGTATCGACGACACGACAACAGCGACGATGATGACAGGCCCAGGTATATCTACTGCTACCAAGGTATTACAACATGTAGGTTAGGCACTAGGTAGGTAGGTAGTTTGGCACTGGTCAATGAGAGTGGCTGACACGCCAATTGATATCAATTTGATTAAACATCAATCCCCTCTTTAATGCGCCTTGACAACGCCCGCAGCGTCTGCCTGAGCCGCAATCTTCTTCTTGTACTGCTGCACCGTGCCGTCAAACTTCTCAACCGTACCGCCGTCGCACACCCACAGCGATGTACACACCGTCTGCAGCATTGTCACGTCGTGGGAAACCATCAGCACGCCTCCCTGGTATTCGTTCAGCGCCTCGGCCAGCGCATCCATAGCCTCGATATCCAGATGGTTAGACGGCTCGTCCAGCACGAGAATGTGCGGCTGCGTCAGTGCCAAGCAGGCGAATGCCACTCTCGACTTCTGACCTCCGGAAAGCTGCGCCATCTTTTGTAGACCGGTTGTGCCCGTAATGCCAAAGGCTCCCAACTGGCGTCGATATTCCTCGTCCGTTTTTCCGGGATACGCCTTGGCCATGAAGCTGACGGCACTCATAGTGAGGTCGAGCGAGTCTACGTGGTGCTGCGCGAAAAATCCGATGCGGAGTCTGGGGTGCGATGTGACGAGACCCTTTGATGCTTCAAGCTTGCTAACAAGGAGCTTCAAGACCGTCGTCTTACCAGCACCGTTGGGTCCGACAATACCGATACGGGAATCCAGCTGAACATCGAGATCTACGTTGCTCAGCAGCGGCTTGTCAGGAGTGTACCCAAAGCTGACTCCTGACATCTGGATGATGGGAGGTGACAGCTTTTCCACTTCGGGGAATTGGAATTTGACATCGTATTCCTTCTCCGGTGGCTCCAACACGGGCATCTTCTCGAGCTTCTTGATACGGGATTGAGCTTCTGACGATTTGGCCGCATTGTATCGGAACTTGTCGATAAAGGCCTGCAGATGCGCTCGCTCTGCCATCTGCTTCTCGTATTCTCTCTTGGCCACCTTCTTGCGCTCCTCGCGCGTAGCGTAGAAGGACTCGAAGTTGGCTCCGCGGTAGTAGTCGAGTCGCTGAGAGTGCTGGTGCACAATGTCTGTCGCGACTTCGTTGAGGAATGCTCTGTCGTGAGAGACGACAAGAACTGTGCTGGGGTAGTCTTGGAGATAATTTGAAAGGAAAGTAATCGAAGGAACGTCCAACATGTTGGACGGTTCGTCGAGCAACAACAGATCAGGCTCACAGAACAGAGCACGCGCCAGCGCCAGACGCATACGCCAACCACCAGAGAAGGTCTTGGTTGCAAATTGCTGTCTCTCGGGCGAGAAACCAAGACCGGCCAGAATACTGGCGGCACGAGACTCTGCCTTGTCAGATTCCATTTCGGCCAGCTTAGCTTGAACATCGCCCAGCTTGGTGTCCATGGTCTCCTTTTCTAGATCCAGTCTGGCAGCATCTGCCGAAGTATCGGCCAATGGAGCGCGCTTGACCTCCAACTCTGCCAACCTAGTCGTGAGATCCTATAAAATCAAGTCAGATGATGTGCTTTTAGGAAACTGGCGTCACCAAGGTTGCCTTACGTCTTGTTCCCTGATAAGAACTTTTCTCCAGACATCGGCATCAAGAACTGCTTGTAGAGCCGGAGTATCGTCACCCGTAATCTAGCAGGGACAAGTTAGTAATTGCACGAAAACACATACGGGTAAGATGATATAGTTCACCTCCTGCTCGACGTGTAGAATAGAAATGTGTGTCGGAATGGCAACTTCTCTCCTGGAGAGAGCTCTGAGCAGTGTGGATTTACCAACACCGTTGTTACCAACAAGACCGTAGCGATGACCGTATGCCAACGTAAGAGTGGTGTCGGTAAGAATGCGGTTAGCACCAATGGACACGTCAATGTTATCCAGCTTGATATCCTTCGTCTTGTTGGCTCCTGACGAACCCAGCTGAAGAGGGTTGACGGCCATGTAGAACTCTTCGTACGACTGCGCATCCTCGGGCTGGTCAAGCAATCTCGAGGCCTCATATTCGACCGTCTTAAACGTCTTCTTCTGCTGCTTGGCGGCAATCTTTCTCTCGGCCTTTTCGAGCTTCTTGCGGTCGACTTTGGACTCGACCTTTCTGACATTGGCAGATTCCAGGTCGACGGCACCTCCGGCGACAGCCAAGGTGGACGACATGTTCCGCTGAGAGCTGACCTGGATCGTTTGATCTAGCCTCCTGATGGCGGAGGGCCCCCGTCGCTCACCTCCATTCGCCTCGGCGTACTTGTCGACCCATTTCTCCACGAGCTGCTTGATCTTTTCCTCTTGGGCGGGATCTGCGCCTCCGGAGGCAGAGAGAAGCAATTCGGTAATTGTCGAAGCAGCTTCGTTGAGAGGAGAGATTTGCGCCTCGTTCTCTTCGTCTGTCCAGGCGGTGGAAGCGTGCGTCAGGTATCCAACCGAGTAGTCAGATAGCACCGGGTCGATGTTGGGGAGGACGGCCCTGATCTCGGACTCCATGATTGCAGGCGAATATGCAGCCTTGCGGGAGCGGAACCTGTTTGGTGTCTGATTCCAGACAAATCGTCGGCGGCCTCGATTCGGAATCTAGGGCGAAGAAGCTCCGGCCGATTGTCTGTATAGCTTGCCCGCTTTGGAGATGTTCGCATCTACGAGCTTCAATCTTGAAATTCTCTGGGCTGCCGTGTGCCCCGCCATGATTGGTGACGTTTGGGTGAGCGGGCCGAAACGGTCCGGCAGAGCTCTTTTTGCAGCTGGCAGAGCAGAAGCCGGCGTTAACCCCGATAATTCGATATTATGCTATAAACCAATACCTCCAAAGAGCTCTACTAATAGTAGGTTACCTTAGCTCATGATGTCAGCAAAGAGCTGTCGTGAAGCTTCTTGCCATTGGGGAATATTCTAGACGAAGTGTAATTCCAAAATCAGACAACGGCGCAATAGAGGCGCCCTTCTCCCATCTGAATCCGTCAAACGGAGCTCCCAGAACAGTAATTGACGCTCACTTCAACGGTAACGGGAACACCGTTCAAACTATCTCGCCATGGCGCCCGCGGTTCGGGGCGCTTCTTCAAAAATGCCAACGTTTCGAGTGTCCCAATCAGGGCATAACTCTCAAAGGACGCCGAAGCCCCAGGCCCTCGAATTTCCATGCCGCAAGCTGTGAACTCTATAAGCTGACAAGGGACGGCTGGTCTGTTTCGATGTGCCAAATCCAGCTGCGAAACTCGGGCTAATGCCGCACAGCAGCCAATAGGCTTGCGCAAACCTAAACTGAGCACCCTTGTCGAAATCCCAAGGGCGTCTTCGCGCGAGAACAACGCGTTACTGACGCTGGGGGCTAGAAAAGCAAGATTTCGGGATGGACAACCCGATCCAATCATGGCCTATCGGAGGCATCTTGGCCGCTCAATATCAAATTTCCCGTCTTGTTTTTCGCGCCTTCTTTCGAGCCGCTACTACAAAATAGTTACATGGTGCTGTTTGGTGTGTGTGACATCGTAAAGGAAGCGCCGCCGTTTTGGAGGGCCGGAGAATTTTCTTATTGCCTTTGCATACGTGTATAGCGCAGGCAGTGGCTGTGCAACTTGGATCTCAGCAGCAAATCTCGGTGTGTTTGATTCCGAGTTGCTGCTGTCGCACATTGATACGTCTAATCTCGCCTTGCAGGAAGGGTACACCACATGATAACTCCCTTTTGCAGTGTACGTACAGCATTGCTGCTGGGGTGATGTAGGCAATTGACGTCTTCCGCAAATCTCTCGATACCGGACTAAACGACGCATGTGTTACTTTGCAATTACATCAGTCACATTGTCCAGCGTACAAGTAGTGCTACCTCCTTGCTTGGTTGCTTAGTGGATCGGCACTGGGGAAGAAAAAGCAGCAGGGAAGTCATTGCCTTGCTTCACATGTGTCAGACATGCTCGCCATGGGACGGAGATGAAAAAGAACAATGCAGTTCATGACTGCGGCTCGCCCATGATGAAGAGCTGCAAGCTCGTAGCTGTCAGGGATAGCTGGCAAGCCCTTTTGACACTGCCATTGCTTCCGTAGAATTGGAGCCGCGGGGCCGTCTCCGCAGAATAACAGGGAGCAAGATCTTAGCAGGTTTACCATACGTTGTGAGCAGCGAGTCAGAGAAGCCGGATGAGCTCATCTAGCGAAATTGCACATATGCGGTGAGAGCTCAGAAAAAGCAAAGCCCTCGGAATTGTGATGGGCTTTTGTGCAACATGGCCGAGTGATATTTTCACATGGGACCTGAAACGCTAGAGAGATGGTCATGATAAATTTCCCTGCATATTACATTGTGAAAGTGGGCGCTGTTTTACTGCTAAGCTGGATTAGTTGAATACGAGCACCGTTCGGCACGCTGATTAGAAAAAGAAGTCACAATCCTACCGTGTAAGACGGGAAGAAGACTTGAATGTTCCGTAAATCCCCGCGGGTTGCCCAGAAACGAGCTCGTCCCCCGGGGTAACTACTGTGAATCCCTTGATGACTTGTCCGTTGGATGCTAAAGGCGGTACGAAAGGGTCGAGAAGGCTCTATTGTGTGTGCGTCCGAGTTGCATGTTTGCTACAAGAAATGAGTGTCTTGGAGACGAGTTGTCCTTGGCTTGCAGGGAGTGAAATGTCTCGCCATGTGTTGAAGCAACTGACTCAATGTTAGCAGAGCCGCAACTAAGAACAACAGACCCAACCTCATCGGAGGAGATCCGATGGAAGCCCTGATCGAAACTTGGATGATGATGCAAGCAAACCTGTCGCTAGTAAAATCAATGCGGTTTCAGGTCCGTCATTGAGGGGCGGGCTAGCAGACCAATGCATGTAAGGCGACGATTGCCGCTCATTGGCTGGTTCCAGAAGCTGCCCAACAACCATGACAGGCCAATTGGCTCATGAGAGCTGAATATTTATGAATCCTGATGCTGCATCGAGTCTATTCGCCCTGATCACCTCCACAATAGAGGGGTTTTGGAGATGAGGATCAGATTGATCGTCGATTCAGGCTGTATCGCAAAGAGGAGCGAGCGGACAATGGTTCTAAAAACAGCACCGCCCGCGATCGGCACGATCAACGCGACAGTAGCCGCATCAAGTGGCATGATTTCATGCTGAGTAGCAGCAGCCTTGGAAACTATCGAGAAATGAGCGGGATTGCGTCGAGCTGACGTTCCAACTTGCCCGAAGCTAGGTCGCCAGCTGAGGGCTGGCCTCATGCCGGGCCCAGCGGTTAGCAAATACTAGTAGCCTAGTAGAATCGCGATCCATCCATTAATGCAGCATAGCGCTCGTTGGCGCCGACAGCAAGGCCCGCCTCCAATGGCATTGGAGAGAGGGCGGAGAGGGAAAACACTGCTGGAGAGAGAGTTGCAAAACTGCATGTGTCGGGCCCGTCCATTGGCCGATGGCTGCGTCTGTGCTTCTCATGTGCGCATGGCTCATGGCTCATGGCAGATACGCGCAAACAACAGCTCTCTGTTGCTTTCGGCACCGAGCAGAGAGAGGACTCTGCGCTTCAATGGAATTCTATCTTGGCGAGCCCACGTTCTCCGGGAAACCACATGCCAGGGGCGACGAGACAGCCAGCCAACGCACGAGGGAGGGAAATTCGTTACAGACAGGACGAAGATGTTGCGGCATGCACTGGGCCTGTGGTAATATGATGAGGGCCACGGATCGAGGCTAAAAATATTTGCGTACAACGTGCAGCACACGGACATGCCTCGAGCGCATGTGGCCGCCGCTCGTTTGTTGGCGAGGGCCAGGCACGAAGCGAGATGCTGTCTCACAGCGGAGATCTGTCGAGTTGGGTGATGCCATCCACAGATTTCGAGATGCGATGCGGTGGGCTCATGGGCTCGAGGGGGGGGGGGGGGGGGGGGGAGCTGGTGAGACAACAGAGCACTCCTTGGGCTGGTACCTGGAATAACTGGTGCCACGTCCATTTCATTCATTTGAAGTTTGATGAAGTTGATGGGCACGCACGAGTATGAACTCCGTATTCAGGCAGTACTTGTACTTGATTAATGCGGTAATGGCATCCATCTTATCCATCTTAGTACTCGCCGACCTGGGAAAAAGATTTGTGACAAACTCAAAAACACGCAAAAAGAGGACTCGTGACGGCCTCCGCTTTGGGTCCCGTGCCTGTCTCGTTGCTGTCTGAAGCTGCCACGGGCTAATTTCAGAGGGCGACACGGCGTCAAAGGCAGGGCAACAGAGTTTTGGCCTAGCTCGACATGATTCGATGGGCCCGTCTTGAGCGTCTGACAGAGATATGCTGGCGCTCTTGTTTGCGGCACCCGGCGGCAGCAGGAGGCCTAAACGGGCTTGTGCTGGCAACCAGAAACTGCGGTGTGGCACGTCCAGATATAGATAGAGTTTGTCTATGCACCCATTGGGAAATTGGAATTCATTGCTTGGCTCGTAATGGATGCTGCGCGTGTTGAAGCCTAAAGGCCGCGGCAAAGAGGCCCAGCCAGCGTACCTGATGTTGGCCGTGGTGGTGGGTTTGAGGTGGACGGCGATGGAGGCGGATGATAGGCCAGGCCATTGCTCGGCCCTGGAGCTTAGACAAGAGCAGTATGGAGTACTGGAACACAAGATAGTACTCATCACAAATTACATTTGAACCATAGACGCAAAATGCTCCGGGCAGACAGACGTGATGATATCGTGTACCTGGGCATGCATGTGGCCAGGCACTGTACATTAGACCCGCCCCCACAGCCGGGATGCGACATTCTTGCTGAGATGTGCCGGTGCCCAAGACGAGCCGGGCAAAAGAGGATGAGACCCAGAAAAAAAAAAAAAAAGGAAACTTACAGTAGTCCGTCTTTGTTGTTTACCTTTGTTGTTGTTGTCGTTGTTGTTGTTGCCGCCCTGAGAACATGCACCTACCTGTAGCTCACCCATGCTAAGCCCTGCCAGGCGAGCAACAACATAGACAAGGGCGCATCTTCAACGACCCGGCGCCGAAATTGCTGCTCCGTTTTGCTCGGTGTAGACCGAGTGGCTTCTGTGCCGCTTTGGGAGATAATAGTAGGAATTAGCATCAGCAACGGCACGGCGTGGCTGTGAGCCAACTCCTGGCGGCCACTGTCACAAGCGCCATCCGTTCCCTTCATGGCTTCAAGGTTCGCTTCAAGGGGGGCCCCCGTTCAAAACGGGAGGCGGTACGTACCCACGACAGCCCGTTTCAGCGGGGGGGCCCAGCTGGTCTCAGCCGCCCACCAGCGGCGTGTTTCGCACCTAAGCTTCAGCGCCGAGCATCAGCGGGCTCCGCTACTGTAATTAGCCCATGATCGAGCCGCTAAGATTGCAGTCTCCAGTCTCCAGACTTGCTGCAGCTGCAGCGTCAATCAAACAGGCGCCAGTGCTGTTTACAGTTGAGTTCCAGTAGTGCTGCAGCATGAGAGTTGTGTGGTGTCTACTGGGCTGTACAGGTACCTACATGTGTGTCACTGGGCTGCCCGGCATCTCTCTCCCATCCCAGTCCAGCCCATGCCTCTTCCCATTAATCCCATTTGGATCCCATCTTTGATTCTCTTCCCGCTCGCTCGCTCACCTCACTGCCCGCAAGCAGGGACCATAAGGCAGGAAATAGCCTCCTCATTTCCTGTCCCCTTCTTCTCGTTTTCCACCTCTTTTCATTTCGTTACCCCCTTCTCCCTTCTCCCTCTCCCTGGCCAGTCGCCTGTTATCTACCCTCCGCCTCCCCCCGGGCTGTGGGCTCGCAGTCCCAAAACAACCGCCTTATTTTTTCCGGCGGCGCGCGTCTCGAGTTCCAGTCCAGCCAAGGGAAGCTGACCCAACTAACGTTTGCAACGGACAAAACAAAACCGACGACTCAACCTTGCCCTTCTCCTGCGCCCAGGGAGACTCACCCTCTCCAACAGCGCCTGAGGCTGTCCATTGACTTGACGATGCGCCTGCTGCTCAGCTCTGTTTTGCTCTGCCGGCTCGTCTGTTCAATTCGAGGGTGGTCGCCTCGCCAGTAATCATGCAGACGGTTCCCAGTGTAAGTTCCATTTGCTGCCCTTTGGAAACGGCACAAGTCAGCCCAACCGTCTGGCAAGGCAGCCATTGTGCCGCCCAGCGCTGCGGGAAGGAAATGGTGCAGGAACATGAGCATTTGGGCCTGGACAGGCGCAGATTGTAAATGCTTGGACTTTGTCTAACGATTCGTTTACTGTAGCTTATTGGGACCGGCACTGCCATTGCTGCAGCGGCCAGCGGCTTGGTGTTTGGCCAGCCTGTCGAGCCAGCTCCCCCGAAGAAGCGACAGAGCCAGCTGAGAAAGGAAATCTCGTTTGATCGCGAACTGCCAGTGACTGCCCCGGCGGGTGTTTTGTCTCCCCTACGATACCAAGCCGACTTCGATGCGCCATCAATAGAAGCCGAGTACCCGCAGCAGGACGCAGTGTCCAGCCCCATCACCGTGTCTCGCCCTCCTCTGTCGCGCTACCAGAGGCCGTCACATCAACCTGTTGCATCGCCCAAGGCAACCGCTGACAGGCGGTCGTTGTTGAGAGAGGCTTCAGCATCACCGACGCCAGAGGGACCTAGGGATTCCACCTCGTCGAGCGGATCTTGGATTAGGAGGCTCTCGATCCGTCGCCCCCCGTTGTCGCGTCAGGGAAGCGTGAGGTCGAGATCCAGCGTTGGGCCGGATTCGCCCTCAATGTCCCAGTCATACACCTCGTCAGCCCCGATTCTATCCAGGCCGAATACTGCCGGCAACCCTCTATCGCCCAACAAGCTTGTGAAGCGCTCTCCATCAGTCAAGGCCGGAGACGTTCCCACGCCGACACGCGCCCGAGCTAAATCGCATCTATCTATCCTGCGCCGACCTGCGACGAGCCACCAGAGATCTGCCACGCTCCATCATTTCCGTCAGAGTGCAGATTTAACGAACCTGCCATCACCTGCTTTTTCCTTCGACCAGTCATCATCACTGCAAGAAAATCTTCTTGCGCCCATACAACCCCAGAGCACACGAAAGATTAGCTGGGTATCCTTCTTTCATTCGCGCACTAGGAACACAGGCAGTGGTGGTAGCATTGCGAGTCGTCTAGGAGAGGCCACCCCAGGTGGACGGAATCTGTCTGGAAAGCGCATTGCCCCAGGGGGTCAAGATCGCCAAAAAGTGCATCTCGTCAAGCCCAGGATGGTGTCGGCTGCCTCAGCGCCTCCAATTACGCCATTCCCCGTGGATCGACGACAGGAACTCAGCCAAGTCCGAGATGAGACAGATGTTCACGTGGTCGATCGCTCGGTTTCCCCCGAGAATACGCCTGCCGGCAAGGCAGCACGACCTCAATCTATGCCTTTTCCCCCGGTCAGCAATTGGATTCCAGGAACGTCGGGAAGCCTTCGACGGCCAAAACGGGGGGCTGAGCCGGATGGTGTGAGCGACAGGCGGCACGTGTCAGCCCCCAGCAATAGCGGCGCGCAAATCACCGTGGAGCTCGACTCTAAGGCGCCGGCGCAATCATCGATCCCACCCAACTCTTTAGCACGGCAGGGGCCGACGCTGGATTCAGCAGCCAAAGTTCAGCTAACAATGCATAAAAGAAGCCATTCCTCCCCACTTCTCCCCGCTCCTAGAAACTCGAGTTTTCAAATCGAAGTCCCACGCTTAGGATCGCCTGGCGGGGCGGTCTCTCACCCAACACGGCAGCACCAGCCCTCGGGGAGCTCGACAAGCTCCGCAGCCATGTCGCAGCTAACAACGTCGCCATTGCACGAGGGCTTCGCCGTCGCCGAAAGCTTCGAAAGCGACGCCCGTGG
Organism: Trichoderma virens Gv29-8; assembly: GCF_000170995.1. Classification (NCBI taxonomy): domain Eukaryota; kingdom Fungi; phylum Ascomycota; class Sordariomycetes; order Hypocreales; family Hypocreaceae; genus Trichoderma; species Trichoderma virens. The sequence continues at coordinate 2,349,346 of NW_014013745.1, read as the reverse complement.
CTTCACGTCAGGGGATGAGGACGACGCCGACTACAGGAGTGACACCGTGTTCGACTCGTTGCGCACGGCAGCTTCCAGTCGCACAAGGGCCGTGGAGACGCCCTTGGATTCTATTTATGACGACTCCCCCCCGAGCACCGCAGGAAATAATGGTAGGACCAAACGCCTCTCAATACAGGAAATCTTGGGTCATACCTGGGGCGGTGACACAGACATCATGGAGGAGGACGAAAGTACGGTGATGCCCACGGGAGTCGAGTCGGTCGGTGCCAGGGCGAGATACTCTAGCCGCCATGTCCTCACCCTACCTCGCATCAGCTCAGAGTCGTCCCAGAACGGCGTATCGCTCTATGCGAAAGACTTTGGTCGCATTTCTCTCGACGACGACTTTGACGAAGACTGGGCCGGTGACGACGACGCCCATTTCAACCCACTCTCTCCCCCTTCCAAAGGAAGCTCGCTCAACTCGCGACACATTAACCCCAATGTCAGGATTGCGCTGGCGAATCTGAGCCTCGACCACATGTCTGATATGGACCACGATGATCGGCCTCTAAACAACCTGTTCGACTGGAGTGAAACTTCCTTTCATGACCGGGGCAACTCGGGCGGTGTTCCCTTACGTCCCAAGACGTCTTACGAAAAGCAGGAACTCGACGCCAGGGGCGGACGTTCCGTTATTCGCAACCCTGTCCCAGCGCACATACGGAGCCAGAGCGTTCCTCTCTCGCACGCTATGGATGAGGCTAAATCTTCCAACGGTGCCAAGTACGGCACTTGGGGACTGGGCTCAAAGGGAGTCAGTGAGGATTGGGACGAGGATTTCGAGTTTGATGGCGGTGCCAATGAAAACGATGGCACAACTGATGACAAGTTATTCTCAGTACCTGAATCCATCCGTGCATCCCAGCCTAGTGTGAAAGCGCATTCGGGACAAATCCGCGAACTGTCATTACTCGTCAACGATCTCAAGCGACTGTGTCGCCACGGGCGCGATATGGATATGCTCGATGGCCCACAGAAGACTTTGTGGAAAGAGGCCGAGGGTGTCATTGCCCTCGCCTCGCCCGATGAGGAGGAATCAGTAGACGGAGAAATTGACGGCAACTCCACCGACACCATGGACGAATTCGACAACAACGATGGATTTTCCGACGACGATGACGACGACGACGATGTTTTCGCTGATATCTCGTTCACCAAATTCGACATGGCCTTCGATATCAAGGAGCCCATGTCAAAGACGGCTGTAGTTCGTGAGCGTCATTCTCCGAAACGACGATCTGTCTTTTCCCCCGACGATGACATCTTTGGTGGGAATTGGCCATTGGTTGATGACACCTTGCCTTTGGAACGTCCTACTCTCTCTCGGACACCCGAATTGCGAGCCGATAAGCAGCAAGAAGCCGCCAACGGCGCTCGCTCGGTAATGGAAGCCATGCATCGTTCTGCCCCCAACCAAGAATCTCAGCCTCGTTCAGATACCAAGATGCATTTCGATACAAACAGCTTGAGAGTCCTGGTCAAGAGAGCAGGAGAGCTACGTGATTCCTTGTCAGATGTTGTTCGTCGGGCCGAGCAAATAACGCAGAGCCCTGCCGGAACTCCAAGGCGTGATCGTCAAAGCGACTCCAGTCCTGCTTTCACGCGAATGTTTGATGACCCAGGCTCAAGCCAGTCTCGTCGCACCATCCGGCATCGTGGTGACCTTTCTTCTTTACTGGATTCATCGTCACCAGAAAACTCAACCTCATCTTCACCAATGAATAGACGCATACAGACGGTGATTGCCAGCTAGACTATTACTGTTCTGATGTCGATATTCATGGTCTGCATCACCCCAACTCCCCTTATTCCATCTGCACCACCTGATGGGATCTTCTGTACAGAAAAAAAATGATCTTGCGTGTTTGTTCTATTTGCATAGCGACGGTTCCGGGTTACCATTTATTCGATTAATGCTCCATGATAATGCCTAGCACGCTTACCAATTCGATGAACCCCCTTCTCAATTTAGATCAGTGCGATCGACGAAGCCGTCCAAACATCTTTGGTTTTGCCGCATAATCCTGTTTCGCCAGGAATTGACAGCAATCACACGGCAGTCTGATTGCATTCTGCTCACGCTCACCACCTTTCATACGCATCAGATTTCACGATTCCATTTGAACGGAAATCCATGAAATCCATCGCGTATAATACAAGTCCGGTTAGGACATATTGACAGATCGCCCACCTGTTCTTGCAACAGCAAGTAGGGCAGTGTGACAGTTTTACAAGCTGTCAAGGAGATGTGAAGTGGTTTTCCTTTGTCTTTCATGACCTTTTTAGTATGAGTTGTTGGCCATGTCACACTTGGCAAGCCGACGAGCTACGAAAAGATAATGAACTTGTGGGTAAAGAGGGAGAGAGAAGGGGTAGGGGTAGCTCAAAAGGCTACTATCTCTTTTCTCGCCTCCTCTACTGCCCTCTATACCAAAAAAACAACAAAATATCAAACTTTTAACGACTCTAATTAACGAGCTCCGACACAGAGAGGATTGAGCAAGCCGATACAGAAGCTCATCCCCTTAATGACCACGACGGCATCAGCAGCAGCACCTTCGCTTGTGAAGCAAGAAGAAAACATGCTCTCGACGCCCAATTAAAAAAACTACCAAAAAAACGACTAAAAAAGAAAAAAAATAGGGCATACAAGCTTGAAGTGGCAACAAAATAAAAGAAAAAACAAATCAAAAGGGAGGGAGGGAATGTTCGGATCGGAATACACAGGATATATACACAGTGGTCGGCAAACGAAAGCATTGGATCTGGTGTTTGAAAACATTTTCTGTAAGCATCGGCGCAAAAAACTCTTTGCGCGTATCTGGTGGTTTTCTTTCTTCCCCCTTTTTTTTTATCCCCATTCCGCGAATTTTTTTTCTCTTCCCTGAAGCCCTTTTTTTGTTTTCTTTTTTTCCCGCTTTAGCTTAACGAGATGCATGGATAGAGAGCTCTGAATGGCCATGACATGACAATGACTTGGTGCATGAAATGTTTTGCTTCCTGCTGGTTTCACGTGAAGGGTGATTGTTAGTGAGTGAGTGAGCGAGCGAGCGAGCGAGTGAATGTCTGATTGTGTTTGATGTTGGTTTTGTGTCCTTTCACTTCCAGTATATACTTTGGCTTCTTCTCTTCACACCGGACTCGGATTTCTTTTACACTGGACTGGATTTTCTCACACCGGACTGGACCTTTTTCTTTCTTCCAAGATTTCGTGGCTACGGGTATGGTTATGGTTTGGTTGGTTAGGATACTGATAGATGCTGATACCTGTGTGTATTGATTGTTTCTGAATATATACTTTATACGAACGACTTCCACCACATTACCATCCTCCATCAACACAAACATATAGAGAAGAAAAAATAAAAAGCTCCTACAACACCCCATCCAACAAAAGGGTATATCCCTCCTCACCAAAACGTACACACTTGAACCTACTCAATAGAGTAGCATAGTCCCTATTTTTTTCTTCTCCCATAATACCAGAAGCCCTGCGCTTTTTCATCTCGATTGATAACACCGTATTAGGACTGGAGCCCTTCCCCCCGCCCAAAATCTCTCATCCAATTGCTTCCCCCCAGCTCAGCCCTGAAACCAGTGGAGAATGTAATATCAACAACGCTGATCAATCCTCCTGCCAGCACCAGCACGGTTCATCAATGTGCAGGGAAGAGGCTTTTCTCCAAATCAAGACGAAATGCACGTCAGCGCGCTTCGCTGACAGGGGGGCAAGGGCCTTGCCACATGGAAGCCAAATCAGCGGGATGCGGGAGTCCAAAGAGAGCTTAGATCAGAGAGGGTGTGGCTGGCTGAGAAGGCTCTGCATTAGGAAGGCTTGCCGAAGGGCTCTCAGAAGCCTTGCGGCTGGGCGGCAAGAAGGAGATGCTCTTTGATCGGCCGAGGGCCTGGTTAGGGGAAGGCAGTTCGGAGATGAGGGCCATGACGGAGGGATCGAAGACTGGGCGGCCGTTCTTGACTGATTGAGAGCGATTCAGCCTGGTGGGACGGGGCCTGGAGGCATGATTCGACGGAGCCGCCGCCACGGAGTCCTTTTGCACGTCTTGAGAGATTCTCTTGAATGCCAGCTTCCACTGTTCTTGCGTCATCAAGACTGGTGTGGAAGTACGGAGGCCGGCTGCACGTGCAGCAATGGCAGGGACAGGGCTCTCGTCTGCGGCCGAAGACGCGGCCGAGCTGAGCGTTGCCACTGAGCGAATTGCAGTTTGAACTGTTGGGCGCTTCTTTTCAGCTCGCGTCGTGCTCGGGCGCCAAAGATAGCCAGAAGCGGCCTGCTTGATAGGCGGGAGACGCCATAGTGCTTGGCTTTCGATTGAAGCAATCTCCGAGGTCAAGACTCTGCGCAAGGTAGAGCGGGTCATGGGCGGAATGTATGATTCCCATGCTTTGGAATCTGGCTGAGGTAGGCCGATTGAAGCCTTTGTAGCGACGGGCAGAGTCCACAGCGAGCCTGTGTTTGCCTTGGCAGACTTTAGGGTCGCCTTCTTCTCTTGAGTGCTTGACAGCTCTGACTTAGACTTCCACACGCCATCCGACTGAGTCTCAATGGTCGACGCGGGCGACCACAAGGACGTGCTTGAGATTGTAATAACCCTAGGAACATACGCACTTCGATGGCTACGACCGGCCGGAACGAGGTAAGCAGTCCAGAACTTGGCATCTGGCTGCGGCAAGCCAAAAGAAACCGTCTTTGCGGGTGATGAAGACCATAGCAAATCCACCACCACTGCGGCGGGTTTAACATTAGGTACCTGAGATGGCTTCGCTACTTCACTCTTGGGGGGCAGTGACTTTGGCTTCCACACGCCACCTGAGGGAGACTCGGTGTATGGTGCAGGTGCCCACAAAGATGTGCTGGTGATCATGATGGGCTTGGGCACATAAGCGGTTCGATGGCTACGGCTTGCTGGGAGGAGATACATGCTCCAGGCCATGGCATCCGGCTGCGGCAACCCGACGGAAGGCGTCTTTGTAGATGATACAGACCACAGGAGATCCTTAACCACCTTCAAAGAGAAATCAGAGCGAGAATCACGGGTTTGCTCGACGGGTAGTGATTTTGCCTTCCATACGCCTCCTGACTGAGAAACAACAACAGGGGAAGGTTGCCATAATGATGTGCTCATGATGGTCTCATATTTGAAGAAATTGGTCTTGTGGCGAATTGAACGACTTGGCAGAACAATGTAAGTGCTCCAAGTCTTCTCATCAGGCTGAGGGAGACCGATGCGAGCACCCTTCAAGGTAGAAGGCGCCCAAAGCAAGGTCATCGACTTCAAACCCCACAGCTTTGTAGAGATCAACTCAATGGCCCTCCGAGGCTCAGCAGACCACATAGTAACGCTTTGGGTCGCGAGCTGCTGCTGCTTCCGAGAGGTTCGGCGGGCAACGCGGCTTTCAGGCTGGATGTATGCATTCCACTCCTGGATATCCGGCTGTGGAAGTCCCAGCGCACCGTTGCGAGTGACAGAAATTGGCGACCACAGTGAGGGAACGATAGCCAAGGTAGCAAGGCTCATTACCTCGATTGTAGTCTCCTTGGGTGCTGGGCTCCATACACCAGTTGATGCGGTGGGTTTGGCGGTAGACTTGAGTCTCCACAGCGATGTCGATGCAACCACTGCAGGCTGAGGCATCCGAGATGATTTACGAGCAGTGCGGACCACTGGCGAAATGTATGAGTTCCATACATTAGCATCGGGCTGGGGCAGTCCAATTTTGGTTCCTTTGGCGGGAGAGAGCGGCAACCACACTGAAGCAAAAGCAACCTTTCGCAGCTTGGCCTCTACTTTGCTCACTGGAGACCACACGCCATTTGACTTGCTAGTCTTTACAGTGGGCTTCAATGTCCACAGCGATGTTGATACGATTGTCGCGGGTCGAGGCATCTGAGTTGTCCTGCGGACGCTGCGTGCCTCTTGGGGGATATATGCCTTCCAAAGTCTTATATCAGGCTGGGGCAGGCCCAGGCCAGGGACCTTTGTAGCGCTCGGTGGTGACCAGACCAGAGTCTTAACAGCTTTTAGAGAAGCCTTGGCAGCCTTCGTCTCCTTCTCTTCCCCACGGTGAGCTGTAGGCGCACACCACAGACCACTTGTGTACATAGAAGCACCAGGTGAAGCAGCCATCCACAAGTGGCTGCTTGACAGCTGAGCCGGCTCCTCCATCATCCGAGGAATGGTACGCGCGGACCTAGGAGCAGCGGTAAAGTATTGCCATGCTCCCTCGGCAGCCTGCGGCAGGCCCAAAAATTTTGTCGTCTGGGCCTTCATATGGCTTGTCCAGAGAGTGGGCACTAGTAGGGGAGCATCAGAAGAGTTTGCAGAAGTTAGAGTAACAGGGATGACATCAAATACTTCTTCCTTTGCACTCTCGGAAACCTCCTCAACCGGAGACGCAGCAGATGGAATTTCGTCAACCACAGACACTTGATCCTCCCAGTTCTCCTCCTCACCAACCATGAAGAGATCGTCACGGGATCCATCCAGATCGCTTTCCAGCAAGCTGGCAATCTCCCAGAGCGTAGCTTCGTCAAAGCCATCATCGTAATCCTCATCTTCGTAATTGTCCAGGCCGTTATCCATTTCATCATAATCAAGGAAACTCTGAGCGGGTGCTGGAGGGTAATCGGTCTGTCTCTCCTGAACCGAGCTCAGGAGCACTGCCGGAGGGTTCATCCGAGCACGACCGCTGGACATGGTGCCGGAAATGCCAGTCATCCGGGGAGGGACTCTGGCAGAGTCTGACTTTTCGCCCCATGCAAACTGGAAGATACCGAGAGATCCTGTCTTACCGGCAAGCGGCTCAGGGTTCTCAACGATGTCTGGGAGCGCACTAATGCGCTTGCTCTGTCGGGGAGGTCGTCGGGTGACTGATCGCGGTCGTGGCGCAGGTTTTTCCAAGTCTGCTAGGCTAAACCGGATGGTTTCAGGCTCAGCTGGTTTGGCAGGTTTGGCACTCTCAAACTTGGGCTCTTCTGGTTGCGGGTGCACCAAAGGAGGTTGGGCCTTGGGGGTTATCAGAGAAACGTCTTCAAACTCGACTGGAACATCTAGCTTGCTCTGAACATCCTCAGTCGAGCTGTTCAGCACTTCATCCAAGGCCAAAAAGCTTGTAACTGTAGATACTTGGCTTCTTGGCATCAGCGCCGTAGACAAGTCTTTGGCTGAGCCGGTACCTTCCACCATGCTATCATTATCGCTATCCTCACCCGACTCATCAGTATCTGGGGGAGTAGGGCTACTGATGAAGGATAATTGGTTGGTAACGGAGATGAGGCTCATTCTCCCTGAAGCTGAGAGGGATCGGCGATTGAATTTATCATCTCCAGATTCAGACGTTTCCTCCTTGACTGATTGATCCGCCGATACCTCTTCCTTCAGTGCCACGATCAAATCGCCAGCACTCGCATTGAGCTTGGTGATGGGAACCATCTCAAATTTACTGATATCGACGCTGCTGCGCAAAGAGTTGATGCCTGGCGAAGAGACAATGGTCGACGGGGAACTTGGGCCAAGGTCGACCTTGAGCATCTGCCATTGAGACTCTTGTGCACCCATTTCAGACTCTAGGTTGGCCAAGATGGTCATTCGCTGCTGCTCGCTGATGGTTGCACGCGAGTCTCCATTCTCCACGTCGAATTTTTTGAGCTGCTCGTGTATTCTATCGAGAGCCTCCTGGTCGGGTTCCACAGGTGACGGCTCAGCTTCAATAACGACAGTTACATTGGCTGGCCTGTACAGGGCCAAGGGTTTTGGCACCAAGAGCTTTCGGTTTCTCCGGTACTTCAGTTGGGATGAGAATGAAGGAAGCTCTTCCCCAACGCGATGGTGCCATGACACCAACTGTTTGGGAGTCGATTTGTACCCAGTTTCCGAGGCCGTTGATGACTCATACTTAGACATATCAAGCACAAAGGGGACTTCGGCCATCTTGTCATCTTCTTCGGTGACTCGGTTCTCGATAGGGGCAGTTTTCGGTGGCACCGGAGCATTTCTCAGCATCATAGAGAATTCAGAATCGACACTCTCGTGCTTCAAGGGGCGCTCACTGAGGGAGTTGACCAATGTTGAAACTGCCGTAGGCTTGAATTCCGAAGCAAACACGACTGACGAGTTTCGACCAATGGTTTCCTCGTAAGATGACTGAGTGTTGACTGACATTCGACTATGGTAAGACGAACGAGAATCTTCAGCGGTCAAGGAAGTGTCTACGCTGAATTTTGAAACGCATAGGGCACGCTGTGTCTTTTTGTCAGAGCTAGGCATTTGGAATCCTTGGTCATTTGGAACGACTGTCCAGACGCTTGTTCCCGCCACATCAACAGCAGCATCTTCCAAGATTTTCGGCTGCTGACCCTGATATTCTACAGGAACAGCAGGCAAATCGGGAACGAGGGATGTTCTTCTGACAGTCTTGCGTCTAGTGAGAGATCCAGGCGATGTCGCACCGTAAGAACTTTGCGACAGAGTTTTCACACCCACAGGAGAGATCAAAGGGAGATTCGGCGTTGAGAGGATGGTGAAGTCATCCTGAAGAGGGAGCACAGAAATGCCCAGTAGCTCGGACGCGGAAGCTGTCGATTTTCGAGGAATTGGTCTCGGTCGGTGAATCATGGATTTCCGTGATGGAGACTCGACCTCCTCTTCTGGTGCAGGCACAACCAAAACAGAAGCACTCTCCTCTTCATTATTCATGAACATGATTTGTCGATCGTGGGAATCACCTCGTTCCCCAGTGAACATCCTAGTCGCTCGGGCCCTTGGATTCTGCGGCAGTCCTACTGTTGCCATTCGCTGAAGAGGTGTTTTTGTTTCCTTCACTTCTTCTTCTACAGGAGGCGACGGAGGCGCACGCCGAGATGGCCGAATGTTGTTCTTGACCGAATTGCTTCGAGGTAGGGACGCTGTTCGAGGATCCACCCAAATCTCCTCGACGGGTATCGGGGGCGCTACAAATGTTTGACGAGGCGGAGGCACTGCTTTCGCTAACTTTTGCTCCTGGGGACTAAACATTGACGACGTAATCCGTGCAGTCATGGGATCCATTGTGCTGACGCTAAAGCGAGAGACAGCGGGCAATGCGTTGATATCTTTGGTTGCCCTTGACTGCAATGGCTTGATGGGAGGCGGTCTCTTGGTAGATCTTGGCGGTGGAACCAGCACTGTTGTCGCAGCTTGAAGGGGAGCTGATTTTGGCGTTCGGGCCTCATCCTTGGATGGGACAATTGGCGGAGAAGGTGAGGGACCGTCAGCTTGATAGGGCTGTTGAGGGGACCGTCTCCGTGTTTCTTCTACACCGGGGGAGAGCTGCACAGCTGAGGTCATGGCAACTGAGGGCTCTTCGACAGAAAGGAGGTTTCGACTGTTCTTCGGGGATGTAGATTGAGGGACCGGTTTCCGCTTGGATGTCTGCAACTTGTCCATCATTTCTCTAGTAGATAAGGCTCCGTCAAGCGCGGCGTCGATATTTGAGAAAGGGAGAGGTCTCAGCTCGCGGCGCTCTCGCTCTTTCATGGCGGCAGTGGCCAAATCGATGGTCGGAATATGGTCGAAGGTGCTCGGTTCGGTGCCTGCCGGCACAATCGGTTGCGAGATGACAACCTTACCTCCATTGAAGGCCTTATCCGACATCTGCTTCTTGTGGTGCACTCTGGGAGCCGCAGCCTGAGGTCGCATTGGGGGGAACAACTCACCCTCAACAGGAAGCCCGCCGATACCCCTGGTAGCTTGGCCGGAAGGTGGCTGGCTGATAATGGGCAGGACGCCGCCCACTCTAGTCGTCATACTCTGAGGGGGGAATGGCTGGGCAGAGATATTGCGGGTTGGCTCCTCGATTTGTGTTGTGGATTCAAAGGACACAGTTTTCTGGATCTTCAGAGTAGAAGCCGATGGCAACGACACGAAATTCTTCATGGAAAGAGCCACAACGCCTGTTTGCAGTGAGTATATACACATGAGCGTTCAGTCGTTGTCACATACCAATTAAAATTAAAAGCCCAATAGCAGGTAGTATTGTTCTGACGGCCAAGCCAGAAGACTTCAGTCCGAGAAAGAGAGGGATACTCAACTACAGGCGTAATAGTTAGCTTTCTTTCTTTTTTATCAAGCTTTAGTATCGGGGCCACTCACTCCGGTCCAGATGCCAAGTCCGGCAGTAACAAAGATCAAGGCATTACTCCGAGACAGTTCTGGCCTAAGAGTGTTGTCTTTCTTCGCAAGGACAATCTTGGTTGAGAGAGCCGCAACCATGGCTACATCAGTCACCATGACGATGACGCCGATAGGGAGGACCAGGTTACTGGCGACACAAACTGGCTCGAACTGAGGGCGTTGGACTCCCACGAAAATAGCGCCAAGAATAAACCTCACGAGAAGAGATCCCTGCATAGCAAGCGACAGCTTGGTGACCTTGATACCGCCATTGACTGCCCAGAGCAAGAACTGTTCCACCGAAACGCGAGCGACTTGATCGAAAACGGCCGCGAATGAGATGACGGTCTGGCATGCCGAGGGAGCATTTTGGTGGACGAGCGTTGCAGCGAAATCGAGTACTCCCCAGAGTGCCGAAGACGCCAGGAAGAACGAGAGGGCCAGCCTCAGCTCGTCTCGAAAGAGAGGCGATCTACTGGCTTTAACAAAGAAAAATATGGCCGCGGAGGCGGCTAGAACAACAAGACCACTGGGTTTCGCGAATTATACATGTCAGCACATCAAGACTCCACCCCGTCCTCGCGATTCTATCAATGTCGGGGTGACGAACAAAACGAAAGTCGCGACCAAAGCCGGGGCGCTGCTGGAGCCGGCCATTGCAGCGGCACCAGATGGTAAGTTGAATTAGAGGTCGAAAAGAAGCAAAAAAGACCCAGTCAATGGGCTATGAGGAATGGCTTAAAGAGAGAAAAGGGGTGGAATGAAGCGAAGAAAAAAGAAAGGTATCAGCACAAGAACAGAACTAAACCATAGCGAAGGTCCGACAACTCCTCACAACTCCAATGAGACACGAAAATCTCCAGCGCAGCAGAGAAATGCGTGAGTTGGAAAAGAAGGAAGAGAAAGAAGCCCAAAACGAGGCACCATGCAAAGACTATCTCGAATTCTAGGGCGGATCCGTGGGGACTGGGGGCACGAGAAGATGCGACGCCGTGGCCGGGATTGCGTCTAGTTCAGCAAAGCTACAGGCAATTTTTCACACTCGAGCTGCCAAGAAGCGCAGACATCAAACTTGACACACGGCAGCGGTCGAGGTGAGAAGACACAGAAGCTGGATTGGGCTAAGAAGAGGAGTCTCCGGGGTGGTGCCGTTTCACTTGAAACCTCCAACGTCGGGAGACTCGCATGGGGGCGCAAAGATGCTACACGAGAAGCTCCTTGTTCTAGCGGGCAAACGAAACGACGACGGGGCAAGCAAGCGGCTGCTGGCACATGATGGCCCGAAGCGAGGGACAAGGCGAGCAAGACGAAAAGTTTGTCGCGTTTTTTCTTGTCGTTTTTGATCCTGCCAGCTGGTGTTTCGACTGACGCTGTTGATGCATTGGCTCCACGACCAAAGAGGCGGCGGCTTTTAGCAGCGCTGGTGGAGCAGCAAGATTAGATCTCAATGCACAGAGATCTGCAGCGTAGTCCGGACCTGGCTTAGATAACATGAGATTAAGCACATAATGCGCCGCTCGGCTAGGAAATGATGGCAAAGGCCGCAAGACGGGGGGACTGGAAATAATAACGTTGGAAGAGAGGGAAGATTTTCGGGCTAGGAGTCAGCCCCTGTACCCTGGCGGTTTTGAGGGAAGCAGCCACAGGGCCTGCAGCACCGCCACAGGCAGCAAACGACCTAATAAGGTACATGTAGTTAGTATTAGGTATGAACATCAGATTGTTGTTTCCTTGCCAAACTGAATTCGGATCGCCCTCCCGAGGTTCTGCGCCTTGGATCTACACATTGCAGGAATTCTCTTAGTCGGTGGCTTATGGAAAGGAGGAAACGGAATGGCTATAGCTTCAACCCAACAGAGCCATCCACAGACGCCTTGTATCTACTATAACAAGTATTATATAAAGAAAGAGTTTGTCATGACATCTCTTTTGAAAGTAATAGGCTGGTTCCATCATGATATACATCTATATGTAATAATGGCAACACCAAGACTACCTATCTGATGGTAACCGGAACACCCTAGACCTGCACCACTCTTGACCGATACATCAACAATAACCAAGCGCTATCTTAATAACTCGTAACCAAAACGAATCGCAATCATCTTCAGCAATCAGCTGCTTCATCGTATTACTGATCCAGCCCTAGTTGCATCCCATATCAAACGCCCACCATCCAAGTCAAGACTCTTCCCGCACACGCAGATCAAATCTCGATATGTCCAGTCACTCGCCGCCCTGCTCCTCCGGATTGATGCCCGACAATAACCACATCGCCAAAAGTTCGTCAAAAGCAGGCATCTGATTAACAAATCCTCTAGCTGCTCTCAGCAGTAGTGTGCGCCGACTCGTCCAATTATTAGCTAAAAACAACACTTCAGATGACAGACGCCATTTAGTCTTCACGTCCCAAGCCTCGTCTAATCTTTTACCCGCCACAGACAAACCGTTCACTTTACTCCAACTTACAACTTGATATCAAAAGCAACACTATTACATACATGCACATGCAACTCTCCAGCTAGTCTGGCCCGGGCCGGTATGTCTCCTCACCCGGGCCGGTGCATTTTCTCCAAATCCAGGCTGCCGAATACCTCAGCCTGCATGTAACATACCCTACAAGCTCTTTTATATCTGTACATTCGTATTCCTCTTAGTCCTCCAAAGCCACTCCCCCCACACTTCCTTCAAAAGGGCAATTCCGCCCACATCGCATCTTGACGTGCATAGCCAACTAAGGTTGATAGAAACCCTCCCGCAGCTACCTAGTCAAAAAGACCCAGCCAATTGTCGTCTTCTGGTAAGTAATCAACCCAACTCCGGGCCCGGAGGCGGTTCTTGCATCCGGCATGCATTTACATGGCGCCCACATTGCCGCTTTGGGGCAATAAGATTCATTTCTTGAATCTTTGACGCTCCAGCTATCTGCCAAAAGAGTCACGTTTCATTTCTTGACTCACCTATCATGAGATTAAAGATGTTCCTTTGTTACTTGCTTAGTATATAAAGTCCCCGACAGCCATAGTGTTGAGCTCACTCATTCTGATAAAGACATCGACCAGTAACCTAGATAATCTCATCTTCAACATCTCAACTTACACATAAACACAACCACACAAATCCATTACCATGGGCCGCCACACCCTCGAATATCCCAAAACAAAGGACAACACCGTCCGTCGCCACAACGAGCGCGCAATCTACGCCCTCGAGACAATCCACCGCCTCATCAACTCCTCCCAGCTCCTCGATGTCTCCTTCAACCCCCCAGACTCCCCCTTCCCCGTCATCCTCCCCATGATCGGCCAGATGGGCTCCTTCGATCGTCCCAGCGCTGACCTCGGCGACCCCATGGACCTCTATCTCCACGGCTACGTCTCCTCCCGCATGATGAACGTCGCCCGCGCCACCGACAAGGACAAGCCCGAGGGCGGCGATAAGCAGCAAGGCCTCCCCGTCTGCATCGCCGCCTCCCACGTCGACGCCCTCATCCTCGCCACTTCCGCCTTCAACCACTCCTACAACTACCGCTCCGTCGTCCTCTTCGGTTACGCCACCCTCGTCGAGGATGAAGCCGAAAAGATGTACGCAATGGAAATCATCACTAACGGCGTCGTTCACGACCGCTGGAAAACCTCCCGCCAGCCCCCCACCAAGGCCGAGATGCAGAGCACCAGCATCCTCAAAGTCTCAATCACCTCGGGTAGCGCAAAGTTCCGCGACGGAGGCGTCTCCGACGACAAGCACGATTTGCAAAATGAGGAGGCTCAGAACTCGGTCTGGACGGGCGTGCTGCCCGTCTTCTCCAGCATCGGCGAGCCGCTGCCGACGACGTACAACAAGGTCGAGGTTCCGGCCAATGTGACCAACTTTATCAAGGACTATAATAACGAGAATAAAGAGTATGTTCTTTCAGCTGTAAAGAAATAGATCAAAAATGGGCTTGGAGTTTGCTAGAATTTATGTCTATGTTACATGAGAGGTTTGTGGGATATAAGACGGGGAGATGAACAAATATAAGAAGACAAAAAAATATTCAAAGATGAAACTTCGTTTCTACCACCTTTCCCAAAAGGTAGCCGGAAGTGTATTCCTCATGACGGCCCAGTGTCCAGCTGCGTTAGGATGCTGACCTTCTTTGACCTTATCTGTACCATTTCTAAACAGGAAACCCTCTTCACCACCTTTGCCATAAGAGAATATATCTCCGGGCAAAACCTCGTTCTGGGGCTTCAAGAAGTTGTGTCTAGAAGGACTGTTCAAGTAGTCCGCTTGCACCGGGTCACGAAACGTCAGTTCTCCATTGGCTTTGCGACAGAAGATTATCATATTGGTGAAATCCGAACCCATCTGGGCAATAGCTTTGTCGTCGGGTGGATTCTCCCGAAATAGGCGACATGTTGGAAAGTTTTGCAGGATAGTCCGCACGATAGATTTGGGATTTGGCAGCATCAGATCGCCCGCATAGTTCTAGTCTCTGAATTAGCCAACTCAGGTGTTTATAAAGGATAAAGCAAAAGATACGCACAATAGCAATGACTCCATCAGGCTTTAGCAGAGTGTAAAGGTTCTGGAAGAATTCAAAGGTGAACAAATCGATAGGCTCTACACCTCCCGTAAAAACATCATGAATAATGTAGTCATATATTTCCTTGGTTTCGTTGGCGGCTCTGTTGGTATACTTGATAGCATCTTCGATAACCGGTGGGTGGTTCTCCCTGAGCTGGAAATACTTTTGAGCAAATTCGTAAACTACAGGGTCAATCTCCACAAAGGTAGTCTCAATCCCATGAGACACGAGTGCAGATGGCGCTGTACCAATACCGAGACCACTAGCCACGAATGTAAGTCTCGTTGAGTGAACCATCAAACCAGGGTATAGAGGAAGCAACACTTACATAACCAGTGCCTTAGCATCGGCATCCGCAACTGGCACCTCTCTCTCAACTAGACGCACTGCTTCTAGCGTAACAAAGACAGCGTAGACAGGCTCGGTTACTTGATTGCCACGCCATTCCACCCAGTCGCCTCCCAGCAGGCTATGGTCAACTCGTAAAACTCGCATCTTGCTCTTCGTCTGCTCGACTACCGATATGTATCCTGTAATAGACTCCCTCCGGTCTAGAATCATCCAGTCATCGGCCATCAGGGTGGTGTTCAACAGCGCCGTTGCTGTTGGTGTAGACACATGGGGGTTGAACATGGCCGTATGTACCAATGCCGGGATTGCAAGGGCTAGATACTTGGAGGGCGCAAACACCGTATACGACCCAGCCAGGAGAATCTCCATGCCCATCCGCGTGTACCAAAACACTGTCCCAACATGCTTTTGCAAGAGCTTCTCAGCTATATGCTCTACCAGCTTGAACGTTCCCCAAGATCCAACGCCAGGAACAGCGTCTCCCAGGACCTTGGGCATCGAGCTCAGATCCACACCCTCCAGATTGTCCGCAACAGAAGCAGCCGTTAGGATTGCCAGTGGAACCAGAGTGATCCCTTCAGTCACGAGAGGACCATAGTCGGGCCCCAAAGTCTGACTGAACTGATACAAGAAGAACTGCATGACAGGCACATAAAGCGCCACCAAGGGGAGAAGCTGCTCCGTCTTCATGGGAAGCAACTGACGAAACGCCAGGTTGCCCGCCCAGCCAATGAAGCAGCCGGCCATCAACACCTTGGAATGCCATGTCGCCGCCGGTACCGAGCCATAGACGGGCGACAGTGCAAGCTGCGATGCGTTCGAGTACACGCCCAACAATGTCAGCAGCACCAGCGTCTTGACATAGAGCACCACCTGGCCAAGCACGCGATTGCTCCACGTGTCATTCTTGGCCTTGGACGCCAGATCCTTCAGCTCCCGCTCAAACCTCTCCGGCGTGAAACCCATTGACGTGTCTGTGGCATTGTCTCGAGGCGCCTGTTTGGCTTGTTTTAGGCGCGCCATCTTTGGCCTGTGAGATGAATGACCAATTGGCCAGATATAAAGAAATGGAAACTGGATTAAAGGTAGAAAGCGTAAGCAATGAGAAATAAGCAAGGGAAAAAAGCAAAGCAGCTTCAGATGGCCTGCATCTGAAGTGAATAATCGAATAGTACTGGCAATGGCTGTAGGCGTAAAATGAGGGTTTACGTCTCAACTGATGCCACCTGCCTCATGTAAAACATCTTGGGAGAACAAGGGGGTGCTTGGCGCTGTGGCGGTGCATATCGACTGACTGCATGGAACTGTGGCGCAACACCACCCTATTCGGGACAAGGAGCAACTCCGCTATAATACCAGGGCCGTGAGCAACCAAGAGAGATCTCGGGAGATCTAAGAGCAAGTAGCCTGAGCTTAATTATACGTCTGCATTATTACCTGGTTATGGAATGACTGTAATATTCATATTCTGAATAGTCCTTTACCGGAATGTCAGATAGAAAGCACATCAGATTGGGCGCATAGCACAAATGTCACGTCATCTTGCAGCAGGCGAGCACGCCATATTCGCATAAAATTGAAAGAAAAATGCCATCTTTAATAGACCATCACTCGTCCAGCAACCTCGTCAATCCGATTGCTTCATCCTAGCTTTGCAAAATCCATTCCATCACTTCCCTTTAAACGCCTTAGTTAAACACGTTCGGATCCCCGCTGGCCTCCGAGCGGGTATCTCCTCTACCGGCTCCCGTCAATGACATTATGCCGAAATAAACTTGTGAAAGAAAATAGACAAGACAGGTAAGAAAAAGTCAAGTATAAAAGAGGGGGAACAAGAAGAGAACCGTCAAACATAAAAGTCATCAAACTCCTCTATCGCGTCAGTGTGGGGAGGAAATGCAACACTAATACCAGAAGTGCCCACACACGACTGATGCCAAAATCATTCATTCGTTTCCAAATCGCATATTTCAAGCCGAAATGAGAAAAAGAAAAACAAGAAGAAAGGGGAAAGAGAGCAAAAAAATCGAAAATATATGCAATGTTGGCAACGCCTCTTCCAACTTTTTACATCGGTGTGGCATAATCGTCGTCCCCCATACCCTCGTCACTGCTCTCTGATTCACTACGGGGGCTCTGGGCATTGCTGACGTCTGTACTGGGCAAGTTGCTGAAGCTGCCCAAAATGTTGACTCCACCAGAATATGAGCTAGGCATAGACATGGCAGAGAAGTCTGCCATGCTGCCGGTGCGACTCATGGATGGCTTTTCCGGAAGCTGCTTCAAAAGACCGGTCGAAATATCCAACATCGTCATGGCGAATTCCGTCAGGCCTTTGCTCTGGCCCGGTTTGGAGCTGACCGACAGCGTCCAGCGATATTCACCGAGTCGACGCCTATACCACTCCGCCTCCTCTCGGCCCGGCGATGTCGCCCATAGCAAAGATCCAAACGTTCCGATGAGGGCAAAGTTGGTTTTCGAGGCGAAATACCAAAACGACTGGATGTGGTTTGGCATCAGTCGATTGACAAAATCCATGGCGGAAATCAAACGAGCCTTGGCGGCACTGCGGCAGATGTGCTGCACGTACGAGTCGACCGACGATGTGTTGGATGCTAGCGATCGAATAATGCGTCTATGGAGGGTAATTTCAGTTGCAAAGTACCCCAGGTGAAGATAGCCGATGCACGACAGCCTCGATGACATTTTGCTTGCCGAGTACGAATCCAACCGAATATTGGTAGGCAGCCCGCCATACCACTCCTTGAGCTTAAGCTGGATAGGTTTTGCCAGGGACAAGACCAGCTGTGTCCCTCCGTTGCCCGCGTTGGAGACAGTCTGCATGGCTTGCAGAGTATAAAAGGTGTCGAGGATCACAGAAAGAATCTCGGAGAGCTGCACGAATCGTGTAAAGACTAAGCGGCCTTTTTCTATGTCCTGGCGCTCCTCCTGGTCGTTCTCATCCCACTCAACATCGGGAAAGTCGTTGGCACGCAACGGTCGGACGGCCCAGTTGGAAGGGAAAATGTGAGACGGCCTTCCGTGGACGAGAGCACCCCATTTATCCTGCATGTACAGGGCCCAAGCCAGCCGCCTTCGCAGCCCCTTTTCCCACGGCGGAATCTTCCAGCCTGAGCAGTCCAGGTGGAGGCCAAGCTCTTGAGCAATGGCAACCAACTGCGCAGTAGGAGCCCACTGGTCACCCTCGGGTCGCTGTGAAAGAAGCAACCCGGCCTGGACTGTCGACAGCTTCGGTCGGTACATGGCGTCTTCGAGCGTAGTTCGGACGAGTCGTTCCAGCTCGCGCACGTCTGGGCGGGGAAGCTTGGACAGGTCATCGTGGTGATCCCACCAGTTGATGGCGAGGATATAGACGGCGGCGAGGATAGGTGGTGAGAATTCGCGATAGGATCGCTCATACTTTTCCATGAAGACGGTCTTCTGGATGATGGGCATTCCCGGGTGAACGACCCGGAAATACAGGTCAATGAGCTTGCGGCCATGGGGCGCCACAATGGCCTCGATGGCGTCTAGATCCTCAATTACATGGTCGTATCCGGGCGTGCTATGGTCTGGCAGCATGAGAAAGGTGTCCGAGTCGCTGACCTTGCGGAGGGTGCCGCGGGCCAGAAGGCTCTCGTCATGCGTGTCAAACGGAGAGAGGTTAATGAGAGAGGGCTCGAAATCTGTCGTGGGGCCGATATACTGGCTGTATCGGTCGTCCTGAAGACCTAGCGTCCGCTTGAGCATGGTGGGGCCACCGACATTGGCCATGTCTTCCAAGAAAGAACTGCTGGCAGCGGTGCTGGAGAGGCTCGAGTTGTGATTTCTGCGGCTGGGGATACCGGGGGAGCTAAAAAACCAATCATGTGTCAGATGGCTATGCAACGTGGGACGGTCTTTTGGCTGCGAGGAACAGGACAGGGCGGGATCATGTGGTGGAACGAGTCGAAGCGAGACAATCCGGCACGGGGGGGAAGAAGGAGAAGCAGAGCAAAAACAGAGCAAAGCAGAGCAAGGCAAGGCAAAACAAGGCAAGGCAAAGCAAAACAAGGCAAGGCAAAAAGGCACAAGATCAATACTGACCCTCTCTTGACGCTTTCATCGGCAGAGTCCCCGTTAAGCTTCCTCTTACGGGTCTGAGGGCTCGGCGACACTAGCGAGCATTCAGTGCCGTTGAGCTGACAGGGCATACAGCCATCGTCATCCTCGGCCACGGTACACCTGGTGCCAGAGAATCGACAGGCCTGGCACGGGGGAGCGGCAGCCCCAAGAAACGAGCCGGAGTCGATGGAGCCCCTGCCATGCAGGCTCGCGGGGCCTATCTCGAACCTGTGGGAGCTGTTCTGGCGGCGTGGGAGTGGGAGTGGCTCCGGCCGAGGAGGTTTGGGAGCGATGGCGATTGGCGCCGTGCGCTGGATAGGAGCGTCATGGGCCATGGCTGGGCCAGTTAGGATGAGCACCGGCTGGTGCTCGTGCGGATGGGTATGCGCGTGTAGTATGATAGATTAGCGATAGATACTACTAAGGTCTGTATGCAGATACTCCGTAGCAGGTATTGTATTATGCGCTGCGTATAGGTAAGTCAACGCTGGAGATAAGTAAAGGCAGATACGAAAACGCCTCTCCAGGGCTTGCTAATCTTCAAGATGGATAGATAGCAGCCGTAAACTGGGGGAAGCGGGGGATAAGAAACAAGAGCTTGCGGGAGGCTGCGTGACAAAACAGCCCCCGGAGATGCAAAAGTGATGCTATTCGCTGCCCCAAGACTGGACGAAGGAGGCTCCCCACGCCTGGCAACTCGGGTATGACGCAACACGTCAAAGGCTGAAGCTTGAGTCCAATGCTGGATGAGGACGGACGAGTGTCTCTCGGGTCGCCCGATAACGGAAACGGCGGAGAGATAAGGGGATGGTAAAGCCAAAGCAGCGGTTGGTCAACTGTAACAGATCGGCCCTTGTTGCTTTTTTTGTGGGTGTCCGTGATAAGGTTGCTGAAAAAGGGCGTGGCGCTACTGTTTAGTCCGAAGCAGATAAGGAGCACGAGCAAGACTGGTCGACGACCCGGTCGCTGGTACCCGCCAAAGACGGCCTTTTTCGAGCAGCAGGATGGGATTGGGGGAGGAAGTAAACAGATGACAGCCAGATTAGGAGGAGATACGCGTTTGGGGAACTTGAGTTCAGGTGATGATGGTGGCCAGGATGAGATAGGCTTTGGTTATCGGCGTCATTTGAACCGGGGGTACCGAGTATAAAGCTGGAGAAAGCACCACCTCGCAGGCCTTTTTTTTTTCTGTTCCCTTCCTAGATCGACTTCATCAAGCTGATGTTCTTAGGATTCTGGCGGAGAGCATCAGGCCAAGTTTGGACCAGCCAAGATACGTAGAGGGTGGCGGTGGTATCAGCAGATGCCTTAGCTATGTGCGAAGGATATGACAGATGATAGACAGGCCAAGAGCAGCAGCTGAACGGACGGGCCGGGAGAAAGGCGAGATCTAAGAGGCTGAATAGCCACGCCGCAGCTCGTTTCTTGAGTCTTCCTTGTCGTGTCTGTGGCTTCCGAAAACGACCGATGACTAGCTGAGGGAAAAGATAAGTGAGAGGGTGAGAGAGTTCTAAGAATGAGCGAGAAGAAGGACGTAAAGATGAGGATAGACAAATGACATGTGCTTCCCCAGACCAGGGCTACCCTTTTTACCGGAACGGACCCAGTGTGGATGGATTGTCACACAAGCGATGGGACGCTTTAGGCCGGTCCCTCGCCGATGCTAGTGAGAGACTTCGGCTTGAGCCAACCCAACCACGGCGGTTTGTAAAATGGCGTTTGCTTGGCGATCTCGAGCCCGGAAGGCGGACTAGGCAAAGGGGCCTCTTTTTCGTTCAATAAAGGGCGCCGCCACCGACCAGCCGTGGCTAGAGCAGGCAGCTACCAAAACGTAAGAATGATGATGCTCGAAGCTGATTTGGTTGAGCGTCGAGTGATAAGAATGCAGAATGCAGCCAGCCCGGGTAAGACGAGACAAGCATCAGCAGCAATTCAACGCGATGCAATGCAATGGATGGCTCGATGCTCGCCCAAGTACGGAGTACCTGAGATATCGCTCGCTAATCGCGCTGCTGGCGGGTCACTATTACTCAACGTCTTACCTTGCTGCCCAGGTACTCAGTACATACAGGTGCTGAGCTAGCAAGCAGTGCTGAGGCTAGATTCATGTGGATGGGATGGGATCCGTCGCTGTGTGGGATGCAATACTACAGACTCGACTCACATGTACGAGGCATGCTTACAAAGTACGACGTCCAAAACTTTGTACGGAAAATGCTCAACAGGAATCCCGGTGGCACAGCAGCATCCTCAATGCTTGGCACAATTAAAACTCAAATTGTTTAATTCTCAGTGTCACACCACGCATACAGTAGAAGCATTGAGAAGTCAATCTTCTAGGGTCACCTGCAGCTACCGTGAAAACTGAGATAGAATGAAACATATGCTATTCACTTCATCCCCCTTTTTCCAGCATCCGACTCAAAGAAATCGAGGTGCCTGGAGCCCACAAAAGTGTCTCGGTGGCATTTTGTGAGTGTTTCCGAACGCCTGGTTTCAGGTCCTGAGCTTTTTGTGTTTCTCCCCGAGAGCCTAGTGCTTGCACGGAGTATTATCCCTATGCCTAGCATAAGAACGGGGTATCCCAAGAGGCCAACGGAGATGGGCCCATCCGAAGGCCATCCGAAGACCACTTGTAATAATGAATGCTAATACTCCGTACGAGTACACGTACAGTACCAAAGTACTCTATACAAAGCACGCATGAGATGAGATGCGATGCGATGCAACGCATTGATTTGCTCTGCCCGTGATTGGTACCAGGTACGAGCACCCGTGCAGTGCAGAGCAGCAGCTTCCAATGTCTCAGTCTCATTGCTTTAGTCACCCCGAATAAATCAGGGTCCAAATGCATCCGTCTGTCGTTGCGAGTGGGGACGGGCGCAGGTATGCGATACCGACGCCGTTTCTGCTAGTTAATCGGGCCTGCAACCTTGTCTTATCTGTGACGGATCAAAATTAATAACGGCTGGAGATAAAGCTGCGCTTGGCGCTGTATGTACAGGGTACGGCCGAGAAAGAGCGCTAGAGTAATATTTCCGTGTTGCATGTACGTCACCGCCGTGCATTTTAGCCCGTTTGGATGCCTCCCCACCAAACTGGAGATCAGATTTGGTGGGCATTGAGTCAAGCAAGATGTGTTTTTGCGTTGTCGCCGGCCCAAACAGGCAGCTTCGGGAAAGAGGGCGTCGGGACCGTCTAGTGTTAATGATGGATACAGGAACTAGGTAATTAGGTAGATATTATTACCGAGTTATTTGTACCTGGGAGGCTGCATTGGCCAACGACCGTCGACGTTTTTCAAAGCATGAATGAAGCAGCAGCCTTGTCGTTGTCAGCTGCTGATCTACCTACCTATCTTTGGGCCGAATCAATCAACGCGTGCCTGATAATAAGCCCGAAAAAAATAAATAATAAGCAATAAGCAATAAAGGCAGCATTGCATTGGTTCCGCTAGCAACAAACACAAATTGAAAACAAGCTGCGGCTCGTGCTATTACCAAATGGAAAACCACTCGTGCTGCAGGCCCTGAATACCTCTCACGTAATGGCCACGGCTCGCGTTCAGCCCCCCGGGCCATCTCAGGTGGCATGTCACCACCACTCCATTCACGTCGGCATCTGCTACTGCATCTTGATTCAGCCTCATTGGGTGGTTTTGGCAGCATATCTCGTGCCAGTGGCGCCCGCCTCGTACAGACAGAGGCACAGGCGCCAAGGCACGTTAGCCGAGCTCCGGAGGTTGCAATTTGCGAGAATTATTATACAAGTATTTGTATTCTTGTCTTGTCTTGTCTTCATCAGACGAAGCTCGCTCTGCTGCTGTGTATTTCTCTCCCCCCCTGCTCTCCCCGTTCCTCATCACTTCATGCAACGAGACGCCGGAACGAACGAGCAACGAAAATAGCTCGGCTCGTCGCCCCAAACCCCCTGCCCGCGCAATACACGTGCCCCCCACACAATCATCGAAACTCCCCGTTTTGCGGCCTTTTTGGCTCTGGCATATCCAATCGAGCGCGCCAACCGTCACGCTTTCTAATATCGCAAGGCCGCAGAGAACACGTAACAAAATGTTTACAAGCCGTGCTAGCGAACCCGCGCGGCCAAACTTTTTTTTTTTTTTTCATTATTGCTTTTATTTCTCCTTGGTCCGTCTTCGGTCGTCTCCGCGAACCTTTTTTAGTCCACGTAGCAACGGCCCGTTCTTGTTTCAACCCGGCTCCAATCGTGCCCATCGCAAAGTTCCCTCCGTGCAGCGTTGGATCGCCGCTCCCAAGCTCAAGCGAGGGGCCGTCGAGGGCGTCCAAGTGACTCAGTAGACGTCATATGCATGAGGATGTGCTCGATCAAGACAAATGTTTCAGTCGACAAAAGTGCTGCTTGGCTTTTTTTTCTCGCAGACGCATTGGCATGCATCTTTTCGGTGCTGCTCCCCTCCCTCACGCGATCTAGGAAGCGGCCCGCAGCTATGATGAGATGACACTACGTAACGAGATTTGGCTCTCCCGCGCTCGTCTGCTGATTTGGAGAGCCCAGACCGCACGTTTGACGTGATTAAACACGGCCGTTTGGATTGCAATTATCCCGATCCCGGAATCGACATTCTCCGTTCCCTCGGTTCATCGCCATCCATCTGTAGCATCGAGGCCACGACTCAGTCAGTGTTAGATGCCTTCAGCTGAACATGCCATTCCCCCGTGGAGAAGATCGATACGTGTAGACAGGTTCCCCCAATCAGGCTATATGCCACGTGCATGTGGGGATTCCGCCAATGATGCAACTCGTGAGATGCTGTGCTTTCCAGCCGTGTAAGCTTGATGCTGATCTATCAAAGAATCGATAAGACAGGTATCAAGCCACAAGATGAGAGTCCTTCCCTTCTATAATTTGGCAACATACATTTCAACACTTCTATTTCACACTTACAGCCTTGTACAATTAAACCTCCCCTTCACGACGCTGCCACTGCGCCCTTCGGCGGCACCCACACCATGCACTTCTCTTCATAAAATTCCGTAGGCTCGCTCGACCCTCGAGGCGGCAGCATCATCGACAGCTCATCTTTAATCTCAAACCCCATCTTTTGGTAAAATGTCACGGCATTCATCGTAGCCTCCAACACAAGAGGGAGACCGTCTGCCGCGGCAAGGTCCTGAACCTTGCGCAGAAGCAATGACGCAGCGCCGCGCCCAGCCCAGCGAGGATCCGTGCAGAGATATGTTGGATCTATCGAAACCTTATTGTTAGCAGCCGATCAAATCAAAGCATTTCTGCTCTTCCCCCAATATGCCCAAGTAAAATAGCAATGAAATCAGAAAATAAACTCACGGTAATATGCCGCTTCCTCTCCAACAGCCCTATTCCTCACCCTCTCCGTCAACGCTGCATACGGATCCAAATACTCCCCCCTCGCAACATCCGGCCACTCCTCCTCAACTTGATGCTGCTGCTCCCCCTCGCCAGGCCTATGAACCAGCCACTTGACAAAACTCACCACCTCCCCCGTCTCCCCGTCCTTCGCAACCAGTACCCCCTTGTCCCCGTCTCGCAGATGCTCCAGCGTGTTCCTCTCCAGCCAGGAGTGGAAAAACTGCAGGCCCTCGGGACTCGGGAACTGTGCGTGCGTAAGGAGGTTTTCGTCCATGGCCCTCAGATGCACCGTTGATACCGCAGGGGCTTCGGCTTCGGACGGCGCGCAGATTATAAGTGACATTGTGATTGTGCTTTTTTTCCTCTTTTGGCGGGATTATGTTATCGATGCATTGATTCGTCCATTCATCGGTTTATCCCAACGCTCATCACAGCCCCTTCATGCAAACAAAACACCGTATAGCAAGAACACAGACATTGAATATCACGACTGCAACATGTGGAAACTTCTTCATCCAATCAACAGAGAAAGGTACGTACTCACGATCCACCTGAATGGCAGAGCTGCACGTGCTCCCTCCCAAAAATACGCCTCCTTCCAAATCTCCACTTCTTTGAACCCCCACGATCCAAGCCATCTTCCCACAAATCTCACAGCCTGTATAATATGAAAAATCCCGCTGCTATTTTAACCAATGGATTGCGACCTTAGCTCAGCTGGGAGAGCGTCAGACTGAAGTTCCAACTTCAATCACCTGATATCTGAAGGTCGTGTGTTCGATCCACACAGGTCGCAATTTTTTGTCTTTTTGGCACTCGATCAAGCTGAGATCACTGCGAATAAGGTCAAAAAGAAGCGGTCGGTTAATGAAATGAATGATCTATATATATATATATATATTAGGGTGATGATATATATAGTCCTCATTGTTTTGCCAGTGTATGTGTCTTGCCTTCTTTTGTATTTGTATAATACGAATGCCAACTATCTAGGTAGCATCTAGTGTGCAACACTTATTTGACAGCAATGCCCAATTCTTCGTAAAACGCCTCGGTGCTAGGCTCTCTGCCCAAAAACTCCTTCAAAAACTCCATCTCTTCGATGCTGCCGCCACGTTCCAGCACAGTGCTGCGGTATCGTCGGCCTTCTTTACCGTCCATTGGGTTCTTCTTGAAGAAGGAGTGGAACATGTCCAACGAGAAAACTTCAGAATAGAGGTAGCCATAGTAGCCGGCGTCATAACCGCCAAGGAAGTGGCCAATGGTGGCATATCGGTTGCCCCATTCCCTATCACAAGTTAGTTATGAGCCACGCAATCGAGTGGAAAAGAGGAGGGGGGGGTCATACATATTTTCACCGGCATCCTCCGGGCCCTTGATGCCCGAAATATCGTGACGAAGCTGGTTCCAAAGCTTGCCGTAGTGCGTAGTCTTGGCTTCCTCGTTGCTCTTCGGTCCATGGACGGTCATGTCAAAGGTACCGATAACGAGCTGAGACAGCGCGCCGATTGCCGAGTTGAGATGCTTGGTCTTGACCAGCTTCTCTACAAGCTCGTCGGGGATGCTTTCACCCGTCTCCCAGTGCTTTGACAGCGACTTCAAGACACTTGGTGTCCAGCACCAGTTCTCAAGCATCTGAGAGGGTGCTTCAACGAAATCGGCCACTGTGGCGGTTCCGTGGGTATAGCTGAAACGAGATCGGCCAGCGAGGTCATGGATACCGTGGCCAAGTTCATGGAAGAAGGTAACGACTTCATGGTGCTTGAGCAGCGACGGCTTGGTTGCCGTTGGCTTGCTAAAATTGCACACCAGGGAGGTCGATGGGTAGCTTCTCTTTCCATCGACGGTAAGGAAGCCCGGCTCGATTCCAAAGTTTGCATAATGCCCGTACTTGTTGTCTCTGGGGAAGAGATCAAGGTACAGGTAGCCGCAGAATTCACCACCCTTGGCTGGCTCATCCCAAACGCTGTAGACGATGACGTCTTCATGCCAGGAGATGTCTTCAGCTTTGCCACTTGGGCTCAGCCGCGCTCGATCTTCCGGTCCGAGCTCAACAAAGACAAAGCCAAAGATTTCTTCAAAAATCTTTAGCATGCCGGCGAATGTTGATTCTGCTGGGTAATACTGTGAGATTGCGACCTCGTCTACGCTGTACTCCTTCTCCTTCATGATCCTCGAGTAGTAAGCGGTATCCCACATATAAAAGTTGCCGTCAAAGGGGATGCCGCGCTCTTCGTAGTCCCGCTTCTTGTATTCCAGGAGCTTCTGGACTTCCTTCTCACCACCAGGGGCCAGGCGAGTTCGCAGGTCGCCCAAAAACTCGTTTACACGTGCCGGTGACTTGGCCATCTTCTCCTCAATCCGGAGGCTGGCATGGTTCGGGTAGCCCAAAAGTCGAGCAGCTTCATCTCGAAGGTCCATGATTTGGGAGAAAATCTCAACATTGTTGTTTACCTAGACACGCCGCGTCAGTAAAAGGTTCATCGATAGTCACAGCCCTTGTAGGGGGAAAAGTGATGTGCTATGCTCATACCTTGTTGGCCTCTGCAATAACATATCTCCGTCTGGTATTTTCGTGTATGGCATATTTACCCAGGGGGGTAAAGTGGTTGTATTTGAAAGTAACCTTCACCTTTCCTTCGTTTTCGCCGGTTCCTTTTTCGAGTGTGTCGACATCAATGTCATCCTTGGGCACTCCCTCGAGCTCCTGGGGGGTAAACCAGACTCCACCCTTTTCCTCGTTGAGATTCTTCTTTCCCTGGATACAGAGTTGACTAAGACGCTTCTGGATCTCCTTGAAGCGGTCTCTCTTCTCGCCGGCTGGAAGAAGCAGGCCATTGCGGATGTATTTTTGACGTTCCTTCTCCAGGATATGGAGCGACTCTTTGTCCAAGTTTTGGGAGGCTCGCGTGGCATAAGCCGCGTCCACTAGCTTGAACACATCCTCTCGCATCTTTGCCTCAATATAGAAATCGTTCAGGAGCTCTTCCGCCTTGGTGGAAGCTTCTCGGAGGGACTCGTTTGTCGATACATGCTGATAAAAGGTCAGGATGTTCTGGGGGCCCGAGGAATCGTTGCCATCAATGAGGATGGGCTTCAGAGTGTTGTCGAAGGTGGCAGTCTCGGGGGTCACGCTGGCAACGATTTGATCCAAAACACTCTTGCTCTGCTCAGCGCTCTTCTTGGCATCGGCCAGGATGGACTCAGCCGTGGCCGTAAACACAGGCGGTCGCTGCGGCGGAGTTCGATACTGCTCGGGAGCCATGCTGCTGGTGGTCAAGAGGC
The DNA here is from genome assembly GCF_000170995.1 of Trichoderma virens Gv29-8. Lineage (NCBI taxonomy): Eukaryota > Fungi > Ascomycota > Sordariomycetes > Hypocreales > Hypocreaceae > Trichoderma > Trichoderma virens. The sequence goes on along the minus strand of NW_014013745.1, from coordinate 2,321,452 downwards.
GACGATATGACGGAAGTCGAGTTATTCCTTGCAGCCGTACGTGACTCGCAAGAGAGTTGAGGCGCAGAAGAGCTCGTTGGGAAGCCAGGGTTGCGGCGAGAAGGAGCACGAGGAGAGAGAGGAGGAGAAGGAGGGGCTTTATGGCACGAGGTCGCTCCAGCTCGATGACGGGCGGTTCTTACGTACGAAGTACAAGCTGGCCGGAGATTCTGTCCCAAATTGGCCCGCTTGGACTGCAGGACGTATGACAGCGTGATGTTGGCTCAGCCTACCAGAACGGCGGAAATTGAGTGCTGGTGAGGGGTAGGTAGAGTGATGCCCAGAGACGAGACCGTTGACGCGGCAGGACGCGGCTCTCGCTGGAACAGTGTGAATTGAGCGCCCAGATCGAAAACGTCAATTGTGCTGGTTGTATTATTGCATTGTGCTACGTTTGTATGTACTGTTATGTTATATTGTTTTGCATTGTCTTGTTTCTTTAGCGCCGGTAAATGACTGCTTGTTTCGGCAGCCATGGGGAATATGGCGTCAATCTCGTAGCCATTATACTTTACAGAAGGCCATCAATGAGACTAAGATACCTAGTAGAAGGTAGCTTAGTAGATTCTAACGGCCCCGATCAAAGCTAAATTTACAGAGGGAAAAGTTGCCGAGACAGTAAAGAACCAAAGTAGAAGGTAATTTCAGTGTTGTTTATTCTGTTCTGAATTGCCACCTATTGTATGCACTTACTGACGAGGGCAATTGAATTCAGCTTAGGCAGTGTTATTACCACATGCCAATAAGCTCTGCTGTCTTGGAGTGACCTTATCCGGCAGGTGGTGAGCCGCTAAACCCAACCGCATCGCGGGGTTGCTCCGCCAGGGAAAAGGATCGAGGGGAAATCCATTAGCTTTGCAAGCGGACTATTACTACATGCAAGTTCTAATGGTTGCAACAATATTGATAGATACCCAGGTAGCTGCATATATTACTAATGGGTAGGGAATAGCTTTAGAGCTGCCTACGTCGTCAACATGTATGAAACAATCGCCCACTACCTGTCCAGGTAGCGGCCACCTTCAAATCGAGTAAAATGCGCAGATAACATGGAATGATTCAAGAAGCTTGCTCGGCCGACTCACGGTGCCCTCCAAGCACCAATACATATCCATATAGCTACGGTAGCAAACAAAGCCTACGGCCATCCCGTACAAAAGAAAAATTCATCAATCCCAAGCATGCCCAATTCCACTGCCATAATCAAAACAAACACATAGCAACGCCATCCCGTTCGCAGATGCAAGAAGATGCCACCGGGTTAGGTTCTTCATACAAGGGGAATCTTAGTTGGCGAGAATAGTTCGGACAAGATCTGCGGATAAACAAGCGCACGGTCAGCAAGCCGGATGTGATAAAGGGAGAGAGATATGTAGGTGAAAATGCAATGCCAGCGATGGCTCACCTGTGTAGTTGATCTGGCCAGAGCTGGTGTCCACAGCCTTGAGCAGCTCGTCGACCTCCTCCTCCGTCATCTTCTCGCCCAGGTTGGTCAGGATGTACTTGAGCTGGCCGACGCCGATAAAGCCCGTCATGTCTTTGTCAAACACTTGGAAGCCACGGCAGTATTCTTCGGGCTCGCCAGGGTCGCGGAAGCCGCCTGGTCGGTTCAGGATGCGCTGGAAGGCCTCAAAGTCAACTATAGGGGGGGAACACAAGTCAGCACAACTGCGCATTCGGACAAACGGCGACGGGAGAAGTGCGAAACCTACATTCACTTCCAAGGCCCTTCTCGAGCTCCTGGATCTCGGCCAGCGTGGGGTTCTGGCCGCATGCTCGCAGCAGGTCGCCGAGCGAGTCGATGGCACAGCGACCGTTGCCGCGCTTGTCGAACAGGGCGAAAGCCTCCTTGTAGTTGGTCGAGGCCTGGGAGTCAAACTGGTTAGAAGCCATGTTTTTTTCCTTTTTCTGCTTCGTTTTTTCTCGCTTAAAGTGTGCAAATGCCGGGCTGAAGCGCAAGTCTATCGAATGCGACCGAGTGGTGTAGCTTCTCTCGCAGCAGGAAACGGGGGAAAGCAGTTTGTTTTGGGGATATTTGGCTTTCGAGTTGCGCGCAAAACGGGAAGCAACAGGTGCTGGCGAATCATGTGCGGCGCCAGCACCCAGACAAACTCGGGCCGGCCTTGTTTACATCGAGCGGTGCTGGGGCAACTCACCATTGTGATTGGTGTCTTAGTGCTTTGTCAGATGGGACTGTCTCTGTGTTGCTGTCGCAAAGTCGGTTCAGCACGCGTCTTCCAAAAACGTCGGCAATGATGTCTTTCGGACTCAACAATGATGCAAAGACGAAAATGACAACAAGAGGTCGGCGTCTCCTGACATTGATGCCCCACTGGGTCCCCTTGCCTGGTTCTGACGGGGCAACGAGTCAATAGTCGGCATCGCAGCCAATCGACCTGTCGCTTGTCGGGAGGCGGTCTGTATAATTAGGCGGCGTAGTGGACGGATGATTTGCTTGGCTTATGCCGTGCATTGCGTCTCATAACACGCTATGCTCTGGTTATGCATCCATTTTGCATGTATAGCCGCAGATTACCAAGAACAGCACAGGACCAGGGTTTTCAAACAGACGTCGTCTCACTATCGCAGGCGCCTACACTCGAGAGTGCTGCAATTTCTCTTTAGAACCCAAGAGCGGGCATCAGGCCAAGGATAACAACACGCAGATAGCAAGCTCGTGGGAATTTCACAGGGCATTATAAACACAGGGCCCTCCTCGTTCCTTCATATCCAACTCGCAATTGAATATATTCCACACGAGAAATAACATGGCCGTAATGATCCATCACCAACTCTGCGCTTCTAACCCTGTAGCTGCCTACCCTGTAGTTGAATGTGTCCTCTCGAGCGCCGCAGAATCGTCTCGAATCAACAGCAAACGACTCGTCTAACCACCAACTTTACCCAAACAAGATAGTTAATTACGGTCTCAATAGATTGTTATCTATGCCGTTCACCCGCCGATGCTACCATGGAGTGCCATCCCGATAAACCTCAAAAATGTCATGTTCCGACAATCAACCGATGAGGACTTCTTGTGAAGAATCACGTCAGCTAGTCGGGCCCGGTGCTTAGAAATATTCTCATGAAGAATAATCACTCTCAACCGAATTAATTCACAAGGAAACACCTCTCTTCGACCAAATCACACAGTTACAGAAACCATGGCTGCAGTTACTGAGGCCACAGCGAAGCGCTTCTTCTCGTCCCCCTTCTTCGCAGTTGTGGGAGCTAGCTCCAACCCCGCCAAATTTGGTCACAAAGGTCCAACACAAGCCCCTCCTTTGATATCAGGACAACTCTCTGACTGGTGATTGTCTTATAGTTCATGCCTGGTATCTGAACCATGACCTGCCCGTCACTGCCATCAACCCAGCATCCAAGACAGTCACGGTGAATGACGAGGATTATCCCACAGTGCCGGATGTCAAGTCGCTGCCGAAGCCGACGGAAACGTCCGTTTCCATCATTACTCACCCCGGCATCACCCTCAATGTCCTTAAGGAAGCCAAGAGCGTCGGCATCCCTGCAATCTGGCTGCAGCCCGGCACTTTTGACAAGGAAGTTCTAGATTTCGCCCTGGCAGACGGAACTTTTGAGGCTGTCGTCTACGGAGAAGGAGGGCGAGGCTCTGAGGGTTGGTGCGTCCTTGTTGATGGCGGAAAGGCTTTGAAGGATGCTGGAAAGTTGTAGTGTAGCATGGTAATTGAGATGGATCCTTTCTAATTGAATCGCTATCTGTTGTCATTATGCCTGCCCTCTGTTGAACTCACGTTGGTGCTACTATTTTGGTGGACTGAATGAAACTAGAGAAGAGGTGACTCTGAAGGCGCCTCATCTGGTTATTTTCGATGACTACATAGAATATCGAAAACAACCATCAATCTGCCAATGAAATCAAAACAAACTCAAGCAGGTAGGTACTATACCAAAACTACATGAACCAATGGTCAGTCATTCGACATTACAGACCTGCCTCTTCGACGGACCAGAGAAGGTACTTTAAGTATACCTTATCCTCCGAGCAAATCCAACCCAGACTAAGTATCTTATAAGTACCTGAAGATTACATAAGCGAATTCTGCAAGTCTTTTAGCACTCAACGCGCCGTCTCACCCAGCGCGTCACACTTAAACGTGCTAACCTTCATACAATGTGAACGGCACTGAACAATGTCAAACTGTGCCATCATGAATTGCTGTTCGCCGCGCTCTCATATCTCTATTCCTGCTCCCACCACAACCGAAGTTTCTCCAGTATCTTCTGATACTTTATCTATCCGGCGAATCGCACGCCTTTACGCTGGGGAACAGATTCTGGTCTCTCCGATTTGTTGGACTAGTCGCCATCTTGAGCTTCTCGGATTCTCTTTTCAAGATCCCATCCTCGCGCCTTCAAATACCAACCTCAGATTCTCTCAAGAGCATGATGGAAATCTTTATGTAAAAGAATATCTAAGAAACTGGTGGAAATATGGCTGTCGGCTTCATAATATCCAGAAACTTCTTGCTGCACCAGAATGTCCACTGCGTTCTCGGTTCGTCATCAGCTCTCTGCAAGTTTGTAGTCTGTCTACTCACCTCTTTTAGTTCTGGCGGAGCGCTGCATTTTGATCGTTTAAAGAAGAAGCTTAGTTGCACGCTTCTTTATCATCAAGATGAAGAGAGTGTTTCGAACACATCCGAATGGCCAGTAGCCGCGTTTGTTGATCTTGGGGAGCTTGAAAGCTTGCGAAAAGACACGCTGCGATGCTACAGGACTGCACGATATAATCCTCCCGGTCAAGCTATTTGGCAACATAAATGGAAAAGACTCAATCCACCTGAGCCGCTGCAAGATCCATATATTGTTGCACTATTGATTGCTGTAGCCCAGAAAAAGCGGCAACATTTGGACAAAGCCGGCTCTATGCAGGAAGCCGAAGGGGGATTCTTCTCGGTGTGCCCATTTGATTTCCAAACTATAGTGGTTGTGATGCTAATGTGTTGAATGCTCGATAGTCTCAGGTTCTATGCTCGTTCAAGTCTAAAGATTATCTTTACCTTTACACGGCGAGCATTTCTTCCTTCTTGTTGGATATGTTTGATGATTCGTCTATATCACCGCCAACACCCATATGCACTTCAGTTGAGGTCCATGAAGTACCTATTTCGCCACCCCAGACGCTCCGCGCTCGTCTCTTAACACTCCTTTGCCCATCAATGTCTACCCCGGATATCAAGCGGAATCTGGACAATAAGGCTCCAGATACGTCACTGCCAACGACAGTTGGATGTATCAATCTTGATCAGATGTGAGGTAATTCTATTAAGTGGTGGGGCTTGCGTTTTTTTTTTTTTTTTATTGAGTGCATGGTGTTCTGGGTGTTTTGATATTGTGTATCAATGGAGCACATAGTTAGGTGTCCCCGGTTTGCTTTAGTAGTTATGGAATGTATGCGATGGCATAATGTAGTGTATATAGAAGGACGAGGTCCATGGATTAGAGCAACTGTTAGATAGAACATGTACGATAATAGAGAGCAGTGGCTCGAACTGGGCTATAGTAATGTATGCGAATACAAATGGAGGATACGTCGGGGTTTCCAGATGTCTTCGCCATAATGTGAGCCATGAGATCGAATATACCTGCCGCCACCTTGTCTGGGCCTTTTACCCAGGTATCTATTCACGAAGCTTAACGCTCTCATGCAGCCCCACGTTTACATTCAGGCACACACAATATGGCCATGTCACCGAAGTACATTTTCTAAGCGCCCTGTTTCTCCAATTACGAGGCATTATATTTATAGCCATATTTTGGCCAACCAACACATTGGTGGTTGTAACACAGGATTGGGTTTCGCGTATGTTTATTGACTGGGCTAATGTTTGGAAACTGGTTTAGGAAATCACCGAGCGATTATGTGCAGCCGGACTCTTAGGGGCATTGCGTTGGGTGACACACTGCGGATACGCAACCAGCTTGGAAGTTATAAAGAGGTGATAATTTGCATGTATATACCGTCGTGACCCTGTTTCCCCTCAATGCTTTTAATACCTATCTATCATATCCCCTGGTTTCTATTGCATCATCTGCCCTCCATAATACCACCTGATTTCTACTGCTATCTCTACTATCGGCCACTGTCTTTACTATCATCTACCTTCTCTACTATCGTCTACTCTTCATTGTAACCCTTGATATCTCTCATATTATTCTTCATCGGCATGTCTTCCTACTACGACACTGTGAGATACCCTTCTGTTTTCCTTCAGAGAGCTAAAGACTATGCCAATTTTGTCACTCTTAGCCAGTCTCCTGGCTTCCAGAGCGGTGCTAGCAATTGGGATGTGCGATATCTTTTCGCGAGCCGAGTCATCTGCACTGCCCCGGAATGGCATCTTTTATTTCTTGATGGATTCTTTCCCGAACACCTGATGGAGGTTCACCCTTGCATCCAGGACCTCATTTCCGGACCGTTGGACCTCCAGCTTGCTGAGCTGTGGGAGCCACAGATCGTGCAGCTGTGCCAGCCAGATAGTCTGGGCTATGTTTGGGCAGCTTTGGCACCATTTGTGAGAGCTGAGAGAACGCGCGCAGTCGAAAGAGGCAATTCTGAGGAGGGAGATTCCACTGAAGGAGAGCTCCCATCGACTCCCGAAAGGCCTAGACGTGAAAGGACGCAGGCTGTCTATGACCACTTCGTCCCCTCAGATAGCTTTGTAATTGGGAGCTCTTCACCTAATCGTCCACCCACATCTTCAGGGGCCTCTGAACACAGCATAGGTTATAGAGGGAAAGTTTATGCTCCTCTCCTAGAAGATGCTACCATACGTCTAGCCAGCTCCTTTGTTCGATGTGTGCTTAACTACGCACAGCCAATAAACAAGGCCGGGCCGTTCGTTCACTTCCGCGATGTACGACTAACTCATCGCTATCAAACTAGCATTGAAAACGTGACGGTTGAGGCTATAGATGACGGAGGACTTCAATTACTCGGAAGGAATGGCGCACTCCTTCAGGTCGCTCTCCTAGAAGGGAAACGGGCGTTCCAAACGATCGTTGATGGAAAGCCCAGAATCTCTGACGAGCTGCTTGCTCAGCTTGTCGGAGAGGCACTGGCTCTGAGTCAAAGCGAAACAAGTTTAGCTCTCTCGACGGAGTAAGTAAATACATACTCGCATTCTAAGCCTGGTATTATACCAATCTGTCACCCTTAACTTGGAATGTACGTCATCTTACCTCGCGCTGACTTTTTATCCTAGTGTCATGTCGATTCTTGCAGTTTCAGATTGTGTCAAATTTTTTCGGTTCAAATTCTCACCAGAGTTTATCCAAAATTACGAGACAGTCCCTATGCTTGACAATATGGAGGATAACTTCTTGCAGGTTGACTCTACAGAGTGGCTGAGTATCAAAACGCCGGACCACCGAGAACTAATTGTATCTCATCTGCTAGCCATTATATCATGGGCAGATACTTTGGTGTGAATCACGATTTTATCAGCTACAGATAGATAGAGTATCGCTACTAGATAGAGTATCTCTACGAAATATAGCATATTACAAGTATCTATACCGGTGAGAATCGCAATTAGGCCCCATACTGGCCCTCACATATTCACAACCTAGGTAGATTGCGAGTTTGGCCCAAGTCACAGGCCGGCACCTCTTTCTTTCTTAAGTATAACAGTGCTATTATGCGATTCGATACTTTAATTCGTTTGCGAGAGTGTTCGCCATTCTTATGCTTTAGCTATACTTTGTGCTTCTGTGTCCCTGTCGAACTGTTTGATATAAAGACTTTCCCTGCCACAGCTTTCAACTTGAGAATGCGCAGCCACTCATCTCTTTGTTATCACCCTCATGCAAACCGTTAATATGAAATACATGTAAGTTTCTACAAGGTTTTTTTCTCTCTCTCTCATAGGAGCTTCCCTCCCCTACCATGTTCGACGAAACCGTCCCAAACTCTTGATCATCGTCCCAGCTATTGAGGTCTACCTTAATATGGATTATAAAAAGAAAAGAAAGAAAAGAAAATGAGCTATAGCTATTAGTTGCAATGTAAATCCAGCAGCAGACTCAACTTATTTCAGTCCCCTATCTGATGGATTACATGGACAGTACCCCGTAAATTACAATTGATGTCCCTCTCCCTAGTGTGGCGCTTCCAGGGGCTTCCAGGGAGCCAAGCGCTGTAAGTTCAGTGGCTGAACCCGCGCCCCACCCGGCGAGGGAAGTAAACAAACGCGGTCGCGGACCCACGTCACGATGCAGCGTCAAACAAACAATCAACTGTTGTCTCAGCTGCTGATTTTGCGGTGTTCCATTCTCACAGGTCAAGTCTCGACTCCCCAATCGAGGCCGGAACGCACAGATCACCCTTTTGACGGGTTTCGACAGACTACGATACGGCCACCTCACGATTACGTCTCGCAAACCGCCGATATACAGCCAGTTGATGCTTCCTGAGATGCTGCTCTTGCGCCTCTGATTGTTGGTTAAGAGCATTGCGCCCCTCGTGCCTGCGGTGTCTCTTGTTTACGCCGTCTCGACCCAGAGCCGATATACACAACAACAAGCCCCCAGCTGCAAACCATAGCCTATGCTTGAGGCGATCCTCAACATGGCCACAGAATTTGATCAGTATTTTACCTACGAAGCCCGCCTGGCCTCCTTTCAGAAGACCACCAGGAAGCGCGGATCAACAACCGGCGGCCGAGCAGCCAAGGCTCTCAACTGGCCCCATAGACAGATTTCTATCACCAGCGTACGCTCCCTATCCCTGCAAGATGGCGCCTCGATGGGAGACGTACTGACCTCTTCTGCAGCTTGCCAGAGCCGGGTTTGTATTCAGACCCAGCCCCGATAGCCCGGATAATACCGTTTGTTTTCTATGCGAAAAGGGGCTGGATGGGTGGGAGGCCGGCGATGACCCGATCTACGAGCACGTCAAACATGCGCCCCATTGCGGCTGGGCAGTAGTTGCTGCCATCGAGGCCGACATTGGTGATTACGGCCGAGAGGATCCCAACGACCCTGAAATGATCGAAGCTCGTAGAGCAACTTTTGCGGACCGATGGCCTCACGAAAACAAAAAAGGTTGGAAGTGCAAGACTAAGCAGGTTTGTCGCCGCTCGATTGGAGGAAGCCTAGGGTATCATGTTGACGTTTTGCTAGCTGGTAGATGCTGGGTGGAAGTATACTCCGACCAAGGAATCGGACGACATGGCCACGTGTGCATACTGTCAATTGGCACTTGATGGATGGGAGCAAGGTGACAAACCTTTGTGAGACTTGATCATCTGCCTCTGGGTTCGCACAGAATAACTAACCGTCATCCAGAGACGAGCATTACAACCGCTCTCCTGACTGTCCTTTCTTCTCCCTGGTGAGTCAATATAGGGCGCTAGGAAAAAGCTCTGGCCGTGGAAAAGCATCCCGCAACTCCGCATCGTCCGTTCAGTCATATGGGACAGCTGCAGCCGACGTTTCAAATGCTAGTGATGTGAGCGTAGGGCCCGATGACAGTGTTCTTACAGCTGCGTCTTCGGCTTCACAACTGGGCACGAAGAAACTTAGAGCAAAGAGGGGGGCGGCGAAAGCTGGTAGAAAGAAGATCAAGAGAGATGATGAGCAGTCTGAGCTTGACCAGAGCAGCCAGATGGAAGAAGAGTCACAGCCGCCAAAGTCTAGGCGAGGCAAGAAGAGGTCGAGCGACGCAGTGGAAGAATCGATGCTGAGCTCAACAGATGGGCCCATATCAAAGAAACGAGCGTCAGAAACCCCTGACAACGACACCATTGATGGCGTTGCTGTTCACGGAGATGATTCCGAGATGACTGATGTCTCCAAGGCTTCTTACAAAAAGAAGGCAGCACTGTCTACTTCAAAGGCGGGGCGCAAAGGCGCCCCAAAGCTGCACTCGCACGCATCCATGGCGTCTTTACGGGCTCCCGGCGGGTTTCTAAACGATGATGAGATTGAACGCCAACTGGAGGTTGATCTGGATCGCCAATTCACTGATGATGAGGAGATTTCATACGACTCTGACTCGTTGCGAAATAAGACCAAGGCAAATAGAACAGTGACAGACTCGGAAAGTGAGGCTCTTCGACCAACAAAGCCAAGGTCACCCGAGTATGCCATGTTTGATTCAGTGGCACCCGAGCCTGGCGAGGATGAGATCGATGATGAGCTTAAAGCCTTACGGGCTGAGATGGAGGTTAACGAAGCAGAGCAACCAACCCAATCTAAGAGAGGTCGCAAAGCTGGTGTACGGAAAGGAGCAAAGCAAGTCGACGCTCCAAAGATCGAGCGAGAGACTGAATCCGAATTCCCAGAGTCACAGCAGGAAGAAGAAGGAGTGGGATCAGCTGATGTTAGTGTGAGCAGCACTAGAAGTGTTGTGAAGAAACCAACCTTGCCCCCTGCAGCTGGAAAACGAGGGCGTGGACGACCAAGGACCTCGCTCACATCACAGGATGAGTCTGTCACTCTTGATGTTGCTGAGTCGTCACAACAGTCAATCAAACGTGGGCCAGGTCGACCGCCGTCTAGGTTATCACTGGCATCCCTATTGTCTGCTGAGCCTGGTGATGACCATCTTGCCGAGGCCCCCATAAAACGAGGTCGTGGTCACCCTTCAAATGCGTCATTGGAATCACTGGAATCAACGGGGCCGGATGAGGACATCCTGGCTGCCCCCGCTCCGGCCCCAAAACGTAGGGGACGACCGTCTAAAACTACTGCCGCAATACAGGGTCCCCGTGATTTTGCGGCTATCGAGAAAAGCAAAGAGGTTCTTGCTCCTGGGAAGCGCGGACGTGGAAGACCGGCTAAGAAATTGGTCGAAGCGAGGCCCGCAGAGCCGGTTGAGACGGAAGCCGAGGAGGACTTTGTTGAAGCCCAAGAATCGGTGGAAGAGCCTGTTCGACTGCCCAGGCAATCGCCAGTCAGAGCCATTTTCTCGCCAAATGGAGCAGTTGCATCCCTGGCACCGCTGCCCGACACTCCGTCCAAGAGACTCTCACCCGTCCCCTCGGCCAGGCAGCCGGTGCTGTCACCTTCCCAGTCTCCTCAGTCGTCAGACGCAGAGAACCAGCCGCCTTCCTCTCTCACTGCCAGGACTGGCGCCGCCAAGCGTCTTGTGCTGGCTCCAGTAGTGTCAACTCCCACCCATGGATCACCTTCAAAGCGCAACGTTATGGCCGGAGTACGAAGCACAATGCCATGGGCAACTGCGACTCTAGAGGCGATTTTTGAGTCGCCGGTCGGTAGTCCAGGCAAGGAGAATGAAGTAGATCGTTTTTTGAAGCGAGGCAATGAACTGACTAGTCCGGAGAGACGGATGACTGTGGAGGAATGGATTTACTTTAACGCAGCTGAGGCAGAGAAGAAGCTCAAGTTCGAGTGCGAATCTTTGGTTAACCGATTCGAGATGGAGGGCACAAGAGCTATCAAAGTCTTGGAAGGCTTGGAGGTGGACGAAACCAGCTAACTGACGCACGAGCCAATGTGTAACGCGTTGTATATGATGGCGTGCATGGGACAAGCATCATGGGAGGAGTTTTGTTCTTCTTTTTTTTGATTTAAGAAATGGATACATGATGGACACAAAAGATGATATGGCGATTGAGTCTTGGCTTTTTTGCATTTGGGATTAGAATTGGGCGTTGGGCTATATGGGAGTCGAATCGGTGACGGTAGGAGGTTACTACAATGTAGACCTGCAATGAGGAGACATTTTCAAAGCTGATCATGGGTCACACTGTTGCCTTTACTTGTGATTTGAGTTGGTCGAATACGCCAATATGCATGACTATTAGATGACCTTGGAAGATCCGACATTGAGTACTCCGTGCCGTGAGGTGATTATGCTCTGGGATTTGTCTGTCAAGTAATGGCCTCGTATTCCCCCGCTCCGAGTGGTTCAGCTTTGCGTGTCGAGGAGTCTCAGGACTTTCGCTTTGGTTGGAATGATGCTGTAGCATGCCTCTCTGGCTTGATTTAGCGCGTGGCGACTGAAGGTTTGTTTCAAGACGGCTGATCAACAAGCTTTCATGCCCGATTAATTGTCACGAATCGATGAGGGAGCAATAATTTGTTTCCATGGCGGATATCTCAGAGGTAGTACAAGGAGTAGTGTCTCGTGATTCAGCAGAAAGAGATGCTATCTAAATAGACATGTTTCTTTATAAGCCGTGCTATGAGGCGTGAGATATACCTTGCTATCTTGATGGATTAAGTCTGTCAGCTGGATGATGCTAGTCAAATCAGGCGTTGTCGATGGTTCTGGAGGGGGTTTGGAATGGCGCGCTGGAATGGAGACTTTGTCTTTTCTGGAGTATTTGTGTAAGCTGAAACAGGTCGACGTAATATCTATTATTCCTTCGTAAGGCTGATTCGTCTCTCCTCTTAATATCTATATAGCATTCACGAACTACATCTTTTGAACAAAAGTAAATAACTCTGTAACATAAACGAAGAGCACACGAGAAACATAAAACAACAGCAAAAACATGATCGGATTGTCCTACACGGGATTCATCGTCCCGATCCCCACTGCAGACAAATACAACGACTTCGTAACGACCCTCCCGCTCTCCCCGTCCGTCAAACGAAGGCTCTCCACATCAAGCAGCAGCAGCATGTCTCTTGCAGCACCGCCCGGGCAAGACCTTGAGCGGCCGGGCGTGATGAAGAGGGTGCGGGTTTTGGTGGATGAAAGGATTCGTTTGAGGAGGGGATATGTGTTTCTGCAGCGAGAGTGAGGCTGTTGTGCTTCTTTTACTTATATATATATGTATGTGGATTTGACAGTGAGATGTGGACGTGATTGGGACGACTGATTGAGTGTTGTAGACGAAATCATTTAACGCGATTCAATTCTATGCGACGACCTGAGCTCTTTGAAGGGGAATATTGCATGTTGACTTGAAGAATGATTAACAACTTCTTATCATGGTAAATTAGGTGATGGATAATGAACAAACAGAGGAGGGGAACACCATCAACATAATCATGCCATCGATATCAGCTGCCAGTGGTTTCTATTTTTTCAACCATTTCGTTGATACCACGTACATACAGCTACTATGCATACCATTCATTGCATCAATATAAGCCTATCTGAGCCCTTGCGCAACATTTTGTGTAAACCTTCCCGTTTCCCTCCCAATACTCCGTGGTCATATAGCAGGCATGCCATCCTGCAGCCGTGTCGATACATCATAAAAAACATATATGACAAAGTAAGTTGCCTCGTAGATCATATCTAGCTGCATGCGCGTAAACACGCACAGCAACAAGTCGAAAATAAAAAGGCCTAAAGCCTAAATCTCAAGCTTCTCCAAACCCTCCCCAGCCTCATCGACTTTGGTAATAGCACCCTCGGCACCAGTCCCCGTCCTCTTGGTGCGCTTTTTGCGTTTTGCCGTGCCAGTAACAACAGGAGCTTCCTGCACCCATCGCGCAATCGCACTGGCGCGTTCCGTCATGATGGGATAGTCCTTACCGTCGTCAGCGGACCAGCGGCGCGACATGATATCGATATCACCGACATCCTCTCCGTGTATGTGTAAATGTTTCGTCTTGTTTGTACCATTCATGGCAAATGGCGCGTTTGGACCGTTTGGGCTTATGCTTGTTCCCGGGCTTTGTTTAGGCGTCGTGGTGGTGCCGTTAGAAGGCTTCCCTAAAGAGACAGTGCCGATAGAAGGCTTCCCTGAAGAGACAGTGCCGATAGAAGGCTTCCCTGAAGAGACAGTGCCGATAGAAGGCTTCCCTGAAGAGACAGTGCCGTTAGAAGGCTTCCCTGAAGAGACAGTGTCATTTCGCTGAGCACGTTTCTCGTGGGCCTCAATGGCTGCGCGGAACGATGCTTCGTCAGTAACGCGTTCATCATCAAGGGCATCCAATATGGCCTGTTCGCGGATGAGCTCTCGTCGCCGCCGTTCCTCTTCGCCGGCAGCGTCAGAGGAGATGTCATTGATGAGTGCTGCTGCAGCGGAGGCGGCCCTGCCAGCAGACAAGACAGCCTTGTGGACGTGATTGTGATTGTGGATACATGTATGATGGCCGCAGTGCTCATCGTCGTATATGGGCAGCGGCGCAGGTGTGCACAACGTGTCCCACGAGGAACTGAGACAAAGCCAGTTTTCAGTGCGATGGATGACCTCAGCCCAATCAGCTCGCGCAGGGGACCTGTTGGCTTGAAAGATTGGATATCCGTCGGCAAGCCTGACAAGGCGAGCAACCATGTAAGCATGTCGTTGGATCTCTTTGCCGGAGGTCTGAGCGAGGCAGTGGGCCAAGAGAAGAGAGTGTAATGCGTCGGTGAGTAGCGGATGGTATGTCACCCACTCACATGTAGCTGCGTCCTTCGATGGCGGCTGCGACGGCGACCGGTGTGAGTCGTGCTTCACCACGGCCTGAGATGGATACGGCGGGAGGTCAGTAGGAGGAACAGAGCGAAAGAGGTCAGATAAGGGGTAGACAGTGTGTGACTCTGTCCAGCTGCTCGAGTCAATGGCCCTTGAGCTGCGCATGCCGTGCGCGACTAGGTTGATGCGGTCGTTGAACTCCTTGGCTACTTTGACAGGTAGATTAGGTGAATAATGGTAGTTTGAGATGAATGAGAGAAAGTCCTTGATAGCGCGCTTAGCAAATGTCTTGACCAATTTCCGTGCCTCGGCCTGCTTTCTCGTGCTCTCTTTGTCTGGATCGGGAGATCTTTTACCACTGGCTTCTGCTCCCGCATCTCCATCATCTGCTTCCACTGCCACAGGTTGCTCATTGACCTGACTAGATGGCGGGGTTGGTATGCTGTCTAGAACATGGTCGGACGCCATTGTTAGATAGATCGAAGCTCTCTGGAAATATAGCTGCGCCTCAAGGCTGCTCGGTTGATCCTTCTCTGACAATATGATATCATGAGGTCGTCTCCTGGCGGTGCGTTGCGTCTCTCCAACTTGCGTATCCTCCTGGCTAGAAGTATGCGACCTGCGAATGAATTGTGATATAGACAGGGCGTGTGTCAGATCAAAAATGGCGCCGTCGAAATCCTCCTTGAATACCTTGACGGTTGCACGGGTTCGCAGCACTTCTGGTTCTCCAGGCCGGTCCTCAATGATGTCCGTCAGAGGCTGCAGACTCGTAGACTCGGCCATTTTCCTCGACGGAATCTTTTCATGGAAAAAGTGGACATATTTGGCATCGGAATCCTTGGGACTGCGCTGCAACACAAGGCTGCCAACATCTTCCAGCGGCGACGCGCCCTGCATCATCGCAACGCTGCAGACGATTTCGTCCAAGCGATACGCCCGTCCCAGCTTTTGGCTAGCCTGCTCTCTCATTCGGAATTTCCTTTCTCTGCTCAGTTTCCCGCCATGGCCGCCATGGCCTGGCGCACCCATCCCATGCGAGCCCATGGCCGACGATATGCTCGGAAAGCCGCCATTGACGTTGGTCAGCGTTGGTGAGGCGATGTCGCTAGCAGCCCTCACGGCAAGATTGGTGGCCTCGTCGACGAGCCGTCGCACCTTGACAAGATCGAAGAAGGAGGCGGCATCAATGGGTCGTGGCAGGGGAGTATTGTAATTGATATTGGCAAGGGTCTCAAGCAGCTCGAAGGGCATTTGTAGCCATGGTCCGTGATAGGAAGAGATGTGACGCCAATGCCTGTGTACCAAACCAATGTCAGCGAAAGAGCCGGCCAAAAACAAGCGATGGGAAAATCATTACAATAAAAAACGGTTGCCATACACATACTTATTGCGACATATGACGAGCGATTGTGGAATAGCCGTCGTTGGAGCCGCATGGGAAATTCTAGACCTCTGCTTAGGACTTGAACTTGACGATGCCTGAGACGCTTGCGCCGTGGCCGTAGACACAGACGGTGAATTTCCACTCCCATTGCCTAGCGAGGCCTCTTCACCCAATGTCTGTCTCACCTTCTTCTTCGCCATGATGATGATTTTTTTTTTGGGTCCCGAAAGTGCTACCCCCTCGGCATCATCGAGCGCCTCGTGCAATCTCCAAATGGATACTGGCAGAAAGTCAACAAAACGTGGGGTGGTGGAGTAGCTAGGAAGAGATCGAGAGGAACCGATTGGCGATGCTAGAAAGAGGATGCTGGTGTTTGATTAAAGCTATTAGTAGGAGAAGAAAAAAAAAGCCGGAAGATCATGCGTTGCAACAGAAGGTCCAATACCAGAACTTTTATAGCATAAACTCAGAAGGGGGAAGAAAAAGAAAAGAAAAGGAAAAAAAAAGCTGCTATGATGACAATGCAAAACGCATGTGCCGTTGGTGGCTGCCAGTGGTCGGAATCCCAATCACGTGAAGCCAGCCGTAGAGTTGCGATGAGTTGAGCTGAGCTTGTTTACAATAATCTGAACACTTTAATCACCTCTACTCGTTTCATTTCTTTTACTTGGCTGCTCAGTAGGTTTGAGGCAACGCAATTTATAATTCTTAACATGGTCATTCGTATACTTTTGCTCCGTTGAGCGGTCCAAAAAAGCGGCCTTCGCTACTGTTTTATGAGCTGTCACTGCATGTGCGCTTCCGAAGCAAGGAGAAAGGCATCAAACGAAACTATTGGCAGTTGGTTATCGTTTGCCTGCATGGGGGGCGCTGCAAGGCCAGCCAGCCTCATTTTACCAGTTGCCCTGCCTTTACGGACCAATGAAGCCGGCAGAGGGAGATTAAAAATGTAACCATGATATTAGTGAATTCCTTTTTCCCTTGCTTGCTGCTGTTCAGCCGCTTCCCGCTAACCCGCAGCTTGCAACATTTTCCCACCCCTCCGAAAAGGGAAATGAAACCCTGGTGTCTACCTGAAAGAGCCGGCTCAAAAGCAAACATTCATCTATCATTAAATGTGTATGAGAAGAGAAAAGAAGAAGAGAGAAGACGCCCGCACCCAGCCCCGTGCCCGCTCGCTCTTGTATCTGGCCCATCCCTTCCGGTGTCTCACAGGGAGAAGAACATGACGGTAACAACTCCACTTAGCAGAGAGAGCATGGACACTCTATTGCCCGAGGCAGCTCCTGGGAAAGGAACAACAGATGACGTGGCACTTGCACTACCTTCAGCAGGGACGGTAGTGAAGCTGGTCGAAGTGATAGTGACGACGCCAGTTGGAATGCCAGCACTCGTAGAAGAGATATCTGTGGTGTGGTGAGAACCAGTGGTATAATAAGGGCCCGTGGGATGGTGGTGGCTTGTGGTGTTATGAGGATAATGAGCACCCGTAGCAACGGGACCATGGATGGCCGTATGATGAGAGCTGGTGGTCGTGTGGGCCTTTGTGGCAGTACTAGACACCGGCAGCTTGGCAAAGTTGGCGCATGTCAGCCGCGTTTTGTTTGCGTAATGGACGACGATCGATCGATTGCCAAAGAAGGCTGGACTGCCGGGCTGGAGAGAGGTGTACAGGTCAAAGTACTCGGCCACGAAGGGGTCCGAGGTGATCTTGCCGTACTTTCCACTCAGATCGCCGACCTGGCAAGTCTCGGGCTTGGAAGAATCGCAGGCAGGCGTCTCGCCACGATGATACGGGTCCAGATGCGCCAGGGTTGATGTACAGTTGCCATTGGTAGCTGGCTCCTCGTGGATGTGGTACACTGCATACGAAGGGGGTTGGTTAGCCACTATGATGCCGCCACATCGCCAATTGACTGGGGAAGAAAAGAGAGCAACTCACTAAAGGGGCCGCCGCTTTTGGGGAAGTTTTCGAATTGGACGCTGAACCTGACGCCCTTGCCACCGGGAGCAGCTACGGCAGAAACATAGCCCTTGACATTGCCCGCTAGAGCAGCATCGGCGAAGAAGGGCTTCTTGGGCAGAGTGGCCTTGTATTCGACACTGCTAGGATTGCCGGTTACGACGGGGGCATCTTTCTCTGCGACACTGCCCGACACGGCGAGAGAAAGGACAGCCAGGATCCCAGAAACTCGCATTTTAAAGACGGGGAGAGAATAACCGAGATAACTTGGTACTGTAAACCGTGTAAGTCTGATGCGATATGTGAAAGAGAAAACAAAAGGATGAAGTTGTAAGACGGCTAGGTGGAAATGGAGAAATTATATGTTTGAACAAAGAAGAAAATGAATGAACATAGAACCAACATCAAAGCGAGGCAAAAAAGACAGACGACTCAGAGACATCTAGGGCATCCCATTCTCACAGAATCCATGCACGTACCTGGCTTCGAGTCCAAGCTCTTCTTCTTCTTCCCACCCTCGGTAGCAAATACTAATAGCTAGGTTACTTGGAGGCGGGATTGTAGCGAAGTGAGACAGCAACAGATGGCTTCGTTCTCGCTTTGTGGTCGATCAATAGGGCTGTTTGCGTGCTTCATATACTCCCATATGGCCCGACTTTGTGACTCGATTTCTTCTCGTCGAAAAAGGAAAAAAAGCGAAACTGTTTGTTTGTTTGTTTGTTCAAATCTGTAGGTAGCCGCCTCCCACAGAAACACGCAACACATCCACAAGAGAAATAGAACAAAAAAGGGACCTTGCAGTAGCAGCAAAAGAGAACAAAGGCCCGTTGCATTCTACCACCCCACTCCCTTTTATATTCCCAGGCCGTCCTCCAGCAGTGGCCCTTGTTTCACGCCCCGTCAAAGCAGATTACATGGCTCGGGCTGCCGGCTTTCCAGTCTGCACCCACAGCCTGCCATTGAAAATAGTACACGACGCCGAAACTTTTTTGCGAGGCCATGACGGCTGGTTGGGCGGGCGAGGGCTGCCGATGCGACTCGAGATCCGCGCAAGGGAGGACCCCTGGTTGGATGAGATTGATAGGCGGCCAGCCGAGCCGTGATGCGACATTGGGTGGGCCGGCTCAGCCTAAAAATGCTTCCTTTAGACAGGGATGGATGAGTGCGCAAGTGCATGTACTCTACTCGTTACTTGGCAGTATAAGTACCAAACGAGTGGCTGGGGCCTGCTGTCATGGCTCAGAGCAAAAGCACGTCTTGCGTTGTCAAAGGCGTGCACTTACATCAATCCAATGTAAGACGGATCTCGCCGCCGTGCTAAAGGATGTCGTGAACACTCTGTACATCTCGCCTCGTCCACCTTGTGAAACGTTCAAAATGCTGCTTCGCCACTAAGCCTTGCTAAACACCAGCCTCTTTCCAATGCCTCTATGGATTCTGTACGACAAAAGCCTGGTATCATATCCTTCTCAGCCCCGTCAGAGCCGTGAATCCCATCGCCTACCAGTAGCCAAGCCTCTTCCTCTCCGTCTCATCCACCCACTTCCATGCAAAACCCAGCCAATAAAAGAATCATCAAATAGTCCGGCAGATCAAAACGATGCATGCAAATCTGCCGCTAAACAGAAACACCCCGTTTCAAAGTGCCGCATCTCCGAAAAAAAAGAGCAAAGCAAACACGGTCTTATATACGAGAAGCACGAGTATGTACGTACCTTCGTCCCATCTAAGCGCCAGGCCCATTTCCGCGCGCCTAACCAACGGAGTCCAGTAAAGCAGCCCGAAAACTCGCCGCCTGACATCCAAGGCCGCGAAGCCCGCCCTCAGCACCGCGCCGGCGTTTTCTCGGGTAGCTCCCGTGCTAGCACTTTTGGTAGGTACCCTCTTAAGGTAAGTTGCGCCATTGGCATTCTCTCGGAGGTGCGAAGCTACGCAACTCTGCATATCCCGTTTTCTTCGCCCAGCCCTTTCGGAGATCACAACAAACCACGGAGCTTACACGGGCCTTTTTTTGCTTCTCTTCTCCGTCTTGTTTTGCTCCTCTTCGATTCGTTTTTCTTTCTTCCGGAGGGAATTCGCTCAATCCTACGTCCCCCGTCTCTCGATTCGCGTTCTTCACTCGCACGCCCATCATGAAGCCCGTCGTTAGTGCTATGCAGGCATGGTCGTGGTACGTCAAAACACCTCGGCATCCCGTTGCCGTCTCTCGCGAAGCAACACATAGAGAAAACAGTAAGAAGCTTGTCAGAAAAGGGCTCAAGCTAACGATTGTCTCGTGGCTCCGGCAGCACCGTCCTCTCCGTCTTCGCAATCCTCATCCTCAGCGTCCTCGCTCTCCTCTACCGCTCCGGCCACGAGCAGCTCATGGGTAGCATCAACGACCCTGCCGATGGCAAAGCTGTTTCTCGCACCGTCTTCACCGCCGTCTTCGTTTACATCGTGCGTTTAGACCCCCCCTCAGCTTCGACTGTTTACATGGCGGGATTGCCCAAGGTCTCTTTGCTAACCTGCTCCGTGTTCAGGGATTCTTTGTGTTTTGCGGTCTACAGGGCATGCTCCACGTCCGGGAGAATAGAAGGGGCGCGATTTCTTTGTGAAACCGAGGGTTCGGCGGATATACGATGAGAGCGGCAAACAGGCGTTTTGGAAGTCTTTTCTTTTTCTTTTCATTTGGTGATTCTATGTTTGCTTCTGACCTGAGGCGAGTGTTTTTCAACTGGCGGATGATTGCATTGCGCTACAATTGTACGGTACGAGGCTGAGCAGCACAGCTTGCCGGTGTAACATGATAGGGGAAAATGAATATGTTGATGTTCATGCCATTAGATTATATGGGGGTCTTCTCAGCTGATTAATCTATGAAACCAGCTTCTTGTTGATCGGGTCGCTTTATATAATATTGATGTTTGAGAATGTCATCGTGCATACTTTAAGCACGAGCCTACTTTTGACTTTATTGCTACATTTAGTAAGTCAAGTGATGGAGTGCCTTTTTCAAACGTAGTCAAAGTAGCTGGGCAAAATCAACACATCAGCTCAGCACTCAATGGCAGCTGCCAAAGTGAGTATATGCAAAAGTGAGCGAGCAGTTTACAATGTAGCTGCGCCGGCACGACACATGAAAAAGACCTGAGTGCAACGGCGGTGTTGCTCTTTACAATAGCACAAAGTCAAGCCATTGACTGAAACCACAATTGAGTTGTGAAACTGGTCGGTATCGTGGAAAAATAGTAGCATCACAAAGTGAGAAAAAAGACCATCAGACCAAAACAACCAAGAGAGAAAAATTCTATTTTCATGGCTCGCTGAGCGTAAGATTACACACAGGGCAGCTCCGCCGAGATGGCAAAGCTGCTGTAGTTGTCGTTGACCATCAGAAGAGTTGATCATATAATGAACCTGCATACCCCCAACACGGTAATTGAGCCTTTTTGCCCGCTACGTCGACATCCTTTTTTTTTAACCCCTTCCTTGCTTTCGAGCATGCTTCGTCGGGGTGTATGGTTCATTTTGTTTCAAGGAACATTTATTTCAGCTTGGACCACAGCTTAGGGGCGGCGCATGCGGAGGCGCAGTGAGCCAGGTGGAAGACTAAAGAGCTCAAGTTAGCAGACGGACCATGGAAATCAAGCAGCACGAATGATTGATCAAGTCGCCGGGTAGCATTATTGCTACCCATGGCAAACAACAGGGGAAATAGCGAGCCACGTACACTCCTCAACACAATCCTCCTTGGCCTCGCCCTCGCTCTCCTGCTGGTGGACTCGCTCAACGCACTCGTCGAAGTGGTGCTTGGCGGGGGAGCACTGGGGGGAGTTCTTGCACTCTGGAAACAGCTCATGTCAGCAAATAGCGCCCGTGGGAAAATCAATTGTCGCCGGCATCCTGATGCACATGAGAAGCGGAAATGCCTCGCCCCGCACCGTGGTCGGATGAGGCACACAGCTTCTCTCAGACGGCATGCGCAAAAAAGAACTCGATGGGACATGGCAATGACGAACCTTCCTCGAGCTCCTCCTTGGGGTCCTTGATCTCCTCCTCGTCCTCCTCTTCCTCTTCCTCCTCCTCTTCCTCGGCGGCGGGTTCCTCCTCAGGCTCTTCCTTGGTCTCCTCTACCTGGGCCTCGGGAGCCTCCTGTGATGTCAATCAGCCTTCCAGATCCATTGAAAACAAGACAGCAAAGCTCTCATGCAGGAATGAGACTGCACTCCGACAGCGCAGAGCATTTGACCGCTCATCCAGCTTGTCACAAAGAGACAAGAGACGAATGGCTGCAGAGCTGCCCAAGGGTATTTTTTTTCGTCCCCCATGCCACACATCCCACCTACCTTGGGTTCCTCAGCCGGAGCCTCGGCCTCCACAACACTCCATGGCGTCACCGCCTCAACAATTTCGGAGAAAGTGTCCCAGATACCCATTGCGATGGTTGGCGAGTGGTCGTATCGCCGTGTGATCGGTTTCCGTGTGCGGTATCGTACGGTTTTGGATGAGCGTATTGGCAGATCGGGAGCTGTCGGTCAAATTCGCGAAAAGCTGACCCGGAATTGAGGCATTTTGATTGGCCCGGCCCAACCGACTGTGGTCACGGGATATGTCACATTACTTTTGTCTTTGTCAGCCAAATCCAGACAAGCTAGCTCTGGTAGCGTCGGGAGGTTATTGGCAGAGCTGGGGTTGCCCTTTTTGGCTGATCCTCACTCAAGGACTGGGGGGGTTTGAGATCTCCGATCAGCTGGGGGCTGTATCACCCCCTTACCTCCACAGTCAGAACAACGGAAGGCCAGACGCTGTGTGCAAGGTGGAACGCGGACGAGACGAGAGGCAATCACACAAGGGTGGGACAATCGACGGCTTCAAGTAGTGAATCCCAAAAAAACAAAAACTGGCATTTCATCAAACCAGGCCCTCCAAAAGTAGGGCCTGGCGGGCTCTAATAAAAAAACCCCTTGTCCATCTGTAATAAACCCATGGTTCGAATATAGTTCTTGTACTTCCGGCGCCATCCAAATCCATCCAAAAGCAACATATTACGGCGACTAGACCGAGCTGGCAAAGTTGGTCCATTCCATAGAGAAGCAAGCGCAAAATCACAACAGAGATTGTTCGTAGTCTCATTAATCGTTTCACCCAGGCTTGGCTTCGCTACGGAGCACACATTATTCCGTCTACTCTTCTTCGGCACCACGGTCAACCTCGCCACGAATGTGGTCTTCCAGCCGGTTGCTGAGCTGCTGGGCTTGCGCCTCGTCGTAGTTTGGCGGCGGCTCGTTGGGAGCACGGCGGCTCGCGGAACTGTCTGAGCGGTTAGGGGGTGGGACGGTCAACTGCTCTGATGAAGTCGGGCCCTGTTGCTCGTAGGCAGGCAAATCTTCGTCTGGGACGCTGCCGTCCAGCTCCCTGCGCATTTCCTGGTACTGGAAGAGGCGCTCTCGCAGGCCAATGTAAGCCTCATTGAACTCCATCATGCCGCCATCCGAGAAAGTGAACTTGACCTCAACGCGAGGCAGCTCCGGCGGAATTCCGCCGCCTGACACGGGGATACAGTCTGATTTCCAAACCCATCCCCACCACATGGACGAGGAGGTCGTTGAGTCCTGGAACTTTAGGATGGGAGCGCTGAAGGACTCGAACTTTGGCTCCTGGGTTGGCTTTGCGGGGAGGTAGATGATCTGCCAGGCACGTTAGCATACACAGGCGCCAGGCCATACGGAGGTGTTTCTCAAAGGCTTAACCAACCCGCTTGCTGGTCAGGAAAAGCGCTCCCTTGTCACTCTTGCGCTGGAACGGGACGCAGCGAGCTCTAAGCTCCTGGGGGACAGACAGTTCGCATGATATGCGCGAATCGAGCTTGTACAGGATTGATTCGTTTTGCAGCTTTACAAATCCGCCCTGGTTGAGCATCACCCAACTATCGGCACTGTTAGGATCGATCGGCCGCGGGGGAGGCGCGCTCGGGGCGCTCGAGATAAGATAGTCATGAGGATTGTTCATCTTGGGGCGGGGCCCAGGCACATGGTTCCATGAACCTCTGGGCTCGATAGCGGGGCAGACGCCGTGGCCAGAACAACTCTCTGGCAGGCGAACAAAGGCAAACGATGTAGAACAGACGAGATGGGGGAAGCAGACAGGCAGGCAGGCAGGCAGGCAGGCAGGCAGGCAGGCAGGCGAGGCGAGGCAAGGCAAGGCAAAGCAAAGCAGATGCTCAGCAGAAGAGAGAGAGGACTGGAGACGTATAGGAAGGCAGACGGACAAGAATAAGAAGAGAGAAGGAGGAGACGAGAGAGGAAGGAGAGTGATGAGGAATTAAATAGTCTGGAGGACTCGAGCCAGGCGACGTGAAGCCGCGCCAGCTGCAATGATTGGGAGGCAGGCACAACAAGATAGAAAGGGGACAGTGAACAAGAGATGCGGCGGGACGGGGACAAGGGAAGGGGAGAAAAGAGACGGGACGACGGCGGCTCGCGAAGGAGGCTTACTTTATTGACATTGTTTTTTTTTTCTCTCTCCGACAAGGGTTTCGAGCAAACCCTAGCTCCTATCCGGATCGCTGGGCTAGAGCAGCTCGATGGACCGTCCACGTACAGGCACGCCGTGCAGCAGCAGTGCAGCCGGTGTGTTCTGTGTCTGTCGGGGTCTGTCTGGGTCTGTCTGGGAGGTGCTGGTACTAGCAGGAGATCTCGCAAGCGTGTCGACAGACCCTGTTGCCAGTGTGGTGGGGCCGGCGCAGGCGCTCAACGTTGGGCGGCCCAAACGGGGGAGCAGAAGGCGACAGGACCAAAAGAGGAGAAAGGGAAAAAAGAGTGGCTGGGGGTGTGGGCGTCGAAGCGTTGTGACGAGGACCAGAAGCAAAAAAAAAGACGAGGAGTGAGGAGAAAGGCAAAAGACGGAGCCAGCGAGGGGTGTGGGGGGGAGAAACTGACTGCGCTGCACAGCGCGCCTGGGCCGTGGATGCTGCTGTGTAAGGTGATCTGTCAGGCGGCATGTTGGAGAGGACGGGCGTATGTAATCCGCCGCGCAGGCAGTTGATGCTAAATTCGGGCACAAAGCAGTTGAGCCGTTTAGTGAGGTACAAAGTACCCAAGGTACCTAAACAACCTTGAAGTGTGTACTCGTACGAGTACCATGTACGTACTGGAAACATGGAAGTGAACTGAACCGAATCAGACAGCGTTAGGGGCCCAGCACAAGTCATTGACGGATGGATTGCAATTGTCTGAGCTATCCACAAAAGATGCACACGGAGAACGGCGCAGCTAAGTACGGCAAGCATCTTGGCGGATTCTCGCTGGCACTAGCACCAAAGGGTTATGACCAGCAGTGTTAGCCTTGTTGCTGTCTTGGTTGACATGGAACTTGAAGATTCAACGCCAGCAGGGAGAGTCCCAGGTACCTGGGACTTTAATCGCCACAAAGTGCTTGGTGCCCTCCTAATCCCAAGACACTTAGCACCCAGGTTCTGTATTGTAGAGAGTACGGGAACCCTGACTTGACTAATGCCTCAGTGTACCTACCCAGACGTCGATTCATTGCGTCCAACCCAGCAGCATCAGCCACCAGACAAATAGGCAAATGGATGCCGGGCTCTGCTGTACAGTAGCTCGCCTGCCTGTCGCAAACAATCGATGAGACGACTCGACTTGGCCATGGGTGCTACCCAGGCCCAGGTCCAGGTCCAGGTACAGGTACGGGCACAGGCCAGGGTAGGCCACCTTACCGCCTCCACTTCTTTAATAGCGGCTGAGAGGGTCCTAGCCTTAGTGCCATCGAACCTTGCGGTGTTCCACCGACTTGTGTCTTCCTTGCTGGACCGTACAGCACAGTAATTGCTTCTCCGTAACACTAGCAGGCAGATGGATCACCAATCCAATCAATTGACACTTAGTACATGGCTATTCCCCCGAAAGGACGCCGCTCGCCTGCTGCCGTCGCGACAAGAAGCGGCCGGCCGTGGACTCGCTCAATCGGGCGATAAGATGCTGCGCCGGCAGTGACTTGGCGTGTGTGACTCTGGATGTGACTCTGGATGTGATATTTGATCTGCTGCTCTCCAACTCGGCCAGCAGCGGCCCATTCAACCCTGAGAGGAACTGGTCAATATGCCCATCCCGTCGCACAGCATACCAAAGTGCAAAACGGCACGGAGCAGTTGACATGTAATAAAATATGGACAAAGGACCCATCGTTGCCCACCTATCGGCAGTGTGTACCACCTCACAATGCCTTGGCTGCTCCATCGCCATGACTCAGCAACAGCCAAGATGGACAATGTCGAAAGACTCAGAAGCAAGGTGCTCCATACGGAAGCTGTACTAGTAATGCTCAATGTTCTGTATAAAGCATAGCCCTGACAGCTCAGACTGCCTGACACAGCGAGCGGCTGCATGTGGTCAGCTCCCCTAAACAACTCGGCCCTGGTTCCTACTTCGTACCTTTGCTAGCAGATTAGCGCCTGCAGGACAGCCACGCTTCGATAGGCCAGGGCCGGCCCCATAGCTCGTTTCTGCCCGCCACTATAATGGCTGGGGACTGCTGATCAGTCGATATGCTTGCACAACCTTAATTCAGTTCTCGTCATCAACGACACGCGCCCATCGAAAACCAGCTCGTTGGGCATCTCTCCTCACCGGTTGAGCCAGGTTGCCCACGATGGGCCTCTACACGCCCCCCCTTCCTGACTCGCCTCAGTCAGGCAATCTCACCACGGCCAGCGCCTTGTGCAGTCGCGGCCGGCCGTCTCCACGGCGCAGAAGCCTGCATCATCTGGCTCGATGCGCGCCAGCTAAGACTGGAGAACCGCGCGGGAGCTAACAGGTGAACACGCAGCTTGTGCAGTCGATACAAGGATTCTTGTCCTGACAATTGGTCGACTTGCGAGATGGGGGTGGGAGCCATCGCGTGGCCAATGGCGACTGGTCCTGGCCCTGCAAACCATGCCCTCTGGAGTGGTGTCGAGCTTACCCCGTATGTACTCCTTGCATCGCCTAGAGCCTCTCTTTGATTATTGTCACTTGAGATGTTCGAATCGGGGATTTACCTTGGGCGATGGCGATTACTCCGAAAGGTTAGTCAACTACCTATTCAGGGGATGATGAGGCGGGGGGGAAGGGGGGCGTTTGCGGCAGTCTGGGGAGACGATCACACATGGCATCGCCCAGGCAGGACGGAGTAAAAGCACAATGGTTGACGGACCCGACTCGCCGGCTCTGCGGCCCATGGGCTCCATTCTGCTCGTGACAGTGACAGCACGGCTCTCTGTGCAAAGCGCCCGGTAATACATGCCACCCAGATCGGGGGTATGAGTAACGGTGGCAGCACTCTGCGATGCTTGCATATGCATGTACAGCTATGAGGCATCCATCGAGTGTCCTCGTCATATTCCTGTGCTGTGCGTTCATCACCTTGCCAATCGTTGTGGATGCCACTCGGGCATTCATATCCACAAAGGGCGAACTGCATAAAAAACACATCGAATGAGCACCACCAGGCTTCGGTGATGGGATGGAGGGGGATAATAATAGCAACAATGGCTGGGGATTGGACACGAGATGCGAACTGACATCCAGTGTATCCTCAAAATCCTGATTTGGGCTGCATGTGCTTTCGCTGCCCTGGCTAGCTGGCGACGGGGGCACACAGCTCCATACAATCCGCAGATTTGTTTACAGTACGAGATGCTGTGCATGGCCCGCGTTACCACCAATGTGTGCCCCGCGCGTAACAGTGAGCGTGCATGAGCATGAGCATGAGCACAAAGGCGCCCACGGACTTACTTCCTGGATCCCGGTAAGATGTAGGTGACGTACTATAAGTGTGCAGTTGAGCTTCAGTTGGGGCGAATGGAAAGATGGAAAGTGTCCGGAGCAGCCAACGGCGAGAGTCGGTGGCTTGACGGTGTATGCGGCTTTGCGTCGTTGAAGTGACGGAGGGGGTCAGAGGAGAAAAGGGGGGCCCGCGGGGGCGGGAGACAGAAAGACTGGAGGCACACGCCATGGCCAAATCGGTCATCGATCTAATCCATACCTAATAGCCACGCAGCCTTTTGGGGGGGTGACGATGCTGCTGTCGAGTTGTGAGAACTGCTCAGACGATGTATAGGTATGTTACCTTAGTAGTTCCGCTTGTAGTTGATGTCCACTACCTATCCATTAAGGTACATGTATTGAATTCGCCGTCTTCCTCTTGGGGCCAATTGACCTGCTCTCGTCTCTGCCGCCAGGCGTACAGCTGACCATTTCTCCAGATTGCAACATGATGCCGCGACTTGGCCATGGGGTTGGCTGGATCTGCAGTTACATTAAAGGCATCCATGTCATGTCTGCTAGCCTGCTAGGCCGACCCTGGTATCGGCTGCGCAAGGGTAAGCGAGGGCCCCAGCAGCCAGCCATTCGGTCATGTTTATTTTCATTTTTTGCTTTCTCAGTCTCGTCGCTGTCATTGTGGCAGGCTGTGATTCGCATTCGGGGCCCCTGTCGCATATGACGAGTTCAGCACAGCAGAGTCTTGCCTTGCCTCTTCTGTAAAGTCGTGCTTCTACCCCTCTGGCGCCAGGTCGGAGGAGCTCCGACTGGCCCACGAATCCCCAAAAGTCAGACGATATAATGGGCGAGATGCTCACCTCGTATATACAGGCACAAGTATTTGCTGCACCGTCGATCAAGATGCCAGAGTTTCAATAGTTCCAATGTCGACCTTGACACCTCATCATCACCGGCTTGTCGCGGCACCGGCATCACCAATGTGCGACTCGGCCGCCCGCACGACCGGTTTCACACAGATCCAGCCCTCAGCCCGCCACCATCTCCAACGCACATGCTGCTAGCTCACCGGTCACAATAGGGCGCCCTTCACCCGTCGCTCCCGTCCCCCAGGAGGGTTTGCTTGTCGCCTTGGCCTTCAGCCGACCCTCCTTTACCCCTTGCCCTGGCCTCGACTCTGGACGCTGGCTGCAGCGGAGAGAGACGTCGTAGCAAATCGGGGGAGTCGCTCGCGTCCAGCCTCACCATGCATGTCTAGGATCCTTCACGCAGTTCTCGTATTAGCTTTTTCCCTGGCATTCGCCTGCCCTCCTCTTGTCGTTTACTGCTGCTTCTGCTCTCGCCTAATGTTCGCCTTCCAGGGAGGGAAATGCACGATCCTGCGATTAGCGCCATCCACGCCGGCTCCCAGGCAATTGGTGCGAGAAGCTCCTTGCCAGGGGCAAGATGCCTCAGGTGGTAGTCATCTGGTCGCCACAGTACGAGGGCCAGAGAAGCGAGTTACTACCTAGGTATACAGAGTACGGAGTATACATACATAGGTGTTCATATTGTATACTACGAAGCCCCACGAGCAAAGGCCTTCCATCCCACGCCCAGGCAATTCAGGCACAAACTGTGATGCACCTCCCATGGGGCCAACAGGAGCCGATGTGGCATCATTTGCAGGGCCGATTGCCCGACTCTCTCTCCAGGCCTATCGAACCCCCTTCTTCCACCGAATTCTGCCAGAGGGGATGCAGAGATGCTTGTACATGCTGGCCCAGCAGGACGTACGGGATGGGACGGGGCCTGATTGGACGGCCCGGGCTATTACGGCGGCTCCCGTTTCTGCTCCTCCGGTCAGGATGAGAGAGAAAAAAAGAAGCCCCACCGCTGCAACCCCCACCATGGACGGCCGCTGGTATCTTCTAGCTTCTAGTAGGGGTATTGCCTATGTAGGTTTTTGTTTCTCTTCTGGGTTCTTTGTTATTCTCTTCGTTTATTCTGCAGGCACTGTAGGCCCAGAGACTGGGGGAATTGGAAAACGGGGACAAGGCCTAGAAGCACGGCTATTCTGAGTGACTGGGCATGCTGTCCTGTCCTCTCCGTGCTGTCTCAGCCATCCCACTAGATGCCGATGGCTGGCTGCTGTGCAACTCGACTGCTCGTGCGAGTACATGAATGCTACCTGCGACTTGTACATCCATAGTATACTCGTACCTAGGCATCCAGCCAGCCAGCCAGCCGTACTGGATGGACGCCACATGCAAATGGGACTGGCTTATCCACAGCTCCATCTGGTCAAGTCAACAACTGACGTAGCTCCAATTGGCACATGCGCCTGGCGACGACAATCAGTCGGCATTGCCCACGACTCGGCTCGGCTCTGCTTTGCTCGACTTATTACATTGAAGCTGCTACCTACAGGTACCTCTTACCGATACCTTCCAGTTTACCTGTACGCGTACCAACTTGGAAGTTAGCATTCGTAAAGGTACGCCTCAGCGCTTCATGCAGCTGCCGCCGCCGTTTCTCCTTCCAGCTGCTTCCCTCCAGCCCTCCATCGCTCCCCCCCGACCTGTCATTGTTTGCCTACCTGCTTGCCGACCTGCTTGCCTACCTGCCCATAGCACCTGCCTGCCTGTCTAGCTCGCCAAACCGGCCGCCTGAGGCATCGTCCAGCCCCGAGCCACGAATCATTTGCGCCGCAGCCCTGGTCTGTGGCGACTCGGCCAAGGTAACCTGGCCTGGCCCAGCCTCAACTGTCCACTTCCACTTCTCCTTCGCATCACCACCGGCCTCACACACCCTGGGCCCTTGAGTTGGCTGCGCTCACCGACTTATTCTCGCCCCCAAGTGCTCCCATCCGTGCGTCTGCGCTCCGATAACTCGGCCGACTCACCCCGACCACGGCGAGAGGACGACACACCACACGACACCACCCGGCGCAAAGAGGTGGCCGCAGGAGAGCTCGCTCATCAGCAAGGCCACTGTAAATAGCACCCAGTGCTGCATATCCCCGACCCGTAGCAGTGCCGGCAGAAACCTCCGCCGGTCCATCGGCTGGCCCTTTGATAATTTGGGCGACTTTGGTGTTACACGCCAACCTGAGATCAAAACATCTCGATAGAAACCAAATACCGGCATCAATAGTCCGCGCCATGGCTCAATCACCACCGCTTTCCAGCAGCATCATTGCGCAGCTCGAAAAGTACTCTGCGTGTGATATCTCGGATGCCCTGCTGAAGCTCAAAGTCCCCGGCGCAGGCTACATTGCCGACCTCGTAGCATACAGCCCGCAGCAAGCGAGCCAAGCCACTCAGTCACGAGTCACCGTCGCTCCTGTATTCACAGTCTTGTTTGCTCCAAAGGGGCAGCCTGCCGGCGTTAGCGAGGGCGGTGGTAGCCTCCCGCCGCAAAATATCCCCAAGGACGTCCATTGGGCTGATTTGGCCGAACCTGGCACCTTTGCCGTGCTGAAGCAACCTCCAGGCCAGACAAACGCTGTCTGCGGTGGCATCATGGCCCTCAGGATGAAAGTACGCCGGGTAACAGGTATCATTGTTGCCGGAAGAGTGAGAGACCTAGACGAGTTGAGAAGCACCAATCTGCCTGTAAGAACCCCTCACCATCTTCCCCCCCTACCCCCTGCAACCTGATGTGAGCACCCCCCTCCTCCTTCTCCTCTTGGCACTTTCCAACTCTTGACACACCTCCCCCCCTTGGACGAGCTCTTTTTCACCAGCCTAAGCTTTGCAGATCTGGGGCTACGGCACCTCCACCGTAGGATCTGGCGGCGGCAGCGTGCCCTGGGCGACCCAGGTGACGGTCCAGGTCAATGGGGTTGACATCAACCCGGGCGACGTTGCTTTCAGCGACCCAGACAACGGAGTTGTGATTATTCCCCGAGATAAGATCGACCAGGTTTTGGAGCTGCTACCTGGCCTTGTTGCTGCGGACGACAAGGTCAAGGAGGAAGTTCTCAAGGGCATGTCAGTCTATGAAGCGTTCAAACTACATCGGTGAGCGTGAGACGTACAATAAGCCAGCGGGCCCAGAGCGAAGGCAAGGTAAGTCCTCTGAAACGATATAGACTATTCAGAGCCCCATCCTTGCCACCTCTCTCCACCGTTGGCCACGTCCTGTTTTGGATTTACATGGTCACGAACAATTTATATGTCTATCTCATGGGTTTGGGAGCAAAACTTGTAAGCTCAAATCTCGTTAATACCTATAGATGAAGTGGCCCGCAGGCTTAGTCGTGTCATTAATTCATGAACATGCAATCATACAGAAGAACCCATGCCCCAATGTTTCAACAAAAGGAAAGAACCAAAAAAAAAAAAAAAAAAAAAAAAAAAGGACAACCCTTGCCACTACCCAATGTTTCTCCTTCTCAACCGGACTTGTTTGTCCCATGAGTTCAGGGAGAGAAGGGTGAGACGCCAGCAAATAAAAAAAATACCCCCATTGGCAATCTTCTGATTTGTTTACAATTTTTTTTTCTTGTTTTCTTGTTTTCTTTGTCCTTGAAAGTGATGTTTTTTTTTTCTTTTTCCCGTCGTCGAAAGTATAGAGCCAAATGTCGCAGGTGGGCTTCTATTTCCGAATACGTAAAAGTTACCATCTTTTCTCTCATATCCAGCCATCCCTTGGAGGCGGCTGTGTCTTATTTGAGCTAAAGTCGAGTTTGGGCATGTCGAGCTTTGGCGCATCCTCAACCTTCTTTCGCTGGGCAGTCTTGACCGGGGATCGGGCATCAGCAGGCGGCCCGTACCTCACGTCCTTGACGTCCCATCCATCCTCTGCGGCGGCGGCGACCCAGGTCCTCAGGCCGGTGTGGACGCTGCCGTAGAACTTCTCCTTGCACAGCCGCAAGCTGCCGCCCATGCACCGCTCCCAGCCCGAGATGCGAAGGTCGGCTCGCAGGCGGTTCCTCTCGTCGAGCGACAGAGTGCAGGCCAGGATGGCATTCATCAGGTCCAGGTGAGACGCGAGGTAATTGGTCGCGTCCCACTCCACGCCGCCCACATAAGGGGCAGCGGGCACCGGGGCCTTTTCTTGGGGGAAATGGCGGCGCATGTATGCATACTGCTCGTCGTTGTTGGTAAGACGGCCCATGCCTGCATCGCCTGAGCTGTCCGGGTCGGCCGTCAGCGCCACCACGTTGAGGTGATGGAGAAAGATCCAGAAGACTTCCTTGGTCACGCTGACTACCTCCTTGCACCAGACGCGGTAAGGCCGCTCTTGTCTCATTTCCAAGACGAAGGGAAGCGGTCGAGCTGACTCCTCCGGCTCTGGGTCCCGCAGGTGTCTCAGGACGCTCCTGGCTCTGATGACGCGCTCGGCGGATGAGGCGGACTCGATGTACGTATACAGCACTGACGTGACAATATTGCGCGTAGTAAACTCGCTGGGGCCCTTCTTCTCGGGGTCGAAGAGTAGGTGTAGTAACTTGGGGAAGAGGTCTGCCTGGACCGAGTGGAGATACTCCATGGCCTTTGCCGTGGTGGACAGGGCCTTGAGACAGAGGAGGTTCTCGTGGAGGAGAGCATCTTCGTGCTCCTCTCTATTTTATCAAGTTAAACCAGACCTCACACAACTCAACGGGGTGAGAGGGCAGAGGGAAGAGGTCAAGGAGAAAAGAAAAGAAGGAAAAAAAAAAAACAAGATATAATACGTGACGGGATATGGCAGCTTACCTCCATTCCACCTCCATGATGCGGTTCAGCAACCCGACAATTTCCTTCATCCCCCCGTGCTGGATAAACTCTTCGATCCAGGCAACGGTCTCATTCCGCAACAGCAGCCTTAGTTTGTGAAGTTTGCCCACCTCGACCTGCTGCGGTTGGCGCACCTTTCTAAGGTACGCGACATAGTCGGCCGGCCCCTGCTGGAGCTTGATCTTGGATAGCAGCGTGCTCCCTGCAGATGAGTTGCCGCTCGAAATCGGCCGGTCGCTGGCTACACTGTCGGCCGACTTGTTTCTGAAGTGACGGCCCAGAGTGCTCTCTCCCTTTGTGGACTTTTTTGATGATGATCGGCCTTTTGACGTCGAGCGGCCCTGCGTCGAGCGGCCCTGCTGCTGCTCCTTCTCCTTCTTCGCACGAGAGAA
Source organism: Trichoderma virens Gv29-8 (assembly GCF_000170995.1). Lineage (NCBI taxonomy): Eukaryota > Fungi > Ascomycota > Sordariomycetes > Hypocreales > Hypocreaceae > Trichoderma > Trichoderma virens. Next base: position 2,287,842 of record NW_014013745.1, on the reverse strand, counting down.
TGTGAAACTTCTGCCGCGATTCCGCTTCGGCTTTTCCTCTTCCCCATCGGAAACAACGGCGGAGTCGGCTGCAGCAGCGGCGGACGAGGAGGAAGCCGTGGCAGCGGTGCCATTAGTGCTGTTCATGCTGGTTCGGGGACGATCCGGTTTGCGCTCCAGCTTGGCAGCTCGCATCTCGGCCCAGTCTTGTCTGATAAACTCCAGTTTGATGGTGTCGCTCAGATTCCGCATCTTGTAGCGCTGATTTTCGGGAATGTTTCGGCGATCCAGGAGCGCCTCGAGCTGCTTGTTGATGTCCTTCAAGTCAAGGGTGTGACCTGCCGTCGTGGGCGAGCCGCCTCGGGGAGTCGACGTCTCCGACTTGGATCGGCCATGACCGAAGCTGGCAAAGGCGCCAAAGACCTTGCCTCGTTCGCGAATGGACTTGCCCTTTGACGATGCTGCTGATTTTGACCCACTGGGCGAGTCCGACTTGATGGATGACTTCTTAATGTCTTGCTGCGACCTGGTGGGATGCATGTAAGTGCGCGGTCGTTCCTTGGCCATCGAGCGTCTCTCAGAGGAATTCCTCGAACTTCTAGTCGGGCTGGGGGGCGCAAGAGAGTTTGACGACTCGTTGCTGACGAATTGGGCATAAACTGGCAGGGTAGCACTGCGCGGCTCATCCGGCGTTCTATTTTCCTTATCCTTTCCCGGCTGTATTTCCTCGCCGTCCGTCACCAGCCTATGTAAACTCTTAATCGTCTTGGGTCGGCCGAGAAGACCGGTGAGCTTCTCTCCCGACTTTGCCTTCTTAGGACTCTTGGTCGGAGACGAGTCGCGCGACTTGGTCATGCTGAGGAACAGGCTCTTCTTGGTAGGCGATTCGTCGCGGGCGGCGGGCTCGACATCTGGTCGGCGTTCGTCTCGCGACTTGCGGGGAGAGGGTCGAGGGGCTTGCTCTTGCTGGTTATGCTGCAGCTCGCCGAGCGCGCCAGGGTGGTTCCTGGAGAAGTTGCCGACGGGCATGACGTTTGTGAACTGAGCCTCCAGGGGCGAGGCCTTGGCGTCGTTGGCGGACTGCTCACGGCGGTGGATGAACTTTAGGACGGAGGGCTTCGATCGGTGCCGTGGAGGGCTGAAGTTGGCCGTGGGATTGTAGACGCCATTGCTCGAGGCCATGGCACCCGGCTCGCTGCGTCGAGCAGACCCGGCTCTCTATTTCTCGTCGTCTTTTTATTCCTTTTTTCCCCCCTTTGTTCTCTCCGTCTTGGGTGCGTGTGTCGGCTTCCGCGTTGCACAACCAGGTCGCTTTTGCGAAAGCTGCTTGTTACACAACAACAAGACAGGAATTGGATTGTCTCGGACTGACTGGGAGGGGAGGAGGGGGGAAGAAGTAGAAGAAGGAGAAGAAGAATGGCGGAACAGATACAGGAAGGTATAGCCGGTTAGTAGTATGAAGATGATGTGAAACGCGACAAAGCCAAGAAGAAAGAAAAGGAAAAAGTAAAGGAAGCCCTCTGACGGGCCAGAAAGGGGATCTGGTGATGCTTTGATGAGATGGATGACGGAAGCACAAGCAAAAAAGAAGCGCGCCAAAAAGGGATGCCTCGAGCTACGAAAGGCAACGCGGCATTGCAGAACTGCGAAAGGGAAGGAAGGCTTGCTGCTCTGATCTCGGGGTGACCCTTTTTTTGACCAACCTTGCGCCTACATGTTCTTTTGCAAGAGTACAGGTATTGCGTCAAGTGGAGATTGTTCCTTTAGGGGAGCGCTGACCTTTCAGGGAGTCGCGCTGTCGGATTTCTGGGCTGGCAAGCTGGGGGGGGGTTGGAAGTGGCGGGCTGTTGTTGATGTGGGGGAGGCGGTTGCCGGGGGAACGGGCAGAGGCGGACCGGGGTTTATTGGTGGGCATGCAAGCATTTTGGGAATTTCAGGGCCAGGGGGGGATATGTCTTGTGCTAGCCCAGCCAATGTGCAGTAGCATGGCTGCATGTGCATGTGCGTAGGGACCTTTTATTGCACCGGTCTGGACAAGTTTCTACGGCTTTTGCAGGTTTCTATTCCTGTCTGTTCTGTGCTGTTCTGTGCTGTGCTGTACCTGCGAATTTGTATGGAGCATCGCAGCTTTTGTATGTACTGGACTCGTACTAGAACACGCGGAACCGGGGGCGGTGCTTGGGCCGGGGGCTTGTGGGTGGGCTTTGCTTTTTCCCTGGGCGGTTTTTTTTTGGCGTTGCGGCGCGTGGCGGCGAGAGGGTGAGTGAGTGAGACATGCAGCAAGATGTGCCGGTTTCTGGGGAAAAGAAAAAGGGACGGTAACTTTTTTTTTTTGTTTTGTTTGAGGGTGGTGTGGAGAGAAGTTGAATGAGGTCTTTTTTTTTTAATTGATCTCGAAAACTCTCTTGACATGTGGTGTGTGGATGTGACCAGTCGGATGATGGCGGTATCAAGAGCCGGTTTTTGACTTCTACGCTGTTTAATTTTTTGGCGGGCTGTGATGGTCGTGGGCCGGGAAGTCGAGAGGCTGGTGAGAGGCTGGGACGAGGCGAGTGGAATATCCCTGCTTGGTTTTTGTCGTCGATGAGAGTCCAGGCTTTTGTTGGGGGTGGCTGGAAGAGAAAGAAGGAAAAAAGAAGGAAGCGGATCAGGTGTGATTGTGACGAGATTGAGAGCGGCATGGTCTTTCGTCACATGGCGGGGCGGGCTGTGTTTATCTTTGCGTCAAGTTGAGGTTGGCGAGGCGAGGCGGTTGGTGAGGATGGATGGCGTGCATCGTGAGTTGGCGGTTGGTCAATTGGCGGGCCTTTGCGGGAGGACCAATCCAATCGGGGCGTTTTGTTCGTTTCGATGACGGGACGGGAGGACCTTGAGAGGTTTGATGGCGTGTTCCATGTACGTGTGTATGTATGTAAGTATGTTGCAATGTATGTATGTTGTATGTATGTTATATGTTATACCGCATGTATGTATGTATGTACGTGTGGTATGAGATAAGAGGGGGGCGGATGCGGATGCTCGGCGGCCGTCCGTGCAAGGGAGAAAAGCAAGGCATACATTACGAATGCCTGAGTCAAGTTGAGCGCACGTGTGAGTTGCCGTTGCTGGGTTTTTTGCAGGGGTGTGAAGGGGGGATGAGAGAATGAGTTGTGCCGACGTGACATGAGATGCTTTGGGTGAGAGAGACAATGAGTGAGTGAGAGTGAGAAAGAAGAGGTGAGTTGTGAGTTGGAGTATCATCCGTGAAATGCGTCAAAACTCAGAAAATGGAATTAATTTGTCAATTGCAGTCTATGCGCCTCTGCAGGTTTACCCAGGTAGGTAGGTGATAATGCTAGCCTCCATACATAATACACATGATGTCCTCCCAGCTCGTTTTCTTTCTTCTTTACATCCCATAATCCAGCAAGGCCGTTCATAATACATGGCAATACTCATCAAACAAAAAAAAAAAGAAAGAAAAAAGAAAAAAAAAAAAAAAATACATCGCTAAACAGTCTCTTTCTCTTCATCTTGTCCTGTCTTGTCTTGTTCCCTTTAAAACTGCTTGCCCTTGTATCCCTTGGGCGCCAGCACGACGTTGTACTCGAGATCCAGCTCGGCCTTGTCGTCGCCCTTGAGCGGCTTAAAGTCGATGATGAGGTCGTCCTTGACAGCGAAGACGGTGTCGGTGGCCAACCAGGGGTCGTCCTTGGGGTAGAGCTGCGTGGTGCAGCCCTTGTACTCGGGGTGGGTGACCTTTGACGACTCGTGTTAGTCTCCCGCATCATCGCTTTGTTTTTTTTTTTTTTTTTGACTTGTCAAGCTGGATCTGTTTTACTCACCATGATGTGGATGTGGGCAGGGCGCATGGGATGTCTGTCCATGAGCGACAGCAGCTTATACGCAGGCCCATCGGTGGGCAGCGAGTACGCCGTGGGATGGTAGCAGTAGAACCAATACTTGCCGTTCTCGTCGGCCCTGAACTTGCCGCGCAGGTTGTTGGGCGTCTGGTTCTCCGGGTCCTGGAAGTCGTACTTGCCGTTGGCGCTGGCCTGCCAGATGTCGAAGACGGCGTTGGGGATGGGCTTGCCGGTCAGCAGGTCGGTGATGGTGCCGTGCATGAGGGCGACGCGGCCCGAGGGGTTCGGGTCCTGGATGATGGAGGCGCCGTTTTCGCGGAAGGGGGCGTTGGGGGACCAGAAGGGGCCGAGGATGGAGGACGAGGTAGGATCGATGTCGCCCTCGGCCACGATCTTGTTGGCGATTTCATCGACGAGGCTGTTTGGGTTGTTGGTGTTAGTTGTGGGTTGAGAAAGAGTTGAGGAAGAGTTGAAGAAAAGACTTACGACTCCAGGCCCAGGACATCAGACACGCGGTGCGCCTCGTTGCGCGTCTTGGTCGAGATCTGGCCCACGGCGTTGATAAAGTGCACGCCCGTCATCCACTCGTCGACCGTCAGCTCGACCTCGCGCGCAAAGTCGTGCAGATGCCGCAGCAGCGAGCTCATGACCTCGCGGTTGCGGGGGGTCATGTTGGGGCCCATGGTCTCGATGACGCGCTGCGTAAAGGTTGGGTCGAAGCGGCTGCTCTGGCCATTGGTGCCGTTGGTGCCGTTGGTGGCCATTTTGCTGGTATTGATGTGATGTGGGTGTATATGAGATGAGATTGGAATGAGTGAGGATGAAGTTATACCAAGGTATCAATCAGAGTCTGTATGTGTGTGTGTGTGTGTGTGTGTGTGTCTTTGGAGGTTGAGGTGTGAGATGAGATGGGATGAGGAGATGCAGACAGATAGACAGACAGACAGACGTCCAGAGATATATATATAATCGATGCGAGTATACATACGTAGCACATAAGAATTTCATTAGTGTCCAAACCCTATGTAATAGCCACTATACTCGTACTAATCCATCCTCTTCCATGCCTTCGATTCACATGCCCATCATCCCCAGCGGATAAAGGCTTTGTCTGGCTTCTGTCAGCGCCACCCCGTCGTCAGTGGAACCAGCTAAACCCGCCTCTAGCCCCCCTGCCTCGACTCACGGAAACGAGGTCCGGGAGCTGAAGTCGGGACTCGTAGCGACCGACAGACACGCGGGACAGCCGCGCGCCGGAGCTGCTGGGCTTGTTGGTATCTTCTGGGGCTCTTGGATACTACCGTGGGAGCTGCAGGGGGTAGCCAGATGGAATCATATAGATAACACATTACGACATTTCGACTCTATCTTTGCTTTTTCTCTTCAGTCTCTCATCATAACAACTACTAATACACAATTACATATAAACACATCAATTCCTCCATTTACTGTAATTACCACCTCTCGTTCTCAGCAACTTAAACAAAAAAAAGAAAAAGAAAAAACCTCCCCCGGATTCCCTTTCCGGAGCTCACGGCTACATGCTCTAACTACCCGGAGTCGCCCAATTACCGAACCTACAAACCGGCGGCAAAAGCCCCTCACTTCTCACCCATTTAGCGCCTCCCCCACATTTCTGCTTCCCAATTTTGCCCCGCGATTTTCTGCTTCTGGATTCTCCGGATCCAGGGCGCGGCAAGGGCTCTCTATCTCTCTCGCGCTCTCTCTCTCCCAGCCAATGCCCGTCATTCCAATACCGGTAAATCAAATCAGGCCTTCTTCTCCTTGTGGCATGTTTTTTTTTTCCGCTTCGGATATGGCGGCGCTAGTTTTGGGGGGGCGCCGGCACTAGCTTCGGGATGGGGGGGGGGTTTACTTGGAGTAGCAGAGCAATGATGTAGGTACGGGGTAAAGGAATATCCAGCTTGCCAATACAACAGTAGCAGTATTGATTTCGGTTTCAATCCATCTCGACTTGCATCGTCAACGTCACGCCATTTTCAGATGAACAGATCATGCTCCTTTCGCTTTTGTCATCGTAATTTCGGCTTGTACCCACGGTTCCTCCGCAATCCCACCTCCAATCAAGCAGTCTCCGTCTCCATCCAACGACTCCAATTCTCCTCACATCTCACAAACCAAGCTCAGCAACAACAACACGGAAAGCCGCCAAAGATGCCAATCCACCACCTCATGGTCGGCACTTGGACGCCGCCGGGCGCAATCTTCACTTTTGCGTTTGACGACGAGGCTCTGACCCTGAAACTCGTCGCGCGCACCGAGATTGCCCAGGATGAGCCCATCTCGTGGATGGCGTTTGACGTGAGTGCAGCTTCCTCCAATCTATTTCACGAGAATAATACTGACAATGCGATTTTCATAACAGCATGAGAAAAAAGCCATCTACGGCGCCGCCATGAAGAAGTGGTCCAGCTTCAAGGTCAATTCTCCCACAGACATCGTCCACCAAGTGTCTCACCCCATGCTTCACCACCGTGAGTCTCTCTTCACCCCATCTCTCACATATATACACATTTCATGATATATACCTATATACAAACCATCTAATATCCGCCTTCTAACACAAACAAACAAAAAAAAAACAGCCCTTGCCGCTTCCGCCGAAACAAACACCCGCGCCATCTTCCTCCTCCCCGCGCGCAAGCCCCCCTTCGCAGTCTACTGCAACCCCTTTTACAAACACGCCGGCCACGGCTCCGTCTTCACCACCGACCCTTCCTCCGGCGCCCTCACTTCCAACGTCCAAAACTACGAGTACCAGCCAAACAGCGGCATCCACGGCATGGTCTTTGACCCGACAGAGACGTACCTCTACTCCGCCGACCTCACAGCCAACAAGCTCTGGGTCCACAAGAAGCTCGACGCCTCATCGCCCGAGCTCCAGCTCGTCGGATCCGTCGACTGCCCCGACCCGCGCGACCACCCGCGCTGGGTCGCCATCCACCCCTCGGGATCCTACCTCTACGCCCTCATGGAAAAGGGCAACCGCATCTGCGAGTACCTCATCGATCCCGCCACCCACATGCCCGTCTTCACCCACCGCCACTACCCCCTCATCCCGCCCGGCATCCCCAACCGCTGGACCCAGTACCGTGCCGACGTCTGCGCCCTCTCCCACTCGGGGCGGTACCTCTTCGCCTCGTCCCGCGCAAACAGCTTCGACCTGACGGGCTACGTCGCCGCCTTCAAGCTGTCCGACAGCGGCGCCATTGAGCGCCAGATTTGCTTGAATCCCACGCCCACCAGCGGCGGCCACAGCAATGCTGTCGCGCCTAGCGATTGGTCTGACGAGTGGGTTGCCATAACCGATGATCAGGAGGGCTGGCTGGAGATTTACCGGTGGCAGGACGAGTTCTTGGCGCGCGTTGCGAGAGTACGCGTCCCGGAGCCAGGATTCGGCATGAATGCTATTTGGTATGATTAGACATGAGAGAAAAAGAAAAGAGTTGGACAATTTCAAGGTAATAGAATAATAGAGTCCAGACCAAGAAAAAAAAAGACGTAGAGCATATAAAAGACACGTAATATTGAAATAAAAGAAAACAAGGGCATGTCTTCTCCGTAATTTGGAGCAGCACCCTAATCCTTCAAGACGCTTATAACATAGAAAAGTGAAAATGGAGACAACACTTTTGCGGTCCAGTAACCCGCATAAGATTTTTGTTTTCATCTGTTCCCCCTTTCTTTTTTGTATCATCCATACTCCGCCATATTTCCTCCTATTCCATGCACACTCGGAGTCCGTACTTCATCTCGCCCCCACTAGCTTGCACCGTTCTGGCCCTTACCCAGTAATGGCGTATGTTCATTGTGCTCCTCTGCAGCTTCTGCGTCGATAACAGTCGTCTTTGCGTCAGGGGTTGTGGTTGTCACCACCGTCGTTCCCAAGCCTTGCTTAATCTTGAATACACTTCCTCGTGTGCTGCTCAACGGGTTCGCCGCGCGGTTCGCAGGGCCGAGCTTCAGCTGCTGTCGCATCTCGTCGAGCGAAGCTTTCACAGGCACGGGGTTTTTCCCGATGCGACCGTCGGGTCCTGCTGAGTGTTGGCGCTTCATAAACACGGCTGTTTTGGGAGGGCGCTCAAGGTGGCCCGAGTCGCTCTTGAAAGAGCCAACTTCCACCTCCTGACCTTCTGAAGGTTTATGGTTGCTGCCCGCATTCTCCGGTGCTTTCCTGACTGCCACGCCTGCGCCTGGCACGTCGCTATGTCTGCGGTGGGCTCGGGGAGCCGGGGTCAGACGCCGAATGGCCTTGTGTACGTCGACGTAGACATCCGATTCGTCCACAATTTCCCTGTATATCTCACATTAGTAACTAGAAGTACGCCGCAAGTGCGTGAAAAAGAGTAGAACAAGGGCAGAACAAGGAGAAGGCCAAAAAAAAGGTAAAAGAGAAAAAGAAGGGAATCCCAATTGGTCTACTCACTCTCCAATGAGCTCTTCGATAACATCTTCCAGAGTAACGACACCGAGAGCACCGTGGTTAGCACCGGGATATTCAGACACTAGCACCATGTGTGATTTGCCTTCTTGGAAAAAGTTGATAATGTCGAGGCAGCTCGTCTCGGGTCGCGTTTCTACAACAGCTCCCAATTGCACATCTCTAACCGGGATCCGGTCTTCGGGATCGTATGTGATGAGCGTCTTGACAAGTAGCATGCCCACGAAGTCGGTTGGTTTGCCTGCGCGGTAGATGGGAATTCTCGAGTATCCGGAAGACAGAATCATGTCCATGGTGGCCTCATCCAGGATGTGGTCCTCGGCAAGAGTAAACACGTCGTCCATGGGCGTCATGACTTCCGATACGGGCTTGTCCTTGAGGTCCAAAACGGCAGTAATGATGGTGACCTCATCCTGGTTCAGTCGCTCCGACACTTCGCCAAGTGACTTGTGTAGCGTAACGAGCGTCTTGAGGCCGCTCTTCTTGTATAATGTGCCGTGATCCTCTCCGAGAATCCAATCGAGGAGCTTCGCGGTGGGCCATGCTACCGGCCCCAAAAGATACATGAGAATCAAGACGGGGGTGGACATGTATCCGCCAATAGGTAGGCCGTATCTCACACACACCGATTGAGGCACGATTTCGCCAAAGATGACTACGCTCCAGGTTAGTCTTAGGACACGCGGCAACGGAAGCAAACGAAAACTAGGGACAAGGATAGGCCAAGGGTGCTCACCGATAAGAATTGTACTACCCACAACAGCGGCAACACCGCCACCCAAGAAGCGGTCCAGCACGACGGGAAGCGATTCGTTGACGATGACGTTGGCGAGAAGGAGGGTGACGAGCACCCAATGCTTTCCGCGATTGAGTAGTCGGAGGACTCTCTCCGCGTTTTTGTGTTGTGGTTCGTTGGGATCGCCGGATAGGACCTGGAGGTAGATGGAGTCTTGGCCCATCAATCTGTGGCAATGTCAGTTTCTCGCCAGCCGCGATTCCGAGTTCGGACAACGTACGCGATAGTCAAGCCTGCAAAAGCACCGCCCAGCAGAACCAGCGTCATCGACGAGACAGCCAGCACCCACACGGGAGTGTTTGAGTGGTCGTCATTGTGGTCGTGCTGCGACACGGACACTGGCGCTGCTGAAGCTGTCAAGCAGAGGCCGAGCACTCGCCCCAGGCCCAGGACAGCAGGGCGGAAGCTGGCAAGCCCTCCGGTCGTGCTTCTCCTCGGCATAGCAGGATTATTCTTTGGCTAATTTCGATCCAGTGACCAAGGCGTAGACCGCCGCTGCGGAGGCTGAAAACGGCCGATCAATTGCTCTGGCGAGGCACGTCTCTGGTGTTGCGATCGAGAAAAGAGGACCCGCAGTCACTGGCTGCTGACGGTCTGGTAGCGTGCGATGTCTCCAGAAACGCGAGCTGACGACAGCGAAGAGATGGAGGAATCAAGAAGTGAGAAGAAGCAGGAAAGTGAAGACGGAAACTCGTCTGTTCAGGGCCGATGTCGATGCCTCGGGATCCAAAGCCCTGCGCAACCTCGAGAGGTTTGAGGTTTTAGGTTTTACCACGTAGCAAAGTTTCCTCTCGGGAGCTCAAGCCAGACAAAGCACAAGTACCTACGTAGTACTGGGGACGTCAGGAAGCTTTTGGGACGCTCGAGCCCTGTGGGCCGCCTGGAAGGCTAGCGGCTTTGGTGGAATCCAGTGGACCGTGCGCCATGACGACTGGTCTGGTTCCTGCGCCAAAGCGGCCCCACGCTCGGCAGTACGGCCGCATGTGCTGGTGAGCGCACTACGCCGGATGCACTATCCAATTCTGCATGCTGGATTTACAGCGACAGTTACAGTGCACCTCGACTTTTGGATTATGGATTGATGTTTCTGGTGCTTGAAACAACAGCTCGCTCCATTCCATCCATGGCCAAGGATCGCATTGTTTGCACCTGATTCAGGGCAAGAGCCACTAAATAGAGTTTTAAGCTTGATCCGCGCTGTTATTCTCCAATGTCTCTCTCTGGCGAGGTATGCAGAACCACGCAGAAAATGGTGGACGTACAGTGGTCATTCATACCAAGGTACTAATATATACGGCTCAATGATTGATAAGATACATACATATATCGCCATCACAGCTGCACCAACACCACGTCCAGCACTCCCTCTGACCTACGCAGTCCCTCCATCACCTCCTCGTCGACCGGCCTGTCTATTCCCAAAATCATCAGAGCCTCGTTCTCCCTTCTCACCGCGTCTGTTTCAGCTTGCTTCGAGTCTTCGTCTAAGCTGGCGACCTGCATGAATCTGATGTTGATCCCGTGAGACCCCAACACCATGCCGACGCCTCCAATCTTTCCCGGTTCGTCATAGTTGTGCAGGATGATCATCGTGCCCTCGGGATTGAACGTTGCATTGAAGCGGTCCAGCTTGGAGATGTACAGCCGTTTACCGGACGCGTACCCTTCAATGATCTGCTGGCCTCTGCCGTCCTCTGCGCGGGCTCTGAGTGTCACCAGGTTCGCGTACGTCAGCTCGCCCGCTTGGTGCGAGTGCGTCTCGCTTATCTTGATGCCCTTTTCCTTGGCAATCAGCGTTGCATTGACAATGTTGACGTGAGAGTCGCTGAACGATGCAACCAGCCCCTTTACCAGTGCGGCGTACAGCGGCTTCGTGTTGGACATGTCCGCCAAGTCGCCGTGGTAGATCAGCTCGAAGTTGCGTCCGCCAACCAGACCTCCCTTGGTCCGGACGAAGTGTTGCGTATAAAGACGCCCCATCTTCTCAATCAGCTGCACAAAGGGTTGCAGCTTGCGATACTCTTCGGGCAGAATGATTGGCGCGTTGACGGCGCTGGTGGGAAGGCCGCCTTGAAGGATCTCGAGCACTTGTGTGCACACGTCTATTGATACGTTCTCTTGGGCCTCAATCGTGGAGGCTCCTAAGTGAGGCGTGGCCACCACTTTGGGATGCTTGGCTATCTGACTAGCCGCCGTGTCTGCCTTTGGAGGTTCAGATGTGAAGACGTCGATGCCAGCCCCGGCAATCCATCCCTCGTCAAGAGCCTTCACCAACGCCGCTTCGTTATACACTCCTCCCCTTGCGACATTGAGCACTCGCGCAGTCTTCTTCATCAACTTGAACTCTTCTTCGCCGACAAGATCAAGTGTTGTTGCTAGCAGTGGCGTATGGATAGTGAGAAAGTCCACAGTAGGTAGGATGTCCTTCAGGCTGGACGCCAGGTCAACACCCGCCTGGCGTGCCATGTCTGGGTTGGCATACGGATCAACAGCAATGACTTGCATGCCAAGGCCCTTTGCCATTCGTGCCACATTCATGCCGACCTTGCCCAACCCAACGATGCCTAGGACTTTTCGTCCCACCTCGATTCCGACGAGCTTGCTCCGTTCCCAGCCTCCCTGCTTTAAACTTCCATCTGCCTTGCCAATATTCCTAGCAGTAGCAAGCAGCAAGGCTATCGTATGCTCCGCAGCGGCGAGGATATTCCCCGAAGGCGAGTTGACGACAATGACGCCCCGTGAAGTTGCCGCTGGTACGTCGATATTATCAACACCGACGCCCGCCCTTGCCACCACTCTGAGCTTTTTACCAGCAGTAAGAACCTCTTCCGTTACTTTGGTCTCGGAACGGACAATTAGGCCATGGTACCCCGGAATCTGAGAGATGAGTTCCGCAGGTGTCAGGCCTAGCTTGACGTCCACATCAAAGTGTGGCTCCAGCATTGCCATGCCATCTGGTGAAACCTTTTCTGGGATGAGGATACGAGGCCGGCCTTCAGCAACACCTCTGGCTGTGCCATTGCTTGTTGCGATTGGGGTCATTTTAAGTTTCTTTTTTTCTTTTTAACAAAAGATTATGTTCAATCAAAGGCCGATGATTTCAATCACCGGACGGCAGCACATGTGTATTATCAAAATTTGGACATCAACTCAGCATTTGGGTGTAAATGAAGAAAGCAGACGAGACGGAATACGAGCTTTATAAAAGAAACAACTTCAAACCTCGTTTTTCACGAGAGGAAACTCTCAAATTTCCTATATGACGTTTAGCCACGCACAGCAACCCCTCAGTAAGCCGTGTCTCTGGCTGCATTCGTTCGTCCACGCCAGACGCCGCCACGCGCACAGTCATTTGCACCACTAACGGATAAGAAACTCTCCAATCCTGGCGTCTGCCGGGCTTGAACGTGGCTGTGGCTGAACCAGGGCACGACATCGTGTGATGAGCGTGCCAATTCAGGGACACAGATGTAACCTTAAAACTCGCAGGCGACGAATCCAAGACAACCAGGACGACGTCGTTATGTCATGCGATTTGGTTCTTATCGTCGGAGTCCCCCCACGAATTGCAAGACAAAGATCGTAGGCGACGCCACCCTCCAAATAATGTATGTACATTGGCGGCTAATAACTCGTGTGGCCTATAACCTCTCTCAGCAACACCGTTCGAAGATCAACCGGAGATGCGGAGAGACAGGCGATCGATCTTGGGGAAGCGGGGGGGAGGGGGGCACCACCACATTTGGGGGCTGTCCATTGTTTGCCATTGGACAGTCCTGGGACAGTCCTGGGACAGAACACGGCCCGTTTTGCCGGCCCCTTTCGGCGACTTCCTTCATGCTCTGCGTGAGCTTGGGTGGCATCGTCCCACTGGTTGCGACTCGGTGTCAGATGTCAGATGTCGCCTGCTTTCTGAGCGTGTCGGACCCCCCACTGAGTGACGCTTGCGGTCTCACGCATTTCGGGAGTTTTTGGCTGCCATGAGGAGGGAAGGAAATGCGGTGAAATCGGTGTGATTTTTATGTCAGCATACCATCCACAACCCGCCGTGCTGTGCGGTATCGCATAATGGCTTTGATTTGAACTGGTAGCTGTTCCCATGTTCTCACCCATGTCGGGAGGAAGCTTGGCCGGTGAGATTTTGACAGGGATTGTACACAGTAGAAAGATGAATTGCCCGGTTTGTTGCTTAGACAACATGCAGCTTGTCAGATTGAGTCATCTACCCAATTGCCTCTAAGATATAAATGCAGCGTCATCCCTGCATTTGAACATGTATGATACATCACTTCCCCAAATGATAGGTATCCAAGCCGCAGAACTCAACAGCCACTCGGACTCATTATTCGTCTTCTTCTTCACCACCGCTATGCTCATCCTCGCCCCCGTCGCCGTCTTCGTCGTCGCTCTCGTCGTCATCGAGATTAGGATCAGGCATAACAATGCTATTAAGAAAATTAACCTGTTGCGCCACAGTTAGCATGGATTCCAAATCGTATAGAGAGAGGTAGACCAATGTAGTAAATAGAAAAGACATACAAAAGGGGACAGGCCTCTCAGTATCTCCTTGAGTTTCGCTTGCGCATCGTCACCAGTCAACAATCCGTGGTCAATCTTGGTCCCGACAGTGTAATTTCGGAGCTTGAGGAGTTCAATATCGCGATGTGTGACTTCGTAGCCCTAGTCAATCATCCAGTCAGCTAGACGATTCCTCTAATGAGACTGAGATGCGGATAGATGCAACAAAAATGAAATGATAGTAACCAAAACATACCATTGGCTTCTTCTTCAGAGCATTTTCTTGATTCTTCCCCACAAAAGCATTAACCACGCCCTCGACCCCATCCTTGGCCTTTACCGCAGGGAAAAACTCCTTCTTGAAGAGCGCATCGTTAAAGGCTCGTCGCCACCTCTCGGGCGTCTCGTCGATGCTCTGCCGCAGCTTTGCCACGTGCGCCGCCTCAGGATGCCAGAGACCGCCGCCGATGAAGGTCGCCTTGGGCTCGCAGTGGATGTAATACACCGCGTAGGGGCCTTTACGACCTGTGCGGGACCAAGCAGCGGAGAAGTGAGGCTATATTCGGATTGAGAGTGAGAAGAGAGAGTCTTTGCGAGGATGGTGGGATGAGGAGGAATGCGTACCTTGTACGGGGTAGGATCTTTGCTGAAGCGAATATCACGGTGAATGCGAAAGATGACGTCCTTTGCGGGCAATTCAGGGATAGTCTCATCGACCTCGATGAGAGTCTGCGTTGTTGTTTCGACAAACGACTGCCAGTCTTTCAACGCTCTCCTGTACTCTCCATCGTGTGCTGCAGCAATTTCCGTCAGCCGACATAGAGCTTAAGGCTGGAGTATTCGGATCGCTCACCTTTCAGCCACGGCCTCTTGTTGTTCGCCTTCAAGTCCCGCAGAAACAGCATGGTGTTGTTGTGCACCTTGTGATCTTCGTATTCTACGCCTCCCGTATCTCTCAGCTTCTCCAACGGGATGATCTCAACTTTTCTTGGTCCGTCATCGTCATCATCTTCATCCTCATCGTCCTTATCGTCTTCATCTTCAGGTACATCCTTGTACTGGTCTTCATCGGATTCCTCTTTGGCCTTCTTAGAAGGACGTCCACGGGACTTCTTTTTCGGCTGTACTTCTGCTTCCTCTTCCGACTCTTCTTTGTATTGCTCTCCGTCAGATTCGCTCTCTGCTTGTCTGGCTCTCTTCTTTGGTTGAGTTGCACGCTTCTTGCGTCCAGAAACTGCTTTTTCTTTTTCCTCCTCCTCGTCACTTGAACCCTCAAAATAGGCGCTCTTTACTTGTGTGCTAGATAAGCGGCCAGATCGCCGGCGCGTTCCGGCGGACTCCTGTTTAGGAGCAGATCGTTTAGCAGCAGGCATAACTGGATATTCAAAAACTGTAAGCGCTATTTGGAAGAATCAATGGCCTGCTATGATGAGGAAGAAAGAAAAAAGAAATGCTCTTTGTTCCTACCGCCCTTGTAAAGAGCTGACTTGATGTCGTCATCCATGGCGCGACAGCGCGTCGTAGATATGAGCGGGCTCCGCGCTATCACGTGACAGAATTCTGTATAACAGGATAGCTGCAATGAATTCAAACAGAGGACAGCTTTGGTGAATGAGAGTGGGAGAAAGGGGTTTTTTTTTTTTTTTTCTATTTCGACTACCACTTAATTTTGATAGTAGAATTTCCTCTGATTACTCTCTCCAGCACATCGACAGGCCAGATTCTAGCCGCCATCGCCCTGATGCCAAAATTGCCGTATAAATCCTGCAAATCACTAAAGTCGTTGGCCATTCCCCATAGCTTAGCCCTGCCTCTCCCAAGGCATCTCCGTCTGCTCAAACCCAGAGGCTTTAAATGTGTTTCGCATCGAGTGAAACATCTTCTTCAAGAACTCAAGATCCCTCACCTTTGCACTAATCCACTTCTCCGCCCGGGCATCCGTAACCTCGCCGTCTGGCCCCATGGCCTGGGCAACAGTAGCACAAACCCTCGCCACACTGCGCATTCTCTCGAATTCCTCTTTGGGGATCGCTTCCAATTCTTCGGGCAGATAGATGATCTCCATGACCTTGTAGAGGCGCTGAGGGAACTCCATGTTGATGATGAGCTCGGATTCGCAGAATTTAATGAGCTTCTTCTTGTACGACGCCCAGTTGGTGGCGGGTATGGCCGATAGCTCTGAGGTGAGATAGATGAACAAGCCCTCGAGGCGCTCACGGCGGCTGTTGGCAATGGATGGGTTGAATGAGACCTTGGGTGGTTGCTGGTCTTGGAGGTCCTTGAGACGATACAAGGTGCTCGTTATCTTGTCTTGTTGAGAGGCCAAGTCATCTGGAGTAGCACCTGCGACCATGTCGAGGAGTTCCATCACCAGTTGCTCCTGGCTATCGTTTTCTTGATCTTCTGTACATCCGGTAGCCATCTTGGTGTCAGTATTCCTTCTACGCCGGGTCTTTGGGGCTGTCACAGTTGGGCTATCAACGGTCATGGTATCAGGAGTCTCGCTGTAGATGGAACCCTGCTGCAAGCTGATTGTACTCGCTCGACTAGGCTGCAATCGTAATCTCTGGTAAGCAATCACTTCGTGGAATAAGTTTGCATGGAATCAGGGTAGAGAAGTAGTCCAACTTACTGCGCGTGATGCGGATCTCTCATCTGGAGCAAAAGGATTGTTGCTCTGCGTAGCATCGGCCATGTTGCCTGCTTTCGTAGTCAAGCTGTGTAAAGGAATATTCTGTGTGCAGCTTCCTATCTCGCTCGCTCGCTCTTGGTGAATGTCGTCTTTGAGTTACCAGAATAATCACCCCCAAAGTCGTCGATTGTGTTAGCTGGCTCAATAGGGCAAAAGCGGTGCTTCGTTCGTGAAAAGACTTGATTGTAAGGGTTGGAAAGCTTGAGAGCCTTGGTAGATATGTGGCAGTTGTGCCTTTGTTCAGATCAAGTGACGGAGTTCCAGAGCACTTCGATTTCTGTTGCTCATATACTCTCTCTTCTTCCACGTACTCCTCAAATTCTTCTCAACAGCTGTAGGAGACTGAAAACTTCTTCCTCATGCACACTCCAAAGGTTTGTCTTGGACCACAAATTGCCCTGAAATTGGCCGTGGTGGAAGATAAACAAGTTCCAGCTGCCTGCCACCTGGCTGCTCAAAGATATACGTGACGTACATGCACCTCTTGAGCAGGCGTCTGTGTAACCTGCAGGCACCATGACATTAGCAAAAATTGAGTGGAATATGACTTGTAGATAGTAATATAATATTTATTAACTGCTTCATAGATGCTCTAAAACATACACGAGAAGTACTTTATTATTCCATCTTGTGTGTGAGAAGCATAAATTGAGAGCTAGAGCTGCTGTATATCTACCCCAGGCCATTGCGACCTCAAGCGAGATCCGACCTAGACAAGACATGGATAAGAATGGCGCATAACATTGCCATCTATGCAACATGTGGAATATTCGATGTCCAAGTAGAAACATATGAGCCAGGGGGAGAAAGCAAAGTGTCCGAAACATCTCAACAAGAATAAAAAGCCTCGCAACGATGTATATGCATGAAAGTGAATAGAGAGCACCTACATCAAAAATAGATATCATTTTATTGAAGTGCCTGTTTGTTTTGATATGATCGTGTGTGATAGAGTAGATCCAGATGAAGGCTAAAATGGCGAAAAGAGGGGCTGTAGCCGTGTAAATGCTCGCACATCTCCAAAGAATCAACTCGACCCTTGATGGAAAAGCAAAGTTCCACGCAACAATATGAATGTCTCCAAACAGAGCCGCACCAACGGTTGAAATAATCGTAGATATGGCTCCCCCGAAGCCCCCTACAGCCCTTTGAGAGTCGATGCTTATCGGTGCGCCACTTAGAGGTTCATCAAACCTCAGCAGCTGGGTAAAACCCCTGTAATGACGTGTATATCCGAAATTTCGGAACACTTCTTCTGGTATGGGTTTATCACCATATTGCAGAATGGTTTGAGGGACACCCACACGCTGAGGCTTATTCCAATAAAGACAATGTATAATGATTGCACAGACAGCAAAAGCCACAACACCAACCTCGAGCGGTGAAACAGGGAGCCTTCTAGCAGCCCGTGCAATTATCTGAGCGACAGACCAAAGTATCTGTCCAACTGCGATTACCTTAACAAACATATCGCCTTTGGACTTGTCTTTAATTTCTTCCTCCTTTATATCAGGCAATTCCGAAATAACTTCCTTCTGCAGAAGCTTAAGGATGCTTTTACAGTCGAGATGATATGGATCGTTGTAGCTCTGTTTGCTCGTTGGCGTGCTTCGTATAACGAACCCTCCCATATTTGCATAATAGATGTGGCTCAAGCTCCAAGTACATGTACCTTCGTCTTTTACAACGAACTCATGTATTCCTTTATAATCTTGGCGTGCCTCTAACATGTCAAGAGAAGCCATAGCCATTATCAGCTCGGGAGCAATAATTGTCACAAGCATCCGCAATATGCTCCTGCAGAGACCATTCAAATCCCATTTGAGATCCCCAAACCACCCAGGGTCACGTCCATCGCGTTGTTCGGGAATATTAGGGTGTTGAAGGGCCCATGTGCAGGAAAAAATGGTGAAGAGAGAACTCCATAATATGTCGAGAGTGCCTCGAGTGTTAGGTGCCGACACATAATTCGACAAAGTGGTGGGGGCAGAACAGTTTGTTTCGAATATGTGGTATGCTTGAACGAGTGGAATTAAACAGAAGACAAGGAACTGGCTGGACCATCGTGGTAATGCCATTTGTAGTGATGAGTATCTTGTTACTGATAGAAATGAGTATGCCAAGAATGTTCAGGTAGGCTTTGCTTAGAATCTCATTAAATGCGGAAGGGAAGCGGCATTTTGGGCGACTGACTTGCTACCCAAAGATGAATTCATCTTGCCACGCCAGCTTATACGTTGTCCCCATCCGATTGGTTTGGCGATAGCATCTTTATATTATAACTCTCCCATTGGGTTGTTTAGCTTCTTCGGTGAGGCTGCGGAGGGGTTGGATGCAAGAGAGACAAGTTTTGTTGTCATTTGATTGGTACTATTTAGCCGTGCTGAACTCGCTGATGTATTGGCCCAAACGATGACCACGTATTAGTCAAAGTGTCTACACTTTACAAGGTTATGAAGATAATGAAAGCTGTATTCCTATTATCAGACAATATCTGCTCGTGCTCCATCATGACAATGCAGAGTGCAAAATGCAGATGGTTACATGGAAGTGGGGATGGAGCTTTTCGGTAATACGCTTCCGGGCGATTTAATTACGTTGGCCGGTAGCTATACGATTATACAAGTTCACAATGAGTGCTTCAATGCCTTCTGCTTGAAAAGAGATGCTAGGTCAAATCCACCAAGTCCTAATAACCATGATTGCCACATGATATCGACACAACTCTCTTCACAAACACAAGCACGATATGTTAGATCAAGATTCAATTTATGCATTTTCTTTACATTTGCAAAGTTGCATTCATATTTTTATAAGACTAAAAACATATCCGCGTCATAACCGACGATAACACCAGGGAACTTCTTTGGTTCCTCTAAAAGATAAACATCTATGCAATTTTTTTACAGTTCGTCGTGGAAGTCACCATCGTCCTCAGAGCCACCAGCACCCTGGTACATCTTGGAGGTGATGGGGTAGGCGACGTTGGACAGCTTCTCCTTCTGCTCCTCAAAGTCCTCGGTGGTGGCGTCAGCGCCGTTCTCCTCGAGCCACTCGGTAGCCTCCTTAACAGCGTCAAGGATCTAATTGCATGTTAGCAGCTGGTAATCATGAAAGAAAGATGATGGATTAGGTTCAACTTACAGTTTCCTTGTCCTCCTCGTCAATCTTGCCACCAAGGCCATCCTCATCGTTGACCTGGTTCTTCAGGCTGAAAGCGTAGTTCTCAAGACCGTTACGGGCCTCAATGCGCTCACGGGTAGCCTTGTCCTCCTCGGCAAACTTCTCAGCCTCGGCAACCATGCGGTCAATCTCCTCCTGGGTGAGACGGCCCTTGTCGTTGGTGATGGTGATGGACTCCTGCTTGCCGGTGCCCTTGTCGTGGGCGGAGACCTTGAGGATGCCGTTGGCATCAAGCTCGAAGGAAACCTCGATCTGGGGAACACCACGGGGAGCGGGGGGAATGCCGGTAAGCTCGAACTTGCCCAGGATGTTGTTGTCCTTGGTCATGGAACGCTCACCCTCGAAGACCTGGATCAGGACAACGGGCTGGTTATCAGCAGCAGTCGAGAAGATCTGGCTCTTGCGGGTAGGGATGGGGGTGTTGCGGGGGATGAGCTTGGTCATGACTCCGCCAGTGGTCTCGATACCGAGGGTCAGGGGGTTGACGTCCATGAGGACAATCTCCTCAGTACCCTTCTCTCCGGAGAGAACACCAGCCTGGACAGCGGCACCGAAAGCGACAGCCTCATCGGGGTTGATACCCTTGGAAGCCTTCTTGCCACCAAAGTACTCCTCGATGAGAGACTGGACCTTGGGGATACGAGTGGAACCACCGACCAGAACGATGTCGTCGACCTCGCTCTTCTTGACGTTGGCGTCCTTGAGGACCTGCTCAACAGGCTTCAGGGTCTTCTTGAAGAGATCGTTGTTGAGCTCCTCAAATTTGGCTCGGGTAAGAGTCTCGGAGAAGTCGTTGCCCTCGAAGAAAGCCTCAATCTCAATACGGGTGCTCATCTGGGAAGAGAGAGTTCGCTTAGCCTTTTCGGCCTCACGCTTCAACTTGCCCATGGCCTTGAGATCCTTGGTGATGTCGACGCTGTTCTTCTTGTTGTAGGCCTTGGCCAGGTAGTTGATGATTCTCTGGTCAAAGTCCTCACCACCAAGGTGGGTGTCACCGGCGGTAGCCAAGACCTCGAAGACACCGTTGTCAATGGACAGGAGAGAAACATCAAAGGTACCACCACCGAGATCGTAGACAATGATCTGGCGCTCGCCATCAGTCTTGTCCAGACCGTAGGCAATAGCGGCCGCAGTGGGCTCGTTGACGATTCGGAGGACGTTCAAACCGGCAATGATACCGGCGTCCTTGGTAGCCTGACGTTGGTTGTCCTACAAAGCCGTTAGCAAAAAGCTTTTTTTTTTTTTTTCTTCTGCGGCGCAGACACTAGAGGAAAACTTACGTTGAAGTAGGCAGGGACAGTAACGACGGCGTGGGTGACCTTCTTGCCCAAGTAGGACTCGGCAACCTCCTTCATCTTGCCGAGAATCATGGCAGAAACCTCCTCAGGAGTGAACTGCTTCTTCTCGCCGTTGACCTGAACCTGGACAATGGGCTTTCCATCCTTGTCAATGACCTTGTAGGGGAAGTGCTTGATGTCGGCCTGGATCTCCTTCTCGTTGAACTTGCGGCCAATCAGTCGCCTGCGCAACAGTTAGCAATTTCTTCATTTAGATGGATGGTTATAGTTGTTAAAGGGCGCAAACTGACTTGACATCGTAGACAGTGTTGGTGGGGTTGGCGGCGGCCTGGTTCTTGGCAGAGTCGCCAACCAGTCGCTCCTCATCGGTAAAGGCCACGTAGGAAGGAGTAATTCGGTTACCCTGGTCGTTGACGAGAATCTCAACCTTGCCCTTCTGCATCACACCGACACAGCTGTAGGTAGTACCAAGATCCTAGGAGAAGAGAAAACGTGTTAACACCACAATCGCAAACACCAATGGATTGGCGGGGTTGTCGACTTACAATTCCGATAACAGTTCCATAGTCGACTTCGTCGCTGGCGGCATTGGCCTTTCCGACAAATGCCAGAGGAGCGAAGAGAAGAGTAATCCAGCAGAGCAGGCCCAGCCCCAAGGCCAGGGAGCTCCGTGAACGAGCCATTGTTGTGAAGATGTGTGAAGAGGATCAAGATGCCCCGCGCAATGTATAAGCCCGGTAGTTGACAAGAGGAAAGGGAAAAGGGAAAAGAAAATGCGCAGCGATCTAACGCAGCGAGCTCTATTTGTCCTCGAACCGGCTTGTGAACCTGGTGAGGGGGTATCTTTGCTGGAGAGAAGAGAAAAAAAAATGGGTTGAAGACGAGAGGTGACGATCAGCCACTTTATGAATTGCCCCAGAAAAAGTTGAGGTGTCCAGAAGGCTCAAAAAGGCCAGATTTCAGGTAAGTTCAAGGCACGGGTCCCTGTGCGAACCAAACAGGGCCCCCGGAGCATTCAGCCCCACGTGACAGGGGTCTTAATTTTGGGCGATCGGACACTGTCTGCAGTATTTGCACTGTGAATGGGTGCCTGATTTCAGTAGCAAAGTACGGTGTGAATAACACAACTGCCGTAGTACGTGATGCGCCGTTGACAGCGCCCAGCGGCCGGGCCAAACAACCTCCCTAACTCGGCGGCTCTGTAAACGGCCAACGCCATCTATTTCCCCATTTTGCCCCTCCAAAGGCAAATCTGGCCTCTCGCTCTTGTCGCACTACGCCTCGCTGACGGAAGAAATTCGATGCTATTCCGAGAACGTGACTCAGAGCTAGTAGTAACAGATTTGCTTCGGCCGTGAATAATGGAGACCGGGCGGCTGACTTCCAGGTTATTAGGCACAATGCGGCAACCGAAAAGGAAGCTGTTCTAGCAAACCGTTATGGCCACGTTGTGCTATGGCTGCGGTATGCTTACTGGTATACTCTTTTTACTCTTTTTTTTGCCTCTGGCAGACGTCGGCAGGGCGTCTATTCATGCTCGAATAGCCGGCGGCAGCCCGGGTGGATACCGGCTTAGAACCGGGTAGAGCCCGGTGGAATCATGCCATGGCGGCTCGCCACGTAGTTTTGCCACAGCGAGGCTGAAGTCTCCATGTATACAGTATCAACAAGATGACATTCACTATCATGATCATGACTATCTGGCAAGAATAATTGGGAGGTGCTTGTAATACAGCCTGGAATTGCTGCCTACATTCTGAGGAATCACCTGCAGGTCGTCGAGCCACAGTCGCCAGCACCTCTGGCATTTACTTGGGAGGAGGTGCTGTATACAGGAAGGCCTCAATGAGAGCATCTTAGTAGGCCCAAGACGGCAGTGTCTCTTTATTATTTGCTTGTGCACGTAAATAGGTATTTCTGTTATGGGGAGCTTGGGCATAGGATTTTGATCCAGTTGTGTCTCGAAGTGACACCTGAGGCGCACAATCATGGGGTCACGGATGCAGCTTGGAGAGCAGCGAAGCATTCCTGCAAGCGTCGTCGCTCCGGTAACTTGAAGAAGCCCATCGCAATAGCCACTGTCTCAGAGCTGAAAACAACACTTTACGTGCTTGTTTGCCGTTTCAAGGTGAATTCCCATATCTTACGCCGAAAACACAAATATTGGCACCACAGGTGTATATAAGTCAACACAACCCACGACAGGTGCTGAACATGTTCGACCTCGCTCTTCAAATATGGGCTCACAACAAAACCCAAACGAATAATCAAATACACAATCATCGACCTGCATCTCCTGGGATAATTAGAACTACCCTACCTAATCTTCATCCCATTATACGCTGCCTTTGGAATCGAGAGACAAGCAATAGCCATGAAAGCCCCTTTGGGAGATCAACCGACACGGCAACAAGAGGACGACCTCGTGTCCATGAGTTCAGATTATGCAATTCAGTTCTCCGACATAGACTCTGATGCCCGTGGTCATGGCCAAAGCAAACGCATCTTTATCCAACCTCCAGTGACAATCAATCTATTCGGCGCTGGGGCAGGGCCTGCTGCTGCTACCACTTTCAGCAATACCGGCATATCCGGTAGCAGTGATCCCATTATTTCGCGCCTGGAGAGCCAAATCGCAGTTCTATCATCCAAAGTTGAGCAGCTTGCTTCACAGGTCAACTCAGCGCAGCCTAGACTTCAGGTTGATGGCGGGGAGTGGAGCACACAGAATATCCAATGCAGTTACCCCAGGGGTCCAACACAGCACCGCATCACCTTTGAGAAGAGGTTTAAGTCGGCGCCGAGGGTCGTAGTAAGCATGAACAGTGCTGATATAGATAATAGCGAGAACTTTAGGCTCATAGTGTATGCAACGGACATCGATGTGGAAGGATTCACCGTTCATTTAGAACCTTGGCATAATACATACCTATACGATTGCGGGGTCTCATGGATAGCTATAGGAGATGAAAAGGAATAAGTTACACTAGGGTACATATCAAATGTCAAGAATTCATTCCTTCAGATGTCAACTTCTGGTATCATTTCCCCTTTACTGTAAGCCCTATTTCGAAGTGTGAAGATATTCCTATCAAATGACAAGAAGTGCACAATGCTTCAACCCCACCTGCCCAATCAGGAAAATTCTCTATTGTATGAACAACGTCTGAACCTGGACTTGGCTGCAATTACTAAGACGACAACGAAGTAATAATCCGTTCTCGGTAGGGAATAAACGGCAATGGCCGCTACATTACCAATAGGGCAGGTTGGCAGGGAATAGGCGCCAGGTATCGCGCATCTAAATCACCTGCCGAATACAACCATATGAAACTGACCAGCCGCCTGGGAGCAAAATTGCGTTCCCAATTCAGCACATGGATTTGGTACATTCCGTCTATCAATGTTCATTTGTTTTACTCATCCAATATACCCAGTCTATCGCTTATTCCACATAGCTACAGCCCTGATGCTTTTACTCTAATAAACCAGCGGCTATGGTCTCACCTCCGCTTCTGATAACAACCCGCTGTCCAGGCTCCAACGGCACCTTTGCCTCCAACTTGATCAAGATGCGAGCAACTCCCCCGGGCTGTACTACCTTGGGCTTCTTCTTGATGATTTCGCCAGTGGCTTTGTCGAGGATAGCTGCTATTGATTGAATCTGGCCTGCTGCGTGAAGTCTGCCACGGTGGAGGTCCACCGGCATGGGCATCAGATGCTCAAATGCCATGGCCTTCATGGTAAACGTGTCACCAATATCGATGGGATCCGTCGTGTGGCAAATTATGTCACCAATCTTGATGTGAATTGGGTCAATGTTTGTCAAGGCAACACTGACGTTCTGGCCGGCCACGGCCCAGTCCTTGGCCTCAGTATCAAGCATGATGGACTTGATGTACGCTGATTCCCCGCTGGGTTGCACCAACAGAGCATCTCCAACCTGAATCGTTCCAGAATCGATGCGACCAGCAAGAGTCGTAGTCCCTTGCTGTGAGCGGAAAATTTCAGAAATCGCCATTCGGAAAGGCTTCTTCAGAGACCGCACGGTGGACGGCCCAGATGCCTCTAGGCCATCTATCAGAGTAGGCCCCTGGTACCAAGCTCCGGCGGCATCCTCTGTTCTCTTGACAATGTTGTCTCCGTTCAACCCCGATATGGGGATGAATGTGACGGACTTTTCTTGAAATCCCAGACCTGTTAGGAAGCCGGAGACTTCCTCTGATATTTCTTTAAATCTATCCTGGGACCATCCAACCATGTCGAGCTTGTTAACGGCAACTATCAGTCGTTGTACGCCTAAACTTCGTAGGAGCAAAACATGCTCTCGTGTTTGTCCTTTCAGCCCCTTTTCGTAAGCTCCAGTATTGGCGTCGATAACCAGGATGGCAAAATCTGCCTGACTAGCACCAGCAATCATATTGGGCACAAAGTCTCGATGCCCTGGCGCATCTAGAATCGTAAACTTGGTTGATTCGGTTTCGAAATGGTTTGTAGCGATATCTATTGTCACTCCTCGGTCTCTCTCTTCGCTTCTCTGGTCCATAACCCATGCCAAGGCAAAGGATTGCTTTCCAGTTTTCTCGGCCTGCCGGCGGTACTTATCCACCGTACGCTCTTCCACAAGCTTAAGCTCCAGAAGAAGTCGACCCATTAATGTACTCTTGCCGGCATCGACGTGGCCTTGTGTGACTTATGTTCAGCGAGATTGTTCCCAAACAAATATCAATTTCTACAGTATGGGTATTGGCAAACCTACCGACTACTACAAAACTTGCGTTCTTCTTGCTATCGCTCTGCTCAAATTCTTTGATAACATCGAGGCCTTTGCTCTTAGGCGGCGGGGCGTCGCTAACTTTGAGACTTGAGACGCTGCTCGCAAGCCCGCCTTCTTTAGACGCTTCTTCACTCTTCTGGGACTTCTTGGGAGCTTTCGCTGTTGTTG
Source organism: Trichoderma virens Gv29-8 (assembly GCF_000170995.1). Lineage (NCBI taxonomy): Eukaryota > Fungi > Ascomycota > Sordariomycetes > Hypocreales > Hypocreaceae > Trichoderma > Trichoderma virens. The sequence continues at coordinate 2,262,127 of NW_014013745.1, read as the reverse complement.
GAGCTTTCTTTCCAGCTGGATCAAAAAATTAGAATTAGCCCATCATTTCGCCTTAGCAAAATTCGAACCTTTCGCCCGAGCTGCGAGCACAATATCGTCTGGGCTGGGTTCGGAGAAAGCGTTTGCTAGAAAGGAAGGTGATTGGGTATAGGGCATTGCGAAAACATCCCGCCTGCGCGTTTCGTCTGCCTCTGAAACCGACCCGAAAAGCGTCCGCGCAAATGCAGAAGGGGCATGACTGTGACCAACCACCGTCTTTGCCTCTTCGGTTTTGGCATCGGTATCGGGTTTGTATTCAGTGATGGCTGGCAAGTTGATGTCTTCCCCCAGAGAATTGCCGGTGTTGTCTGGCGTTGTCTCTCCCTTCTGCGCTTGTAAAGTGGAAGCCACAGTCGACGAGGGTTGTGAGCTTTGGCCTTTGAGCTTCGAGATGAGGCCAATATTTTCTTTGTTTGTATCAGAAATAGAAAGCTTTGTTACTTCGCTTTCCAGAGGAACAGCTTTTTCTTGAGCTTTCTTCTCTTCGGTCTTTTTTTTCCGCAGTGCAGCCAGAGCTTGAAGCTTAGACACCTTGGGAGCGGCACCAGTACCTCCCATGAGCCCACCACGAGGAAGCGGCGGTTCAATAAACACGGTTTCTCTGTCCCTTGGTATGTCTAACCATGGCATATCGTCGAAAAAGGTCGGGGATATCTGAGGCTTCTCTATAATGGGAAACGCGCACGCGAGACGAGGGATGTCGCAATTGGTGGTGGAATATGCATTGTGCCCAAGTGATATGTCGTCTTCTCCAAAGGGTCGCAAAAACAAGGCCTGCTGGGCAGGTAAAGAGAACGCGCCGAGCTTACCTTCAGGTGCCTTCTTTGGCGCTGGTTTTGGAGCTGGCGCAATAAAGGTCTTTGTCAAATAGGCGACAGACTTGTCGATGTCGTAATAGTAATGCCATAGTGCCTCCTGTATTTGCGCGACTGTGACCTTGCCTGCTTCCGTCCCAAGAGCCTTGCGCACTTCTGCTGTCCCATTTTGCATGGCGATCTTGTCCTCGGGGCTCAGCTCTTCCTCCTCTTCAAGGTCATCGTACTGGTCGACGAAATCGTCGTCGTCATACGTTGGAGGCGCCATTGCGATCGTGCCCACGGGAAGTTTGTCGGGTGTTGCTTGAGCTTGGGTGTTGAAAGATGGTAAATATTCGTGGCGAGTTTGCAGGGAGAGGTGAGGAATGCCTGCGATTTCCCGGCACTAGTTGCTCTTCATGTGACGAAATGTTCGGGGTTGACTCATGGGCTTAGGCAGACGTCGCCGCTTCTTTTGCTTTGCGCCTCGCAGTTGCGACGAAAGTTTGTCGGCAATACTAAACTCAAGATCCAAAGTCAAAGAAACAGAAAGAACAACGATGAGAGGAAACGCTGAAAAGCGACTGACCACCTCAACCTTAATCGTTGCAGAAGCAGATGTCTAGCTCCATCAGTTTATTGTCAGAGGGGCATTTACTGTACATAGTGCCTGTACTAATAAGTGTCGTACCTCCTTGATTAAGTCATGGAGGGGCATTTTTAGGAGAGCTTGATAATATGGCGGGGTGACCGGTGCGGACTTTTCTTAGTCCGTGTCCCGCACACCTTCGTAGTGGGAGTTGTAGGCATCTCCCCCCCAAACAGTCGAAAAATTCGGGCACGATCGTGGGAAGCTTGAAGCTATACTCTGTCGCCAAATCACGGGGGTTTATTCTTTTGGTGCCGAGATTGATCGATTCCTGCTTGCTTGTGTAAATTCGACCACAAGTTTCCCCCAGCCAAAATGTCGCTGAGTATGTCGAGATCCAGTCCAACGATGGTCAGGGGTGAGGCGTCGAGACTAACAGATACGTAATTTAGATCTAGATGTTTCCAACGGTAAATCGATGCTGGCCCGACGATGATTTCGAGACCACAGCTAATATCAACGCGCAGCGGCGGTGATGAAGGATGAGCAAGGTCGGCCCTTCATTGTCGTCAGAGAGTAAGTTGCAGGACGTCGTGTGTGCAGATCGACATCGTCTAACAGCGGTCTAGTCAGGGGAAGAAGAAGCGCCAGTTTGGCAACGAAGCTGTCAAGTCACACATCCTCGCCGCCCGAACAGTTGCCAACATCGTCAAGACGTCCCTTGGCCCTCGCGGTCTCGACAAGATCCTAATCTCTCCGGACGGCGACATCACGGTCACGAACGATGGAGCTACCATTCTCCAACAGATGGAAGTCAGCAACCACGTTGCCAAACTGCTGGTGGAGCTTTCAAAATCACAAGACGAGGAGATTGGCGACGGCACGACTGGTGTTGTCGTCCTGGCGGGCGCCCTCCTCGAGCAGGCCGCCGACCTCATCGACAAGGGCATCCACCCTATCCGCATCGCCGACGGCTACGACCAGGCCTGCGACATTGCTGTTGCCGAGTTGGACAAGATCTCAGATACCATCGAGTTTACAAAGGAGGAGACTTCTAACCTACTCAAGGTGGCGCGGACGAGTTTGGGAAGCAAGATTGTCTCCAAGGCTCATGACCAGTTTGCCAACATTGCCGTTGACGCCGTTCTGTCCGTGGCCGACCTCGAGCGGAAAGACGTGGACTTTGATTTGATCAAGGTCGATGGCAAGGTCGGTGGCGCTCTCGAGGACACCATCCTCGTCAAGGGCGTCATCATCGACAAGGATTTCTCTCATCCCCAGATGCCCTCAGAGGTCAAGGATGCCAAGATTGCCATCCTGACATGTGCTTTCGAGCCCCCCAAGCCCAAGACCAAGCACCACCTCGATATTACAAGTGTGGAGGAGTTCAAGAAGCTGCAAAACTACGAGAAGGAGAAGTTTGTCGAGATGATCCAGCAGATCAAGGACACTGGTGCAAACCTGGCCATCTGCCAGTGGGGTTTTGACGACGAGGCGAACCACCTGCTGCTCCAGAACCAGCTCCCCGCTGTTCGATGGGTCGGTGGCCCTGAGATTGAATTGATTGCTATTGCAACCAACGGCAGGATAGTACCTCGCTTTGAGGATCTGAAGCCAGAGAAGCTGGGTTCCGCTGGCATTGTCAGAGAAATGTCGTTTGGCACTACAAGAGAGAAGATGTTGGTCATTGAGGAGTGCGCCAACACCCGAGCTGTGACTGTTTTCGTGCGAGGAAGCAACAAGATGGTATGACCGCATGTTTGAACGCTTATCGAGTTTTGTTTTAGCTGACAAGGGATGTCTAGATCATTGATGAGGCCAAGCGTTCACTACACGATGCGCTCTGCGTCGTAAGGAACCTTGTAAGAGACAACCGAGTCGTCTACGGAGGTGGTGCTGCCGAGATTGCTTGCTCTCTAGCAGTTGAGGATGCCGCAGGCAAGACTCCTGGCTTGGAGCAGTACGCCATGCGTGCGTTCGCCGAAGCCCTGGATGCCGTCCCCATGGCCCTGGCCGAGAACAGCGGTCTCAACTCCATCTCAACCTTGGCGGAAGTGAAGAGCCAGCAGGTCAAGGCAGGACCAAGCGGCAGAGGAAAGCTCGGTGTTGACTGCATGGGACGTGGCGACAACGATATGAAGGCCGCCTTTGTCATTGACCCGCTTATTAGCAAGAAGCAGCAGCTCCAGCTGGCAACACAGCTGTGCCGCATGGTTCTCAAGGTTAACAATGTCATTGTGTCTGGCTCTGACGAGAATGATTTTTAAGGGAGCTTGAATCTGAACATAGATAAGGGGACATACAAAAAGCCTGGTTGGTCAAATAGAAACCATTTTGCTCGTCGCTGCGAGTTGATAATCTAAATCAATCTACAAAGTTTACAAGGACTCTTTGCCTACATGTTATCAGCGCACCAGTAATCGCCTCGGCCGTCTGCTCTTGGGTGAAAGAAGCTTTGGTTTAGACGGTATGGTGGCCCAATAGGCCGCGAGAGTTGGTTCAGCGAAAGGCAATAAAATGCAGGGTTATACTGTGAGCACCAAGAAGCTATTCTGCGTAGATGATTATGAAGATTCTCCTCTAAAGGACGAGAGCAGGACACCCGTTCAAGAAATAACTCTGGTGACCCTCGTAATCGTGCTCGCATCTCATGATCCACACTTCGGATTTAGCTTTGCGAAGGCTTCTCTAGGGTTTGAAGACTATGTCTTCTAGGGGTACGAGGCGTTCTGATGGCAGAATCCGCAAAGTAAGAGATGCCAATGCTCAAAAGCCAATATATATTCCCGACTCAAAAGATTCGACGCAAGACTCATTATCTGTTAGTCTATAGGACCGAGCAATAAGGTTCCACGATTCAACTGAAAAATGCTTATAGGATGTCTGACGGATTATTCTGCTGAACTATAACAGGCATGATAGTCTTTCTTAATCCGTTGTAGATCGCACTCACTACAGGGCTCATCAGGTCAATACATCGAGATTGACCGGTACCATCTTACTACACGAATTTGACAATTCCAAGCAATCGGTGCTATCGTAGAAGGAGTCCATTCAGCAGTTCCTATATAACTCAACATCTCGCCACAAGCATCTAACATAGACTAGGGGCGTGAAGAACGAAGACCGGCACGGATAAGAAACATAGTAGCAGGGCTTAATGGTCTTGCCCGCAGGGTCAACGCTGCTGGACATCAAGCAGTACCCGAGATCTTTGATACATTGTGCATGGTTTTCTTCATCCTATATACCGCGCAGTTATCTTATTACGCGCTTAATCATATCAGATATTCTTCCTCTCACTATCTTTACAATCATTGATCCTTGCACTGACTTGGATATTAGCGACGCTCACATAACTAGGCAAGAGTTGCGCTCGAATATCTACTATCTCATCTTTATCTTGGGAGTTTTACTGTATGTATATGAAAGATGTCACATCTTGGGGACGGCATAGGCAAAGTCGAAATGAGAATAGTTAGGGACACAAGTCATCTCTCAAGACGGAACTTGAGCATCTTGTCGAGGGTTCTAGTTCAGATAGCTATAAAGGGTATAAGTGTTGGGTACAATTTGACGAGCTTATTTACAAGCATCAACTCTACTTGGTCAATTAAACTTGTAGGAAGTAACGGAGGCTCCCTATGAGTAGCTTATGGGAAGAAGAGTGGGTAAACCAAAACGAGAACCGTTTTCGTCCGTTGTCCTTACATAAAACCCGAGTACGGTTGGGCATATTTATTTGAATAATAATTTATCATTTATTAATTATTCGTTTAATACCCCAATGATTAAATCCATTGAAGCCCAATATTACATTCCGTATCACAGTGGCCCGCTCAAGGCCATCACATACAGCATTTTCATCCCAACACAACGCATCAACCGCTCCACGCCCAAAACAGTACACGTTGGTCAAGCCACTTTTTTTTTAATCAAGTGGCTTTCTTACCTATATTTAGAAATAGAAAGTTGCGGTCTGAAGGCATTGATCCTTGTTGAGATGTGCTTGGGTCTCTCTTGGAAGCGTACAAGACTTTTTTTTTTTTTTTTTTTTCCTTTTTTTCAGCTGCGGCTGATGCAACCGGTGAACGGAAGATCCCTGAACGGAGAAGGGAAGATGCAGCCCATGTTTTACAAGACGGATTGTCTCATTACAGAAACGGAAATGCGGTGACCAATGCGAGACAAGAGTCGGTAAGATCAAGTCAAGTAAACATGACGTCTCGGAAGAGCGATAAACAATGTGCACGACATGCAGGTCGATAATAGAGGTATGGTGTTGCAAGATAAGCACGGGAAGAAAAAACTTGATTCAAAAGCGCCAAGGCCATCCCTCTGATAAAAAGTGCAGTGGCACCAAATCGAGATGGAGGCGCCGTTCACATTGCGCAACGAACTCGAATGAAACCACAGAGGCGGTCGTGTAATGTGACGACAAGTGACCGGTGTGACGGCATCCGGATCCGTGAAGTAAGTGGCTCTGGAGATTCATCGAATGGGATTACAACAATTTCCCTGCCGCCTCGAGCCTTGACCGTTTACGAAGGAGAGGCGCCAAAACATTGAAATGGTCCAGCCAGTCGGAGGACGAAAGCTGGCGCCCGTGTCCAGAGCAGATGAAGTGATCGGCTGGGTGGCTATTGTAACGCTGCTTTCAATGCTTGGGCAGCTCTTTACACCCTACCTACATGTCTATTTTCTTGCCCATTCACTCGAGGACACAACAGATTGGATGATAGGAAGACTGGGTGTGATAACCGGGTCGGCAAGCATTCGGGCAGATGGTGATAGCATCCAAAGCTCATGCTGATAACATAGTTTGCCACCTGAGATGGGCGAACAAATAAATTATGCTGCAGATGCAATTAATTTGCATAAGTGCCAAGACCAGCATCCGTGTCTGAGTCTGCGAATACTATTGATGCGTGTCTCGTGTGAGTGCGACCTCCTCTGAGCACAAGGTAGCACACCAAGCTTGTACAAGGAGTCTTGGTACAGGTACCGTTGCGACCTGGATGGTCCAGCCGGCAGCCTCGTACAGGTTAGCTGTGCTGCCGGTGATGGGGTACGGAGCACATGCAGATGCTATGCGTGATGCGATGTGTGAATAATGCTTGGCCGGGCGGAGGTGTGTCTCTGTACGTTGTGTCCGTGCATGCGTCAGAGTGTGTCAAGTGTCTGTGATGTGATGGACGAAGTTGATGCATGTACAGACAGCTGTACGCACATACATGTACATTAGCATGCGGCCCTTCAGGCGGCCAGGAACACATGCTCCGTCTTGCATGGCGAGAATCGAACGAGCGCCGTCAGATGGGGCTTTCGTGTGATTCAGCCATGGCCGTTTTTGACGCCCAAGGGGAGACCTCAGCAAGAGTTGCGGGGAAAGGCTCAAAAGTCTGCCTGACTGCGGCGGATTGCGCACGCACGCGAGTCCCATGGCAATGGCTTAGCCAAAGAGAGTTCAGGGAAAAGGAAAAAAAAAAAGGCAGAGCATGATGGACAGGGGCCTGAGATATACGAGGGGCTGTTCGGGGATTCCTACAGTCCTGTCCAGCTAAAGCAGTGAGAGAGAGTGCTTCACAGTTACACACACACGCTTGTAAGACACCCTATTTAATGGTCTTGGGCAGAGAGACAACCACTACAGATGCAACGGAAAAGCAAGCCGGGGAATTTGAGGCTTGAAGGATCAAAACGGGATGGGATAAGATGAGGTGTGAGTCAAGTAGGTACAGTAAGGAAAGTGGAAGAATCGGAGTGGTGGTGCTTGTACAGGAGGTAGGTACATAGTTACCTTCATAGAAGCAGAACGCAGGCCAACATGGGTTGTACATGTAAGCTGAAGATGGCCAAGTACTCTGAGCGCAGTATCTGGGAGGTTGAATACAAGAGGAAGGGCGCACAGCTTGTCAAAGTGAGCTCTGCATTGTGGTGGGAATGGAGATGGAGCTTTGTTGAGCTGCGAGGCTGCTTGCTTGTCGATACCCAAACGGCGCCGGGGGGGTGGAAAACAACGTCGACAAGGGTCGCGGAAAGAAAACGAGACGAAAATTCAAATTTAATGTCAAGAATAATCATGGCATAATTATTTTTTATTAGTTTTATTTTATTTTTTATTTTTTTGGCTCGCGGAAGCCAATAGCGAGATGCATCTATTCTTATATTGCGGGTGGTGTCAGACCCCACCAGATGTTTCTCCCAAGAATGTTTCTCGTTTCTCCCCCTTCTCCTCCCAGCATGAAAATGAAACCACGGCCTCAGCTCAGGGATTCCTCTTACGGCATGATGAGGCCAGAGTCCGAATCCTGCCCTGCAACCCTTGGTTTGGCCTCTCTCACCGCCCCCCAGGCGCTGATGCAGCCGCCATCCCGCATCCAAGGTCATCTGCCTGACAATTGCTGAGCTGGCAGACCTCCACGACCAAGCCATTCGTCCAGCTGCAAATTACTCCGGCACCAAGCATCTGCTGCCCCCCTCCTTTTTTGGCTCTATTCCTTTTTCTCCGTCCTTTTTTTTTATTCCCATTTTTATTTTCCTAATTTTCTCATGCCTTTCCTTCACATCCATTGCATTGCCCCATGTGCGCCTTGTGCTTCTTTCGTGGGGCGTTGAATCTGCTTGCGAATGGGCATAGGCTATAGCAACATGGAATCCATAGCGGAGGCTCATGTTGGCTCCTCACATCGCAATGCAACATGCAAATGCTCAAGCTGTATAGGTACGGAGTATGTCTACATACTAAAATACGGGTTATTCGGAGTCCGTCAATGCTCTTGTCTCGCGGATATGCTCAGGTCATCCCCGAAACTCTAGATGGGGGCTGTGTGCCTGTCTGATCACGGTGAGCAAGCAGGCGGCAGCCCGACATGATCTCTCCCTACATTGTCTGTCTGTCTGTGTGTGTCTGAGTGTGTCTGAGTGCCCTCTGCCGTTGTGTGTCTCTCCATGTCTCTGCTGCTTGGTGTCTCATGCTTCTCCCCGGATCACACTGCCGGGCGTGCTTGTATGTGGCAGGCCGTACGTGCATTTCATGTACATGTAAACGTGATGCAGGGTGTTGTGATGGTATCTGCCACGAAAAAGACCGACCAAGCAAACGGCTCCGCATTGTCTAACTCAGGCTGCGTTTATGCATTTATTTTATTTTATTTTTTATTTTATTTTTTATCTTATTCTATTTTCTTTATTTTATCCCACTCTGAGCTGCCTCCTTTTCCCCTTCTTCGCGATTAAGCCCACCCAGGTGTTCAGATAGCCAAGTGCCTACGCATGCGCAGCTGCATGTCCATCCACCAGAAAGCTCCGCGGGTAGTCATTCTGTCGACAAGGTCACCATCAGGCAAATAGGATCATTGTCCTCTTTCCCCGGATAAACGAGCAGAGGGGGACAAGAGGGAAAAGATTTTCGTCCTGTTATTTCCTTTTTGCCGAGGCACAATTGAGATGTCTCGCAGCCGCAGCTCTACCGGCTGCAATATACGCCTGCGAATTGCTCCCTGCGTCTGTAAATTTTCGTTGGGCACCCCTCCTTGTACTTTGTGCTTAAATTACACATTAGGATATTCCGTGATACATATATCGGCACATATACGAGTACACGACGCTGTTGCAAGGATTGAGGAGTCTGAGCTGCACGCATGCACGTCTATTGCCGATACGAACAAGATTAAGCATCTTGTGATGGGTAGATGCCTATACAGACGTGGAAACAACCAACCAGAGCCAGGGCAACTCATTCAAATGCCAAGTGCCTCTACAGACTCTTTTTACTACCAATTAAAGTGCTCAACGTGCTCAGATGGCATGCTGCTGTGAGGTTATGGCATATTTGTAATGGATGCAATATTCCGAGAAGACTCCGTCAGATACACCGGCCGATGATATGATTAGCGCTCTGCTCCCCTACCAAGAATATGCGGAGTAGTGCTCAATATGGACGCGCAATGCTAAATGAGTACTCCGTACTCCGTACTAGGTAGAGTATTGAGAAAATTCCATCTCGTGAGAGGCAGAGGAGAATCAATGGATGACAAAGGCATGTTACTGTCTCGTGTACTCGTAACTGCTAACCTATAGGGGATAATTTCTTCAAACGGTTAGGTCCAAAGTGACTCACTACCTAATGACTACAGAAGGTGACGGAGTTAAAATTTGTCCCCTATAATCAGTGCAAAGCCTCAAAATGAAGGGATCCAAATCTGAAAAACCTGGAGATGCCGCGCAAGTTCTGCTCCAACAGATTTGGCAGGAGAGATTGGTAGATTGCTGTTAGTGCACTACCGCTGAAGCGTTGGCTGACCAACTCGCTACAGGTTAGTAGTGACTCATAGGCAGAGAAGCAGTCATTGAACCCCACCTGCCGTCGAATCCATCTGCAACGGATGCTTTGCCCCACCTGAGCTTCTGAAGATTGAATATCGCCTCTTTGCCTCCCGAGCGTCAACTTCAAGCTAAATACAGGCGGAATCTCACCAGTCTTGATCCTTTTTTTACTCATTCGGAATCACATAGAGCCTTGGAATTCGTTTTGTTTTACTGTTCCTGATTTTGGCGTTGCGGCTTTCTTTTGTCTGTACAACTATCTGTCACCCTCGTGACACTTGTCCAACAATTATCAACTCAGCCATATTGGATTCACTTGATTCAACGCCTTTAACCATGATTGCACTCAAGACACAGCCTGATGGATCCCCTCTGGACCGCAGGCAGGCCATAACAGACACCCCTGGTGCGCGAGTCGTGCCCAAGCCCGTGCCAGAAGCTCAGGTTCAGGACCCGCGCGGCTATCACATCGAACAGCTTAAGAGGAGATTCTCGCCCAAGGAGTCCACAACTGCGGCGGGAGAGACTTCGCTGGTATTCAAGCTGAAGCCTTCGGATCCAGATTTTCCCTTTGAGTTACCCTACTTGGATTGCGATGTCCGCGTCCCTGAAGATTATCCGGAAGAGAGGCCGGTGCTCTTAGTCAGGAATAAGGATATCCCTAAGGGGTTCAGCATCAATGTTGAGAGGGGCTGGGATAAGCTCGCCGAGGAGAAGAAGGGTTCGACTCTACTAGCACTGGTCTATGCCTTGGACAGGAATCTGGAACGATTCTTGTCGGAGCAGAAAGTTGAAACGATAAAACTAGTATCGTTCAAAGACACGAGGCATCTCGATCAAGCAGCAGAACAGAAACAGTCGGCTGCTATCGAGCCTCCTACAGTGGAAAAGCAGGCCAGCCCTCCTCCAAGACGATATATCCCGGAACCATCATACACCAGAGAGCAGATCGCCGAGGCAAAGGCAAGGCGAGCTCAGGAGATCCGACAACTCGAGGCGAGAATGGGAAGGATGGCTCAGTTCCGCCGTTCTGCTGATGGTGTCATTTTCACGCTACCAATTGAGCCAAAACGTCGTGGAGAGCTCCCTTCTGGTTTGCACTCGGTGAACAGCATTCATCTCATCATTCCGCTCTTATATCCGCTACAGCAGCTGCGCGTGCAGCTAAATGAAGCGAACGCTGAAGATGCAGAACCCATAGAGGACCTCTTTGCAGAAAAGGTTGCGGATCAGAAGCACATGACGCTCATGAGCCATGTCAATTATTTGGCCCAGAACCTCCATAATCTTGCAAAGCAGGCGCATGAACTGGCATCAAAGGCTGAGAAGGAGCAGGCGGCCGCCGCAGCCGCAGCTGCAGCAGTCGCAATACAAGAGCAGCAGTCGCAGCCACAAAATAATGGAGGTGTTTCGGCTGGCCCATCGCAACCTCTTGTCAAAGGAAAAGGTCACCTTCAGGTCATTCCTCGGCCCCCTGAGTGGAGCGTTGGCCATGGGGAAGACGAATCAGAAGAAGATAGCTACGACGACTCGGATGATGCCGAAGACGGCGGGGCTATATTGGGAAATGAAAGTGATGCGGCAGCACCACCACCCAGTGACGCGGTTGAACACGGCACCATGATCTCATTTCCAAACATTGAACTTCACAGCGTTGAAATTTTGCAGATATCAATCCTGAGTCTGAGTGTCAAGTGTGAAAGATGCAAGACGCTGAATGACATGACAGGGCTCAAGCCAGGAGTCGAAAAGGCGTCAAGTTGCAAGAAGTGTGCGACGCCTCTCGCTGCCAAGTTTAACCAGCAGCTTGTTCATGAGAATTCGGCAAGGGCTGGATTCATTGATCTCTCGGGATGCAAGGTGGCAGACATGCTGCCGAGCACATTTGTGCCTACCTGCGCCAAGTGCTCGACTCCCAGCCAAGGGCTCGTTTCTGTAAGAGGCGAGACTACGACCAATGTCTGCCGCGACTGCCACAGCAAGTTTACCTTCAAAATCCCCGAGATCAAGTTCCTCTTTGTCTCTCCAGGGTCGCTTCCTCCACCCTCTTCATCTGGCCTTCGGCGGAAGCAAGAGAAGCTTGGATTACATGCTGGCGACCAGCTCCCTGATAGGGGTACCTGTTCCCACTACCGCAAGTCCTACCGCTGGTTCCGCTTCTCATGCTGCAATCGCGTGCACAAGTGCGACAAGTGCCACGACCAGGCTGAGGATCACATCAACGAATGGGCAAATAGAATGATTTGCGGTTTCTGCAGCCGTGAGCAAAACTACGCCGTAGAAGCGTGTCGATTCTGTGGTCGTAGCGTGATTGGCAGGCGAGGTAAGGGATTCTGGGAGGGCGGCAAAGGAAACAGAGACAAGACGACGATGAGAAAGAATGACACGAGAAAGTACAAGAGGATTGGCGGGTCTGCGCCAAAGAAGGATTGAGTGAGACGTGTCGAATGAAATGTCTTGGGTTGATAAGCAGATTAGGGGGCGCCTTACTTGGAGAGTGTTTGCAGAGTACAACAGTAAATGCTCTATTAGCTAGTCAATACATGAAGGCGGGTTGCTGAACTATTGAGAATCTACTTTCTACGTGTATCATCTTAGAAATGGCGGATAAGCAACCCAACCAGATTCGTGTTGCTTCAATTTTTTTAAACGAGGTGATACCCAATATAGAGAAGACATATTTACGAATCTTACACATCATAACAGAGGACAGACAGAAGCGTGCCAATAGTATGTCAAGCATGGATTTGGTGATTTTGACTATGCACAACCGTGCCGATATGGGAAAGCACATGCAACCCGAGGTTGGAAATAACACTGTCCCCGATGTAAGTGAGCTCCGTGAACCATTACGTATTCGATCGTGATTCCGTAACTAGACGGAGAGAACAGGGAAACAAAGAAGTATATTGGAGCGGCTATTAATTGATGAATATTAAAGATAAAATAAAATAAAAGATAAAATAAAAATACCGGCTAAATGCAACGGAACCCCGAATCGGATTTGGAAATGTGACAGCTCGGAAACCCCCCCCAAGACCATCTACCCGCCATGCTACTGGCGCAATCTAAATCTAGCATCCATCGAGCTTTTTTGCGAGAACCGGTGTTCGTTCTTCCTCTTCTTCTTCCTTGCCTTTCGCAATCTCCAGGGGGGGTGGGATGAGGTTGGGGGATGTTTGAGGGGGGGGAGCATCTGCTTTTGGGGGGGCGTCCAAGTGCGAGCTCGTCCTTTTTCTGCTCTCCGTCGTTACGCGGCCCCCCGTCCTACCTATTCCATGCGTCCCTGCTGATCCCGCGACAAATCCGGGAGGCCCCGTGGGAGGCAGGAACAGAGTGTCATGGGGAGTTTTTGAGGTGCGCACGTTGAGTCTCCATGGGGAACCAAAGCAAGCGAACATGATCCTCCCGGTCTCAAAAAGACAGGGGGGGTTGGCTAGAGGTCCGGGCAGATCAGCCTGTGGAGGAGCAAGAAGGCCGTGGTGATGAGCAGGCCCGAATGGGGAATTGGATCGCAAGTCACAACTGGGTTCGGTTTGGCCGTCGTTTTCAGGATGCTGGAGATGGTGTTGTGAAGGCTATCAAGTACAGGGTACTTGTCGCGGCATCAAGGTCATACGAGGCTGAGCCGGCCATTGGTGGCTCAGGTTTTCCCGACAGCGGACACGTGAGAAAGGCCTTGTTGAGGCTCACGTACTCGGTACATATGCCTGGGGAAAACCGGAGAATCAACACAACCACAGCCTCTGCCACAGACATGGGCTGCTGACAACCTGTACCATCCCGCGCCGACTTCGCTCTGCCCTGTCACGGCGGCGAGTCTCGCAGGCTGTCAGCGGAGGGGAAGCAGCAGGATCTGCGCGCCCGTTTCCACGGTGTTTCTTGCGGCCATACGACTGTCAGTGCATGCGCGTCCAGACAAAATAATAGCAGCTGTCAGTCAAGCTTTCTGGCCGAGCGGGCCTAGAGGCACGTTTCATGCATTTTGCCCATCTTCCCACGTTTTTTACGATGGCGACAACTAATGCTGATTCGTTCTAACTGGTTGGGACTAGGCAGCTTTCGTGACGATCTTCGTTCCCCCGCAAAATGGCCGAACCCCCTTCTTGCTAAAGACCTCGTATCCTCGTGGTCAATCTGTATGGCAAAGAAAGACCCTGGAGGAAGAAGAAATTATGCGTTTCGTATCTCTCGCCGGCCCACAGGTCGTCGTATCAAAGATGCGTTCATCATAGAAGTGAGTTCCAGTATTCATCAAACCCTAGCACTGGCAGCCATCAAGACACTCATGCATATTCCAGGCACGGATTAACAAATCCGTTCTATAAGATCAGCAGAAGGTAGTGAAGTGGTAGTAGATGCAGCTCGGCTTTCCTGATGGAGCATCTCCCGCTAGTGCCATGCTTATCTGCATTGGCGTCTTCTCATGGTTGGACAGCCAGTGAGGCCGAGATGCTCTCGAAGCTAGACCTCCCGCTGTCATTCTGTGTTGTCATGGAATTATCAGTATTTCTCATCACGACAACAAGCACCGGCAATGATCGGTGAGTTTCAAACCAGTGGCGTAGCTTCATACTGCTTACGAGTTGCCTCCATATCGGCTTCATGTCTCAGGTGGCTTGGTCCGGCTGGTGTTGTCTTCGCCTCCATTCAGACTTTTATGGAGCAATCTGAACTACAGCAACATGGCTTCAACTTTCGGCATCTACATGATCCTTCTCGGCCGGGAATAACATCTCTCACCTGCACACGCAAGAGTCTACATGAACCTATGAAGCACCTGCAGATGCCCACAGAGTCTTGAGCGAATCATATCTCCGAATGGGGGCGTGGTTGCATTGAGTGCAGAGAACTGCAGGGCCACCAGATTCGTGACACGTCGTACCGCTACGCGTGCCATATCATAAAATTATTCCACTCATACGTATGTGTGGTTGTTAACGACTCACCTAAAATCATCGTGATGAGCCACGCCTTTCCTTGCGGAGCCCAACTAGATTCAAGTCACATCACCGCTTATGCTTTTTATGCATGCCTATTAGGGCAGATACTACTTCGGATTACAATTCATCGTGGTGGCGCCCTCTCGACAGCTAGTTGCTATTGGGCAATGGCAGTGGTATTGTAACTTTCAGATGGGGCGTCCTGCCAAGGCATCCACTTAGACGGCGATCAAAGGGGTAAATCAATTCATCACATCAGCCTTGTTGCCCTACTCAGGGTGATCTGCCGCATCAGAACTACGGTCCACAGCTGTCAGAGCCAGAAGCTATCCGCTTTTCAAGACTCCCCCTCCTTGCGTCCAATGGGAGGCTTCATCGACATCCGATGCGGCTCAGAGGCGCATGGCTCACCAAGCTATCCTACCGCTCGATACGCCTCTCCTGAGGCGCTTTCATTTCCTCTTTCTGCTCTGTGCTCGGACTGCTCGGACTTCCTGCCCAGGGGGCATACGTCAGAGGATCAAGATTGGGAAATGAAGCAATTCTGTAATGTTTGAGAGCGCAAATCGAGCAGCTAGCAACGTGATTCGAACACGAAACACCAATCGAAACGCTCGAATAAGCACTCGCAAACTCATGTAACCGAGGAATCGCACTATGCCTCCTAATGCAAATCGCATAGCCAGTACATTGTTCCATACAATCCTGCCGACGAGCTTATTTCGGCACTCTCCCAGCCAATAGCAGAAGCCAGATACCAGCAGCATCCTCTTCCGTCAACGAGCTAGTATCGATCAGATTTCCACGTAACGTTAAATTCCACATATGGAGGACGGAGCCCACCCTCCGTACAGTCAGATCGCTGCATAGTCACAAGGCCAACAAGGGCAAGATTTCGACATGGGGTCGGGCCCTGGCCGCCGGATGCCTTCCGGTGTGCTAAAAGGAGGCACTTTTGAAAACGTGGTCGTCACTCCAGGGCCTGGTCCTTGGCCCTTGGTTGCAGATTTTGGCGATCCACTGGGATTTCCTTAATTTTATTCCGCGGGCATATTTTTTTTCGGTTTTTTTTTTTTATATTTTTTTTTTTTTTTTTAATCGTTGGTTACAGTATTTTTCCATGTGGCCTCGAAGGATTCTCGTTACCGTCGGTGAATTATTTTCATCCTGTTTATTTTCTTGACCGTCCAGAATACGGAGTTATTTTATCTGTTTTTTTTTTTCCACCCAGAAGCGACCATGGCTGTTTATTGGCTCGCGAAGCAGTAGCCTCTGATAGCCCAGCCGCCCGGCTGTGGCGTTCTGGCTTGAAGATCATTCATCTACATAACCATTGCCACGACTTCGCGGATTGTCGGCGCGGATTGTCGGCGAGAAGAACTAAAACATCACAGCAAAGATTCATCGCCAAAACGATACCGATGCCATTGACGCCACTCAGCACTTTGGTGTTGGCTATATTAATTCATCGGAGACGGTCCGAAACGGTGGGCTCTGTCCGGGGCATTCGGCCGGGATAGAAATGGATAAAATAAAAAAAAAAAAAAAAATTGAGTGATATTTTTTATTTTATTTACGAAAAATGGCAATGGGTGAGAGTTATCCCTGGCAGTGGGCTTTCACACGTCTACCCTTGCAAGCATCAGAAATTCTGCAATGACAAAGAATTGGGCCCCGGTTGCTCGGCCTTGTTATGTCTGCTTTTATGGGCCGCAGAGGAACTTGCTTAGCGCATTCGGAATCGCCGCTGAGCATTTTCTCTCAAATGGCGAATCATTCTCTTCAGTTTTGTTCTTATCAGTATGCTTGCTGATTAAGAATCCTGTTGCCGCATCGGAAGAGGCTCAAAATCAGGATTTTGCTGGCGACGTGATGCGGAATCGAACCAGAAACACGAGACTTACAGAGTGGCGGATCACCGGTCGAAGAGCATCCCACGTCCAGACAATACCGTGTTGGTGATAACTTGGACCAGGCTGACTCGCGGAACCGGATCCGGAGGATGGCTTGACCTTCTAGCCACGGTACAGTCCGGCTTCGTGGCGCGGCAGTCAATTACTAGTATTCCCATGTGCAGGCCTGCCATTCTGCGATTTGACCTGGACCAGGGGGTGCAACAGAGGAGCCAGGCGGGTCAAACCATGTTGGGCCCTGGATTCGAGAAAAGTTCTATTATGCAATGGCCCCGTGTGACACTTAAGCGAGGGCATCTCTCTTCGATTCGAAGGCCTGTCTACAGTATCATGTGAACAGTCATCTCCTTGCAGTCCAGTAATTCTGCCATCGTCAGGCCCCTATTGCCGTTCAACCATGAAGCCGCCTCATCTGCCAGGGGAAAGCCTTAATAGGAGAATTATTTTATCTCGTGAGACCCAACGCGATAATGAGAATGCAGGGGGGCGGAACAGGATGCTGGAAGATTTTTTTTTCCTTCTTCGTATGCGTGCACATCGGTCCGACCAGATCTGACTTCGGTCTGTGCTCACCTGGGACCCGTCGCTCTCTACTTTTTGCCTCCTAAGCCTCGAGGGGATTGGCTCGATTGTCCACAATAGCAGCGGGTCGGTGAGAGAGTCTCCGGATCACCGAGTGCAAGAATTCGAGATGCTCGGCATGTGAATCGTCTGAAGTAGTGATCTTCAGTTTTGAAACATGCTATGAAAGCGCTGAGATGGATTAGATAGCGTCCCGTGTGTACAGAAACCCATGTTCGTCCGCATTTGTGTTGTTCCTATTACAAGGAGGTGGAGAGCACCACCGGGTAGGTTTGCCTCCTAATCAACTATCAATATCTGGCAGTTGAATGGGAGTTGCGGTGCAGCCCGTGTGCCAAGATGGTTACTTGGTCATGCAACGTTTGACAGTGAAGCCAAATCCTGTGTGGGACGAAGTTCACATTCGCCGAAACTCGGCTTCTCGCAATGTGGTATGATTACTTATTCCAAGGTTGTCACAAAGGAAAAGAATGTGACAAAAGCTCTCTATCAACATTAGGGAGACGAAGGTTA
Organism: Trichoderma virens Gv29-8; assembly: GCF_000170995.1. NCBI lineage: Eukaryota > Fungi > Ascomycota > Sordariomycetes > Hypocreales > Hypocreaceae > Trichoderma > Trichoderma virens. The sequence goes on along the minus strand of NW_014013745.1, from coordinate 2,244,426 downwards.
CTTTCAGAGTCACACATCTTTCGATGTGGCAAGAGTAGCAGAAGAAGTAGAGTTCGTGTCAACGAGTTTGACCACCTGCATAGGGCAGCGTTACAGTAGATTGGCGAACTACATCATGAGCATGGGCACCACCTCAAAGTGGTTCGATGAAGACGCATCTTGGCACCACGATAGGGCATGGTAGTATTACCACGCGCCCGGTTTTTTGTGTTGCACGAACCCAGAGCATTGAGCATTGACTGGCGTCATAACCTGGGGAAACCCAGCTCGCAATGTGTGAATGTTGAAATCAAAGCAGTCGAAAGTTGGATGAGAGTGGAAGATAAGACCGTTGAGTATGCTAATGGTGTATTGAACTCTCTGAAAGGTGCTATTAACCTGAAGAGATGATAGTTATTGCCGGTACTTATTGAAAGCCGTGGCTTCAATGAGGATTTGGTTGACATAACTGCAAGTATTCGAGAGTCTTTTGTGTTATCTAAGCTACATACTGAACACCAGCTTGATTTCACCATCTGCTGCCACATTCTCCTCATCACTAACGAGATAACTACCCTTTATGCAAATCGGAGAGATGTTACAGAGCATGATCAGACCGTTATCACTACAACACACGGCCACGACAGTCCCGTAACGGTACGTGTGTTACGGACAGGACGCCTTCTACTAATAATAGCTTGTCATCACCTCAGCCTTGTTTGTGGAATCACAACTCATACCGACAAAAACCTTTCAGCATCATGGTCATCACGAATGCTACCTTCCGTCTCCATCGCGAACCATCATCACAAATGTGTGTGCACAAGGGCGTCATCCCCATGGGTGAGCAGAGGGCAACCCCCACACCCGGAATCCAAGGCCATGGTTACCCGTTACCCTATCCGTGACACGGGATACATCGTCTGCAGCATCTTGGCGTTTGGTGAGCATCTGAGATGTGACGGCCATCTAGGAACCATGCCTCTATACATCCAAAGGCGACGGGACAATGACCACCACACGTTCGGAATAGTCACGGACCCTTGCCCGGCAGCTTTTCTCACCGCAGGCTCCTCCCACGCCCGGCTAAAGTCTTGCACACGTATTTTTATACAGGCTGGCTCTCGTGTGCCGGGGGTAGGGATCTCATTTTACCCACTACCCAAAGAGAAGGGGGGCTAGCTTACTCCGTACAGGCAGAAAATAAAAGGCCCTCTTGCGAGGGCGTGATCGAAGATCACCCTTTGATGAATCTGACGGCGTGGCGGTAATCGTGGTCAGCAATACTCCGTCACTTGCCACTACAAGAAACACGTCTATCCGGATGGAGTAATTACAGCATAGGCGACATTGCTTTTAACGTTACAGGGTCTTTACGAGCTCTTTTCTCTGTCCAAACGCCCCCCACGTGAGGATTTGATTCTCCTTGTGCACAAAATGGAATTGCCGGCGGACAATTTGATCAAGCCGCGGGTGGAGAAAGATTTTCCATCTTGGCCACCGACGGACGATTTCGGTATGATGGGGAGATGAGCTGACCTATTTTCTCGTCTTGCATCTACGGAGCAGGCGCCAATTGATTTGTCCTGCTTACTTGATTCTAACATGGGAACAAGGGGAGCCATCTGCAATGCACCTGAAGGCACGTGTTCTGCATCATTGGGCACTGATGAGGCGGCCTTGGAACGCAAGTCTAGAAATGCAGGAGAAGCAAGTCAGAAAGCAAACAAAGGGGTGGCCATAAGCCCTCTGTGGCCCAGCTGCAACAACGAAGCATACAAGGGTTGCTGTTGCTGACGCCTCTAGAATTCGGCGTCTACGACGATGCATGCATACTCTTTGATGCACGCACACATATGGAGTGCCGGTGCCGGGCACTGTTTACTAAGACCAAGTGGAAATTGGCATGCAGTGCATTCTCGTGCTGGGGGAGCAGATGTACGTCCGGAGAGGCCAGTACAGTAGCATTGGCCAGGTTTTGCAGCTGTCCACGTGGGATGATGTTGCCATGGAGAAGATTATTTTTGGCCCGGACAGGCTCCCTTTATCTCTTCTTTGAGTGTTTCGCCATTGTGGCGGCATGATATTATCCCGGCAGGGGAGAGAGATGAATTGCTCTTCGGGAACAAACTAGCGAATCTCCCGATGAGGATCAACTCAGACTAGAGCACCAAATGCCGAGCGCATCCCGCAGCTCCTGCTTACTATCTTCCTTCTGTCCGTAAACCACCGAAGCTCTGCAGTACCTGCGACCGTGCCCCCCATGCTTACCCCCAAGCAGGCCGAGGCGCAGGATTACATAGGGGAGCTATGGCATCAGCCATTCCGCGGCTAGAAGAGACCGGCCGGGGTGGGAAAGGACAGGGATGGGGCCGGGCCGCTTCGGGATTTGCGGCCTCCACCCCTGCCCCGGCCGCCTAGGTCCGGCTGCCGGGATGCGAGGTTGATGAGCCGTTATGATTATTGCTTGGCGGGTGCCTGTAGGTGGGGGAAGGTTAGGAATCTCCGGCTTCCTTTGGGATCATGGCTGCTATGGGGAAAGAGGTATGCGTGGTTCTCGCGTTTGCCAAGCAGCTTCTGGGCTTACAGATGAAGGATGTAGGGAGGCATGGGCAAGGCTTCATTATCAATTTATCATGCGGACCCCTTGGGCGGATCTTGTAAATGGCATGCGTCCGTTATAAATGCCCCGCTCATTTATACGCTGGCAAGGGTACAGACCTATTGTGGTTCTAGAAGCTTTTGTCAACTAGACTGGTAGTCTTGAGGTAGAGTCGCCTTTGAGTTTGGGAGTGCTCATTGACGACCTCGTTATCACACAGCCATGCCTTTGAGGAATAGTTTGCTAAACCCCAAATACAATTCGAGACTATTTATTTATTTGTGCCAAAACCGTCAAACGTTATACTGATATCAAGAAGCAATACGCACAGAGTATGTCTGGTGGCTTTATCGGTTAGAAAAATTGTGTTGTGCGAATCAATTGGATATAAATCGAAGCCCTTGTATCAAAATCCAGAGCAATGACAGTTTGTAAACGACTTTCTTAAGCTCTTGATGCTCAAGATATTCATGAAACATCCATGATATACGTAAGTGTTGGTAGTATAGAAGACGCGGTCAGTGCGTCGGGCAAAGCCCTCGGCGTCTGTCGCCTTGCAACCCAAGGAACCATCGAGCAAAGACGCATCTACAAGATTATCATTACGCATTCAATTATTATATTGTTTACAACTAGAATAGTATTTGTCTTATCCGTTAGGATACCCGTCCACCCGTGTGGATTTTGTCCAGGCACACACAACCCCACCATTCTCCGTATCTCGTCTCAACTCAATACCACCTCACGCAATTACCCCAGCTTCTAACTTTTCTCCTTCTTCATACACTTCATATCTTCTTATTCATCCTCATCACCCTCTCAGCCTTGACTAAAACTCACTCAATTGTCCAGCTTTCCCCCCTCCTTCATCCATCTCACAAGCTCTTGTGGCGGTCAACCATTCCGCACCCATCCAACATCCCACGTAGTACACTACCATTCTTATGTCATTCCTGTTTCTCTCAGAAACACCATATCCATTCTCCATGGCTGTACTTCCCGCACACTCTCCTCCCATTCGTCGCTTCGTCCTCAGGCTATCTACTCTCCCAAGCGAATCATCTCACCCCCAATACCTCGAGCGTCCTCGCAATCCATTGGTCGGTCATCACGCCCCCCTTTCAGCGCATCATGATCACCATCCCGTAACACCGCAGATGCCGGGCTTACACCAACTCTCATTTCAAAGAAGACGGGATGGATAGACACGCGCGCAGCTGGGCAAACCGCACTCCCCCCCATCTCTCCAGCCCTTTTCTCGTCGTCGCACAGACCGCCAAGACGGGGCCGAAAAGAAGATAGCCCGAGTGAAGCACGCCCCCGAAAATCAGAAACAAGCAGGGTCACGCTCACGCATAGGTCGAGCTGAAGCGGCAGTCTGAAAGAGTCGGTGTGATGATCAGTGGCTGTCCGGTAGGGCATATGTGAGACACGAACCGGTCTAAGATTGTCCGCCATCGCGTGGAGGCCGAGTCAATGCTTTACGAGAGAATAAAGGGAGAGCACCCAGTAGGCTCGCAATCCGCGGTACGACGCTGGCGCAGGTCGTGTGAAAGCTTGCGTGTATCGCTGTGGCTTTTTTTGTTCCTTTGGTCTCGTTCTGCCCCGGTATCCGGCAGCTCAGTCACTCACTCACGCCCGAGCCTTACCACAGGACTTGAATCCAATCTCCGCTGAAAGATGAGACCACTTTTAGGAAGGGAAAAATTGTCTTTCCTCAATTCTTCCTCCGCCAAGTGTCATCCAAGCATCACGAGGAACGAGTTTAGCACCCGCCTAAACGGGGGCGAAAACACAGAAAAGGGAAGCAAGGCAAATCCAAAAAAGAGTCACTCTCATGTAAACTTTCCATTGGTGCCTTTCAACAAGGAAGAGACAGATGAGAATTACATGTCTTGCCTTGTCTTCCAGCAGATGATTCACAGCCGCTTGTACCCCCCTTCTCACTCTCCCAGCCAGCCTCAACCCGTCTGTGTGTAATGAATGACACAGACACCATCCAGCAGAAGAGAACCCCGATCCCAGAGAGAGGGAGAGGGAGAGAGAGAGAGAGAGAAGGAGGAACAAAAAAACGACAAGGCCCTCGGGGTCCAAGGCCACATGATCAATCTCGATAGAGGGAAATGGGCTGGTTCCGCGCCTCCTTTTCGCTGTGACACGCTTTCATTTCGCTCATCCTTCTGCCTGTGGGTAAGAAAGACGAGGAGGGGCGTGGTTTGTTTGCTTGTACTTCCTCCCGTTGAACCAAACAAGTCCCCTCTTCACAGCGGCTTCCCACCTCGGCGACTTAACAGCTTCCTTGACTGTGAAACTTTTTCTCCCCAGAGTCTGTGGGCAGGTTGTGGCTGGGTGAAAAAGCAGCTTTCCACTGCTTACACTCCACAAAATGTATGAAAACAGCAACTCATATTGCTGCAGCATCTCCCCGTGGGGCAGCTGTCGGTACCCGTGTGCGGAAGGTCATCTTTTACCCCCCTGGTACTCAATTCATCGGGAGAGAGAAAGGGGGGGTAAGTCGCGGGCCAGTAGATTTCATCTCACTCCCGCGTTTTCCTTTGCAACCCTCTATGAATGAAGGGGGCTGGACGAGCATTTGCGAGAGGATGGTAGCGCAGCAGCAATGATGCCGACAGAATCGTGCGTGCGTACAGGTACAGGGAGGTTCCATGGCGAGCAAATCGGGGATGGGCTCAACCTGGAAAGGTCGATGAGGTTGGAACAGACTGAACTGAGACTCGCATAGCGTCTGTGTTATAGTTCCTTTCCGTATCCCATCTGTGAGTCGATGTGGTTTCTTGGGGAGCTGATGAAGAACATTGGTGCTTACACCGGCCATGTACCCAACACGATGTTATTGCAATGTCTTTAAACCGGAGAGGCTTGCGTCATAATGTCGTTTCTACTATTCACGACAACGAGTATCAAGCAGTCATTGGTATTCTAGATAAATGAACGTGCTCAGAAGAGTCAATGGACCCCAGCGAGCTTCAGGCAGTTTGCTATCAGCAAAGTTTCTGCCAAGTCACCGCCAGCACGCTCGCTCAACATGGCTGGTTACAACCAGAGTTAATGTGCCCCCATACACAGAATGAATACGAGTTGATGTTCTGGGCATGTTCAACCACACCACAGTGCCCCAGAGCCAAGCCAATCTCCACGGGGTTCAACAGAGGAACAACGACACAAAAATAAAAAATGGGCGTCGAAGAAGCTACCTGTTTGTCCGACGGCCCTGACCCAGTAGCAATGCCGGAGTCGAAAAACGGCCCTTGTTCATGTGAAAGTCAATTTCATCATGGTACACCCTCTCTGCCTCTGTAGTGAGCCAATCTTGCCGTGTGATACCCTCTAGGAATAGATGGTCAGGTAACCCGAGGAAGAACAGTCTCAGTTTGGCCGGCTAGTAGCTTGGTTGATGCCGTTGCCTGGAATAAATTGAAAATGAAAATACAGATAATATATAAAATGAAATAAAATATAGGAATAAAGATAAAATCTCATGGAGTGGCAAATCCATAGTGACACTAGATTGGGGGTTCTTTTTTTAATAATTATATTATATCAACATTATCATTATTATTTCTCATTACTAGTATCTTCTCAGCTGAATTCCCCCTGATGCTGTGCCGTTTGAGATGGTGTATCCTTGCAGCCGCTCCAGCTCTCAGCAGCGCTCGGCTCAGAGCAAGATCAGATGCTGCCAACACCACCCGAAAACTACCGTTTCACATGCTCGGATAATTCACTGAGAGAGAGAGAAATCAAGAATTTGCCATCGTTTTCATGCGATGATGTCTGGTGCCTCGGACGTCTTGTCACAGGGCATCATACACTCACTCTTACACTCATACACAGAGCGTCTAAAGATGAGTCTCTCGGGCGATGCCGGAGTCACTCCGAAAAGAGGCTGTCCGTTTTACACGTGCCCTCGAGATTCCTCGCCAGTCGATCAACCCGCTAAGCTGCGACCTCGGTGATGAAGAAGGGAAGCCCGCGTATCCCGTCGCAGCATGCAAAATGCCCACGCCAATTGGTCAGATCCGGCTCAGCAGGCAAGGCGCAATCACCAAAATAACAGGCACGTCGGCGACCAGAAAGCGGAGCCCCCACGCGGCAAGAGTCGTCAACAAATGGCGTGCTTTTTTCATGGCTTGTCACCAATGTGACGAGCAGAAATTTGCCTTGGCTGGGGGTTGCTTAAGATGAATGATGAAGAAGCAACACACGTCTTTGGACGAAAAACACCGTCTCTTTCTGGCGATGACATTCCACGGCTTGGTAGACACCCCCCCCTCTATGGCCACGAAGGATAACCAAGTAAAACAGGGTGCAAGGACCCCCCAAGTTCGCGGGGCCTATCAGCTCAGGCACAAAGACCCTGCGAGAATACATGTAAGCAGAGCAACTCAATTCGATCAGATGATCTCTCGGGTGCGGCCCGGTCGCGCTGTGTCAGGTCCTTTTTTTTTTCTCCTTGTTAGACATTTGAAGCGCCACTTCCGCGGCCACATGGGGGCTACGGCACAGAGTTTTGCGAGAGGATGGTCATGATGGCCAACGTAATTTTGACTTGGGATGCTCATCATGGCAGCTGGGTCGCGGAGTGAAGCTGGGCGACGGCTCAATTCTCTTCAACTGCCTGTTCTCCTGCCTGACAAGTTTCTAACGTCATTCGCCAGGATACGGGTAGTAGTAATATGCATGCATGTATGAAATAGCTCTGCGAGCTGGCCACTGAAGACGTGTAGATGCATCCTGCTCGCGGGATCCGCGGCCTGCGAATCCGCCCGAAAGCACAGCGACGGCCCTGATAGTAGCTTGAGTAGATACGAGCAGCCGCACACCCCGACTGATGTTTTTTGCTTTTGATTTTGCTTTGTCACAGCCGCTCATCGTCGTTTCAGTCATCATCTGACAGCGATCCTCCTCCACGCGGGGGTCCGGCGCCTGAGCAGGCCAAGCCCATCGGTGAAGCATCCAGGCAAATGTCAAAAGGTCATGAAACAGCCTAAGGGCCATGTTGAAGATGCATCTGGCCAACCCTTGGGGGCTGGATTTGCGCAGAGGCGGATAGCTTTGGGACATCAAATGATAAGGGGCGGGGAAGGCGGAGCGGGCGCCATCCTGCAGCGGCCACGTAGGAGCTCGAGGTCACTTGATGCATTTTCCATGGACGGTTCGAGCAACGCAAACAAAGACGGTCCGTCAGGCTGTGCCACTTTGCGAGGTTTTGAGCGCAGCTGGAGATGGAGATGGCGATGGAGCCTTATCACGAGTACGGTGATGCTCTGCGGCGACCGACGCATGACATGAGCCTCGCCTGTTCGGTGCCCGAAAGCAACAAGAGCTGAGGCAATTCCGTTGCCTTTGCTTTAGGCAAGCGAAAGGTCACCACCGTCTCGGTAGGCCGGACCGTTTCTGGACAGAATGAGTCGTTGACAGCATGACGATGCCATCGATCGCCAACACTTGCCTCGATATATTAGCGTAGAAGCCATTTGCGTGCCAGAGAGTTCATCTAAAGCCCCCCCGTTAGCTGGTGTACCATGTAGACAACGAAAGAATTGGTCTGCCACCCAATACAAACGTACCTTGGCCATGGTATTTGTCGTCGGCCTTGGCCCCCATCATGCAGCCTGCAGTCATCTGCCAGTCCGTATCAAACCGCTGGAACTGCCGCGGTTGGATGCAGGCAAGCATAGTGACGGGGTCATGATGCTCTCAGACCACTCGGACAAGGCGACGGGACCATCCTCAAAGCCTTCCTCATCGAGGAGGTGCTAAGCTGGACTAATCACTGGAAATGAAGCAACGAGGACGAATCGAGCAGTGAGCGATGGCAGATGGCCTGAACCGGTGCCTGGCAGAATAGCGCAAGGTAGATGCCGGGAGATCAAAGGCAGGCCAACGCAAATTGTGCAGACGCTCGGGCGGAGTCGTTCATCTGCCCTACCGAAGCGATGCGAAACGCTGTCTGTCTGTCAATTGATGACACAGATGGAGTCACAGACGTTGTGCCCGTGGAATTGAGAAGAGAAGGGACAATGGGCGCGAGATGAACCAACAACTGCTTGTCATTAGCCAGCCCGTCAAGCCTCTTCCAAGCCTCTTTTTCGCTGCCACTTTGCGGAGCCGCGATCGACTGCGGCCGCTGCAACCCCATTGGCAGCGAGACGGCCTTATTGTTGGACAGGATGTTTTGATGGTGGAAGTGCAGAAACGAAGAAAAAGTAATAATAGCAAAATGTGTTGCTTCGACCAACGCAAGGTGAGTAGTTAATTATTGGCATTAATTTTAAACTTTATTTCTTTCTTTAATTTCTTTTTTCCTTTTCCATTTTCTTTTCTTTTTTTTTTTTTCCAAATCTCCCTTTATCACTGCCACCAACGGCAATGTAACAATCAAAAGCAACCTGTCTGCCTGCCACTTACTATCAAAAGCGTCCCGAGAAATGTCACAATAAACCACCAGAGCCTCACAATCCTATTCACCTCGCCACCGGAATCCCGACGACGCGGTTCACCGGAAATCACCATCTGTCACCAATTTCATCGCAAATACGAATGCCTCTCACACGACCCTCTCCCACCCAAAAAAACGTTGCTGATGTGGCGTTGTCTCAAGGACAGAGATAAACCTTATCCCTCACTCCCTTCGATCGATGGCAGGGCAGGGCAGGGCAGTGAGACCGCTGACTCGAAACTCATCGTAGACATGCATAATGTTTTTATCTCGCGCGCGTGTAAGGCGGGTATCTCCATCTTGGATGCGCGACATGCACACAAGGCGGGCTGTTTGGGCCGCCGGCAGCATCTGCATCTGCATTTGCACTTACATGCCTCGCTGCGCGTAACCACGAGCATGCCAGCCCTACGAGCACAGAGCAGAGGGCCATTGCTCAGGCTGGCTCCATCGCCTAGCACAAGTATGTATAATAACATCTACCTAGAATACACGCAGCGAGAGTACCCAACGCCCAACGATACTTGTACAACTACCGCTGCGAGCACGCGCCAGAGGGCGGCTCCAGGTATGATTTCTATGTTACCAACACTCCAAAGCAATGCCGGCTCTTTCCGCAGTGTGTGAGGCTTCACATCCCATCGTCTATGCCGTACAATAGGATTGATCCCGTAGTTAACTGAAGGCCTCCAAAAACCACGGTTCAGTTCTGTTGGCCATCAAGCAACACGTTCGGCTCCCTCCACGGCGTTTGTCCGGAGCTACTCGCACAAAGGCCCGAAGTGGGCGGGCCAGTCTCCGTTCCAATCTGTGGAACAAAGGGGAAGAGATTCCGGTGTTGGGAGGCGGGCTTGACTTTGATTATGTGATTTACCATGTGCCTGGGACCTCAGAGGAAAAAAAGAAAATAGGTAAATTCCACAGACTGGATAAATTCCCAGTTACACTAGCTGGTCAATAATTATTTTATTGTTTTTATTATTTTCGCAAGTCATGGCACCCATTATTATTTTTTTCATCGGATTTTTGTTAGCTTAATTACTGTACGGAGACGAGAAAAAATTGCACCATATCACTCTCCACCAGGCCTCGTTAGCGCGTCCTTTTCGTATACCTCCCCCCCTTCCAGCCAATGCCTCTTTCTCGATACAAAGCAAGTGGGAATCCGCCGGTATCCGCTCAGACGATGGAAAAGTGACTTCTGTCAAAGTCACTGGTTCACTCAGAAACCAAGCCCAATGGGGACCGAATTAGTCCACCGACGAGTGGATGAAGCGAAGGTCTTTGCTTGATAGCTTGCGGAGCCGGTCCCCCGTTTTGGGTAATACGAAGTGTCTGTCTCTCAAGAGCCGGACAGACACCCGGCGTGGCAGAAACTTGGCATACTATCTAACGGCGGTGGCAGGCGTGGAGGTTCCCCGAGTTGACGATGGCTTCGAGTCAAGAACTAAGGGCCAAGAACCAGGTGATGAACAAAACACAAATCAAATAGTTTTCCCGGGTCACCAGTTTACATAGTACAGCCCTCCAAGCGGCGGGCTCCACGCCTTGTTGGTGAGGCTCGTCCGGAATCCCCTCCCGGGCCCCATTTCCCCGTAACCAAACACATGCAACATTGTAATTGTCCGTAATGTTGGCACAACCCAGTCCAGTCTCCATTTCAGCCTTTTTTCTCAGGTTCCGTTTGTTGCGTGCCCACATGATTGAAAGTTTTTCCAACTGGGATGGAGGGGAAAATACAAATGTACTCGTACAAAGAGCAGCAACAGCGAGATTATCCACAGCTGGCTTCTCCTCTCTTGCGTCGGATCCAGTCGGACTGTCGGGATGACACGGGTGGCGGCCCTGACATGCGCCCTGTGGCGCAGAACATGTGGGCTTCCATTTGTTCCATCCCAAGTGCCAAGTAGTACTCGGGCAGAGAACCGAAGCACATGGGGGACGAGGTGGGAGAGAGTAGTACTCGTAAGGATCCAAACGGTGGCAGCACGCACAGTACACACTGACTAGGAAGGTATCCGTGCTGATAACCAGCCATCTTTGACCGTATTTCCCTCCGTTCAGCGACCAGCCGCCGGGAAACGTGCCCATGGCAAATGAATCGCGGCTTCGGTTTTCACTCGGTTGATTGCTCGGGCTTGATCATTCTCTAGCCCTCCAGGGGGTCCCTGCATGTCCGTCAAGAACCACAAGGCTTGGACCAAGGGCCAATGGCAGCGCGCGTGAAGCTCAGTAGCCTCGTTGATGCGCTACGCCGGCTGCGGGGCCGAAAATGCCTTCAAACGCCCCCCCTCCTTAGGCAGGCAGAATTCTTGTAACAACAAGGGGATCGTCGGCCAACTAGTGCGGGCTTCTAGAAGGAAATTTGTTTCCGCCTGAGCCCAGCTGTGCTATGCTTTTCATGCTTTGACGAAGCTGTTTCGACCCGAGTCATGGTGTACAGCCCAGCTAAAATTAAACAACGCTCCCACGCAAGCCACGGAAGCAAAGCAAGACGCTGGGTGGGAGAAGCAAGAGAGGTGGCATGCCATTCGCACGCATGTACTGTCCACACGCAGGCCAGCAGAAAGGCGGTCCGATGCAGACCCCCCTTGGCCAGGCTGAAGAAACCGCCCTGCATGTTCCAGAAGAACGTTGAAGAAGTTCCTGACATTGCTCCCCGCTTTTCCCTTGGGCACTTCTGCTGCGCCAAAAGGCCTGTCAAGCAAGCCACCGGATGTAGAATCATGTTTGGAGTAATTCGCCCGCTCTTTCATGTGTTCCCTCGTCGATTGCACATGCCAAATGCCTGGTACTGTACATAGCATTCGTGGCAGCGGCTGATGGTACTATTCTGTAGCAAGACGCCGCCGTGGCTGAATCGAAACGTGCTATGCCTCTGCTAAATGCTCACGATCAACCGATAGTCTGGTGGAGGGGCATCAGAGTCCTGACTTTTCGGTCAATACCGTCCAAGCGCTTAGATTACCCGTTTGGGCAGTTATACCCCTTCCCAGGAGTTCGCCGCCGCGCGCTGCCCCTCCAGAGGCCAATTCCGCTAACAAAGAGAAAAATAAATAAAAAATAATGGAAAAAGATACTGTACATCCGCCAGAATACTGACTAAGACGTAATGCTGTACCCGCCAAAACCTGTCAAGGGCCTGACAGCTCGTTACCTCGTTACCTAAGGCATTCTGCTCACGTCATGTGCCTTTTCCTTTCAACCGTGTAGACGTATAGAATACGGTGGTTGCCTCCTTAGTCAGCGGTCACTTGACTTCAGGCCGTGTTCCACTTCAATGCCTTGAGTCATCCACAAACCGCAGCAAATGGGCTTCTCCATCAGACATGTCCCTGAAAGAGGCAATCCGGGTCAGAGGATAATGTCTCTAGCCTCGGCGGCCGAGATTATGGCATGTCAAAGGCGTGCCTAAATGGAAATAGGCCTCGTTTTACCCCGCGGGGAGGCGGTAGTCGATGGCTGATGGCAGAGATGGGGTTGCAAGGAGGATTGGATAGTCTGCTGATGGCGCATGTCGTCTTACCATTCGACTTGGCATGTGTCGTTGGCCACTATCGTGCATCGGAAGTTGAGCGATGCGCCTTGCCGGAAACGAGCCTCGGCTCCCTCCAGGATGACCCCGGCCCGACATTGACAGCACTTGATTATGCGAATACGGAGTAACCTGCCATTTGATGGATCAACAGTGGCAACAAATGACCTGAGAGCATGGGATTGAACTCCATATCGCCACCAACTTCCCCGCCAATTGATCTGCGATGCTTGAGCCGCAGCTCTCGAACTGCTGTTTACAGATGCGTTCGAGTCTGGACCGCAGATCAGCTTACGGTTACCCTGGATGCCAACTGCGCTAATCGGCGTCAAGTGCGGCTCCAAGGACGATGGCGAGCATATCGCTGCGGAACAGATGTCACGGCGGCTTCACGTGAGTTGTCAATGCATTACTCGGCAGCAACTCAATGCAGTTGATCAATGGGGAGGCAGCGTTCTAGACAATGGAATTTCCGAGAACGGGATATCCACCGGTCCAATTGCGGGAGTCATGTGACGCTAGCTGTTCCATTTGTACAGTGTTATTGATGGGCTCAGCCTCGTGATCTTCAGGAACTGGAGCGGCGAAATAAAATAAATCAATTGATCGAATAAAATAAAATAAAATAAAAACAAAATTAAATGAAAAATAGAAAGTGGACAATACTTGGAAGCAAAAGGACCGAGTGTCCAAAAGTTTATGCGACTTGTCTCCGTATTGCCTTTTTTCGATAGTTCGCCGCATCCTTTACTCGTGCAAAGCAATGGCCGCTTTCATCAATGCACACGCGTCCCAAACTCTACCCCTGGCAGATAAAAAGGAAAGCGAAAGTAAAATGATAAATAAAATAGAATAAAATAAAATAAAATAAATAAAATGCTATCAATAATGCCAATGCCTTGTAATTTCCATCTCCCCCACATCCTCCCATTTATTGCTCCATGCTGTTTCAATTCCCCTCCATCCTGTGTCACTTCAGCAAGTCATCGCCACCCCTGGGATATAATGCGCCCCGCCATACGATCTGGAGTCGTCTCTCGCTTATCGGGACTCGAGCAATCGATATCAATCAGGGGTGGCTGGAGTCCTGCGTTCCCTCAACACGTAAACTTAATCATGCATTATACAGTACCGCGCGTCATCTAGAATACATAGATAGCATCATGCCATATCCGTATTCACGCCATATAAGCCTACACCTTTGGCATGTCTCTTCAGCTGAACACAGAAGCTCCTTTCCAAGAATGACGCGGGAATAACGCACCCCAGGCTTGGCGATCCGAATGCATTGTTCCCCCCAGGTACAGGGCAGGAATGTGCCTAAACAGAAGCGTGGCCTCACATCGGCCAAATAGCTGTTGAGTCAGTGCACGCGTTGCCCGTGCCCTGATCTGAGTCAAATATCCTCATTCGGCTGGTTCCAGGGGCGGGCAGAGGCGCCCAAGAGATTGATTGCCCTCCAGCCTCATCGCAGATAGCGTGATTAGAGTTGGGAGGGACGAGATATCAGATATGACAGGATCTTTTAAAGCAGGTTTGCAGTTGGCCCAATATAGAACACAAAGGACGCCAGCGTCCTCCTTTGGGTTTGTAGTGACTAGTCGACGGCGATCCACCTCCCTCGCATTGTGGTGTGCGACCTCCTAGGTAGTCGTTAGCTGCAACCGACTAACAGTCGATCGCGCTGTGTGAAGGGTCCCAACGCGAGGGTTTGGAGTAGACTAGTTTGGTAGTAGTTATACCTGGTATTGACTATCATTCGTCGATGGGCAGCAGTGTCAGCTTGTCTTGGCATCGAGAGAATGAACCTATTGTTACTTGGAACCTACTCATCTGCATAGATGTACTCCGTAATATAGCGTGTAATCCACGTCAGCGCTGCGAGCATTTCAGACGCGGTGGAGCTGGTGCATTAAATCGAAGGGAGCGTAATATGAACGTTACCAAGACAGAATAAATCCATTTAGTCACATTGAAAGTGAAAACAGAAAGTGTAAAACAAAATAAAACCACACCAAGTATAGTACAAAGGGATGTCTCGCGCGCCGTATACAAATTACCTATTGAATTGTTCAGGTCTAGGGTGGATGTGCTGACCAACACACTCAGATCCGGTCGTGATGCTCCGGCCCGGCAAGCTCTCCGTCCTCCGCGAACACATGCCGGATCGCCATCTAAAATACTTGTATCTACATGTCAAACCCACCAAGCGAGGGGGACTCACTGCAAATCACATGACGGATGCAAGAATTCACCAGTGTCTCGGTTTCCGTTATACTTTTTTCTTCTTCTTCTTGACGAGAGACTTTGGGGTGATGAGACTGTTTGGTATGAAAATCCCGAGACTAATCCGCTAGCGTAATGCCTGTGCCAGATAGCTTAGAGCCCCGGGGGACTGAGAATCGCAACCGCGGGACAAGTAGTAAGAAAGACGAGACAGCAATACCCATCACGGGACCAATCGGTGCAAAACAGATTGAGGCGAAAACATTGCAATGGTACCTCTAGGAGCTGCACCCTGCAAACCCCCTTTTCTTTTCTTTCTTTTTTCTCTTTTTTTTTTCAAATTTGCAATACTGATATGTGATATCGTTTCGAAAAAGATGCTCCCTTGCCTTCGAGGGGGCCTGAACAAAACATATTGCCAAAAGAGGAAAGGCCATCTTTTCTCGAGGAAACAATCAACTCTCACGCCCAGTAAAGTGACAAAACACATATGTGCATTTCGGCTGCATATACGGCGTAGCAGCGGCATTGCTAGTCCATCCTTCGCATATATTGCATGACATACAACAAGCTCCCTTCTCATCACCGCCTGATTCAGCCTCACACGCCCAGCTGCGCCGGAGGATACTTCCGGAGGGCCACATGCATCTTCCTGTTCCCTTTTTTTCTTTGCTTATTCCCCTTCATTGCCTTTGTTTCCGCTACTGTACCATGGCGAAGCAAGGAGAAAACACGCCACTTGGGCCGTGGTAGTGCCCTCGCGAGTTGGGTGTATCATCTCACTCATTTTATCATTTATGACAGCCCCTGGGTTGGGCCGCCCGCGATCGTTCCCAGCTCACGGGGGATCTGGCGGGTCGCAGTAAAGTAATTGAAAGCTTCGGCTGATCGATGCGGACGCATAGTTTTAGCATAATTTAGCTGAAGGGAGCTGGTGACAGTCTTTCATTCAAGGTCAAGGGTTCGGCCACCGTACTTGTCTTGGAAGGGTAACCATTCTATGACTTCCAATATTACTCATCACCGCCGACAGTACTCGTACACACTTGCACGTACGAGTATGCAACCTGTACACCCTCAAGAACAAGAGACGGAGGATTTCCCGCATCCCATTTCCGAAAATAAAATATGCGGCGATTTGGGAGGAGAATTTCACATGTAAACAGCGAGGAGAGGGGCCGCAGCCCCGCTCACGGGTTGCCAACTTTCAACATGCCTTGCATCAATATTCCCCATATGTAATGTGTGATGGCCGCCTTCATTCGCCCGCCTCTGTAAGGAGAAGTGTCTGCTGGTGCAAAAGCGACACGGCACCTGCACCTGCACCTTGAGCTGTCACCACCTCCTCCCATCATCACTAGCCCGTTTGGGGCTTTCTCTTCGCATCACACTCCTCGGGAACGCTCTCTCACACACCAATTCCTCCTGCTGATTCATTCTCATGCCCAACGGGAGGAAGCGCTAGGGCGTGACAGCAGGACACGCTAGGACCTCCGGACCGGCAGCCGGGTCGCGCTTTTTGCAGAACCTTGTGTGGATACTGCGTTTGCGTGTCTGCCCCGATTCGGTTGCCCGCCGGCTTCAAGCGAATCAGGAGGGTCGCTGTCGCAGAACTCAGGGCAGGGTGTGGATGAACGGCGTCGTTTCCTCTCGTGGTGGAGTGAAGTGTGTGTGTAGAGGCTATTGGTTTGATAGCTGGATTAAAAAGAAAGCCGGGGTTGGTGGTTTTTTACAACACATGACTAGAATGATGCGGGAAACGCCAAACCCCCCTTGAAATGAGCTCCGTTTGAATGGACAGAAAAGAAGCAAATAATGGTGAGCAAACAACGCCAAGGAAGCGCTGCCTTGCTATTGAGACTTGCTGCGGCCGCTTCAGCGTTTATTCATTGGTTGTAATATACGACGGCAAAAGAGCTGTCTTCGGTAATTTTTCCCCGAGCTGAAAGAGAACATTGCTTTGTCAGGATGCTCCAAAAAGCAATCATTGGTTGATTTTCATTCACATGGGCTGATGGCAGGCCCCCAAGTCACGGGAGCTCAAGTGGCTGAACAAGCTGCAAGCTTCTGCAGCCCAATATCGCCTCTGCCTTGAGACACGCATGTCCGATCCGCTACCGTGGCGCCGTGTGTTTTGCTAGCAGGTTGTGTGCAAGTTTAACGAAAATAAACCCCCTTCCCAGATGTCTTGTTCTAACTGCCCTCCCTGCATCGCGCAAGATTTGGACAGCTAGACGATCCAATAGCATCCGATGCCGTTGCATTCGCAGCAACAAAATGCGTGGACTAGCAGAAAGCTGCCAGGTTCTCCGTAGTTTTCCGGGCTTCCCCGTTGCATATTCTCGAGGCGAACATGTCCCCATGCACGGGAGCTGAACACGTAGAGGAGGGGAAGAAAAAGGGAATAAAAAAGAAAAGAAACGAAATCAAATCTTACGCCAGCTGAAACATCGTGCCGCATCAACTTGCCATCGTGGCCCGGCTTCCCAGTGCCGTGTCTTTGGGCTCGAGCTGGCCTGCCGGGGTTGTCCTCTTGCAAGGTTCTTTATTATTCATGCGCCGTTTTTAATACGTACTTGGGCGTTAATGCTACTTCTTGCAATAGAAAAGAAGACAAAAAAAAGAAAAAAGAAATGAGGCGTCGCCTTAAAACAGGTTAATTCAGGTCGGTTTGCGACAGGTCAGCTTTTGTCCCTTTACACATACAGGTCATAAATTAACAATCGATTGATTTATTTGATTATCTATTTTATCTTGATTTATTCGCATCCTAGCCGTTCCATCAGCCGTTTTGCAGCTGTTTAATTTTCAATCTCATCTTCACGCAAACGAGAGACACTCTGATCCCGTTTTGCCGCTTCCCCGCTTTCCCCCCGGATCGTTCCATTGGGATGAACACGTCAAAAATGAGAGCCAGACACAGCAATCTCGTTGGTTAGGTAATGAATGAAACGATAACGAGCTATCTTGAAAAGCGGGCCTCGAGCTCTGTGAAGAACTGATAGGCACGTCTCCGGCTTGTCGATAAGGCGACTCGACCGTTTCGCCCTGTCATGATTCAGACGTCGGATACGTTACATTCCCTCTTTCCAAGTAATTCTTCCTGCGTCGGAGGATATTCTAGCGCATCCTGACCCCCCCTGGGGGAGGACACCTGTATCGTAGTATCGCAATGGCCTCAGTGACCCCCGTTCAGGGCAATCGTGTCGCCATTACTGCTGCCGCTAGCAAGAAAACGCTTGCTGCAATGCCGGCACTCGTTTGGGGCCAGCATTAAAGAAGGTTAAAGCATCATCGGTCGGGAAAAGCCCGAGCGGTGAGACGTGTAATACGGCCTCTGACAGGCTGGATGCGGCGTTACATCTTGTGTGGCTCTGCTCAGCTTGCCTGCATTCCGCTTACCAGGCCCGTAAATGTGCAAAAACGGAGCCTCGCAGGGCCAATCCCGCCAAAACAGGGAAAAGCAAGAAAAGCACGGGCTTCGTCGCGCATAATGCAGACGAGGGCTGTGGCGGGGAGGGGGGAGGAAACAAGAGGAAATTTGCTGCTTGATTGCATTGCCCCCGTGTAAAAGGCAAAAGGTTCGACTTTGACAGGCGTCGATTGATTTCGTTTTTTTAATTGCAATATCGCGATCCGGGCTGCCGGTCCTGTCTAATTTCCACACGCCCGGATTCTCTCGACTTGACCTGAGGAAGCTAATCGTATACTTGTAGTCGGGGAGCTTCCGCGGGCCCGAATATTTGGGAGCCATGCTGGTACCGCTAGTTCTCGCAGTTCTAAGCCTTAGCAGGGAGTTACAGGCAAAATAGCCACCATGGGCTCTTCAGCCAGGGCTAATTTCAGCCGATATTCACAAAGAGGCCTAGCATCGTGGTGAGGCCAAGAAGCCTCTTGATGGAATTACCGTACTCCCTCTTGCCGCTATTACTCCGCATTCTGAAGGAGCAAGAGAGAGGGAGAAATGGTCTCACTACTATAATAACCCCGTGGGGAAAAGGAAAAATAATGCTGCTGCCTGCTTTTGAGTCCTGAGGCCGGGTCCAATTGGAAAGGGAAAGCTTGGACTTTGTGGCGATGCCATTTTGGGCCGTGTTGATTGGCCTGCGTGGTTTTCGTCCCCTCTCCTCCTCTCCTCCTCTCCTCCTCCCTTCCTCCATGTACTACGAGCAGGTACACATGGTACAGGCAGTTTTCGCGGAGCAACAGCATAAATAGAACAAAAGCAAAGTGTGCGGCAAGTCATTGGTCACAAAGGCCACAAAGGCCACAAAGGATGCAGCACCCGTGAGCACTCGTTGGTCTGTTTCATGAATGAGAAGAAGCAAAAAGCAATAGCCCGTGGACCAAGGAAAAGTCTTGAGGTCATGCGGCGGAGAGCTATGCGTTGGCAAGCTCTGGGTGCTTGCAGCTTGTTTCTGTTCTGGACGGGTGTCCTGGTGACCCAATGGCGGCGGGTCGGGAGGACCCTGCAGAGCATTGGCTCTCCCACTCCCCTGAGAGCGAGGACTGATACCATCCGTCCAGACAGTCAGTGCAATGATATCAAATGGACCCCCTCCAAAAGGCGAGGACAGGTGACCCGACTGTCGCAGACACTCGCTGGTGCGCTGGCGCCGAGGGACTGGGTGAGCAAGGCCCCAATGTCACCCTCTCTGGCCTTGAGGTTTGCAGCCTGCGAGGCTCTGCATCGTCGCTCTCCCTCTTACCCCATGATCTCGAGCAATTGCACTGGTCAGGCGCAGCAGATGAAGCAGCGGCGGCAAGCCTCAGCCGGCGTCAATCAGCACCAGCGCCGCCATCCGGGCCGTTTCTTGATCAAGAGGCGAGGGACGGGCAGGGACAGGCAAGGCCTTGTCTGGCGGCCTGCCTCGATGTTTGTGATCAGCAAAGACAGCAGCGATTCGTACAGGGCTGGGTCACCTGGCCAGTGTGCTGGACCAGTATCAGAGCCCCCGGCCCCCCAGTCAGGGCACGTCACATCCACGGCGGCTCAGAAGCTCACTCATTTCAACGTGCTGCTGTGCCTGTAGGCTGTACGGTACGTACTCATAGCACCTCGTAGCACCTCGTAGCACCTCTCAATTCGCCGAGCGGCTCGAAGAGGGGGGACCCTTTGAATAGCCGTCGGTCCAATTGCGCGACCGTGGATTGGCCCTTTCTTGAAGCCATCTCCATGGCTAGCTTGGGCCTCTGAGAGACTGCACACAGCAATGGCGGTTAAGCCGTGAATTGAGCTCAACATTGGACAATCTCGCCTCTGCCATCTCAATTGTCCGTCACGCGTCTGTGCAAGCGAGCGTGACATGACTCTGAGAGCCTGAAGCCGCCCAAATACCGACAGTGCCATCTCGCCGGCGAGCAGCCACTGTCCCGAAAGCCGCCAGCCAGAAAGCAGCCAGAAAGCAGACGTGAAATCTGCCCTGTGATGGTTTTGTCCGGATTCGGCATCCGTCAATTCGGGAGGCAAACGGAGACCCTGGGACCGTTTCTTGGTGCAGCATGGCGAACGCAGCGATGCGCTTGGACCGTTTGCGGGGGCGAGAAAATCAACTGGCAGAGAGGAAAAAGAAAAGTGCACCGCGTGACGGGAATTGCAATTCCAGAGTCCCTCTTTGGCTGACAGCTACCTGTTGAGGCAGAGCGCCGCCGGACCAGATTGCAGCTAGTCTATAAGGAGGAATAGCCAGACGCTTTGGGACAAAGGGCCTTTTCTCTGTTGAAACGGATTCTGATGGGGGACCGTCACATGATTGTGTCCGTCGCGACAGGGCCGAACGACGTGCTGGGATGGCAGGGCTACAGAGCTGAGAGCAGCGCAGATGGACAGTTCCCCAAGTGGACTAGATGTAAAAGCAGCCGCTAATCCTGTACGGGACCCTTTTTCATGCCGCTGGGCGTGAGTGATGCCTCTTTGGGGAAAGGCCAGTATGACTGGTCGTGCGCGCTAATCTCTCCGGGGAGGCGGCGGCACCTCTCCGAACCAGCGCACAGGTTTTTGCTCGTCCCCCTTCTGGCATCTTTTGGTGCAGAGACCCCTGCCGCCAGCGCCTTTTGCCCTGGACTCAGTCCTGTCCTTTTCGTCTTGCGAGGGCCCCCACAGCGACTCGCCCACGCCTTAGCGCCAAATTTATCCCAATTGCCCACCTGGCGGCACCTCCGTGCTCCCCAACCGGGGTCACGGTACGTACCTCCGTACCCCCGTACCTGTACTGTACAACGGCCAAGGTACCATCCCCCTCCATTTCTCCTCCCACGCCCTCACGCCCACACCCCCGGGGTGGTGCCTGCCCTTGAGTGAAGGCGGTACGTCGTCTTCACTCCCCCCAATCCACCTCTTCTTAAACCTGTCATGCCCAAGATACACCCTACTTCTTAATAACTAGATCTCGTTCCCCAGCTTCTCGACAACCTCTTGATTCTCCATCTCTCCGCATACCCATACAAAGCGGGCACAACATCAACTTACTTTAAGGGCTTCATCCTCTGCTCTTGCTCAACTCTCCCTCTCGTGAGCCTTTACCACCTCTCCGAATCCGACGCCGCTCGATTCACCCGCACCGCCCCCTCATCGACGACCCATATAATACGCATTCGGCCTTTGCTCACAATCTGGTCGAACTCTCAACATCGATTGACTGCACTACACTTCCGGAGACGATTGGATTTGGTCATTGCCAGAGTCCAGACTTGATCACCGGGCAATTTCACCAGCGACACCTGTTTGCACCTTTTCGCAACATTCACCTCTCCACCATCGTGCACCCAACGCTCGACACTCTCGAGCCTCTTCACCCGGCAGCGATGCCCTACCGCCTGGATACACACGTGTTAACAGTGGATGCCAACGTCATCCACAAGGTCGACACCGGAAATCCTGCCAACTTGTATTCTATGTGGACAGGTAAGGACATGGCAACCATAGTGGGACAGTGACTTGTGGATCGATCAGTACTAACTATTTGTTTCTAGTTTTCTCTCGCTGCGCAGATTCAGTCGAACAAGGCCGCAGATTGGAGAACTTGAGCTGGAGGCTCTGGCAACGAGAACAGCTCATTGACAACGCCCACAGATCAACAGTCCAGTCTACCAAGACTGCCCCCAGAGACATTCCCTCAGAAGCCCGACTTCCCGAGCTTCCTCAACTCTCTGGCAGTGTCGACTCCCTTGCGGACGAGGACACTCCTGAATTCACTTCCGTTTCTGCTCCCCTCGAGATCCGCCCCAGAATACGACGACTAGACTCTTCCGCTAGCCGCCGGGATCGCCACATCAGCTCCGACGACTTTGAGAAGATGGTCGTCTCCATTGTCAAGGACAAGGCTCCCCTTTCTGCTCCCACACAGACCTCTCCCCTAAGCAAGCCAGTCGAGCTCATCACCCGATCTGGATCCACCACCACCGAGTCCCGCTTCTCCGAACTGCCCTCAGAGGTATCACTAGCATCTGCCGAGATGGAATCCTCCTCTCCCAAGGACATCTCCGGCATTCCCGTCTTCCAAGCTCCCCCCATGCCTTCCGCCTCAATCGACGACTGCATTCCCGAGCCCAGCTCATCACCAGCCCACAAGCCTATCCAGACAAAGAAGCAACCCGCCAGGTTTGCCCTTGGAGCTTCATGCTCCTCAAGCGACTCTCGCCAGAGCGTCGAGGCTCGCAAGTCCATCTTGGCTTCAAAGAAGCCCATGTTCCAGATTGGTGGCTCCTCTGAGGAAGAGAGTTCCCTCGCTAGCGGCCCCGCAGCGAAGCAGACCTCCTTCAGCAGCAACAACATCACTCACCACCTTGATGCCGAGTCTGCTATTGACTCCGACACCGAGGGCGAGTACATTGATGAGAGTGCCATTGACGACGATGATGACTCCTCCGACTGGGAAGACTCCATCGACGAGAGCGGAAAGCCCAGCGTCGATGAGAAGTTTTTCCAGCGTGTCGAGTCTAAGGTTAACCTGACCTCCCGACCATCGCTCATCACTTTGATGCTTGCCCAGAACGACCGTGCCATGAACCTTGGCAACCAGGCATCTCAATCTACTTCAGCTCTTACCAGGTCACGATCTCTCATGAACGGATCGTCTCTCGCTGCTTCACCCAACGACTCTGACGATGGCCCTCTTATGATGAAGGGCATGCGTCAATCAACGTTGAAGCCTATCAATGAGATTCCTCGATCCAGCGCCCAGCCCATTGTCGCCACCACCAACCACGTACATGCCCAGGCTGCTCTTTCACCACGAACAACTCGCCGCAACATGCTCGCGACTGAGCTTACCGAGTCTCTTCGACGCCACCTTCTCTGGGAGCGACAGCAAAAGTCGTCCACCGCCAATGCTGTCCTCAAGCGTCGACACACATCACACGATGTTGCCAACCTGAAGCAGTACCCAGAGAGACCGTGCTTGAAGCAGGCCGAGGATGTCAATGCGAGCAGCTGGAACCAGTACTTCACCAAGGAGGCCAACAATGGTTACCACTCCAAGGGCTGGTAAACGAACATGACCGATGATCAACTTGTTGGGCAAGGCTTTAATCACTTTTTATATATGCCTTTGGCCGTGTATATCACATTTATGGCGTTTGGGGTTTCGATTTCACATCATCATGGCAGCAACATGGGCTGCACAGGCGAAACGGAACTACGTCATGACTAAAGCGACATAAGCTTTTCCTTTTTTACATTCTTCCTTTTCTTTTCTTGTTACATCTTTGGTCTCATAATGTCTGGTTGAGACACTTCAAAACAAAAACTCATTCGCACTTTACGTGGCGTTGCTTTTCAAATGATACCATGGCCTGAGCTTTCGATTTGTTATTAGTGGCTCTGAAGGAGCTCACGATTTTTTTTTGTGTTTCAACTGAGTGTATTCTAGTGGGTCGGGAAGATGCGAGTCTCCAGGGGCGACCTTGGTCAGGGAAAATTTTTTCTTCTTTTCTCTTATTTCCAGCGAAGACATGAGCGGGGACCAAAAAAAAAGAGTCCCATGCGCGGGTCTACAGAAGACCGAAAAAAAAGAAGGCAGCAAAAGATAAAAAAGCTGAGTGGAGGCCAAAAAGAGGAGCTCCCGTGGGTCTTTTTTCTAAAACATGTGTTGTTTTCTACGAGATGATGTCAAAAGGGTATTACCAAACAAAAAGGCGTCTGTTAGATGGACAGCTTGGCCAAAAACATTAATAAATTCTTGATGAAAAATTTTCTGATCATTTGCCTGTGCCCGCGTGAAGGATGTGCTAATGACATGACGTTACAAAGTGAAATGGCGGAATAGCATGGGGTTCTCGATTTGAACCTTTGTGTTACAATTAATTGATTCCTTGACTAAAGATAATCTGCAGTACACAATACTCTGCCTCTGGGCTGACGGTTGCGTCTGCTAACAGGTACCGAGTACAGGTACAGTACGGCACTCTGCTGGTGGACCCTTGACAAGCAGCGACTTTTTGCTGCTTTGCTCGCTCGGTGCTACTACGAAACTAGGTCGATACATGCACTCTATCTTCCGCGACCTGCATGCACGTAAGATGCTTTGGGCATGAGAAAATTTTCAGTAGGGCCGTTGGCACTGACCCATTGACTCATTCCGTCCCATGGCGGTGAAGGACAAGAGAATGACTGACCAGATTCGAGCCGCCAAAGAGGCCGGGCGGCTCTTGGAAAGCCCACCGTGACTCCACAGGAACCGAATAAACCGAATGAGCCGGTGCCAGAAAAACAAGCAAGAGATGCGACGTGAGGGGGGAGTTTGGTTGGTCGGGAAGGGGGACCAGTGAGGAGGAGATGGAATGGCGGTATTCCGGAATCTCACGGCTGCGGATCGGCTACGGGGATGTCGGAATCGGGGGTGAGATGCCTTTATTCTCCTTCTTGTCTGGTCTTGACGAACTGGAGGGAAGCTAGCAGCAGCGTTTTGGAGCTAGGGCTGGAAGGAGGTTGAGGCTGAGGAACAGGGCCGCGATGGAGAGGTTCAAAGGGGGCCACGGCAATTGAGTGACTGGCCAATGGGGAGCACTGGGGACACGACGGTAGAGAGGGCTGAGCTACGGTTGTCGAGTGTGGTGACGGCAATTAGATTTATGGTGTTGCGGGGGATCTAGAATCTACAGCACGGTACGTTGTATGAATGAAACATCTGAAGAGATGGAGGGCAAGATTTGGCCCAAGCCACGAGCGAGATCCGAGGATCCGTTGGCAGCGAATTGACAGGTTTGTGGGGAGAGTTCCATACATCCATGGACAGTAGCTGGCATTTATTCTGGGGCGGGGGGATGAATTGGATGTCAAACAAAAATTAAAGAATTAAGTAAAAAAGAACCTTGGAAACGAATGAGAGGTAGTATTAATTAGTTGTGTGGCTCCAGAATTTGGGGTGGTTCTGTGAGCCGTGACCCTCAGGGTTTTTTGTGGCTTGATGCTTTCTACTGTCATTTTCTTCTGGGCGCGGCAAATGTTGCTTTTGACATGTGGGGGGAGAGCAAAGGGAAAAGAACAAGCTGCCAAAGAAGCTGAGCCTCGGTGTTTTTTTGCCGAAAAGGGGCGCGGTTGTGCCAAAGTGAGGATATAATCTCAATCATCGGGCCTCGGGATGGGAAATGGGCTGGGCTGTGAAAGGGCTGCTGCTGCTTAGTATAAGCCGATGAGAGACGAAAACGCTTTCGGTGAATTTCCGCCCACGATGTTTCCCTTTGCCGCCGTTGCTAAAGAACGAATGATTTTCGGATCGATGCGGAAGGGGCATTCAATCTTGTTGAGCCTAAGTACGCGAATGGGATGCTAAAAAAACAGGCGCGAGTTTTGTTTCGTAGATGCCTGGAATATGCGGGTTTTTTTGGGATGGTTGATGCATACACTGCGAGAGGCTAAAGGACTAGAGCCTGGATGGACGGATGCTGCATGTATAGGGGTCCTGAGGAGGCGTTTTTGGGCATGTGAATAGTGTAAAGGCAGGGCGTTACGAGTTACCACGAGTTGACCAGGTAGAACCGGGAGGGACGCGATTCAGTTGCGAGTTGTTTTGGGTGAACTGGCGTTGTTAGTTTTGAGTGCTGCCTGGATGTTGGGAGCTATTGGGATGTGCAGCTTATTTAGGCGATCATGTTTATTTCGATCTAAAGAAGCTACATGTTCTACAGCTGGTGTATCTTCTACACTATATCTCGTGTTTGAGGAGAGTCGCCAAATGCATCAAGAAGAAGAGCACGATTCAGGTACGCGAGCCGGGCACATGCAGCCTGAAGCATGCCAAGCAGCCAGCAAACGCGGCTTGCACTCTGTCCCGTGAATTGCACGTTACGAGCACGAGGCAGCAAAAGCCTTCCGAGTTCACATGGCTTTGCTGTTCCCCCATCCAAAGCAAAGTCTCCGCTTCCCCGGCAAAATTGCGTTCGCGCTTGTCCTTGACACCATTCTGTATAGCGGCTAGAGTCTGGCCTTTGGTTTTTCGCAAGTGAATTGGGGCTGGATTCAGCTAAGACGGATCCCGCGTTTTTGCTGGCTTTTGAGTTTTTTTCTTGCTCCGTATTTTCTTCTTCCTTTCCCCGGACGCTAGGAAAAACCTGGGGGCGACGTTCGGAGCTGAAGCTGAGGTTGGCCCTCCTTTCCCTCGTTTCGTTGCGGATCTGGGGAAAGCTGCGGACGGGGAATGTCAGAGTGACACCTTGGTCTGGTGGACACGAGGGACGATGTCCGAAAATACTGCCGATGGATGATTTGGCCGGCCATGATGCCGAAGGGAACAAGACATCTCGATGGATGATGAAAGTGAAGTCATAGCCTTGGGATGAGCAGCGAGCCTTGCGAGCGACCAAAGGCAGAGCGATCGAGGGAATGGACCCCGTGATGCCTGCTCCATGCTCAACGACAGGCTCTGCCTTGAGCGATAGACGAGTCCCGACAGACGATCGCCATCACCTGCCCCAGTGATATAGGGCTGCTTCTACATACATGAACATACATACATACATACAACCTTGGCTAAATGGTGCCCCATACACACACAAACCACTTACAGTACATGGACAAATGGAGCAGCCTAAATGTTGAACCGACGTGGTGGGAAGCCATTTGCCTCCTGTGTGAGGAGTGTGCCAAGTGTGCCAATTGTGCTACTCCTCCAGACTCTGATCATCATCGACGAGATCACACACGTCGTTACCCCATATTACCCTTTGCGCAAACGAAGATCCCGATTCAGCCATCTTCAGACCCCATCCGTGCTCAAACTAACCCCCCACCTACACTCGGTCACCCACCACCACAAAGACCAAAATATACTTGATGGCTCGGGCAATGGGATGAATTCTTGTTACCTGGTTTTCCCTTTCTGCGCCTCATTTCACCCCTTTGCTTTCCGTTCCCGTTTTCCGTTTCCGTTGGCACGATAGCCGGGGAAATTCTTCATGCGCCGAAGCACCTGTTAGCGGCCCTTTGTTTTGGACCGAAATTAGAGGGCGGCGGGCCCAGGGTTGGCGATTTCTTTTTCCCCGGGTGACCCCCCATGGGGAAATGACAGCTTTGCTCTATGGGAATGCCCCCAACAGTGAACGTTGTTCTTTTGCAGTTTTGGGCGATATTGCGAGAAAGCCGGCTTTTCTTTTGGGGGGAAGTATTGTCATGAAGTTTCTCAGCCTTGTCATTTGAGCACCTCCCCTTACTCATGTCCGCCCCAGCTGGCCTCCCTTTTTTTTCCCGCCTGGGAAGCCTTGTCTTGGCATATGCATGCGTGCGTGACGATACTTGGGTTTAGCTACCGCGAGTCACGAGCTGAGTAGTGCTTCAGCGCCCGGCTTACACGCAGAGACTGCCATGATGCTCCTTACGTCAGGACCGGCGTCTCAATATAGGGGTCCAAATGACTCGGACGACGATCTGTCTAGAAGCGCTACCCCGACGCGAAGAAGACGTTAAGCCGCAAATCAGAAGCCGGCCATTCTTCAGAATTGCATTTACCGTACAGTAGTTTTGTCTCACCGGAAGCTAAGCGCAGCGCCCCCGGGAGAAGGAAGAAGCAAAAATGCACGTCGGCGATGGCGTACCGAGCGCCGGTCGAGCAGCATCCTAGAACACACTTGGTCATGTCCTTGCCCCGGGTTTTTATTTTCCCCCTTTGGTGAAAAGGTTGCGGGTTAAGGGATGTTTTTTTTTTTTTCTTTTTTTGGATGGGTGCAGCATGTCGGGCTTGAGGGCTTGGATGGTCGGCTTTTTCATGCGCATGAGATTGGGCGGAGCGGTGAAGGGCGAGACATGTTGGCTGCACAGAGATGTTTCACATTATTCTATTTTAATTTAATTTATATTATTGATGAGATAGTGATGCAATGGATTTATTTCTCTGCAGCGTTTGTTATTTTGAGTGCAGATGGTCGTTTGCGTGGTGGAGGATGTATCGATCGCCAGTGAGTACACGATGGTTGCAGAATAGAGGCAATCTGAATAACAATAGTCCAAAACAAACAGTATCAATCTCTCACCAGGATTTAAAACGTTGGAACAATAAAATAAAGAAATAATTAAATCAATGAAATAAACCGTTACTATTTTCTTATTCCAAGTATACATGTATATGGGAGACCAAGCCAAAAAGAAAAAAAGAAAAAAAAAATGACCTTTCGGCATTCAGTCTCGGGAATTTTCCTTTGCTTCTTTTTTCCCCTTTGCTGCGCACACGCCACTCTCAAAAAGATCCCACGAATAGGCACGCAACGAGACAAGATCACGGCTGACCCCCCCTCCAAGTCCCGGCAGGGCATTGTACGTACTGTACTTTGGCGACTGTAGATGATGTATTTAGCTGCGTTGTAGAAACACTAGTTGGATTATGGCTTGCCTTCATTCACCGAATGGCTCGCGTTACGGTCCGAAAAAAAGAGGGCCCGGTGGTGAGAAAAGAAAAAAAGAAAAACATAAAATAAAATTAAGAAAAATCCCCAACCCAGCAGAGAGTGCATGACTGGACTTAGCTCTGCGCCTCGCGGTGCTGTTAGTCAGTGCTTCTTGAATCGGTCATATTCCTGCGAAAGGGGGGAAGAGCCTCGGGGATCTCGATCGCTAGCAAGTCAATAGCAGGTCACTCACTGCCCTGGGAGGGTACGTCATTACTCGTACGGGTTGACTGGCAATAGTTTGCATCTCCGTTGTTTGTGTCGTTTCCCTGTTTGCAGCGCGCGGCGCGCCGTGACTAATGCCCGAAGAGAGAGATAAGCTGAGAAATTGGAATTCGCATTAAAGCAATAATTGAATATTTATTTTTTCTTTATTTTATTCGACTTATTTTGTATTATTTTGGGCGTCGCGTCCGCCGAAACTCTCTGGAAAATGCTGGTCTTCCTTACAAAGCACTTCCAAGCGTTTCGCGCAGCCGGGGTTGTTTGCTCAAAACAGGCAATTCTACCAGTGGCAATGAACGGGTTTCCCCAGCCACAAGATACAAAGATACAACGGATTCCCGCACCGCCACTGACATATTGCCTATCACCGTCGGTTACTCACTCCGGGCCCTGTGGCGCGTCGGTGACTTCTCGGCCGCGCTCCGTTTGCCCATCTGGTGCGATACTCCGCGATTTTCTACGGAGATAGTTTCTTTTCTTTTCTTATGGGCCATTTTTTTGATGACAGTTTCTTGTCGGTGGGAAGACGTGGCGGATGGGAGATGGCCCATCGCCTCGTGGCATTCATGTGGCAGGGGGTCGTTTGCATTTGCGTTGTTTGTTTGCCATGGCGGGATGGAAGACAAGGGAGAGCCGGCGAATGTGGCTGCAGCTGGAACGGCCTTGATTCGGGGCGTTTCCGGATGGACGAGTCTCGTGGCTTCGAAGCTGTGCATCCTATGGACTGCTAATGCCAGGTTACCTGTTCGCAACTGTCATCGCATCAATCAGACAGAAAACGATACCGCCCCCCGGCCTCATTCTCGTCGCAAACCAAGTCTCCTTGAGGCTTGAGGGAGGGGGAACAGGGACGAGGCTACAATACGGTGCGATATGATATGATACGATACGAAACAAACAAGCATCTTCCCTTATCTCGCAGAGGTTACATCGCAGGGATTGCCCCCAAAATGGAGGTTGCGACGTGCCGCAACGTGTCTCAACACAAGAACCTCTCCTAGATTAAAGTTGCCTGTTTTGGCTAGCAACCCCCAAAATCCCTTGCGTTACATCCCTAAGAGGAAGAAGCAACTTTGGGGGACTTTGGAACGGTGACATGGCTGCCTTTTCCTCTTCCGGCCTCCTTTGGGGTATTTCATTATTCATTGCTTCTGACAGCCAACGGTCTAGCAAAGTCATGTCCTCTCCACATGACACCTGCAAATGGCTGGAATGTCGGAGATGGCGTCAAACTCAAACGTGGGAAACCACAGAAACCAAACAACAACTGAAGAAGAGGGTGTGGGGACCCCGCTTTTGCCATCCTTCTAGAATGCTTCTGCGACACGTGGGAAACCGTCGCCACTGGGGTATTTTGGTTGAATGGTGTGGAGTCTGGCATGCATGTTCAAGTCAAGTCAGCTCTGGCCTAAATCCGAATACGGGGATAAACTGTCAACTCCGTCATAAGCCTAATGCCACCATCGGAATGTCATTCTCCGTCGGTCCTTGTACAGGGACTTGAACTAATCTCGTTGGCCTTTTGATTGTCTTTGATGGCGGTCTAAGGGAGAATCAGGAAACTTGACACGTTCCACAAGCCTCGGTGGGGGAATGTAATATCTCGTTGCCTGAAGGCTTGAACTTTTAGACTAGATGGGGTGTTGTTGTAGATGAACAAGCTGTTATGGCTGAATCAGAAAAGTGGCACTTGAATTCTACCATTTATTCACAATTGTTGTTTTATTTCAGCTGCTGGTTGTTCACGTGAGCCCTATTGTCTTGTTGCAGCTGTAATTATAGCTGTAGCTGATGGAGGGAGCCATCTTCAACGGTGGCCGCCTTTTGCGCCGAGATTGCCTTCAACCGAACGCCGCCACACGTGGCAGGCGAAGCGTTGCGGCCTGTCGGTGTCCCCTTGCGGCATTCAAAGAAAGAAGCTGAACTCCCGCAACACCCGCGAAAGCCCTGTGGCTTCCAACCAGTGGCTTTGATGTTGGGCGTTTTGCCCACGTTGTGATCTCGGTCTGTGTATGCAATCTAACTCGACGGGAAGAGCGGAAGATGGGCCATTAGACCAATCGCACAAAGTTGCCTGTGGCACTGCTTGTTGGAACAGTAAGATATTGCGAGGCTTTTCAGCCACGAATGAGACGGGGAGGTAATTGGGCCTCCGCGGATGAATTCTTCATTGTTGGTTTCAATCAACGCCCATTCAGATATTACCGGTCGGCGTATTACGAACGCCTTGTTTTATCTTTCCTTCTGTCCATATTTCAACTTGTTTGGCGTTGCTTATAATTAAGCAAGCATTACTACGCGCTGCTTCTTTTTGCGAAAAAGGCAAATATACAGTCTCACCCAAGATGACATCAGTTACAGGCGATACTCTGTTTAAACAAGGCAATTAGAATTGAATGAAATCAAGAATTCTAAGATACACCCTCCCTCTCTGATCGTATTTTCCAACCAACAACAATTGAAAACGCCCTTTAGTCCGATTTGATGACATTCAGCAACATGACATCGACTCAAACGTGGCGCTATTCCGGCTCGTTGTCCGGAGTGCGGATCTGTTCCCGGTCGCAACTCGGCCACCAAAGATGGAGCCCGGCGCCGGATCTCACAGCCCGCCTTCGGTCAGTGATTTCAGCGAATGGCTTACACGTGCATTTTCAGTTGACTTGAGCTGACCAACATGCTGCGTACGCGCGTGACGAAGCTTCATATGAGGTAAGCCGGTCAAGCTTTGCCCAGTAAGCAGAATTAATTAATTAGATTATTCGACGAGTAGCATTTCTGAAAGCTTTCTATCATAACGCATATCTCTAAATTACCTGTCCATCTGCAATGTTCAACTCGTGACCGTTCACATGGCCAGGCCACAGCCCGTTGCAGCAATGGGAATCCGCGGGAGCAACGCAAACACAATAAAGCTTATTCTTAAGTGAGACTTCTGAAATAAGGACACGAATAATAACTGCTAAGATGGCCATCGCGGCATGTTGCTGCCGAGATCAAACGAGATTCTCAGCGGCGTTTGCTGTGGCGCAAACCGACAATCAAAGGGTTTAATGGGAATAAAATCACAGTCATTGAAGAATAAAAGGTTGATTTTTTTGCCTCGTTTCGGGCGCCACTCCGACAGCTCTACCGAGATCAAAAGAGGCTGAGTTCTTTTGGTTCGGAGCAGCTACCAAAGCTGGCTCTCGCAAGGCTGTGTGCCTCATCTCCCCTCTTCTGACCTCGGTTTATTCCCGCCAATCAGACGACCCAAAAAGGTTTCATAACCGTACGGGTGTTGTCGGTTGAATCCAGCACTCCGGGACACCTTCAATTTTTGGTCTTTTCAGACGAAAGCACATGAAATGTAATCTATCTGCTGTCATTTCAGGGGAAACGGGAAAAGATGGCAGACGCGGCCTGGCCCTCGGCGCTGTGCATGCATCAGCATGTGCTCATCACTTAATCGGCCCAGTCACAGGCACAGAAGCGCATCCCTGCACTTCGTATTACTTGTTTTCTGCTTGCTGTATTCTGCATGCGCTGGCCCTATCGCATCGTACCCGCGTTGATTAACTGCCAGCCCTACGCTGCAGACATCGACGGCGAGTGACATTCGACATGAGGGACCCATGCTGATTAATCTATTATACCTTCATCCCGCTGCAGCCCATCGGCGCTGTCACTTGATTGACGATTTGTTTTGATTTTGCATGGGACAAACGTTGTTTTCTGTCGCTGACACATGTCGACTGGGAAAATAGTCTTTGAGCGAGCAGAAGCTTGTGTCGCGATGCATTGCGCGAAGCGGTAAGGCGTCGATCAGCCAAGATGATTAATTATAAATAAATAAAAGATTAAATCCTGAGTGTGTCGGGAATAAAAAATAGAAAAATAATAATACTAGCTAAAAGCTGGAATAAAATATTTAGGTAGATAAAATGCGACCGAAACCTTGAGGCTAGCAGCCAAATTAACCACCAATACGCGCCATCCCCCGATCTGGTGCTAAAACGAATATCCTCCAGTAAGAAGGGCGACGAGACCAGAAAATTTCACCTCTCATGTGATTCTCTTTTCGTCGCCCCCCAAGAGAGCGGGGGAAGCGCGACGAAGCGCAACTGGGCTGTAAGGGGACCAACAGATTTGGTGCGAGGAGGGGGCTCAGCACTCGTATTACTACTGCCAGCTCCAGCCATCTACGATACGCTGGGGGATTTGCCTTATCATATTCCTGTGCCTCATTGTCGTTGCTCACCTGACGCGTATTTTTAAAGGGAAGCAAAACCTTGTTTATACTGGCTCTTCAGCTGCTCACTGTCTGACTTGCGGTTGTAGCGGTTCGCTTCGGTTAGAGAATGAATAGAGCTGCGCCTGTGCCGCAGTGGCAAACCACATGAACCATTGGCCCTGTTAGCAGCAGGAGGAGAGCCAAATGTCATCAATGATGCAGCGCTCGACACCTTTCGGGCCTATGCGATGGGTGCAGCTGTTTTGGGCCAAGAGCAGACAGAGATGACAATGCACGTAGTTATGTAATTCTCAGGGGGCGCCTAGTCCGTTCACGTGTTTTGTTGTTGGCTGATCCAGGCTGCCTCTCCATCGTGAACCATGACATCATGGTGTTGTTCTCGACCTGTCTCCCCCCTCCTGCGTCAGAAAAGCTTTGCTGTTTGCTTGTTGCTTGTTGCTTTGGGCAAACGGACGGCTCCCTGGGCTTGCCTCAATTGGCAAAACGGAGGGGAAATACGGCAATTGACAGAGTAAAAATAACGTAAAGTACTGTAAATCAAATTCCAGCAGAACCAACAGCATCAAATTGCGACGGGATATCCCAGCCACAGCAGTAATAACAATCACTGACACGAGGGGATCAAGGTTTTGCCTGGCGTGTTGACAGCCAATTTGGGAGACTTTCCTATTTAGGCAAACCCGCTCTGATCCTGATGATCGCTTTACCGCAACCTGACGCCATGATTCAGTAAATCTGTGCGCAACAAGCCGCTGATCGCCATTATATCGAGATTTGGCGACAGTAATGGCTGCAAGAGCATTTACTGTATATCGCAGTCTCCGGAGAAATGGAACAAAGTCGAGTTTGGGCGTTCATTCGGCGGTCATACCGAGTAGTTTAGCGAGTACGCGCGCCCGCTGGAAGACTCAATATCGGACAGCTGCGTCTGGACCTGCATTGGACGGGAAAAATTAAAATTAAATAAAAAATAACTAGATAAAATCAAAAATGAAAATCAATGATAATTCTCCGAGAATTGCCAGAGCCAGCACGCCCAAGCCATTGCGCCCAGTTCTCGTATTCTACAGTTCCCGCCTCCATATATAAATCTGCACACAGCATGCCCGCCGGCGATTAGACTACCGACCGCTCCAGCACGGCTCCTCTTCCCGATCTCCCCAGTGAAACCGTTGAAAGGCTGTTTTGCTGTTGAATATGGCCGTTCAGGACCACCCCCAGACTTCTAGGCCCATAAGCGCCAATTGAGCGTTTCCTGCTAACCTACGAGGCAAAAGCATGTGTCTGCGAATCAAGGCACGCATCTTCGTTGGCGCCGCAATTATTAGACTTTTGGCCGAAGCTACTTGGCGGATCGCCGGAGGAGCTAAAATCGTAGCACAATGAAACAAAGACGCAAGAAAAAGGTACCGTCAACGATGCGGCTCTTTTCTTCATGCAGCCTCGGTGAGCTATTGAATGAGATAAATGAACATGGCGTCTTCGGGCGATTTGATCTTGGCGGATAATGGTCTAGCGTTACGATGCAATTGGTGCGAACTGGGTTTGTTCTTCCATGTTGACTTTGAAACTAAGGTTGACTTGCATACGCTTTGCGGCACTCACGGTGCAAAGTAGTATTACTACCATTTTATCTTAATTTTATAAGTTGCTCTATCTGCCCTCTTACTGGCCGGCTTAGTTCTGCATCGTAGAAGTTTGGTTTTGAGAGTGAGTAATTTTCACATGCCATTCTACACTGGACGACATCTTACAGCACCGTGAACCACCCTCCGTTGACGAAGACGAGTTCCAACACCGAAAACCCGAGATAGCCATTTTGTATGTAAAAGATGCCGAGGATAATTAACAAGGATAGCGGCATTCCGATGATGCCGAAATGCCCTTGCCAAGGTTCTCGATATTTCCCTGGCCCGCGTCTGCATATGTAACCCTATCCCTTCGGGCATTCACTTCTAATCGAGAATGCGCATCTTAATTACTCCGTGCAGGGCGGAGAGATAGATATACGAAATTGTTTCACGGCAGCTAAAAGTAGAACTATAGCCCTGAAGGATTGATCCGCGAGGTCTTTGGATCGTCCATCACGAGACCGTATCTGAGAGGGAGTAGCCGGGCTTAGATTTGATTGCCGATGAGGGAGGGATCTTTTGAATGCAAGACAAGGAATTGAGAAATGATGATGCTGCATAATTAATGCAAGATGGAAAAAGAAAAAGAAAAGAAATATAATAAAAGAAAAATAAATAAATAAGAATAAAAATAAGGATAAAATGAATTAAAAGAGAGGACAAATCTGAAATATTTTGATCATGAGTAGACTGCTTTTTTGATATTAAGCTTGTATTAGCATCGTTTGCCCAACTCGGAATCTAGATAGCAACGGCCACGAGGAAGCATCAGCCCTAATTCTAGAACGTGATAAACTATCTTCAAATGACGACGATATTGTCTAATATCAGCCTCGAGTAATATGGCGGCCAGTTGTTTTAGTAGTTCATGATGTTACATATAGTGTAACTGAGCACGCCGTTTGCTCGCTTTTATATATGCAAGCTTGTATTATATGCGTTTTGAATGCATGTCCGTTACCATGGATCATTTGATACTGCTAATGTCACCGTTTAGAACGTCGCCTTCTGTCCTCCTGCGACATCCGCCGGGTGTTATATACTCCCTGCGTTTCATGGTGATAATCCTCCACGTATCAAGGATATATATACACTACTCAGCTAGTGCTTATAATCTATTTTATGAGAATAGATTGGACTCATCGGTTGTTATATTTTTGATGTGTCTTCAAAGAATGGATAGTTCATCGCCTTGGAAAAAGTTCGTAAGAATAGTCTTGTACTGCAAGGCTCCCTTTTATTGCAATTTACACATTCAACCAATGATTGCTAGTGATATTTAATTTTACTACGTATACAGATAGTTCCTATTGGATACATGGCATTTTGTGTGTTCATTCCAATACATCTAATCATATACAATTTCCATGTTCCATCATGCTTCTCCAGCAACCGCCAATCCCTGGCGAGCCACCAGAACCGATCTTTGAAAGGGCTTCGTTTCCGACAACTCTGGCACTGACACTTCCACCGTAGCCAGGTTTAACTTCCGTGCATCTGTGTGATCCTGCTCAGGTTCGGCTGCCAAAGGTCGAATCATCCGTATAAATGCCTCCGTCACCGCCCGTCGGTCGTCTTTAGTGGAGCGGCACTTCTTGACATGAATGAGGGCTTCGTCGAGCTTGAAGAGAGCATCCTTGTGGTCATTCTTTTCTTTGGGGTGTACCACTGCTCGCATCGCTGTTGTCTTCATCGCTAGCTTGATGCTCTCCTTGCAAGCCCGGCTGCCGCGCCACCACTGGACTTCCGACGTAAACTTGGACAGGATAGACTTCAAGGCGTTGTAGCTGGCAGAGCCGGTGTATGCAAAAACAAGGTTGGAAAAGTTGTACTCGCTGTACAAGAGTTCCCCGTTGCCATTTTCTCTCGCCGCTACCTCACACATGGTGGCAGCTCCTTGCAAGTCACCCTTGGCCGAGAGTATTTGAGCAGCTTTGTTGTACACGCTGTCGTGGATGCGAGTGCCTCGACGTAGAGCCTGCCTTACTAAATCCCCAGCGTCATCACCTTTCTCAAGCCTTGCAAGTAAAAGAGGAGTCAGGGCTTCCGTCACATCTTGACCTCTTCCGCGAGCTTCGTCAATAAGTGATGCCGCTTCATCAATGCTTCCATCTTGCCTCCTAATATGTCCTATGACTGCTAGACGAAGGCAGCGGACTGATGAGGTTAAACCGCTTGACAGCAACTCACCATACGCCTCACAGACGCGCTCCCACTCGTTTCGACCTGAGAACCACTCCATGCACTCGAAAGCATCCGCTTCAGATAACCAGCGGCGTGACTCGAGAGAAGTGGGTGGCGCATCATTCAGGCCCTTTCCATCAGCTTTACTGAGTGAAAAGTTCGAGACAGCCGGTGACAGTCCTTGGAGGTTTTGATGTAAATCTGTTATAGTTTTGTCGGAGAAGCTCCAGTATTTTCGGCATCCAGAATAGAATCGCTGCATAAATGTGTCGTCCATCTGAAATCCCGCTTCATTGCAAAACTGCAACCATGAAAACATCGAGTCAAGATCATGGCGGCTTGCATGTCGGTCCAAGACGAGGTTGACCCATCTGGACCTCAGGGGTATTTTGTAATTGCGCACAAATTTCCTCAGCAGAGCCTCAAGTCCTTCCGAAGAGCAAGTCTGCACAAATACATCTGTGATCTTGCTAATCATATACCGTAAGTCGTTTGCCTTTGTGTTGTCAGAACCCTCAAGTGCTTCTATGCCGTTACGAACAGATTCCCAGTGTCCAAGTGCAGCCTCCCGCACTATTATCCTGCTCTGGAGCTTTATATCTGACTTGGCTGCATCTGGGTCCAATTTGCAAAGGCTTTTCATTTCCTCCTGAGCAAATGCGTCGTCTCCTGCTTTCAGAGCCTTGGAAACCATTAGGCGACGTATTTTGTACTCAATATTGGACGGCACGGCAATTTCATGGTACAAGCCAGCACTTTGGAGAAGTCGATACAAGTGTTTGATATCCTTGAAGCTCCCCATGACCTCATCAAGACCAGAGAGCACTCGATAGAGCATCATGCCATGCATCCAGAACCGCGTTTGTTTGCGGTCAGAGAGAAATTGAAGAAGTCGCTCTAAGCCTTTCTTATCCTTCTTCTCCCACAGCCACTTTGTTAAAGGTGATAGGATCTGAATAGGGTCTTTAAACTTCGGAAGTAAGGTTGTAAGAACGGTATCCATTTTTGTAGGGTCAGATTCGATGGTGATTTTCAGCAATCGTAATCCGTTTGATTTGACAAGGCTGCTTAAGCCAGGGGTTGTGTGCCGCGATGTTGATAAAGTTTGTAGCTGGGTAATGGCCAGATCTACCATTTCAGATGTCAAAGTGCTTGTTGACTGGCCCATCTCTAAATCCTGCAGCATTCGCTCAAGCTCCGCAGCTTTATCGACATGGTGGGGTTGAGTTGTTCTGTCCTGGGTCGGCATGCTTGTCAAGGATAGGCGAGTCAAAGCAGAAGAGTCAAACTGCAGTAGTTCATGAAGAGATGGCGAACCGTTCCTCGTGTCTGGAGAGCGCAGGGTAGACATATAATCTCTATGCAGAGACACCTTCACCCGTGTACCAACATCCGTCCTATCTTTGTGAGATCCCTCCTCCCTGGAAAGAAGCGGAAGAACTGGTATTGTAGAAGCTGCCAAAGATTTGAACGATGCATCCAGCTGCCGGCTGTCAGCCAATGGGAGAATAAGCCTGGCCGCATCTAGCCCAAAGTTGGATATCTGTGCCTCTTGGGTCCTCTGCTCCACGCCGGAAGCTGGGATCCCACTAGCAGGTTCACGATGTTCGGACGGAAATCTGTTGGAATCGATGCCACTGCCGCTTATGAGAGAATTGGAAGAATTGCTCCGGCGTCGTCTTCGATAGGAATTCTTCGGACGCGAGGCTGATGGAAGGGCTAAAACCTCATCCCCAAGATCCGCCAACCTGTCTTCCCAGCTTTCGCTCAGCGCAACGGCGCCTCTGTTACTTTTGACGGTATGCAGCTTCCGCGCGTTATCAATGGCAGCGCGAGCAATCTTGAGTCGGCGGCGACGCTCTTCGGCGAGGAAGACGACGGAACATGATGTTGTCAAAAGAACGCCGCGAAGGGCATTGAGAGCGGCCTTAGAGGGTACGGGAGGGGTGGAGGCCATTTCGACGGCCCATAGCTGCAGCTGAGCTTGTGGGATTCGGCGGATTGAGCGATTCTGGGCGCATCCAAGGTGGTGAAGGGCGATTTGATCTTTTCCGGAGCTATCGTAAGATTTCTGGACATGGCATGATGGAGCAAATATTTCGGTTATACCTCGTAGTGGGAGAATTTGGTAGCTCTGGGGTACGTACCTACCTCACCCCGCCAAAGTGGGCGGTACATAGTACGTACCACCATTGCTCGAATGCCGTCTGCAAAACACACATAGGGACTCAGTCCCTACAGCTTTTCAGAAAAATTCACAGAAAATCGCATGGCTTGCTATATTGGAATAAATTTACAGACCATGAGGTTTGCTACCTAATGTGCAGACCGTGGCGGTATAGGGATACTGAAATTTGGATGCGCTACATGCCCCAAAACGAACAGCTCTAGCATAGACCAAGCGCGCATTGAAGAAGAAAGGGATTGTCTCCTACCCGCATACAACCTGGATGGTATTATTTACTCTGTGATGTTTGGTGGCAATAAGGGGCTATATCGAGGCATTTTCTTCATACAAAAATTCGAAGCTAACAATGTTGTGAAGAATACATACATGTATGGGAGTGTCCTGTCGGCTCTGTTCATCTCATTGATATTACTGCAGGTGATGCATGATCTAGAGTTTAATTTTGTACAACATGATAGATTCCACCCCTGAAGCCAGTTATATTGTCCAAATATGAGAATGTCACCTCGGGATTTTTTATACCTTCTAATATTACTGTCCATCATGCAGGTCGGGAGGTTAATCATAGTACAACACACTCTAGATGCTACATGTACTACCAAAATTCAGGGATACGGTGGTCTGTCCTCCCCGTGATATTACGAATATCTTGTTGTACTTGCCTTACAATATTCGAACTGAGTAATAAAGATGTAGTAATATCGCAGACTCTAGAGATATATATAGAGCAGTGGCTTCTCTTGTCTTTCAGTTCAATCAAGCATCTCAACTACTAGCCCACGCTCAAAAACAGCAACTACTCCAGCATCACCACTCATCAACTTTCCAACACTTTCAACAATGGAATTATCCAATCTCGCAATCGTTCTATCCTTCCTCACTAGCGCAGCCTTGGCGGCACCGCAAGTCCGTGTTTGCAAGCACGTCAACTTCGGCCCCCCTTGCGCTACAGTCAGCGCTCCTATCAACTCATGCGGTAAGTTTTATTTGATCTAACTCAATGGCTACCGCCTCAGAGGCACAAATATCTGTATGGTTTGCTGATCTGTTTCGAAGTCAATGTTCCGGATGGCTACAATGACAACATTTCCTCCCTAGAGCCAAATATCGACGCTGGCAACTGCCGCTTCTACGTGTAAGTCATATTCCCCATTCTAAACCGGCTCTCCGTATTCTTTATACGTGTAAAGAACAAACACTAACCCATTTAGACACTACAACTGCGATGGCCCATCCTTCGATTCCGAGTACCCTGGATATGACAAACTCACTACTCAGCTTCCCGAGTTCAATGATGCCATCAGCTCTTTCAAATGCTTTGGCCGGCTGCCCAATGACCCTTAAATCCAATCTCTCTCCACTCTTGTGAGAGAGATACAAAGGGCCCCTACACGTTATCACGACCTGGCGTTGATGGCCACAATAACGGGCTTACACAGTAGGCACTGGCACACTGCCATGCACAGAAAGACCCATCATGCCAGGGGGTCCAATATTCAAACAGGGAGAACTCGCTCCCGAGCATCCCACTATATTTACCCTTCTCTACGCTCATTCAAATAGCTTAGCTAGTTCTTTACCTTTTCTACACTCATTCAGGTAACTTAGCTAGTCAATTATTACCGAGAATTCATTGTATCATGAATCACCTTAATCAATATATAGTAAACAAAGCTGCGACGAGGACCCAACCTCAACGCTGATTAACATGCGTAACGATGGGAACAGCGTTGAGACATCGGGCAAACTATATTGCACGACTGCTACTCTCTGGGCACTGTGATGCTTGAGATTCGGTTCGAGGAGCCTACCTCCAACCTTCTCTTGGCGATAGAAGACTATCGGAAATCGACATGCCGAAGGGGGAGCCCGAAAGGGAAATGTGTTGTCAAAGTAGGTAATCACTTGTGATATGGGATCCTTGTATTAGCGTCTGGTCATTGCGATTCTCGATTCTTGGCTGGAGAACACGGGCGACTCCATATGAGATTGAGCCTCTCTAGGAAATTCGTGCTAGCTTGGTCAACCGATACGCACCCGGTTCAGTCTGTTGCCCTCAAAACGTGTCTGTCACAGCAGAAATCGCTCTTTGCAGCAAGTCGAGTCAGCCACAGCCTTGTATCCTAACAAAATTCGAAAACATCGTCCATCGTTGGCGACATATTAATCGGCAATAGAAGCGCATGCATTCACCCCAATTGAACACTCTCTTTGTCACGCCACGCTTTTCCGCCGGTCGAATCCCCAGAAGCTCTGGCTTTTCCGGTGACGGAATTATTGTTGACTTGACGTTTGATGTGTGTATGGAGTCGATCGTTAGTAAGCATGCAATGTTATCCGTGTTGGGCGAGTTTCGATGGTGATAGGCTGAGGGGATTCCTTGTCTTGCGATTTCGTAGCCGCCTGGCCCCCACAAAGATGCAAGCTTCGTCTGTTTTCCGGACATAGTCTGTTAGATAGTGGTTGTATGTACTCCGTATATCTCTAGAAATAGGCAGCGGGCAACATTGGCTATTTAGAAACTGATTCACCTGAAACCTGGTGTTGAATAATGAGGACAGTGTGTAGCCTCGGTTTAAGTTTCTAGTAGTTCGTGTGGTGACATATAATATTGATGTTCGAGGGCCTCTTACATGCGATCCAGCCTAGCATTAGCATTGTAGATCCATGACAAGTCGATACATACGCCATAGTTTGTTCAGCGGCGGAGTTTCCCCCCATGAACAACGCACCACCTCACATCTCAAGGGATCGGGCAACAAGCCTAGGGCCGGGCAACTCGGCCGCTGCTATGATAGATAGTAGCATCTCAAGCATCCTAACCTGGCAACCTAGTAGTTGAGACAGCTTCTGCCACCGCAACCCCGCTTCTTGAATCCGAAAAATTGACCATGTTCCGGCATCTGGCGGACCTAAACTCCATGGGGACGGCGATTTCGAAAAATCGTATTTCTAATCGGACTTAGGATGGAGCTGAAACGCAACCTATCGCGTGGAAATAAGAAGCTTTCGGCCGAGGTTGATGCAAGCTACATTACCTATGGGGACGCGGGCACCTTGCCTCGAATTTGGGACCGGGCACAACTGCTGTACATGCAATAGTACATGCATGCGATTGGTGATTTGCCGCATGTGAGGTGCCGATGCGTGTACCTGCTGTCGCATCTGGCGATTGGCACCCGCATCAACTGCCCCCCTGGATCGCTTCAACTCGTCGCACATCTGGAGTGCGATTGCCTATTTCGCGTGCTCAAGTCCGCCATGGCTGCAAGGCGAGGCATTTTGCCCAGAACACCGCCTTGATTTGGGGGGGAAGCTGTTCTATCTTGCGTTTGCAGCTATAAAGCGCCGCAGCTCCTCGCCCTCAGTTCAACACCACCTCTGATATCTTGCGCTCTGCTACTCTGCTACTCTGCTAGAGCACACTCCCAGAATCTGGTCATCTTCTGCTACTAGGTGATAAAAGAAAGGGAAAGGAATCCAACACCCTTGAAAATATCCAAAAGCCGTACCATCCTCTCGTCAAAATGAGCTACTTCCCTAGCCCTGCTGCTCCCGTGAGCCCGCTCAACCGTTACCGGTTGCTGTCACCAACAGCCTCCGTCAGAGTCAGCCCACTGTGTTTGGGTGCCATGAACTTTGGTTCAAATTGGTGAGTCTTTTGCCTGGTGGTAAAGGTGGGAAAATGGGTTGGTTGCTGACCCTGCATTATAGGAAGGACTTCCTGGGAGATTGCGATAAGGCAACTTCGGAAGGCATCTTGGACTTTTTCTACGAGCAGGTGAGCCTACTAGGATTGTTGATTTCTCCTTTGCCCATCATACAAAAGGCTTCTTGCTCAAGTACTAACATCTCGCCAAGGGTGGCAATTTCATTGACACCGCAAACAACTACCAATTCGAGGAATCTGAGACCATCATTGGTGACTGGATGAAGAAGAGGGGAAACCGCCATGAGATGAGTGAGTCGCATTAAAAACCGATCTGCTCATCGTCCAACATCAACTCACTCTCTATCCTATCTAGTCATTGCAACAAAGTACACTACCTGCTACAAGCTGGGCCCCATTCGTCCTCATATCGCAGCCAACTTCACCGGAAACGGAACGAAAAGTCTTAACGTATCTGTTGAAGCCAGCTTGAAGAAGCTGCAGACTGACTACATCGACTTGGTGAGACATTTTACGATGTATTACGTTCCTAGGTTATGATACTAATTCATCATAGCTTTATGTGCACTGGTGGGATTATGCCACTTCTATTCCAGAGCTGATGCAGTCATTGAATAGCCTTGTTGTATCTGGCAAAGTCTTGTATTTAGGCATCAGCGATGCGCCCGCCTGGGTGGTGAGGTACGTATGCGTAGAGCTCTACCCTCAGAGCTGCAGTTTTGTCGTCCTGGCTACTAACATTCCGACTATAGCAAGGCAAACGAATATGCCCGAAACCATGGGTTGCGCCAATTCTGCGTTTACCAGGGACGTTGGTCCGCCGCCAATCGTGATTTCGAGCGCGACATCATCCCTATGTGTAAGGATGAAGGCATGGCTCTCGCCCCTTGGGGAGCACTCGGCGGCGGCAGATTCAAGACCGAGGACCAGCGCAAGGCCGAAGTCGGACGCAAAGTACAGGCTACTGAAGTCGACATTCAGGTCAGCAAAGTGCTTGAAAAGATTGCCGCACGTAAGAACACGGTTATTACGAGCGTCGCCTTGGCATATGTTGCTCAAAAGACACCCTACGTCTTCCCCATTGTTGGCGGAAGGACTATTGAGCATCTCAAGCATAACATTGAGGCCCTTACCCTGCAGCTGACTGAAGAAGACATTGAAGAGATTGAAAGCGCTTACCCCTTCGATATTGGATTCCCGAACAGCATGCTCTGGGGTGGGAAACAAGGTCCATCTCAGCAGAAGATTTGGCTCCTTGAATCTGCTGCTCACTATGAATATCTCCCAGAACCCAAGGTAAGAGAGGTTCTCTCATCCAAGGCTGCCGAACAAAGAACTTTGAAAGCTAACGACTGTCTGTTTCCATAGCCCATCGCACCGACAAAGATAGGAGAGTAGAGCGTCCGCTTTAGGTCGTCGTGCTGGCGATGGTTGCCGGGACGCCAAAACAATCAGCATATCCATTGTGATCACGGCATGCATACTGGTACCGGCCCTGGCTGGTGAATGGGGGGAAAAGCGAAATGGTTCTA
Source organism: Trichoderma virens Gv29-8 (assembly GCF_000170995.1). Classification (NCBI taxonomy): domain Eukaryota; kingdom Fungi; phylum Ascomycota; class Sordariomycetes; order Hypocreales; family Hypocreaceae; genus Trichoderma; species Trichoderma virens. Next base: position 2,200,082 of record NW_014013745.1, on the reverse strand, counting down.
GAACCGTTGATGCAGACATCGTTGACCATTATTGCATTATTTGGGTAATGAGAAATGGAGGGGCCAAGGATACGCAACCTTGAACTAGGTGCTACTTGCTTAGAGCATTTGAGTTAGTTGTATTAGCATATGAAACAGCAATTCATCGCTTCATTCTTACTTGAGAGCTGATGTTTGACTTGGGCTTGACGATGAAGCAGAGGAGATGACCCGAGTTGAGATTGGTAACCATCTCATTGTATTAATGGGTATCTACATTACCTATTTCGGTCTGTGCATATCAACTGTCCCATGGCTGTCATCAAATACAAATATCCTATATCCTACCCGAACGCCGACTCGGACTGGGCTTCCGTTCGCGAATCATGGTCATTTATTTAGTGCCTTTGCCCTTTGCCTCGTTCTCGCCTAGCTCTCTGATGAAAACTGAGGTCTGTCCAGCGCCACTGTAGTCGTTCTGCCCAGTTTCGAATCCCGGACACACCCCGACAGCTAGATACTTTCCGTCGTTTGAGAATGCCAGGGCGGCAACGTTGTTGGGGAACTTCTGATATTGTTTTAACCTCCTCTTGGCTTCTGCATCCCACAAGGCCACCGTTCCGTCACCGCCTCCCGACGCAAACGTTCCGTGGACAGAGTGGAACGCAAGTGCATTGACGGGATAAACAATATCTCCATCGCCATCGGGGGCTGCTTGTCTGTGACACTTGAATGCGTATTTCCTAGCCTGCGACTCGGCGGTATCCTCAAACCACTCGACCGCAACACGGCCCTCAATGCTGCTGGTGGCGTAGCCGGCATCGTTGGGCATGCAAGAGACTGAACGGGTGAGGTATCTGAGAGATGACTCGCGCTGTTGCCAGGGCTTAAGTTCGGTGCCGCCGGTACGGAATAGCTCGGCGATGGAGTCTACGTCGTAGATGTTGATGATGCGACCCGTCATGGCAACGACAATCTTGCTGGGGCTGCCGGCAAGAGCTTGGGGTTTGCCGGGGAGGGCAATGGTAATTGGGGTGCTGGAAGGGTCATTGAGGTTGTGCAGGTTGAGAGTGCTGTCCCAAGAGGCAGAGACGAGGATGCCGTGAGATTTGCTGTATACGACGCGGCGAACGGGAGCGGTGTGCTTGCTCAGGGGAGTCAACTCTCCAGTCTCAAGATTGAGGCTGTCATTCCATGGTCAGCGGATAGCTCAGCTGTAGCTTATTCGTGATCGGGGATAGCAAATACCGGTTGACCGTCCAGTCCATGCCCGCGGTGAAGGCCTCATTGTCGTCGGCGCCGAAGCAGACGTCTAGAACTGGAGCTCGGTGTTCATATGTATTGACGAGGCTTGAAGCCTCTGGACCGTTTGTAATGTCATAGTGGTAGACCTTGTTATCCCAGGATGAGACGAGGAGCTTCGTTCCCGAGTCGGGCGCGAATGCGATGGACGATACCGCGTCGCCGGGGGGCGGTGAGAGCTCGTATTGCGTTGCTAGCCCTTTGTCAGCTATCCATTGCGAAATATCAAGCTGTAATTCTTAGACACCGCCGTGAACGTACCTGGAGCCATTGCCAATGCCCGCTCTCTCTGCTATGACGATTCATAAACTTCCCCCATGATGGAAGCTTTGGTTGTTTACTTTGGGGGTCACGTGGCGATAAGCCAGAAGCATGGCTGTGGCGTGGGAATTGGCGTTATCGACCGAAGCATGAGCCACACCACCCCGCCACGAAGGTTTGGCTCAAGCGCAAAATACTATCAAAATTGTGACTCCTCATCCCACTTCGAATCTTTTGGAATCGCAGCGTATACAGAAGCTCTCTCTTTCCTACATATCGACAGCGAACGAGCCGCGTAGACCTGGAAGTCTGTCCGACCGTCGATTTCGAGCAATTCAGCAATTTCCAAGCGATCAGTTTGACACTCGCGTGAGCAGCTACGATATAAAAACCAGCCCCCACTTCCTATTATCCTCTTCTCGCCAACCGACTCTCATTTCCCCAGATTATCGTCGAACAACACCGCCAAGATGTCTTTAACAAACTGTCGGTTCTATGAGGAGAAGTATCCGGAGATTGATAGCTTCGTGATGGTCAATGTCAAGCAGGTGGGTTTTGCTTCAGATACGAGGAAGTGCGAAAGAAATACACGGAAATTCTGACAAAACCGAAATAATGGATAGATTGCAGAGATGGGTGCCTACGTCAAGCTGCTGGAGTACGACAACATCGACGGCATGATTCTGCTCTCTGAGCTGTCCCGAAGACGTATTCGAAGTATCCAGAAGCTTATCCGAGTCGGACGTAACGAGGTTGTGGTTGTCCTCCGTGTGGACAAGGAGAAGGGTGCGTCATCACCAGTTCACAAACCAAGGAAAGCAGACAAGTTGAGGCTCATATTGAATTGCAGGATATATCGATTTGTCAAAACGACGTGTTTCGCCCGAGGATATCGTCAAGTGTGAGGAGCGTTACAACAAGAGCAAGATGGTCCACTCCATCATGCGACACGTCGCCGAAAAGACCCAAACTCCGATCGAGTCTCTATATGAGAGCATAGCCTGGCCTCTGAACCGCAAATATGGCCACGCCATTGACGCTTTCAAGCTGTCCATCACGTACGTGGCTAGCATCAAGTATTTTGTATTTCTATAGGAGTAGTAAACTAACCAGGATGCAGCAATCCCGAGGTGTGGGAGGAGATTCAGTTCCCCAACCAGGTTGTCGACGACGAGCTGAAGCTCTACATCAGCAAGCGACTTACTCCTCAGCCCACCAAGGTCCGTGCCGACGTTGAGGTTACCTGCTTCGGCTACGAGGGTATCGACGCTGTCAAGTCTGCTCTGCGAACTGCCGAGGCCAAGAACACAGAATCGATGCAGGTCAAGGTCCGACTTGTTTCGCCGCCACTGTATGTGCTTACCAGCACATGTCTCGACAAGGCACAGGGTATTACCCGCCTGGAGGAGGCCATTGTTGATATCCGAACGAGCATCGAGGCCGCCGGCGGTAACCTGACTGTCAAGATGGAGCCCAAGGCCGTTACCGAGAGCGACGATGCCGAGCTGCAAGCACTCATGGAGAAGAGAGAGCGCGAGAACGCCGAAGTCAGTGGCGACGAGAGTGTCAGCGACAGCGACGACAACATTCCCGAGACGATCTAAGCGTCTCACAGCTCTATGCCAACAGCGATGAAACTGCGGTTCTACATTTGGGACCGGGGAAAAGCGGATACCATCTTTTAAAAAACAAAAAGAGGAAGGAAAAAAGCCGTCAGCGCTCGTATTGAAATGAGAGGCATAAGCCTAGAATTTGGTTTAGGAAGCTTTGGTGGCGGGTAATGGCGTCTTTGTGCGTGATGGACGACCGAAAAGCCGTGGATTTCGGCATTTTGTAAGGGGTAGATTTTGGCAGACTCTGCGACGTCTAATTTACGTGGAGAATCTTAACTATTTGAAAAAGCCATAAAAAGAATCAACAATGTTAAATTGCGCCATGTGTTCTGTGCGTAGACGTACTGAGTGAGGGTTGATTTTGATTCGGAATACCTGATGCCTGGTGTTTCAATGCGCTTGTGAAGAGGTCACTGAGGCTCTCTACTGTGGGATGAGCTAACCCCACCACTAGGCAACTTTTTTTCCAAAGCAGTATTGGCAAAGGGCTCAAGCTATTCTGAGATTGTCAAACATCTTTATTATGGAATGATCTACTGAGCTGCTCACTGCTCCACGACGACATTTCATTTGTATTTTACATCTAGTATTTCCATCCTATTACAACAATCTCCGCCAGCACCTCCATGGCACTCAATTCACTATGGGCACGAATAAGAGGTAGCGCAGCAGGAGGCACTCCAAGCTTCACTCGGACCACGGCGCTGAACCTCATCGGCTTTGCGACATGGATTCCGGTGATTGCGTGGTTCAACCTGCATGTGGCCGAGCTGACAGTTGTGGACGGATCTTCCATGTATCCATTTATGAATGAGGAGAGAGATTCGTCGCTGCGGAGAGACATGGTGTTGAATTACAAGTGGTCGCCGCAGGAGGATTTGCAGAGGGGGATGGTGGTGACGCTGAGGTAAGTTGCTGTGTTTTTGGTTCACGGGATGAAGATGACATCAAAAGCAATGCATTATTATTGAGGGGTTGGAGCATACTGATGAAATTGTCCATGATAGGAGCCCTTTTCATCCCGAGGTGATTGCCGTCAAGAGGGTTGTCGCCCTAGAAGGCGATGTCATCAAGACAAAGAAGCCATATCCCGTTCCAACGGTGAGGATACCGCAGGGACACGTGTGGGTGGAGGGAGATGGACCTCCAGGTTCAAGTCTGGACAGCAACACGTATGGACCAATTTCAAAGAGGCTATTGACAGGACGAGTAACGCATATTGTGTATCCGTTGAAGAAGTTTGGGCCGGTCAAGTGGTGGGAGCATGACAGGCCGTTGGTGGACTAGATGCGGATGCTATGAATCAATGCTACAGGGGGTGCAACCGGCGTTGTGTACATGTATGATAGGAGCTGCTACATATGCATTTGGGAGGCGTCTTTGATAGATGGGTGTATCATTAGAAATACCACTTGTATCAATTATCACGGAATGAATAGACCTGGACGTCATCACAAACACGGCCTATCGTCAGCTCGTTGCCCGAAGCAAAACCCCGTAAATTCACCGGCCACGCCACAGCGGATCAGCACGTGTGGCGCAGCCTAAGCCGGCGAAACGGCCTATCAGGAGCCTCAGGGCAAAAAGTTCTCAGCGAGCGTCGGGAGCCCACGCGACCGCCCAAGGCATCGAGGCCCTGAAAAGAGGTTTTGCCGTTGATTCGAACTTTCTCGCCATAGCATTTTGCCCTCCTGGTTGTTTTCGTTTTTTGCCGTCAAACAAGGGGAGACGTTTTTTTTTTTTCTGAGTTGCGACCATTGCGCTGCCGTGCGCCGGCTGTTGTTTTTCTCCGAGGACCCTTTTTTTCTTTCTTCCTTTTCTTACTTTGTCTTTCCTCTCTCTCTCTTCTCGCATAGATAAAGCCGAAAGTCTCAATTAGGCGCTCTTCTCTTCGCAAATGTCCGAAGGACTCTCCAGCTCCTCGCAATTCCCCCTCGCCGGCTTCAACTCTGCGACCGCAAAGCCCGACGGCGCGACAACCAGCGATCCCACTGCGGCGGCAGGCCGTGACGCTGCCCTGGAGCCTCGCCATGCCGGCCATCACTCGATAGCCTCGTCCGACAGCCATTCTGCTCACGCAATGCAGAGCCAAGATGTCGAGGCTGAGGGCCGGCCGCCATATATTCACGTTGGTCTTCCACTGATTGTTTTCTCGCTGTTCGGGGCTATGACGTTGTGATTTATTTTGGGGCTCTTGCAATGAGGGGTCCCTTTTTTTTTTATGCGTATACTAATAGTCGGACTTTCATAAGGCAATGATTGCTGGAGGTGTTGGAGGCTCGACGGGCGACATGCTGATGCATTCGTTGGACACGGTCAAGACGCGACAGCAGGGTGATCCGCATTTCCCTCCGAAATACTCTTCCCTGGGGCGATCCTACTACACAATCTGGCGACAGGAGGGCATTGCGAGGGGCTTGTACGGAGGCTGGATACCAGCGCTGGGCGGCTCGTTCCCAGGCACGCTCATGTTTTTCGGCACATACGAATGGAGCAAGCGGTTCTTGATAGATCATGGGCTTCAGCACCATCTCGCCTATCTCTCAGCAGGTGAGTCAAATTGGAGCAGGCCTGCGATTCTTCGCTGTTAAACTAGGCTAACCTCCCCTCTTTCCTAGGTTTCCTTGGAGACCTTGCGGCTTCCATTGTCTATGTACCATCCGAAGTCCTCAAGACCCGACTACAACTCCAGGGACGATACAACAACCCCCATTTCGTCTCTGGATACAATTACCGCGGCACCCTCGACGCCGCACGCACACTCATCCGAACAGAGGGCACCTCTGCGCTCTTCCACGGCTACAAGGCCACTCTATATCGAGACCTGCCCTTTTCCGCGCTGCAGTTCATGTTCTGGGAGCAGTTCCAGGCATGGTCACGAGTGTACAAGCAGAGCCGCGACATCGGCGTGCCCCTGGAGCTCTTGACCGGCGCTGCTGCGGGCGGTCTCGCCGGCGTCATCACATGTCCTCTGGACGTCGTCAAGACTCGCCTGCAGACCCAGGTCAACATCCCGTCCGAGCCCGAACCTTCACATCGGCCCAAGGATCCCAACCCTCAGAAGCGGCTGATATCCACGTCGTCTCCAAGCACGCATAGACCCAGGCCCGGCGCCATCGCGCTGAAGACGTCATCCGTCCTTACCGGACTAAGGGTCATCTACCATACCGAGGGTATGAGCGGCTGGTTCCGCGGCGTTGGGCCCCGTGGCGTGTGGACTTTCATCCAGAGTGGCTGCATGCTTTTCTTGTATCAGCGGTTGCTTCACAAGTTGGAGGTTTGGATGCCTCTCGAAAATCCCGAGAGTGAAGCGGCATTGTAAAACGAGAAAAGAAAAAGAAAAATTCTCGGTTGCTCAATTTTCTTCGATCCCTATATTTAATTTCTTTTTTTGTACATGATAGTGAGCATTATGATGCGAAGACATACATCCAGCGTTGCAGAGAGGAGGAAGAGAGAATATCGGGAGGCGATATTACCATGTACAGATTCACTAGATGGAAGATGGAAGCGAGGGAGACCAGGACTCAAGTTTTACACAAAAAAAAGAGAGAGAATGGAGGAGACTATGGGGAAGGACTATGGGAAGGACTTGGAGCGGACCCGGTCAACTTTGTGTGAGGCGTTTTATGGGGGTTTAGAACTGGGATGATAAGATGGCATTCTTTGATATATGATATAGATAGAGGGCATGGGAAGGAAATACGTGCCAAATCTCCAACATGTGTTATTACTACTACCTGCTCGCCATTCAGTCTTTGCTGTATTCTAAGTTGACACATCGGAAAGGGGGGAGCTTTATTTATACCACTATCTAACTCATAAAGGGAAAGGCATCAACCCAAGGTATCTCACCTCAAACCAGACCAAAAACGCAACCAAGTGCAAACAAGCTCGTATCAAGCACATATCGTCAACAGAAATCCCAGGCAATTACAGCAAACCTTCTCTTCTCTCACCCCAGCTCCCCTTCCAACCCCCAAAATCAAGCATCCGGATCGCTCTCCTCAACGTATATTTCCTCCTCGAAATCCCCCATCCTCTTCATCATGTCGTCTCTCGCAAGGCACGTCGCAATCGCCACCGTCAAGGCATTCCACACGCCTAGGCTGCGGTTCTGAAAGTCCAAATCTACGTGATAGTTTAACTTCATGTCGGCATCTTCTTTGGAAGAGTCGGCGGTAAGTAGAATGACGGAAGTAGAAACTATAAAGAAGCCGAAGACGACGGGGGGTGGACGAAGATACGATGTTGTTGGTGCCATGGGAATGTCTGCCATCGTAATGTCGTCGTCTGAATCGTCAAAGAGCTCCTTTTTTATGATGGTTTGTTTTTCTTCCTCTTCATCCTCTAGCTTCACGTATACTCTGTCTCTTGCCTTGTTACCTTGTTTAGTCGTCGGCTCATCATCCCCGCTGTCAATGACCGATGTCTCCCCGTGAGACTCCGGCTTTATGACGGGCCGCCGCAGTAACTTGAACAGTCTGCTCATCATCCGCGATCCAAATGTCCTCCACGACCGGCTTCTGTTGCCGCTGGGCTGTTGTTTGGTGGAAACCTCTGCCTCGCTCTTGATTTGCGTTTCGACCTCTCTGTCTATATCCATATCAGCCGAATTCTCCTCCTGTTCTGCCTTGATAGCGAGCAGCTCGCGGTGCGACTGTGCCAGCTGTCTCATGCGCATCCCGACGAAAGCTGTCAGCTGATGCTCTTCAAGCCCTTCGCCGGTCTTATCGACGATCTCGACGGTGATGTTGGGGATGTATTTCAGATGGCTGTAGCCTCCATCCTCGGCAGCCCAGCTGAGGTACTTATCCAAGGATTTTTTGATCATCAGGGGCGTCTTTCGGCGCAGACCTGACTGGCAGGACGTGCGTACGTTGGCCGTGAGATCGATGAGTCGTGACAGTGCCATGGTTGCTGCTTCATGTATTAATTTGAAAGTCTCATTCAGCAGATAAAGAAGGGGAAAGAGGGAAAGAGAAGAATTTCTCACCTCGAAATCCACTCGTATGCGCATAAACAATCGGCTTCACCCCCGTCTTCCAACAAAACAAGTCCCCCGACATAGGAACCGCCCGGAAATCAACCCCCCAGTGCAGAGGCAAAAGCGGAATCTCCTGCCGCAGGAACAGAATCTCAAACAGCCGCTCCTCCAGCTCGTTCAGCTGGTGGTTGCCCAGATATCTCCTCTTCTCCGTCTCCATGCTTTCCAGGATCCTGCCGCTGACGAGCTGCCCGCCACCGCCGTCGCGGTCGTCTCCCCACAGCTTCATCGGTGACTGGTTGGCTTTTCGGGGCGACTTTGAGCAGCGGGTGGGCGAGCTTCGGGGGGTGGGAGTGCGTTTCTTTGGCGTTGTTTTGTGGTAACGACGGGTTTTTTTGCGTCGAAGGGGGGTGCTGCTACGGCTCTTTTGAGGCGAGGCCGGACTGTTTGCTGGTTCTATCTCCATGATTTGATATTGAGGTGTATGTAAGGGTAAGAGGATCGGAAATTTTGTGCATGCTGCTCGGAGAAGATGTTAAGACTGAGGTTGACGCCCTCTTTTTAGATGTGGACAAGGTGCGTTTGCAGATGATGTTTGGTCAGGTTTGGTAACTTGGCTGGTTCAACACAATTATAGGGCGTCATGGACACTATGTATGTACTGCGGAAGGCGGTTTCGCAGTGCTGGGCAGCTGCGTTGATGCAGTGAGGATGGCAGCATAAATTCCGGCTGTAGAGTGCCGAAGCCTCCAAACGGGCGGAATATATGCAGCGAGTAGAAGCATTTGAGCAGCTTCCATACGTTTAACGTGGATGGTTGCTTTCATGATGTAAAGCTGTTAGTTTCATTGTATGGAGACCAAGTCAGTGTTCGCACAAAGGGGCGTGCGTCTCCCTCTTTGACATCTATAACAGGACTCAACAAAGTCCCTTTATCTTTATGAATGAAAGCAGAAGCCGCAATGCTATGACTGTTCACCTCATCACTCTTATCCATCAACCTTGTTAATGGTCTAAATGGCTCGCGGAAGGGCATCAACATAAAGCTGCAGTTAATAAGTGCAGTAAGTTGGGCAGCCAAGGTATGGCGTTTGTAGGAAATCCTGGTGCTTGCTCTGCAGGGACTCACGTCTCAATTTATCTATTGCAAAAAATTGTTTCGCATTGCTTAGTTAAAAGTCCTTCATCCACCGAGTGAATCCTCGACTCATCTACAAGACGGCTCAGTCTTTTTTCTCCATGTACGGCAGACACGCCTCATAGATATCCTTATAACCAGGGCACTGCACACTCCTTTGGAACACTCCCTCGTCAATCACCTTGACAGATTGTAGAGATCCCGCAATGAAGAAATCGCTGTAGCTCGGCTGTGCACCGAGAATAAATGGTCCAAGAGCCTTGTTTGTCCGCATCAGCTCTCCAACAGCATGTCGATCGGCATCTACAGCCTTCCAACGCTCCTCTTCGCCCTCAAGCAATTCTTCCAGCGTTTTCCCGAACCGAGCCTCGCGAGAGCTTCGGAAATACTCTTGCGCTCGCGGCGACAAGATGTTGATCTCGCGCGGCATTGCCGACCTGTAGAAGGTTGGCGCAACCAAGGAGCGAATCTTGAGCTCGATCTCGCTGCCCAGCTCCGACGTGAGCTGAACCGGCGGGTCTGGGTACGTCGACTCTATGAATTCCGCAATGGGCTTCGATTCCATGATGTACCTGTTGGTCGCCAAATGGTGGATGGTGGGAACTGTGTAGTCGACTCTATTGCCAGAAGCAGGGTCATGGGGGGCTACACCGCTGTGTTTATGTTAACGGAGGCGCTTTGAGTTGCATATTTGTATCAAGAGGGTAATTAAAAGCCCAACAGGGGATCAGGTGAGAAGCGCAGCATCAGACAGAGGAACTATTAACAAGGAGGTGACTAAAACTCACAGCTCCTTAAGCGTAGGCCCGATATCTGGCATCTCAAGGAAAACTGTCTTGTAAGAAATCTGCTTATAATTGAGCAGTAGTCTAATACGCCAGACGACGGGAGAAAAACAGACGCCCTTGGTGCAAGCTAGGTCGTATAAGATAATCTGGGGTTCGGAGTTTGAGGCTGCCATTTTGAGCTCGATATAACAAAGACTCGATTAAAAAGACGAGGTATGTATGATAGTTACAGCTAGAGTAGACGGTCTACCTAATTTCTAGCTGGTGGCTGTAGACAGGGAGAGAGAAAACTGAGCTACAGGCTTCGGGTGACAGATATAAGAAATGATGTCCACACAATTACTCTTCTGCTATGAGCAATAATCACAACAGATGATGTCCCAACAGAAATGAGAGGTTATGTCACTTAGATCCTTCGTAGGACGTGGCGATCATGAACGGCTGCTATTGGTGTAAATGGAGGGATATATTGAGTCAACGGACAATTGTCATTGGTCTATTGTATCAAAAGCTGCATGGCGACCGCTCGGAATCTTTTTTAGGAAATACCCGGCTATATCATGCATACAGGTATTTTCACTTCGCATTAGACGATATCGCAATATATGGCTCTGTTCTGGACAGCAAAACAGTGCCAAGATACAGTGCGTCATCATAATATATCACTGTGTTGGCCAATCCAGACCCCACATGGGCAAAACTTTGGATATCGAAATCCGATCTGCAAACTGATCTGATATGCCTGTATAACATTATACCAACCAGATCCATTCACGCTGCAGCCATGGCCGAGGCAGTGAAAGCGGCCGCGCGCCAATTGCCCGCGTTCAAGCTGGGCCAGAAGCAAGTTTTCCTGTGCGTCAATCTCTGCAGCCCGTAATCCCCAGCGCAAGAACTCACCATGCCATGTCATAAATATCCAGACCGAACCATGTCATCACGATGCTGCGAAAAGAGCACCTCCCGCCCAACGAAGCCTGCTTCAAGGTGCCGCTTCGATTCACAAAGTTCGACCTGCGAGACTACCTCTGGAACCTGTACAACGTCGAAGTCACCACCGTCCGGTCCTACGTCAAGCAGCAGCCTCTCACCCAGCGCAGCACCAACTCTCGCTCCTGGTACCGGCCGCAGCCTCAAAAGATCATGACGGTCGAGCTGGCCAAGCCGTTCCAGTGGCCCGAGGTGCCGAAGGATCTGGAGCCCTGGAGCAACGACCTGTGGAAGATGCGCGAGGAGACGATTGAGAAGAGGAACGAGGAGCAGCTGGTGCGACAGCGGTTCCAGATCCCGCTCAAGAGCCAGGAGCCGCTGCCCAAGGAGCGGGTGGAGCTGGGCAACTTGGCCAAGAAGATGCTGTCGGGAGAGGTGAAGTGGGAGAACAACGTTGTTCTTGATCCTAGGTGGGATCAGATCCTGGGCAAGGACAAGGCTGTGAAATCAACAGAGACGACAACGACAACTTCATGAAAAGAAATCAAACTAAAAAAGGGATAACGGAAAAAATGGAATACCAAAAAGAGGGAGCAAGCACTATGGGTTTTCTTCTCCTATCGGGAATATACAGGGAGGGGGGAGATTATGGCTATTGGCCAGTGTACGACTTGGACGCATAGCATGTGCATGTATGTATGTATGTATGTACCTTATGTATATTACTCTTGATCTTGAACAAAACGGCTTCAAAGCCAGCCTTTTCGCTTTAGACATCGGGTTCACGGCATTGACAGCATATATCAACGGTCAAGACTGAATCCAATGCTCCGTCCCCTGGAACTGCAATACCTGATCCCCCCAGCTCCACCACCCAGACGTGAGATTCCGCGCAAACACTTCCAAAGCAGCGTAATCCCGTCCAAGGACACCCTCAAACAGCTGCCGGAGATTCGGCTTGCGCGAATGGACGTCCGGCACCGCTACAATGACCAAGGGCTTAAGCGTGCTCGGAGCTCTCGCGCCGATGCGCTTCGCGATGAGAAGCGTCTCCCACGGCTTCCTCCATGCGGACTCCATGTCGAAGATTGGGCCGCCTGACGAAGTGACCTTGAGCAACGTCCATTGTGTCACCAGCTCGAGACCCCACGAGGCAAAGATGCCCCTGGGAGAGGTGACGAGGTCGAAAATACTCGACTTGTTTGTGATCCAGACGGCGACCAAGCCGTCGGGGGTAAGGTGTAAAGGCACGGGGATGCTGAGTAGAAGTTGCTGGATTTCCGTGAGGTTGGAGGCAGTGCTGTAGCTGCCAGTCTTCCTCTTCCTGCGCACAGATCGATTAGGCCATGAAGGATCCAGGATAACGAGGCGGAACTGCGGCGCCGTGTCAACGAATGTCTGCCGCAGGTCGTAGATCGATCCATGCAGGTATTCAGCCCCAATGGGAATCCTGATGCGTGAAGCCTCAGAAGATTTAGCACCAGCAGCATCAGCATTAGCAGCACCAACACGGACACCAACATCGCCATCAGTAGACACCGCCTCCTCTGCAGGACGACAAACCCGGTCCAGGCAGAACGGTCCCAAATACCGGCTCCGAAGCTCGTCCAGCGCGCTCTGAGCAGCCGCCGCGGCCATCAACTCGGCAATACGAGCTCCCGCAGAGGGTGAATGGCCCTCTGATGCCCCATTGCGCGGCTCCGGGATGGCAAACGGGTCGAGCGGGGGAGGCCCGGAGACGATGCGTGCAGAGGGCTGGTGGCCGGGGGGGACTTGAGCTTCTTCTAGGGATCGGGGGATGTCGAGGAGAACAAAGGAAGGAGAGTCATTGTTGTTGGCGGTGTTGCTCGACTGGAAGAGGATTGAGGATGGTGAGGATGGTGGTGAGGATGATACGCCAATGGCTGCTGCCTCACATGTGCTGCCAGAGGCCATGTCGGCGCATGAAATTAAACAATCATTATGCTATTAACAAAGACGAGTATATTTTGTATATCAAAAATCAAGAGACAAAGCCATATGGTGGACAGATGTATGTACAGCATGTCAGGGCCATGTTCCAAAGTGATCAAGATTTACTTGGCGCTAGTACTAGCAAAGGGCCAATAGGATTACATCAATCAAACATTGCAAACACTCACAAGGTTGATTCTAAACGGCAATACAGGTTCTTTTATTTTCATTATTATTTTTCTTTTACTCATCTTTCCACTCTTCTTTTCTATCAACGGCTAGAAAAGAAAAAGAGTGAAAAAAAAAAAAAAAAAAAACCAAAACGCCGTCGCTCCATAACGAAAAAGAAAAAAATGTATACGTGCTGAGTTAGTTGTACATTCTCTCCCAAGCAACCAATAATCCCAACTATACCGTGACAATGCCTCGCTCTTTTGAAGCGTTCTTTGCATCTTTGATCCTCCTTTCCGATCCCTTGATTCCATGTGGCCACTCACAAATTCCCATTCTTTTTCAACCTTGCCCAAAGAATAGACAAGTGTTTTAACTTATATCGACGTCGGGGCAGCGTCTTTCCTCCATCCCTTGCTTCGCATGTTCATCTCAATAGACTTCCAAATATACTCGACGACCTCCTTGTCTCTGAATCGCGAGGCGACGTCGTCCTCACCTCGCCAGCGGTCCACACTCGTGCTCATGACACGATGGCCCCAGCCGCGGATATTATCCGGCGCCAGCTCACCTCTCCATCCGACGAACACGCCCATGGTGTGCTTGAACAGCTCGTTGGGATTGCTCCACTTGTAATTCTTGAACTGCCATGTCTGGCCCGTCGTAAACACTGCAACAATGCGGTTCCAGTATTCGGGCTTGAACTGCTCCGACCCCTCAACAAGGATGAAACGCATGGGTCGGTTGGGGTCGATGCTGGGAATGATGCGTTGGACGTGAAGCATCGAGGCAGTGGACGCTCCGGCATCAGGAGGCATGAACTTGCCATCTTCGAGGAAGGATCGAGCATTGGACATGCGCAGCAGCGACGAGGCAGATGGAGAGAGCAGGATAATGGGATCGGGGCGACGGGAGGGGCCCTTTTGGTTGATGGAGAGGGACTGGGTTGAGCCAATGGCGGAAGAAGACTGAGACTTCTTTTGAATAAAGGGGATGGCGAGTTTTCGGACGTGGGAAAAGTCCTAACAGCAGCGTCAGCCAAATGTCCACCAGTACACGGTGTAAAAGCAGCTTCAGATCAAAAAAAGTTCGTTTCACTTACCGTGGGTTTAATGCCCCTCAGGACCGTGTTCCGGTCACCCATCCGGCGCTCGCCATCATACACACTGGCCAGCCGCGGGTCAATTGTCCCCTTGCCCGACCTCGCTTGCGCAGCCAAAGCCGCAGCACCAGTCTTTGAAGACGGAGCCGCTCCAGCAGCCGCCGCACTCGCATCTCCAGCTAGAGGCTTGATATACTCGCTTTCCTCACTGGCGCCTTCTAGCCAAGTAATCAGATCCAGTCTCTCGATGAAGCCCAAGTTCTGCACCTTGCCGCTCGACCCGTTGGCGGCAAGAGCGTCGTTGAGCGTCGTCGCCGAGGCATTGTATTCCGGGATGGCAAGCTCGCGGTTGAGCCAGGCGAAATAGATACTGCGCAGGTCGACGGGCTTGTCGCTCGAGATGAAGCGCGTGGGCGAGTCTATCGGCAGGGAGAGCGAGAGCCCTGTGAATTGCAGGTGCGTGGCCTGGGAGAGGGGGACTTCGGGCGCCGACGCATCGGCAGACGCGCTCGGGATGAAGGCCTGGCTGCTCGAGATGGACTGTCGAAGGACAAGGAGGGGGTCGTGGTCGGTGGGCGCCATGGTGGACGCGAGAGGCGCGAAGGTGGAAAAAGGATTCGAGCTTTGAGAGAGAGGCGCTCAGCTGGGGGAGATGAAAGGGGGGAGTGCTGTCGATAATTGATTATGAGAGTTCAATTGATACGCCGCGTTGCATTGAAAGAAGAGGTCCGCTAGCGATGAGGCTGTTGGAATTGCGATGCCTCGTTGGGAGATTAGAGTTGGTGAAGAGAGGTTGTAATGCAGCAAGGCTGAGAGAGGCTAAAAAGCTGTAGGGCCGTGTCGGCCAATGAGATGACAGCTTGACTCTCAGCCAACAAAACCGAAACGACGTCCATTAAAGGGCTATTTAAAGGCTGATTCAATTCTGAGGATCAGATGAAATGATTCTCCTTGTGAAAAAATAATGATAATTCGTTTCAGCGACATGTCAGTGCATTATACATGCAACTCGAGGTAGCCAACTCAAGGCTACCTCGCACATTTTTCTACTGGTAAAACTAATTACAAAACCCAACATCTCGCAGTACCAGTACAGTACAACTAAATACATTGAATGCAACTCTATTGCATTCTACAGTATCGCTCTGAGCTTGTTTTACATGTAACCAATCCCACCGTGTCCCGAACTCTAAGCGGGCTCAACCTCAACTCCGTCCTTTCGAGGTACCCTTGGAGGTTCAATAAACCAAATGAGAACCGAAAAAAAAAATACATGAAAAATCTTTACACGTAATGCTTTGCAACAAAAAACAATTCGCCAACGCCAGTACAGCCGTGCCTTCGTTTTTCCTCTTTCTTTATATACCAAAAACAAGCTTCATGCGTTCGTAGGTGTAGAAGCTCACCGCCGCCAGAGGTATCACCTTGACATAACCAATCGTGAGGCCGACGAAAAAGCCACGGATCCCCCGTTCCCGCAGGATCATGGCCGCCGTCTCGCCGACTCGCAGCCGTCGGCCGTCGCCAACAGCGCCGCCAACCTGCATGCGTCGTCGGACAACCTCCAGAGGGTAAGAGCTTGTCTGGGAGATCATGCCGGCTACGCCTCCGGCTGTAAGTTCGGCCCAGGATCGAAGCGGCGCAGGCTTCCCCTCTGGGTGGTTCTTCTTTTTCGGCAGAGTCGTGTGCGCCGCAATGGATGGATGGCGTAGTAGGTCGGACATGGTGTCATGAGTGAGGAAGGACACGCCAGCATACGGCAGCATGCCGAGCATGGTGGGAGCAAATCCTCGGTAGAAATTCACAAGCCCGACTCGTGGCGCAACGGACTCAACTGCGGTGGCAGCAGAATCCACAGCTGCCGCAATTCCAGGCGTGTTGGGCAGTTTTGGAGTCCGGGATTTTTCAACAGGGTGTTCATTGTAGATTTGGCGGCAAATCGATGTCAAGGATGACCGACCATCCCGCCTGGTTTCAAAAGCAAGGCGGACTCGAACAACTTCTAGGGGGTATGTGAAAAAGACGGACGTCACGCCGGCAAGACTGCCACTGATCAGCCGTCGGAATGGCGTCTCGTGGTGTTTATCGGGAATGATGATATTGCGGATCTGCTCATAGGCGAGGAACTTGATGCCGGCATAGGGGAAAATTCTGAGGAGCGTGGCCGAGTGGCCCCGGAAGAGCCCTCTGCCGCCTTCTTGAAGGTATATGTCTTTCATTGCGGAAGCGACTCCGAATGAGGAGCCGGTGTATTTTGCGAACTGGGGGTTGCTGGTTTGGAAGAGGATTTTGACGCGATCGAGAGGCGCCACCGTCGTTTTGGCCTGCCCATGGAGCGGTTAGCAAACAATGCAAGCAAGCACACTTCGACGAATTCAGTCGTCTAGACGAAGAAACTCACAGCGCATCCTGCGATACCCCCGGCGACACCGGATCTCCAGACGTAGTCCCACGTGCGAGTCTTTGCGCGCGCGGCCACGACTTCGTCGCTCACAGGGGAAATGGCAGATTCTTTTCTTCTCGGCGCAGGAGCCGAAGCCGCAGTGCCAACCACAGTCGCGCCATGCTGTCGAGCCTTGTCGCGTGCTATGTCGGCCATGGAGCCCGGATCCGCATAGGCGGACGGCATTGCGGCGCAGTGGCGGATAGTTTTGCGAGGACCAAACGAGTCTATGGAAACGACATGCCCGCAGAAGTCGAATGGGGGGGTGTTTTCAAATTTCTTGACGCAAAGTAAGGAGGATGCGAAAAAGGAAAAGGAAGAAGAAAAGGAAAAGGAAACACGCAGGAACGATAGAACAGTTTGGCGAGGCCAAATGCTAATGCTAGGGGGCAAATGATTGTACAGTCAGGATCACGGAAGATAAAAAGCTGGTCAAGAATCGATAGCGGATCGAAACTCCGGGCCCCAGGGACGTCATGCGCCTGTGCGCACTTTGGCGATACCTGTGCGGTACCTGTGTGGACGCATGTGGCCTGCCCATGTGACCAAGTCACTCAGGGGTTACTCTGAGGGGAGCTTTTCGGGGCGTGGGGTTCTCCGGACCGCTGGAGAAAAGCTGGAGTGCTGCCGAGCCGAGAAATACCGAGTGTAGAGCCGTTGTGCCGTGGACAGCCATTGGGGGAGAGCATCAGGCCATCTAGACAAGCTCGGGTCTTTGTTGGTCTTTGTTTCGGGTGACAAATTGATGGTGATACCAATGCGTACAGACATGCTTGAAGTGAGGCAGAATTAGACACAGGCTCTAACAAGTAAATTAGATGGTAGATGGATTGCCTGATTAGCTGGTCGGTGGGCAATGCCTTGATCACATGCCAACGCCTCCATCCATTCCCGATTTCGCAGCGATCAAGGGTTTGTTCTATTCTGCCCTTGCTAAGCACAGCATCCCTCTTCGCAGTACAAGCGGCGTCCATTCACCAACTTCCTAGCCCCTTACTCCCCAAGCAATAGAAGACTCTCGCTTCAGTGATAAATATTCACAAATACACTACAACCACCCACACGTCTTGTGCCTCGGCCAGGGCGTGAGCTGGTCGTACGATAAGCTGGGGTCTAATAATGAAGTGCTAGGAACGGCGGCAAAAGCCCTCCAAAGAATTGGCCCACTTCCCCAGACTTGTGTGGAGTGTTGAAGATGCTTATATATTTGAGATTTCACGCCGAAAGAAGCATCTAGCATGTCAGGTTATATATGCCGAGTTCGCACTTGTGGCAAAGTATTATTACCGAATTCGTCGGGTTCTTGCAAAACGCCATCACAGGGCGAACTCGGCCATATGTCTAATAGTTGCATGAAAAAGAATAAGAAGTCGGAATGGGCGGCATTTTTTGGCAATTGAGAGGCTGAGAATATGCCATCACTCATAGCATCGTTTATCTGCCACTTCCTCCACCAGTCATCGGTATGGTCTTCTAATTCACTTTGGGCTTGTCTACCGATATATGCACCAAGATGGCACCTTGTACATTCATTCTAGAGAGGTATCAATCAGCTCTTTTTTCTGTATGAATGAACCGAATGTTCCTATTTTCTTCTACTGGGCTCTGTTGGATTGGCAGTGGTTAACGAGCAACAACTCAAGCCGACATGTTACCTGGCGATAAGTCTTCATACTAGAGCTTTTAGAAGAGAAATGCCGCTCGAACTCACAATCCTACTTGATCGGATAAAGCGTCTATCCTTTCAGGTAGCATCGTACTTTGGACATCTCAGCTGCTATGAAAACATAACGTATCACTATCTTTAAAAGCTCATTGTTTCCCAGCACCATCATGAGCGAGCTGCGCTCGTTGCGAACAAGACAAGTAGGCAAAAGTATGCATAGTAAGAAGAGACCAATTGATCCTTATCAAAACTTCCCATTCATCTGTAAAAGAGCCAGAGACAGGGAGCTTGCGGAACTTCTGAACTTCTACAACTGTATGACGAGCTCGGCCATGCATCCAAGGGCATACCCCAAAGCTTACACATAGCCGAGGTCGAAGATATCTCGACTGCGAGAGAATAAGGAGAGCCTTGCTTTCCATATGGAATAATCTTCTCGACTTGGCAGTGATAATTGAATGGCGGTGTCTTGCTATATAATGAAAGGATGTATTTCCACGCCGCTTGAATAGGTGCAACAAGAGGTGTTATTTCAAAGGAAATGGATGATAGTTTATAAATATGCGTTCTATCTAGGTGTATTGATCACAACAGGTCACCACAGTACCTCTTCACTCCGGTGAACACTTTTACTGTGCTGTTATGGTGCTGTTTTATGTGGCAGGATAGCTTACTCTGCTGTAATGAATTACTCAGTTCCTAAAATCCGGAAAAGAAACCCTTTGCCAAGAGGATCTCCTTCACGCTCTCGAAATCCTGGGTCGCTCTTAATCAGCCGATAATTCGTTAGGTCGTTTCCCAGTAGGACTGGTTCAATGATCTCAAAATGGTTCACAAAAGTCGTCAAAATAAAACCGTCGAGATGTATTTCAAGATCTAGCCGTTTATAAACTCCAAGATCTCAAGGCGGGACGAGCTCAGATTGAACCAGTCACTGATATCTATTATTGCCAAGTGACAGCCATAGTTGAAATCTTGTAGTTCATAACACTATCTCGGCTCTACCCGTCATAATAGAACGGTTAGCTGCTATCCTCTTTGCCATCGTAGTACTAGATATTTAGAGCAAGAAAAAGTAGGTATGTATAGCATTAAAACAATTTAATTCGAAATGGCCCAATCTCGACTGTTAAAGTAGTTCTAAGAAGCAGATGGCGGCTAATTTCTCCCAAGATATATAGGCATATCATAAATCCTCAAGCGCCATCGATCCTCGGCTGATAATCGACTTTCCATGAAATGCAATAAAATATTTGAATCAACGAGAATCGTTCCCCGCCATCTCATAGAGTTGTCAAACGTCCCCGAAGCTTCTCAATGCCTTCTGTTTCTGAGCTTCCGTACGCGACAGAACCTTTGCAAGCCTACAACACTTATAATCTCAGTTCTCCATCGGCCTGAAGACCATCGAGTTATCAAAATGCCATTGTCCAATCTACAGAAATGTAAACAATTCGCAGAACGTTTTTTTAAACGTCATCCACAACGTCATCAACCCGAACAGGAGCCCGCCCTACCAACCCCTCCACCCCGTAGTCTCTTTCACCATTATCTTTGGAGGTATACTCTCATCTGTCATCAGTTGCACATTCACTTCTCCGCCTAGAGTCTTTCCACAAGCAACTAAAATTACATTATAAGCCATTCATAAGCCCCTTTTTTGTAAGACTTTACGACAAACAGACATTGGATAGGCCAAACACATTGATAAATGATATGGATATACAGTCAGGGCGCAATGGTTTTACCAGTCTGATTCTGTTCAGAAATCTTCTAAGAAGGGACTTTCTTCACCAGTTTCTCGACCCATCACATATTAGGCTTTCATACACCCTTCAAAGGAACCTTTCTAACTGTCACAGTGAAATCTTAACCCAAGACAACGACACACTAGATATTTTATCGAGGAGACTTGTGACCTCAAGTAGCTCTACATATGGGCCACATTTTAAATTAAGCTTATAATAAAGCAGCTGAATCTCTAATTTTATACTCTTATAGCTCAAATAACTAGCCCTGATAATGTATCATCAAATAGATCGCTACGCTCTATTAAATGGCTGCTACAGTCGCTGTCCTCACGTCAGATGCTCTCACTTCCATAACAGTCCCCATCCTCTGAACTGGATAACTCATTACAAACCAAACACAAAGCCATCGCCCAGGAAGAGAGAGAGAATACGCTAGTAAACAAAGCCGCGTCCTCAAGAGTAATTGGTAAATACCATATTCCCGGCCAGTAACCCTGACCGATAAACGGATCCTGTCACGATGCTTATCTTACATTCGGCATGGGATGACCAGGATACCGGACTAGGCCGGTGCCATCACGAATCATGCGACCAAATCCTTGATCGCGTTTCATGACAGAGCTGTGATGCTCTTTGCTCAATCGTCTTCGGTGTGACTTCAAGGAGACCCTCACAAAATACACAGCAATCGTCAACAAACTCCGGGCTTTAATCTTATTCTCTCCATTATCCCCCTCTTGCTTCACGTTGTATTCACGAGGATCCCCCGCACAACGCTAACTTGGTACGGAACACAAAGAACAAGCTCTACATTGTGTCCTCATTGGGTAGTTGGCCAGTCCGTGATGAGGTCGTTTTTGGCATAAGGCCGCCCTTCTTGGCAATGGATACCTCGCGGCCAGTGCCTCCCGATGGGTTTCTTCTTCACTGTTTTCCCCTATTTGGGAAGCCAAAAAAAAAAAAAAAAAAAAACTCTAAAACGCATCATGCGCGTAGGGTATGATCACAGAGCGGCTCCGACGTCTACGAGTCTCGGCCGGAGATGATTCCAGAGAGAGAAAAGCTTCCGGCGTGCCGTGCAAGTACATATACCAAGTGATGGATAACGGCCTCGAGTGGCAACGGCTGTCATTACACAGTCTCGGCCGATGGAGGCTTTACTGCCGATGCTACTCGCATGCCCAGCCGAGCGAGGTGGTATTAATACTCCATAGGGAGCATGCAGACAGGTACGCGTGTCTCTGTGTGTACTAGTGTATGCTGTGATGCCCTTGCCCATGGGAATCGAGGCCGGGATCGTGCAGCATGAAACACGAACCACGTTGCGAGCAAATGCATCCGTCCGTCTTGTAAACGGAAAAGTCTCCTCAATCTCGATAAGCCCGGTCCCGCCCTCTTGCGCGTGCACAGGCAATCCAGACCGAGGGACATATAAGATGACCATGCGGAACTTTACCGTTGCAAAGTCGTATTGATGCGGCTTACATGTACTCGTATGTCCGAGCCTGCTATCAGGGCTTCGATCGTGCCTGGAGGACCCTGCCCGGGATAACAATAATTCTAGAAGAGAAAATCAACAAGAGGGCGAGGTTAATGACCTACCTATTGCAGGCCGTGAACGCATGCACGCACATATACTCGTATGTAGTAATTGTTGCTTGCTCAAAACGACTTTGACCGGGGGCATTGGGTTAGGTCCATGTATTTTGATCCATGTATTCTGACCCTTGCATATTACATGCCATATAGGTACGGAGAATGAGCGCAAGCGCAATGCGTATGGCCACGGCAGATCTGCGTCAGACGGCACGTCGTGGTCTGAGACACCTACAGTATCCAGGCTCGGCTGCGAATATGCAGAGAGCGCCTGCAAGCCAAATCATCGCAAATGCTGCATCTGAGGACAGCCAAGGCTGGCTTTCCTGCCAAGCACCGCCACTTAGCAAGGCGCAGACACGAGAAACCCAGAGGGCTGAAGCCACACTCTCCAGTTCGGCTATCGAGGAGAGTTTGTCGAGCATCCGGAACAGCCACGTAGCGGAGTGGCTTGAAAATGTCGCCATGTGGAAAGGCATAGGTAATACTTTGCAAGAACGAGGCGTCTGAGCCGCGGACCGCGCTGGTCCTCCGCAGTGCCCAAAGCAGAAGTAGCCATACATGCTCCATGTCTGTATTTGGACAGGCAGGTGGCGTCGGAGAATTTTCAACGGCATGTCCGGTCAAGGTGAAGGAAAGGTTTTCGGGGGTGTCCGAATAGGCAGCACTGATGCTCTGACAGCCTGTTGACGGCGATGCGCCAGTATTTCGAGAGCTGTCGGTGTCGGTTATAGAAGCACATGGATGTCTCTTGCTCTGCGCGGTGAGGAAACGTTGCAGCATATACCATGAAAGCCCCCGAGCCCCAGGGTAAAGACAGGCATCCATATCGCTTCTTGTCTCTCGTCATGCAGGACATACCTGTACTCGTAAGTGCTCATCCAAGCACCAGCGCAAATGCGAGCGGCTTGCCCTTGTTCTGGCAAGTGGAAACCTGTATCACAATGGCATAGCCGCCATGGCGTTGAGCAACATGGATCAGTTCCATATGACGAGATTGGCAACTCCGGCATCACAACGCTTTGGCCGTCTGGGGATCTGTGGATGAGTACAGGCTCTGCTGCAGACACGGCGAATCGGCATACTTGTACCGAATACTACACTTGACGCTCAGAGAGCGAAGTCGCCAGTTCCATAGGCGAGAATGAGGCGGGAAGTGGGCGGAGTATTGACGGGGGCTAGAAGTTCGGCGAAGTCCTGAAGAACACACATAATATTCCAGCCGAAAAAAAAAAATAAGCATGAGGAGCTCGAGCCACATACGTCTTGAGCTGCTGATATTGAATCAAGGACCGACGGCAGCTCTGCACGTACGATACCTCTGCATGTTGTAAATGATGGTGCTGATGTCTATGTCAATGGAAGACGCCATCACCATCCACATAACATATATTTCGCACTGTACCTGTATTCCGCATGCGGCATGAGGCGCATAACTGTGTATGTGTGTATGCAAGGCAGGCAAGATTTTGTACTCATATCGTGACGCCCCCACGTGCAGAATCTCATGAATCTCGCATGGCTGAAAGTTGGGGGCCATGGAAAAACTAGATGGAGCAAAACCCACATGAAAGCCACGGGTGAGAAAAGCGAAAGAAGAAAAAAGTTGAGAATTCTCCTAGCGGCCTGGTAGCAGGCCCGGTACGTACTTGACGGTCTGGCAAAGCTGAGGTGCTAGACCTTTTTGTTGATTGTCTTTGACTCAGGACAGTGGGGGTCGTTGGTAGTTGGATGTTGTTTGCGAAGATGGGGATGGAGAGAGATCCATGATATTCGACAAAGGCGGAGTTGGGGGCGGTCTGTACCCTACTGTACTATGTAGCAAGTACAAGTACTGCGGCACGTGTGTGGAGATGGCGGAGTGGCCTAGTACCCAGTACTCGTACTTGTACATGTGCCCGGGTATCCATCACGTGTGATCACGAAGCGTCCCAAGACACCGCTGAGACGACTGACTTGTACAGTAGTGCAGTCAGAGGAGATGGAGACCAGAGTATGGGGCCGAATATGGGGCCTTATACAGGCGGCAAGACTGATTGCAAACTGCCGAAGCAAAGTGCATACTCGCAGCAACAGCACCGGTGATGCGACCTGCAAACGCCGGTCTCACGGATGAAGCTGCTAGTCCTTGGAGCCGTATCTGCGGAACTAATGTTTCCTTTCATGTGCTGGATGCAGCAGCACAGCACAGACCGACACCTGCGTCGCGCCCAACTGCAGCATTACATTGATGCATTCCGTCGTCGCAGCCAATGAGAGGCTTCCAGGTGCCGCAATAGGGAAGTGCGTGCCCTCTCCTAACGGTTCCAGGACGCGGGCAGGGTTTGGCAATCACAAGCCGTCAACTGCTTTGGGTGGTCTGTTGCGACTGGTTCAGAGTTGTCCAATCCTCGTACTTGTACTATTACGCGCTGAAAACTAAGGCACCCGCAACTCCTCACTAGCAAACTAGCAGTGCTCCCCAACCACTTGCTTTGCTGCTGTATTGCACATAGTACTCGTACTATTGTACGGAGCACTGGGCTGAGTCGGGAGCCGAGCAGGGTTCTGCGTGCGTGAGAGCCAAGTGCAGGTATCGCGTACAAGCACTCTGCAGGCAAGGAAGGGCATTCGACAGGGGGGCGTGGGCGTACATGTAAACGGCCTGGCAGCATGCAGATCCAATAACGTGTGCTCGGTAGTGAGCCAAGCCAGGTTGCCAGGTTGCCAGGTTGCCAGGTTGCCAGGCTCGTTTCCTGCCTTGTTTCTTGGCCCAATCTCCTATTTCCTCTCTTGCGGCAGAATGCGCTCTCCACCCTCTTGGTTGCGGAATCTGTCGGCTCCTGGAACGGGAGAAGCCCTTTTGGAAGGCATTAGGATGGCAAAAAGAAGGCCGACCGATTCGTTGCAGGGGGCGTGCGTGTGTCTGCGAGACAGGGTTGCCAGGGGTTGGCCTCCTACGATTTGGGGAGTTGGTGGGCGTGCATGCGCAACACATGGCAAAGTACTCGCGACCTTGCTGCACAGGAGCGGATCTTAGTTTGCTCTCGAACTGCCATTTAGGCGGCGGTACGAAGCTAGCAGCCCAGCTCTTAGTAAGGAGCCGCAGGTCTCGTGTACAAGTGCTGGGGACATGGATATGGCTGGAATAAGGCGGCTTTGGGGATATGGCCTCAACTGCTGGCATCGCCGTTTCAGATGAGATGCGTCAGATGGATCCTGATACATGTGCGCACCATAAATAGATCCATTGGCAATCTTGGACCCAAATCCATTGAGCTGCTAACGGGCGACTACTGCGTGCAAGCGCCTTGTCAACACTTACACAGCTCACCGCCGAAATGCGCCAGGGCCTGGATGGATGGATGGATGGACGGATGGACGACGGGCTCAAGACTGTCATGCCGTACCAGCGCAGTTAGCGCTCGTGTAGAATCGAATCAATTGCAACTGATGCGGTGTGCTACCGGAACCAATAATGAAACCATCGGATGCTCCGGACAGGCTCAACGCCAGGACACAGGCGTGTCGATGTTATCGACGTTGCATTTTGCAACCAGCAGTCCATGTGAAACCCGACTCATGGAGTGCTTTTTTTCTTTCCTGCATTTCGATTGCAAGCCCGGTCCACCGACCAGAAACTCGACCATCACATCATCAGGCCATTTCATTTACCGACCGTTGCAACTGATTCACGATCCATGGACAGTTGGAGTTGGGGAAAAAAGCAAAACTGGCCCGCGGCCCACAATAAGCCCAAAAGTCTATTTATTGACACGCCATTTCGCCCGCGTGCAAGGCGAAAGCACGTCACATTTGCGGATTATTGATTATTGATAAAGCTGTATAATATTCATGTAACCGGCACTATTGACGGCTCGGTGGTTAATTTGTGGTGCATGCCGTAGGATTTGACAGCATAGTGACCGTCAGCGACGTGATGGAATCATGCTAGTGGTGCCAGGCATTGTGTGCTCTGTACGAGTCTGTAGGTACTTTGTACATGTCGCTGGCGATTTGTGCCATGCAGCCCTTGTGTTGCGTATCACTTGTTGGATGGCGCACATAATCCACATCCCACGGCTGTTGGATGTACGTGCAACGAAGATCGCACGTGTCACGGCAAATGCCATGTGGCCATCTTCGGATAATAACGAGAGGGATCAAAGGCGAGATTCGGCCGGCATAACAGAGCCACGAACAGCTCGCACGTCGGGACAGGATAGCCCGGCCACTGCTAAGATTAAAAGAAGCAAGAAAAAAATAAAAAGCCCTAGGAGTACATGGCGCACTCCATACGCTTGCATGCAGAGTTGCCAGGTACCGCTGTCTATCTGCTCGTAAGGTTAATAGAGATGTGACTAACAACAACGTTGGCTCGGAGTTGTGTCCGCAATTCCCGTTGCTGGGCTGAAGAGAGAAGGGTTCAACCAGTTTCTGGCAGCCAACTAACCAAGTGTTGTCGACAGACAGCCGAAGCCCGGCAGTTCAGGAGCAGCCTGCTTGCAAGCTTTGCAGAAGCGAGCAACCCTCCATTTCCTGCCGTGCAACCACCTCGCGTGTCTGTTGGCGCTGCGGCTACCCTTTTTCGACTGTGTGAGCCCTTTTGCTCGCCTCGGCAGGCAGATCGTCAAGTCGAACTTGTTGAGATTAACGTCATGAGCCGATGCAACTGCGGCATCTTAGTACAGAGCAGAGTACAAAGTACGAGTACGCGATAATGGGTACAGTATTACCTCCATCCATCCACCCGAAGCGCAAACAAGTACAAGTAATAGTACTCCGTAGCAAAGCTGAGATCCAATCGAAGCTCCCTGGCATCCCGTCCTTCACACGCCCCTCCTTCTCCTCTTTTCCCTAGGCCGACAGGGAATAACTCGCTTTTGGGGCTGGCTCGCTTTTGCCAGACCCCATCATGGCGCCTCGTGGTGCATCTTCACAAAACACGTGGCAAAATGCGATATCCACCAGTTCAAGGTGCCTCCCCTTTTCCCCTTCTGCCGCCCTCCACCGCCTGTTCCCTCAGCAGGTCGGGCACAAGAGCTTCTCTTACGTGCATAACGGGGTCCGAGGGAGGCGAGATGACTGGCTGCACGACCACCAAAACCCTGTCCAGCACAGCCCCGTTACTGTGGTTGCTTCCTTTTGGCTCAAAGCACGTAATTACGAGTACGTACTGTAATAGTGCGTTGAGACCAAACAGCCGCCGTTGACGATTTTGTCGGGTTAGCAGCAGAGGAGATGTTAGCGCCCTTCACTTCCCGCCACGGCCTTGCGTCATGGAATGACATATCCCGGCAAGGCGAGGCTCGTCAGTGGCATCACCTACGAAAAGCTCGAGACGCTGTTGATTACCGTTTCTCGTTTCTGAGCGGGAAGCTGTGTGTTCCCTCAATTTTGTGTTCTCTGCAATTGCTGCTTGCGAAAAGTGGCGTCAAGTAGCCGAGCGAGAAGCAAAGCCCGTTGTCATTACAATTGAATAATGGCAGAGCAGGGTTGCCCTGGAATTCCAGCTCTTATCGCGAGGAAGAACTGATTCATTCACAGCCCACAAGAGCTCGCAGCTTGGACCATCTCCCTGCTCCGTCTTTTTCATCTTGCAAATTTTTGCTTGCCGGAGACAATAGCAAAAAAGTCGCTGTTGCACCAAGGGTGTCTGTGCCCAGACTGGTGCACCCTCCGTCGTGCCTCGGAGTTCCAGAATCGAGGCTATCGTTCAAGGTTCAACGGAAAGTGGCAGGATTGTTAGATCTGCCACGTGGAATGCACACATGAAGCCAGGTTTTGCATCTAACGGGAACCATGGGCGCTGTGGCAGCGCCCTTGCAAGGTTCAGAATCATTGTGGCGCCCGTTCCACAACCCACACAGGCGCATCTTGGAGCCATTGAGAGTCGGTGAGGCGTATCCACCTCGCCCAAGCTTTGGCCCCGGGCCAGAGCCATTGTCTCAGCATCAGAATTTCTAGCTCTCGTCTCTGTCCGCCCAGCCTCGGTTCGGCTGTCGGTGCATGGCTTTGCTGTTGGATCGCAATGTTGCTCCTTTTTGGCTGGTTGTGAGAGGCGAGGCCGAGAGAATAAGCTCCTCGTCAGCTGCTTGGCATACAAGTATGGCCAAGCAAAACACTGGCAATGGATGGCGGCTTATTGCATATTCAACTACCAGCTACCTGTAATGAGAGCGGAGTTAAAGCGGAAAGCAGCTCAAGCCAAGGAATCCATCCATATCCACCCGCAGTGTCGGCCGCAAACGGGCTTTTGGAGCGTCACGACATCGGCCGCTCGCTCATACGGCCGATACCCGCCCGGACCCGGCAGAGGCAAGGGTCGCACTCGACGCATGACTTCTCGTTCTGGCGATGGAAATCATGCCAGATACCAGCATGCAGGTGTGTGCATACGGGCTTACATACTATGTACAAAGTATTGGAGACGGACGGTCACGCTGTGGGGAAGCACTGCCGGGGGCGGAGGATTCGCATGCAGAATTCAGGCCCGGGACACGTTTGTTGGCGGCTTCGCTGCCTCGCCTCCTCTCCCGAGATGAGCCAAAAGACGCAGAGACTCGCGTGGCAGTAGCACGGCTAGCCACTTGGCCGCCCCCGCAATCCGCAGTCACTTCACAACCAATGCCGTCGACAAGCTTTGCTTTACTTTGCTTACAGTATACACACATACGGAGTGGTATTCGTCTCATTTGCAGACAACCGACCGATGATGATACTCTTCTCCACTGATGTGACATGACATGCCGCCTCCATCATCTCAATCCGCGGACAAGTCGACAGCGAAGAGAGTTCTCAGTGGCAATGCGTTTAATTGAGACAGACGGAACAGCGCCCGCTCGGGTACGCTGTCCAAGGTGGCAGAATGGTTCGTTTACTAACAGCGCCAAGTGGCGAGCCCAAGTTGGATTTTGAAGCTTGTTCCTGTTGACAACCGCCTTGGCCTCAGCATCCGCATACCTGTCCAGAACGCCAGCTTTCGGGAGGTGGATTGATACATTGCATCCGATTGCCCGCCTCTGGTATCTGTCACACGATGCATGATTCACGAAGGTGGCAATGTAGATGCAACTTGTTCCCATCATCTCATCGCATTGGGCAAGTGACCTACCCTACAAAGCTTGGTTTCCGAGAGAAATCCGGCTTCAAACTGCACGAAACATGGCGTTGATGCGTTCTCGCGCGCCCCGAAAAATGCATATCCATTACATACCAAGTCTCCTACTTGAGCCTAGCTCGGAAAGAATCTCGGGAAGAATCCAGAGCCCGACTCAACTCGTCTTGGCATTATTACTAGCTACCGCTAGCAGCAGCATGCCTGGTCGCATTTCAACAGACAAATACGAGCTCGGAGCCGCAGCACCTTTTCAGCCCGTCAATAAGACAATAGGGCGCAAGCTGCAACACGCCATGGCTTCGATGCGCGGACAAATATTGGCCCATTGCCCCGGGTAGTCTGCGGTTTAGGATGCAAACGAAGCTACCACGCGTTCTGCTACCGAGTCGTTCCAACTTGGCCGTTATCAGATGGGGAAAGCAGAATACTCCGTAATTTGTACACGCGGGAACAGGAAATGAGCTCTAGATCTTGCGCTCCGGGTTCTTGGCAGATCGGCAGAAAAGGACGATCTGATACTTAAGGCTTAGCTAGCTTATGTCTGGCGCGCAACGTGGTAATAAGCCTTGAACAAAACCCCGTACAAAGTAAGCGCATCTTACATGCCCGTACATATCAGCAGACAGGCTTCCAACGTGCGTCTTGGCTGGCGGTGCTTAATTGAAGCCCGAACCCCCTCCTGAAACATCGCCAAATACGTGTTATTGCCGGTTGCTGGCCAAAAGGAGCTACCAGGGCCAATGAACTGCGAAACAGATAGGGCTGGGCTCGTCACACCGCTGCCAGATTATTATCTCATCCATCTATGTAGTAGTAGCACACACACTCGAGATAGCAGCGCTCTGCGAGTGCAGGTTGATTAGCAATGATTGCCCAATTGCATGGTGTATAAGTCATCCCGGGGCCCCCTCTTTGGGAATCCTCAGGGGAAAAACATGAAGCTGTCCCTGGGTCAAGGAACACGACAATGATGCCGCTTGCTCCGCGCCTCTCCTGATTTTTTTTTTTCTTCTTCCGTGTCCCCCCTTTGACTGCACTCCAAACCTTCCTCAACAATTGCCGGGTCCTGTTTCGTTTCAGCTGCCGCGCTCTCCGAAGTTCCCTAAATAGCCTCCCTGATCTGCTGTGATTTTAGGGTTCCGAGGATTTTCTTCCATGAATCAAGCTTGACGCCTCCGGTCATCACCTTTGCCTGAACGCACGTCCACTCAACCCGCCCCCTAGCAATATACGAGCAAGTTTCGTTTTCGGTTCAATCATCATCGCTTTGCTTGATATTTCCCGTCCAACACAGTTGCCCTTGGATTTACTACAACCGGAGATATCCCGGATTCCGACGGCGTATATTGCTTCCTGGTTTCATGCCGTTATCAGATTCTTTGCAGGGAGAACGCAAAAGTGAGACTTATTCCCGAAAGAGGCATACCCCAGATTATCGCCAAAAAGCCAAGAAAGCCGCTCCCAGCCAACCACGAGAGAGTGTGCGTGGCCATACTGTAAAGGTGAATACTAATAAGATTCTCTCTTGTCCGTCTGTCTATCACATCACCCCCCTGGCATCTATCATATCGCCATGCTCGGCGACCATGATCCTCCGTCCCCCCTAACAGCGCAAACTTGCGTCCGCTTCTAGAAAATCCATGGATGGCATCTGCACACCCACCCAATTGGCCCGTCCAGAAGAAGACTGGAGCCTCTCCCTGTGGCCACATGACAATGTGAAACCATCCAACTAGCTTCATGGGGCGTCTCTGCTAATGCGAATGTGGCTGATAAGAGGCGAGACCCAGACAATAAACTCTCCAGACTTGTGCAGGAATGCCGAGGGAATGTCGCGCGGCCCATAACGCATAAACAAATCCACGACGACGCCCTCTAACAAGTGCCCATTCAATTGGCAAATCCGAACCGGCGAGCTGAAACACGACCAGGGACAGCCGGAAAATCATTCGGTCATCGCGAAGCTGGTCCAAGTTTGCTTCATCACGGCGTCACCGATCTTGCACGCCTTTTCTTACCCCGGCCCCTCAGCTACCACCGCTGCGCCGTACTAGGTAGCTTCGGTAGGTGGCAAAGTTTCTGCTTGTGTCTCTCCTCTCTTTTCTTCTTAGTTTGGCGCACCCTCCTCCAAACCGCTGCCCATTTCCGGAATACCTTGAGAAAAAAAAAAAAAAAAAGGCTGTGTGATGGGGTGGCCCCCTTGTGGACACTATCCAGCCACTAGCTGGCCTTTTTTTTTCTTTCTTTTTTTTCTCCGTTGGCGGTGAAGTTGCCATGACGGGTCGAAACACATATCAAATCACATTTGTCACATTAGGATAACCTGCCACTACTGTACTTTCTACCCTGGAAGACGTGCATGAACCTTCAATTTACTAGGAGCACGCCGTTAGTCAGTGGTGGAATACGGAGTTGTTTATGCCCGCCTAGAGAGTGATAGGGCAAACGGAAATAACATGATTCACTGCGCCATAGGGCTCAGGATGACGACTGTGGTTCGGATAGTCACCGAACGGACTCTTCGCGAAGGAGAAAAAGAAGGCAATTGGAAGCATTTGTGACAAGGGATTGGGGGCGAAGAGGGGAGAATCTTGCCCCAGGGAGGCCTGGTTAGTGCCTTGGTCGACCGATGGAATCCAGACGCTGCCTTCTTCTTCGTCCTGTTCTCTCTGCTGGTATGACACAAGTGCAACATGTTAGCAACATGTTAGCCTCTGTGCTCGGGAACATTTGTTCTGTCGAAAGCGCAAGCCCGCTCTCAGCGCCAGGACGAGTAGTACTCGTGCTAGCAGCGTTCTTACCGCTATTGCCCAAGTACCAGGGTCAGCTGCCCCACGGCAAAGCTGGGCAATGGATGATGCTGATGCTAGTCGTCGCTGTACTATGTATAAGCAGCGAGCACGCACAGCGGCCCGGCGCTTGGAAGCCAAGAGTTGCTCCATGGCACGCAAGTGGCGTGTACTAGTACCTCTCTCATGACGGCCTGAGGATGGGCTTGGATGGGCATTGCGACGAGTTGACGGCGATGACGATGCTGATGATGCTGTCCCGTCAAGCCCGTTGCCGCTTGGAGAAGTTGCTCCTTGCTGCTGCTCCGTCACGAGCATTTAGCACCACACCCGGTCCCTTTGCTGGTGCTACCTGTGTGAACCCGTCCAGTATGAACCGATTGCTGCCCTCTGCCCTTGTCCCTGTACCTTGTACCTTGTACCAGCACTACACCAGTACTACCTACTTGTATATGTGCGTGCCACGAGCACAGCGCCAAAATCATACCCTGGCCGCTTTGCTTCCCACAAAAACGTGGTTCTTGTGGGACTTGCAGAAGTGCGACGACTCGTCAGTTGTCGCCTCAAGCAAATGTAATAACCGGGTCGTTTTGTGGACCTGTTCCTGCTGGCGCTGCCCCGCTGCGTCCATGTTTTTTTTCTTCCTTCTTCTTCACAGAGTTTCAACTCGGATTAGTGCATACCCACATCCCGCCCTCTTCAGAGAGCCAGCCAGTTCTGGCAGCAAATCGGTACATGTACGCCATTGATTGCGGACTTGTATGGAGTACTCGTACTTGGATCCTGCATTGCATTGTCTTGTCTGTCCGCAGAGAGAGCGCATATACATGACAGTTCGAAACACGGAACCGCAATCATTCAGTCAGTCAGTCCGCCAGTCTGAGTTCGTGCTCTGCTCTGCGTCCCCTCATCTCGCCTGCGCCGTCCCACTGGCCTGCTCCTATGTCCCTATTATTGCAGTACTGTGTACTATCCCGCAGCTGAAGCAATCGCGCATTGAAGTCAAAGCAAAGCGAAGCAAATCAAAGCAACGCAAAGCAAAGCAACGCAAAGACGACGCTCGGCTTCTCCCGGGCCTTGTTCTCCTTGTCGAAGCTCCCTCAATCTCCCCCATCAGCCCATTTTGGTCGCTGCACGGGCTCTCGGAGCGCCAGCAAAGTACCTGGTACTCAGGCCCGCGCTAGAGACCCCAGGCTCATGCGCTGGAGCCACTCCCCCCCAAACCCCCCCATTCCACAAAGAACGAGGGTGCAGCGTCCCCCTGCTCTGCAAAGTACCCTCTACATGTACCTCTCCCAGGCCTGTTTTCAGCGTACACACCCCCAAAGGAGTTCTAAGGTCACCATTGATCTTTTTTTATTCAAATCTCCCCAAACTTTCTAACTCTTTTCTCTTGTTCCCACAGATGGCCGCCTTTTTGTCGCAACCTCTAAACACAATCGTCGAGCCTCTGCCTCCTTCATCGAGACAGCAATCCGACCGAACCCAGTCTCTCACGAGCGCCTCACGAGCCCCAGTACCAGCAGAGCGTCGCTTCGAGGCCACCAAATCTCCGCCACCAGTCTCACAGTCACGCCGCCACGCCAGTTCAGTCTCGATAGGCTCATCATCACTGCCACGCCACCAGCGGACCTCGAGCAGCATTCTCTCACGTGCGGCTGCCGCCTTGGATAGAACGCAAAGCGCCATTGCCAGCATCTCAGAGCCCGTCATCCGGAACCGCCAGTCAACCTCTACGCTTGCTCGCCTCTCGCTCACTGCGCCCTCTCATCAATTGAGGGACGAGCCCGCAAGCCCTGACCGGCCAACCGCCTTAAACTACCCGTCGAGCCAGTCTTTGCTGTCCAACCCGGGAGACGGCAAGCAGTCGTCCTTTTCATCCGCCCAGCACTCTCCCACCCAGCCTTCGACTGGCCTGTCCTCTGAATCCTCATCTCCAAACAAAATGCACCAGACATCCTCGCGCTTGTTGCGCATGACCGACGATGACCGGCCTTTCACTAGAGTACGTCTTATCTCACTTGAAGCTCATCTCACCCTTAGCTTTCCCCCTCGTCTCCTTTCTCTTTAGCTACTGCTGCTGCTGCTGCTCTCAAGACATGCTGCTTGCCTGCATCAATTTTTTTTTTTTTTTTTAGACAGACTGAACCATTGACGAGGAATCCACCAAGCCTCATCATCGTCCACCTTTCCCCACGTCTTCTCATTTTCGTTTTTCCATTTCCTCAAATGTGCTTTTTGCATCTAACCCGAGACACAGGATTTCAAGGATCTCTTCTCCACACTGATTGTCAGCCTTCTGCCTCTTGGTTCCCACAGAGTGCGATTGACCAAAGTGGACTACACTTTCCTTTCCGAGGATGCTATCAACAACCTGGGATCGCTCAAGTTCTCTCAGTCCAACCGCATGCCTGACCCCAAGGACCCCTCAAGGATCGTCACTACAACAACCACAACCACGTTTTCCATGGCCAAGGACATGGCTCGCTCAATCTGCCAGAGATTTGTCGACGCCCGCTTCATCGAGTCTGCTGACGGAAAGTTGCAGCCAGTCTACAGCATGAAGGGCTCCGTATGGCAGCTAACGGCCAAGGGCGTTGCAATTCTGGATCGATTTTGCTCTAGGAACGGCATTCAGCAGAAGCAAGTCGCCGAGCTGGTCAGCCTCCACTGCTGCTCCCTCGTCATTCTGGAGCGAGAGCAGCACAGCGACAAGATCCTCAGCGACAGAGGCACTGTCGAAGTCATCTTCCGCCGATTTGTTGGCGCCGAGACCCGCAATGTCAAGCCCAACGTGGCTGCAGCCGACTCGGATTCGTTGCACGACTACGAGGATGGCCTCACCGGTGTCAAGATGGCCAGTGAGCGTCGGGTAAACGGAAAGGTGCACAAGGATACCTTTACGGGCAAGGCCACCTCGGATTGGCTGGTGGACTGCAGCACTATTGTGGATAGGCGAGAGGCCATCGAGATTGCGTCCCTCTTCGTCGAGTTTGAGTTGATAGATACTGTGGTCCAGGACAGATCGTTCATGCTTCAGAACCCAGGCTGCCATCTGTTCCAACCGACCAAGTATTCTGTCTACCAAATCTCGCAGCGAGGAAAGGACGTGATCAATGGCACCAGCTCGCGAGGTCGCCCGTCCGAGAGCGAGGCTGGCACTGGCTCACAGCGCAACGGCGTCGTCCGTGACTCCAACACGCAGCGTCTCGAGAAGATCCTTAATGACCCCGCTCTCCGCCTCCTGTTCCGTGAGAACCTGAGGGAGACACACTGCGAGGAGAACCTTTCCTTCTACAAGGACGTCAACGACTTTGTGCAGAGCTGTAAGACGGCTATTCGACAAGCCGAGTCTATGCCCTCCAACAATTCCATGGACATTATCAAGGAGATTATGGCTCAAGCTTACGGCATCTACAACGCCTTCTTGGCTCCGGGCTCGCCTTGCGAACTCAACATTGACCATCAGCTGCGGAACAACTTGGCAACAAGAATGACCAAGGCCGTTGGTCAAGAGAATGGCATGATTGAGACGCTGCAAGAAGTCACTTCCCTATTTGAAAACGCGCAAAACGCCGTTTTCAAGCTGATGGCTAGTGTAAGTCATCTACTACCCGCGAATATTAATGTATTCTTATTGTATGCTGACAATGCCATCACAGGACTCTGTTCCCAAGTTTTTGCGCAACGCCAAATATGAGCAGCAACTGCAAAACTTCAACCTTGACGGCTCTTCACGAGGCGTCGAGCGGAGCCTGAGTCGCTCCAACCGAAAGTAATGGCCCTCCTCCAAGGCACATGCTCACGACGGATGACAGGCGTGCAATAAACACGGCCTCTCACGATTGCGACGATTCACCGGCACATGACTCGATATTTTTCCCGCATATTTTTCCTCTGTTTTATTTCCCTATCTGTTACAGGGTCGATATATTTTGCTTTGTCAAAGGGCGGCACGACTTGATACCTACTAGATTTCTGCTCTCATATCTGCATCGAACCGGTGTTCATAGTGTCATTTGCCACTTTTCATTATTTTTTCTGTTATTGTCTTGCTCTCGTCCTTTGTTTCCCCCTGTTTTTGTTCCCAACATGCTCCGTACACATTTTGTATGTACGGCATGCTGCATTTTGTCTCAGCTTTGATTTCACCGCCAGGATGGATTCTTAATGGTTGCTACGACCGGTTGAGTTGTTTTTTTTCTTGACTTTATTTTGATTTGGACAAAAGAAAAAAAAGAAGCAAGAGTGGAAGGCGTTCAAGGAAACCTGGTATAGAAGAGAGGTCACATGGCAACGAATACGGCACAACATGGCGGCTTGTTTAGTGTGTACTCGTTTTTTTCTATTTTGCAGTTGACTTTGCATTTCCGACAAAGGGGAGGGATGGGAGGACTGATCGGAATTTGGAGGAGGAGTGATTTACGGCCGTGATGAAGGATGGCTTCGGGCTGGTCTGCGCGTATCGACGCGCGCTATACATTACCGAGGCAGGGAGATAATCGTGTGCCTCTACCGGCCTGCGGTGGAATCTGAGACACTGCGATGGCAACGGCGATGGCATCAACGATGGACAATTTCTGAGAGCCTGCCGGCACATGTATGTTTGAGTACCATGTATGTATGCTACAGTCCTGAGGACTGCAATCAATGGAGAATAAAGGCAATAAGCCCGAGTCATTCATGACTAGGAAATAAACCCGCACGCGTCAAGAGTTTCAAGTATTGCGCCATACGTGAATGTTTTTTCTCGTTATTCGTGAGGGAATGGAAGAAATGAGGGGCTGGGGGGCGGTTGCGGCAACGAAGCAAACATATGAAGACTGGCATGATGGGTAATTTGCTTTCGGCGGGAAGAGGAATGTGGAAAAAAGCAGTAGCATCATCGCATTGCTGGAGTTTTTTTAGAGCATTCGTGAGGGGGCTGGGGTCAGACGGAGGCGACTAGGAAGGGAAGGGAGAATGGCAAAAAAATGTCTGAGGCTCAGAAATGGGGGGAGCGCTGTAAGTGTGGATTGTGTTTTTCTTTTTCTATTCTTGTCTATCTTTTTGGTTGCTCTCATCTGCTTTTGGATTGTTGGTAGCCCATGTCTTGGCTGAAGACGGGAGATCTTCCTCATTCGAAAAGCTTGGGCTTGGAATATGTTGTTTTGTTTTGTTTTGTTTATGTTTCTGATGCAAGTGGAGAGGAAGAGAGAGCAGCAACATCGCGCAGAATAGCTGCGTTTCGCCCTGGTCCCGAGCATTATATAAACCCCCGTTGGAGATGGCTTCAGGACTCTTTTCTTTCTTCATCAACATCATCGGCTTCAGCTTCACATTCGCTTTTCGTTTTCCCTTCGAAACATTCGTTTTCTCTCTTTCTAGAAACCCGAGATTTTCTACTACTGTCTTTTGTAGTGTCACTCGCTTCTCGGCACCAAATCAAACACACAACAAAAAAGCACAACAATAAAATCCATCAAAAATGCGTACCGTCCAGGCCGTTCTCGTGTCCCTCGTGGGCTTTGCCGCCGCTGGCAACATTGGTCTCCGAACTCCTGGGGATGCCGGCGTGCAGGGGTATTCGGCTCCCAGCCTGCCTTCGTACCCTATTGACCCGCCTAAGGAGCATGAGTGGGAGCATGATGAGCATGATGATCCTGAGTGGGATGACAAGGACAAGGACGCCAAGGAGTATGATGATGAGGAGAAGGACTATGACGATGAGAAGGACGCCAAGGAGTATGACGATAAGAAGGAATATGACGACAAGGACAAGGACGCCAAGGAGTACGATGACAAGAAGGAAGGTGATGACAAGAAGGAGGACGACAAGAAGGAGTGGGATGGCAAGGACAAGGACGACGACAAGGACCACAAGTGGGATGGCCACTGGGACGGCCATGAGCAGTACCAGAACAAGTGGAATCACACCAGCAAGGCGTGGGAGGCGTCCACCACCACAAAGGTTGTCTCCCACTACACCACGTACTGCCCGGAGCCAACCACCATCACCGTCAACAGCAAGACGTACACCGTGACCAAGGCCACCACCCTCACCATCACCGACTGCCCCTGCACCATCGTCGAGGTAAGCTCAACTTCACTCTCCCGTAACT
The DNA here is from genome assembly GCF_000170995.1 of Trichoderma virens Gv29-8. Taxonomy (NCBI): domain Eukaryota; kingdom Fungi; phylum Ascomycota; class Sordariomycetes; order Hypocreales; family Hypocreaceae; genus Trichoderma; species Trichoderma virens. The sequence goes on along the minus strand of NW_014013745.1, from coordinate 2,162,413 downwards.
CAACCCCAAGATGAGAATCATGAATTGCTAACTCACCTTCCTCCTCCTTCACAGCCCTGCCCTACCGAGACCGTCAAGCCCCCTCCCAAGTGGGATGGCCAGAAGCCCGACGATGGCAAGAAGCCCGAGGACGGCAAGAAGCCCGAAGACCACAAGGAGTGGGACGGCAAGAAGCCCGAGGATGGCAAGAAGCCCGAGGGCGGCTGGGACAAGCCTCACGACCCCAACGGCCCTCCCCACCCTCCTCCCGTCGTCGTCAGCGGTGCTTCTTCCGGCATGGTCCACATCGGCGCCGCTGTCTTCGGCGCTCTCCTCGTCGGCGTCATGGCCTTGTAAGGGGCCTCTTCCTCGTGCTAGGAATTGCAGGAATGAGAAGAAGTACTCTGTGGATGTGAGTAGAGTGAAGAAGAAGAGCATAACGTGGAGATGGACGATGACGATCATGACCATGACAAGCAGGATCAAATGCGGCGAGTAGACACGAGGGACGGGAGGGAAGGGAATGGAATTTGGAAGATAAAATACGGATGCCCTCTGCTATTTTTTTTTTTTGGAGATGTGTTTTTAGGATTTTTTTCCGATCTTCTCTGGGGATAGAAATTTTTTGGCTTGTGAGTTTTCTTTATATTCAGGGGGTGATACTTTTTTTCTTTTTAATTCAGCATAGAAGGGCATCAAAGTTGGTGTTGCTTTTGCCGAGTGAAGACTTCATTTTTTTTTTTTGGTATAGTCCAAAATGCAATCTCATTTTCTCATTATTCGCCTTGTGTCTGTCCACTGTTACGAGAATGTTTTGATCTTGCTTCCCCAACGTCAAATTGAACCCTAAATAAAGAGAGCTTCGCATCGCTATTCAGCCCTGTTCGAAATAAAAACCAATCTCCCTCTTTTGCCGCCAACGCCACGCATACAATTCAAGGTAAATTCCAAAACGGGAACACCTGTCGCTTTCTATTACTTCCAGGCCCCATCATGTTATCCAGCACACGACATGGGACTTCAGGAACTATGCCCTAAATATATTACTTTCCAACCTTGAAAACAATTAAACACAACCCCGTCAATCGGTGAGGAGCATCCGATATTACAGCAGCTCAGGGACATATGCATGTGGAGGCGTTCTCATTGTGCGGGGAGCCATGGACTCCTGTGGATATCCATAATTGACATTTGACACATCCAGTTCCTGATCGCGATATTGAAACGCCTCTGTTGAAAGGGATGCCATCGGTGGTGTGGGTGGTGTTTGCCATGATGTTGGCCGCGCAGGCAGGGGCTTTCTGAGGTTTTCGACTCTTAGCGGCCTCAGTTGCTGTTCCTGTGCGCGCTGCTTGTGCTGCATATGCCCTGTCTGTTGCATATACGGCATCTGTGCTTGTCCCAGCTGAGTATCTGACATGGCAGCCTTTACGGATAGCGCCTCCATCAGGGTGCCATGGGCCTTTTTAATAGTCTTCTTAATGAAGCTCGCCATCATGACATTGCAGGTTATCACGACGTCCTCTCGGATGTACAGGCCCGTCCGCGGCGCCCCCAGGCCTAGCTCCATTGGTTCCGGGTCTTCCCCCGGCTCGGAGCCTCCCACTGTCCACTTCTCGCGCAGGTCAACGCCCATGGGGGCATGGCAGTGCGTCTGCAAGCCCAGGGGCAAGTCGTGGAAGGCCGCCGTATATGAGATGGCGCCGGTGACGAGGCTGCCTGGTAGATAGGAGATTTTGTCGGTGATGGAGTACCAGGTGCAGACGTGCTCTTCCGGCAGAGCGTGGGGAGGAGGAGGGATGACATGGCGGTCGGTGACTAGGGGATTTAGATCGATCATCTCGCGGTGGTTGTGGAGGAAATCGATGGCGGTTTGGCGGGAGATGCCCGGGGGGAGGGGAGTGATGGAGGTGAAGACGGTTCGTTTCGACATGTTGGCTGTAGTTTGTGTGTGTATTGTGTACCTGAATGTGTACTGTCTGTTGTCTCTTTGTCTTCTGTTCGAGTAACCTCGCTCTGCAAATCGGCTCTGTGCAGCAACAAAGTCTTGGCGACACAAATATTCGACAGTTAAAAAACCAAGGCAAAGAAAAAAGCGGCGCTAGGTGGGTTTATTTGTTTCGGCCTTGTATAAAACGGCCCGGGTGATACTGTGGCCTTGTGTCTGATATCACGAGCCCAAAGCAAAGGCGCGGGGCGTCTTTTGGTGGCGGATCGAGACTAAGCGGTGTTTCAGAGCTGAAGCAAGGGACACCAACAGCTGACGCTAAAACCAGACGTCAAACGTGGTGATTAGGAGAAACGAAAGAAGGAGAAGGGGATATCGAATGAAATAAAAGAAAGAAAAAAGAAGAAAAAAGAGGGAGAGGCGATGAATAGAGTTTAGCTGTTTGACCGCAGCCAGCCCAGCCCAGCCCAGCCCAGCTGTCGATGCGTCGTGCCTTTTCTTTGTAATGCGGCCTGTTAATAGCAGCGCTAGTAATAACCGCGATCCCGTTAGACTGGGACAGCCGCCGGAAATTGCTGCCCCGAAACGAACAAAAAAAGAAAGCGCTGGCGATGACCCTTTTCGGACGGGCAAAGCTGGACGGAGTGGCGCTTGTGCTGACAGGCGTCAGCCCGGGGGCTCTGCTGTGCTCTGCTGTGCTCTGCTCTGGTTTTGACAAGGGTGGACCAGGGTTTGGGAGACAATACAATATGATATCGTCAATGCTCTCTCTCTCGGCCTGTCCTAGAGTCTTGTTGGTTGGTGCTGTATGGATCTGCTAGTCTTGACAGCGGGTTGTTGTTGGTAGTAATAGGCAGTTGGGCCTACAACAGGTGCATCGTCGCTTGCCTGCGCTGTCGCCGCTCGCTCGGCTAGTGGTTACACGCGGCAGGGCTGCTGCCGTATCGAGGTAGAGCCGGGCAAAGGACTGGCATGCGCATGCAGGCTGCCAATAGACGACGAGGTAAATGGCCGTTGCTGCTGGGGATGAGACGCTGTGACGAAACGGGGTTTTGAGAAGATGCAGCCTGCCGGAGTGGACGTGATTGGTGGAGAGAGTCGCTGTCAAGAATGGCATCGTACATACGAGTACAAGTAGTAGCACTCCATAGAGGAGCCCGGGATGTGGGGAAGCCGTTGCACGTGAAGCGGCACATTGCAGTAGGTACGGAGTACATAGATACAAAATAATATCGATCAATTGGAATTAATCAACTGTAAAGTACCCAAACAATGTAACCCTCTTTCGAAAAATCATCCAACGCCGGCAGCCATGGCAGTTACTCGTGCTTCTCTGACCGTCATTTCATTTACTCTCTCTCTCCTCAACTCTTCCCCACGTCAAGTCACAACCCCCCCCCTGGTTGGCTTTACCGTTTCGTCCATTCTCACACAAAACAAGCTAACAAAAACCCACCTCCACTTAGTCAGCCGTTTATTCTTAGATCTTCTTTGCTGCCAAAATTGAATTTATTTTTATTTTCGTCTGTTGGAGGCTTAGCCAAAGCCAAACGAGACTAAACCGGAACCAACAAGGCCTCTCACAGGGCTGAGCCAAAAAGCTTCGCTCTTTTCTCTTTACCCTTTTCCCCTCTACGTTTCCCTCCATCTTTTCTCGGTCGTTTGCTGTATGAAAGAATAAAAAACCTCCGCTTACTTACCATTCGTTATGGGGCAGCTGCATGCAATCCCAACGTTGATTGATGTTGCGGATGCTGCGGGTGCTGCGGCAACGAAGAGTGCTCTCGTACAATACTTACTCTATCAATACTTCCCCATACGGCAGTAGTACTTACACTTTCGTGCATACATACTAGTACATCTATAAGGCCGAAAGAACTGCAAATCTGGTAGCATCGTGGGCAATGAAATACCGCTCTGGGCAAATGCTACTCCCGCTAGCAGCAAGGGTCGCCTTTATACGAAATGCCCCTTTTGGAAGTTCGAGATTGGGTTGCACCGAGCAGTCGGGTGGGACATCCGAGGCCGATGCATTACAGTAGTTCCTGTGCAGTTTCCGATATGACACATGCTTTTGCTGTGTAGGTATGCAGTATTCGTTCTCTTATTTCTCATTCTTGTTGTTGATATGTCATTCCGCGTTACATAGTATATGCAGAATACTGTACAGAGCAGACTCGGCATCTAGATTCATCCCGCCCGCCTCACCCATCGCCTCCGTCTTCACCTGTACATGTCCAATCCTAGCATCAACAAACAATGTAGCTGTAGCTGCCAAAAAGCAACAACAAGACAAAAACAAAGAGTCCCTGTATCGTAAAATTCGATCTTCAACCACTAACCCCCGAAAATGTCACATCTCAGTAATACACGTAAACTGGCAATCAGCCCGGCTATCGCCCAAACCCAATTCACAGCACCCCCAAAAAAACAAACATTTACCCCGACGGCCGCATTAACCAAGCCGCGCCTCTCCATATTCACTAGCCTCCCCCCCAATCAAACTCCACTGATAAACAAAAAATGCAAGGCTTGCTCGTATATTCGGCATTTCGTTTTATTATTCCAAACACGAAGGAATCAATATGGCTCTTCTCTTCTCTCTCTCTCCACTCCACTTTCTCGCCCCCCTCCTTTCTTTCCTTTCCGATTCCGAATAGACGCCGTTACATGTTGTTGCGCGAGTAATCAGATGTTTAATACAACCTTAAACAGAAACAGTGACATGGGTTTGTCGAGATATCGGTTCCCTTGACCGGCCTATGGATGCATCAGTTTGTCCGGTCGAGCCAGCACGGAGCAAATCTTTAATGAAAGTAACTCTCAAGGGAACCCAGAGAAAAGGAGGAATGCCCAACTATGCTTGAGCCGCGGCCACGGCAGAGATTAGCAGTTCTCGTTGTTCTAGATGTGCGGCATGCGGCAGCAGGGGTCTTTAGACTTAATCATTCGGCCGAGAGCCGTGATGCTCCGGGCCATTTGGATGCTCTGCCGCCACAGCTTCATCCTGTACGAGTACCTGTGTAGTGATTAATGTATTTAGTAACATTCTTGGGGTTTTGTTCCAGGAACGGCCCGTTCCCTCGCACCCCTTTTGGCTGTCTATCATGTGTGTATCGTCCTGCTCCGTACATGCTTATGAGTGTCCTCACTGGGTAAAGAGGAACAAAGAAAAGAAAAACAAAACTAAAAACAAAAACAAATCTCTCTTGGATCGTGCCTTGGCCGTATAGCAAATCAAGAAAACATACAAGGACAAAAACGGCGTGAAATCATATCTCCTTGCACCACTTGGCCAGAACCGTGCTCAGCTTCGTAGCAACCGGAATCTCCTCCAGCGCCACGTCCACTCTCCACATCTTTGCTTCCAGCCCCCCGTGTCCTTGATTTCGGCTGCCCGCGCCCACGCCCGCAGGCACCAGCAATCCCAGCGTGACGAGTCGCTCCCATGCCACCGCTGCGACGCCACGACTCCAGACCCTCGCGTTGCCGCCCTGCGCAAGCATGCCTGCTGTGGCCGACTGCACGCGCTGCCGTCCCGCCAGCGTGCTGTACTCGTCATATGCCATGGCAAAGTTGACCGTATCCGTGTCGGCCACAATGTCGAGCCGAGCGGCGGCAATCAACAACCCGAGATCCAGCTCCGACAGTGTCGATAGCAGGTGCAACCGCGAATCCGGCGGCGCCAGCGACGTCAACTCTGAGCCGACGGCCGGAATGTTGAGGTTTGGGTTGCCCGCCGTGAGCCATGAGAGCGGCAAGATCCATTCGTTGAAGAATGCCGACGGCGACTTGGTTGTGTAGTAGTGATATTGTAGCAAGTCTTGAAATGCTCGCTGCTTGTAGAGATCCTATACGCCAAGCCCTGGTTAGCACATGGAATCGTATGTAAAAAGCCTGAGCGGTGAGAAAGGCTACTGACCTCAATCTTGTGATCCCAATATGCCTGGAACTCGGTGAATCCTTCGATGCTCCGGTCCAGACCTTCCTCCTCCGCTTCGACATCCCCGAGCATGAGCCCCTGTCGGCAGACTTGCCAAAAAGCGGCTAGATTCTTGGGCAAAGATAAATAAATATATCGGTGGCTGAATCGGCTCTTGACCCTCTTCTCTAACATCTCCACCACATCGAGGCGCGTTGTGCAGCCCAGGACTGCAATGGGAGCTTTTCGAGATTGAGCAATGTCAAACAAGTTGTACAAAAGTGTCTGCCTGGGATGGGTCGCGAACAAATCGAATTCGTCAATGATGAATATGACGGATTGCGACGTGACTCCCTCATCTAGTCCTAGAATCTCCGAAGGGTGGGACAGCAGTGCCAATAAGGACGCCATGGTATCGGCATAGTTGGACTGTGAATGTTTAGCAAGGTTTGAGCATTTGACGGGGAATGTGGTGTTGCTACTCACCCGGTTCAGCAAGTCGTCGTCAACCTTCATTTCCTTTCCAAGCTGCCTCCAGATTTCCTTCAGCGCGAGCTTGTCATCTGTATGAATGAATCCGTTAAGCCTAACGATATGAAAGTCCTGTCGATGCTCCCGTGACATGTCTTTAACGATGTTGTTGATCATCTGGATGGGCGGTTAGAGTCAAACATCTTAGCAAGCAAATACATGCACATACCGTTGTTTTACCACACCCCCTTGGTCCAATAAGGAGCATGGAGTTTCCCTCGCCCGCCACGACAGTCTGCTCGATGAGCTGATGCGCCTTTTCATATTGATCTTGCTGGCCAAACATGCGAACCGTCCTTCGGCCGTTGCACCGATCCAAGAGGACCCTCTGCAGGGCACGCAAGTGATGATCTAGGTTGGGAATATCCGGCACCTCGGTGGTAGGAGCCGCTACTGGGTTGGCGGCCGCGGCGGCGGTTATTTCAGAAACCTCCTCAGTCGATTTCTTGGTCAGACCCAGGACATCTTCCTGTGCGCACGACTTGCACAGCCAGTCGCCCTCTGGAATTTTTCGTACTCCGTAGCACATTTGATGGACGGCAAAGTCACAATTATCGCACAGGATAATCTCGTTGGGTGCTTGTGAGTCTGGTCTGGAGCAAACGCCACACACAATCTCATCTGTGGCAACAACAACAGGTTGAGCCTGCTTCGGCTTTCGACCAGGCTTCTTTTTGCCGCTGGGCTCCTTGGGTAGGTCCTCAAAGAAGACCTCGGTGGTGGCTTCGGCGTCGATGCTCTTGTTAAAGGAAACATTCTTTTGTGGCCGAGGTCCCCTTTTCTTGGTCGGTGATAGGATGCCCTTTGGCGACGCCGCGGCACCAGTTGACTCAGCTAACCTCTGGTTTAGATTGAGGTTTCTGGATTTCAGAGGGCTAATGGCTGGGTATTCGTTTGTCGAGAGCTCATCCGCTGTAGTATCGAGCATGCCATTGGAAAGCGGCATCAAATCGAGACGCTTGATCGAGCGCACCGTTGAAGGCGATTCGTGAGGCACAGTGACGGTTTCCGGTTTGGCCTCGTTTGCAATGGCATTGATATTGTCCTCGTCGTCGTCTTCTTTCCTTGCCGTGGCACTAGCTCCGCCTCTCCCTCTTCCACCTCTGCTGCCTCTCCCGCCTCTGCTGCCTCTTCCTCTCCCCCTTCCCCTGCCTCTGCCTGAAGGCGCCGCCGGTTCTGTAGCTGAGCTTTCATCTGGCACAGTCGCCGCTTTCCGTCTCCCCCCTCTTCCCCTTTTCGGTGCTGACGGCTTGACCAAGTCTCCAGTATCCCATTTCGTCCCAATGAGAGCCGCTAGCTTGATAGCTGGCCGAGTCCTATTCGGCGATGTTGTAGATAGCGGTAGCAGTGGCTTCGGCAGGGAGACGCCGTTCCCAGCGGCCTCGGTCTGCGCCTGTGTTTCGGCAGCCTTTTTGCCGTATCCAAATACGCCCGAGATGGCCGAGGCGATGGTGCTCAAGGTGCCTGGTGTCGGCGGGTCTGTGTTCTCTCCATCGATCTTGCGCTTCTTTGAGGCCGCTGTGGGCGTTGCAGCTGTATTGGGATCGTTTTCGTCAAGGCTTCGCTTTCGGCTTCCAGAAGCTGCATCGAGTTCCATCGTTCGGCCCGTGGCGAGAAAAAACACTTAAGAAATGCACAGCCTTGACAGCAATGCGCTCATCAAAATTCCAAACGGTGCATTACGTTGTTTGAAGGCAAAAGGGTCGCGATGTTTTGCCTGCCCTTCGAGGAACGGAGGTTGGTGATGGTTAACCTAGACCTGTCAATTAATTCGAACGCGTGTAGCGCGTTTTCCAGCTGGTGGGCGCGTTAATTTAGCGCCGTAGTGCCGGTTCGGTACGTTCCTCTCGCAATGCCGAATTAGGCAATTGTCGCGGTCAGTGTGTTGACAAAATGTCACTGCCAGCCACTCGCAACTATTGCTGTCAACGCAAAGATATATATTCTCTTCATTGCATTGGAAGCAAGTGGTACTAATACACTGAACTTTTGACTTCTAATAAACGGTTTGCGAGCCTTACTAATTTATACCAGTGCACACTAATAACAGATAATCTTAGGAAAATGGACTCTAACAAGGAGCGTTGGAGCTGAGAAGGGCCATGTAACAAACAACTGCTTGCCTCTCTGCTTTAACCAATGTCCACCGATGAGTATTCTGGTTCTTCTACTCTTCTCATTTCCTCTCTCAGAACAGACCGGGTCTTCCTCCGTCCGTGATACACACACACACCCGTGCCGCCGCTCTTGTGGCGCTTGTTGGCTGGGCACATTGGGCTTGACGGTAGATGCTCGGAGACGTCGAATTCAAATTTGCTGGCCGAGGTGCCGATAGTACCTGAAATATCGCGGCGGCTTCCCCGTTGAGGTGTCTGCTCCCACCACTCGCGAGGCTGCGATGCCATGCTTCTACCATGAACACTATAGCGTTTCGCAGAGCGATTAGATGGCGAAGCAGCCTTAGAGCTGATCTCGCCGTCCGGCATGGGAGGTGTCAATGACGTGAAAAACGCCCGCGGTCTGCCGTCGGCCGTGTCTTCGTCCAAGGGAGGTGTGCTGACTCGAACGGCTTCCTATGGGGCGATGAGTTGATACAGACCACAGAACAAATAATGGAAGCCGAGACAAGAGAGATACTCACCCCTCCAGGGAATGTGCCATGGGATAGATTATAACGGCCTGGTAACTCAGAAATTAGCCCATACGTACACTCACGTTTGACAGAAAATGCACTCGCGTACTCGTGTAGCTCAACCCGAGAGTTGCAGGACTCGCAGGAGGTGTCTTGCCCTTAAGAACTGCCCTGATGGAGCTGGATACGCTGGCAAACGAGTCCCCAGACTCCTTCCGATGCCATGGTGCTCTTCCAAAAAGCTTCCGGCCTATCTTGGAAGTATGAAACTCGTCTTTGAACCACGTTCCTGTCTTGCTGATGCTTTGAGAAGCAAGGAATTTTCTGGCACCTTCAACTGTCATTTGCGTACGGCAATCCTCACCAGGGGCTAAATCATTGCAGGAACGCTTAGATCCCAAGCCAGCGTCTGTTTGATGGCCGGCGTCTGTTTGGTAATGGATATACGAATCTTCATGCTGTTTTTGCTTGAGCTTGGATTCGATTTCCTTTTTGGCCTTTAGATACAAGACCCTTGGAGAGACCAGGGGGGTTGGTAAGCTAGTTTTCATGGCTGGTTGAGTAACGCTCTCAGGTGAGGTGTTTTTGGGGGCGTCAAATAGGCGGTGATTTTTTGAACCGGGCGAGACTATTATGCTTTCACTTGACTGCTGTGACTTTGAAGAGGCCATTGCAACAGCAATAGGTGAGACAGATGGCGCAGAAGGATGTTGCAACGAGAATACATGATCAGATTCGGATAGATATGGGGTCCAAACTTGATGGACGGCTGGCAGATCGTGTTTTGGAGGCCCATATCTCGATTTAGGCCCAGGCACGGACGTCACTCGGGGGGCATACAGCCCATAATGCAGTGCATCCGTCTCACTGGCGGATTTGGTCGACCGTGACCGCCATTTCTAGAAGCGGACATTGGAGCTGGCATTGCTCTTTCGGGGAGAGGCTATCGTGACCTGTCTCTCTGCCCAATATCCCTCTGGGAACCAGACCTACTCGTATCCCTCACGAGGCGGCCGTGGAGGATCGACGCTAAATTTTGTAGTTGAAGTGTATAAAGACTCAACTCTCTTTCTGTCTGGTGAACCCGCAGGAGAGGTTGAGTTTGTAAACGCGCCATCTTGCATAGCCCTCTCCCAAGGCGTAGATCGAGGCGGCTCATGAGAAGTTGTAGACGGCGGCGCAAGGGTGAGGAGCAGGAACGGCGGACCAGGCAAAGAGCGGACCGACAGATCAAAGTAGCTGCAGAGTATAGGTAGTTAGCACTGTCAGCATGCCTAACAACCATCAAAAGATCTAGAGCCGTACTTGTCATCATGGGAAGTTGGAGTGTTGCATGCTGCTGCTCTCGTTGGGTGTTTTTCATCGGACATGATGGATGGCTGTCGTGGCCGCGGGGATGGTGAAGCGGAGGCAACAGCGCTTCAACTGGACTCTGATGAATCGGCAAAGGGGGTATTTAAATGGTGGGTCGGAGAAGAAGAGAAAAAGAGGAGAGGAGGAACGTCGCGACACTCCTCTTAGGACGTAGGTATTGGACGGTTGTAGGACTTAGAAATACTCGAGATCTGCTAGGTGGGAGTAGATTGTTTGGTGTAGATGTTTTCAGAGAGGCGCGAGTACGAACCAAGACAAGATAAGATAGCCTGAAAAACGCACAACTCATGGAAGGTCCAGCCAGGAGAATGAGACTTTACCGTATCTGGCTCCGTCTCTGGGAGTTTTAGCATCACATAATGATATAACTTTTTTTATTGAACTTGAACATGAAATGAAAAGAAAACTGGTATTGTCGCACTTGACATGTCTCATGAGACCTGATCCATCTGTCCTCATTACTCAAATATACATTTTGGTGGCTTCCCAATCCAATTACGCCGAAACGCCGTACATATTCCCATCAATCGCTATGCAATTATGCATCCATTTCCATGGTGTCATCGCCATCCAAGGCCGCTCCTTGAGGCTCCAGAGGGATTCCACGGCCTCGTCCGGCAAGCAGTTCTCGTCTGACTTCGGGGCCAATGGCAGAGTGGCCGTGCGTTAGCAGCAGATCCAGCAGTGCCTCACGCTGATCTTCGGTGATATCGCCCTTGTATCTCTGCGCAAACGCCAGGAGACTCTGGTGCCAGATAACGGGCAGCTTGGCCCTGTAGTCCGATCCGCTCATGACGACAGTCATGCTATCGCCAGCCCTGGCGGTAGCAGGGTCTTCGGCGCGGAATCTTAGGAAGTGGAAGACGAGGGCATCGATAGCTTGGTAAGGGAGAGCGTACTTCTTCTCCAGCAAAGTCTTGATGAAGATGTTGGTAGCTCCGCCTCCTTCGCTGCCCTGAGAAGCCTCCTGAGCGGCGATGTCGCAAAGACCCTTAATGGCCGCGGCAGAATGGAGGACTGGGATGGAAACTCGCGCCAAGACGGCTGAAATGATGTGTGCCTCTCGCAGGGTGCAGGTGCCGCTGCCGATCAGAGGGAAAAGGAAGCCCTTGAAGAAAGCAGCAGGCTTGTAAAGGGCTTTCTTGAGGGAGTTGAACAGGTGGACGTTGAGTTTCTTCGTATCGTAGATATCCTCACGGACCTTTTCCAAGACTACCATCTCCAGGAACCGTTGGACCACACCAGGCTTGGCGGAGACGAATATCCTGGTCGCTTGATAGGTGGCATTGGGTGTCCAGTTTTCGGGCTTGGTGACATCAATAATATCCTCCCAATGAGGGATAGTTGGGAGAATCTTGAAGGGCTTGGGAAGAGGTCCGGACTTGTAGCGGGAGAGGATTTCGCCAATCCTGGTGCGGTTAGTGCCGAGCCCGTATCGGAACGCATTGTCGAGAGGCGGCAATACTTACTTTGTGTATACCTCCACAACCTTGGGGGGGAGTTCATAGTCATCATCGGGGGCACGCACATTGCCCCCGCCAGCCTGAGCCGCTTCATGCGCGGCAATCTTCTTGAGAATTAGATCGGCCAAGTTGACGGACTCGCCCTGGGGTTCCCCAGATGGCTTGAGATCCCAGCCGTGCTTCAGCAGATCATCCTCCTCCTCGTCTCCCATGAACTTTCTATAGGTATCGAGGTCTTCAGGGTCGACCTCAACATCCTCCACCATCTCATCATCGTCTCCCCAGGCCTCGTCATCGTCGTAGCCCTTGTGACCCTCTTCTTCCTCGCCAAATCTTGAATCGTAACCAAAGTTGTCCACTGTGGGCTTCGCTGCTGGTTTCTCGGCATTCTCCTCCTCCATAAGCTCACGGCCTATCCGCAGAATGTTCTTGGAGGCCTTGGAATCCACAAACGCCTCCTCGGATTCCTCGACATCCTTGGACTTTCTCTTGGTCGGCTTGTTTCGCAGAATGCCGGTCGCCAGAACGTCATCTTCCAGGGGATTGTGGCGCCGGCCGGGGCGCGCCGCAGTAGGAGTCGTTGCCTTGGGCATCTTGAATTCCAATGCTGTAGTCTGTGGTGGACTTTTTCTGTAGATGCGAATGTTGGGTATCAGAATACGATTTGGTTTCTGCCGGGGACCAGGCAAACTTGGTGGGCAGAAAATCAAAAATTTGTGTCTTATCGATCTGCCACCCCTCTCATCGGATGGGGCTTAGCGCGCCGCACCAAAAGTCCATCTTGCGACTCACCGCCTTTGCATTGTGAAGTACCTTCGTACATCTGCACCTCGAACAGTACTAGGTAAAAATTGATAAAACACCTGCTCTTTATGCTTGAAATGCTTGAAATGTAGGTAGACTGTTTATGATACCTATGAAGAATGGTTTATAATGAAGAGATGTTGCCACGAATTGAATATTTTCGAATAATCCGTCTTATTACGTATTGGTACGCATCTTCGTCGTATTACAGCACAATTAATCATTGCCTACGCATCGTCTAGTAATCATAGATGAAGCCGCATATCTAACAAATGATTTCAATAATTATTCAAATATATTCCGGACCAAATCACTTTGCTTTATATGATTATCACGTGTCATCTTCATTTTGCAGAATCTCAGTCTTCATCTCCATGAATGCTGCCTAAAATGGTTAGTAACGGCCTCTGACGCTCGCCCCGAAGCCATTTTTTCACCCCACTATTATCAAAATCCAAAAAGCTGCCCCTCCAAAATATTTCATACGATAAGAGAGTCATTCTCTAGGCACAACAGCAACATCATTTATAAGACGGTGATATTTCTCAAGCCATTTCATATAGAACAAAAGACATCATGCCTACGGAAATAGAAGAGGTATGACCCATATATACTCATGAAACGTGTGCCTAGACAAAATAGAGATGCTGACTTATACATAGCTCGTGGGCTTCATCGCTCATCCAAACCCCCAGATCAGGGCCCTCGCAATAGAGAACCTAGTCCCATTTTCAGAGTCTGAGCCGGCTATTTTCAAGACCGAGCAGCTTAAACCAGTCAAGCATCTGAAATTCCTTGTTCGAGATATTGCGGTAGGTATCTCCAGGAAAGAAATGACCGGTTTCCTTTGCGCAGAAGGGAGATTTAGTTCAGTGTCAGGACCAAGGGCTGATCCTGTTTCATGTATAGAAAATCGCCGAGCATGCCTTGACTATCCTTATCAACTTGACGGGAGACCAGGAAATCCTGGAGTTTGTGGCGACGGATGAAAAATTCCTGGAAATGGTCTTCTCACACATTGTCGTAAGTCTCATCATCCACCTCATCGTCACAAGTTCGCCCAAATAACACAAACACCCCCGTGACAGCATCCCGAGGAGCCAAACGCAGACCTATTGGCCATGCTGCTCGCCAACCTCTCCAAATTCGAGGGCTCAAAAGCCTTCTTCCACAGAAAACAAGAAGCGCCCTCACAACTCGGCTCCGATGACCGCGTCATCAACCAGCTCATGGACCTCTTCGTCAAGGGCCAAGACGGCGCCTACAACAAAAAGGCAGACTTTGACTATCTCGCCTACGTCTTCGCCGACCTCGCCAAGCACACCGAAATCCGCCAATACTTCCTCGCCGAGCAGCCCTACGACGGCGTCATCCCCCTGACCAAGCTCAAAGTCTTTACCGAGCACAAGTCCGACATCCGCAGGAAGGGCGTCGCAAACACCATCAAGAACGCCGCCTTTGAGATCCCCGCCCACCCGTCGTTCCTGTCCGAGTCGGACATCAACATTCTTCCTTATATCCTCTTGCCCATCACCGGCAACGAAGAGTACGACGTCGATGACACGATGGACATGTTGCCTGACCTGCAGCTCCTCCCGCCGGATAAGAAGCGTGACTCAGACGCAACCAATATTCAGACTCACGTCGAGACGTTGACATTATTGACAACCACGCTGGAAGGCCGTGAGCTGATGAGGAAGGTTAAAGTATACCCAATCATTCGGGAGACACACATGAGAGTCAATGATGAGGCTGTTCAAGAGGCATGCGATAGACTAGTACAGGTCCTTATGAGAGATGAGGCAGATGAGGCACCGGCAGAGGCAGAAGAACACGTGGAAGCGCGCGTGAAAGAGATTGAAGCAGATGAGGATGATGAGCTCGTTGAGGTCTAAAAAGTTATCTGTTCATTGCACTTTTTTTCTTGTTTCTTTTCTCTCTCTGTGCGTCATGGATCTGGGAAATTTTTAGATTAGGATACACACACAATGTACAATGGCATGCGGAGTAGATTATGCAAAACTGCAGTATATATCATATTTGAAAAAAGGTGGGTATACAGTCATATATAACAATTTTGGAACGCGAGACTCATGACAATCATTATAAAAAAAATATAGAAAAATAACCACCTGCCATCCAACGCCGATTCTGAGGCTATCCCGCCTTTCAGCCTTCACCACCCTAATCCTCATGGTGTTCCTGGAACACACTTTTCCGGGTAGTTGGGCTATTTGAAGACGACTTCTTGACTGTCAAGTAGTCATCCCCAGGATTCTCCTCTGCTGTTGGAGGGGAAACAACAAACTCCTGACCCTCTGAAGTTCTAGCTGAACCATCCGATGCCTGGGCTTTGTCCTCTGTAGCCGGGGTGGCTATCGGGTCAGGAGTAGGCAGCAGAGACTTTTCATCGTTCTCGCCGGCTTCGGGTATCCGAGGCGAAGGAGAATCGCTCAACCCAGTTTGTGATATTTCGCTGTTTCGGTCTCTAATTGGGGAAATTGTATTCCGTGGAGAGGTGCTCTGCAGAGAACTTCTCGTTGGGCTGGGCAAGCCATCGTTGGCCCTACCATGGAACCAGTGAGAATACCGCTCACGGATGTCCATCGGCGAGAGTCCGGTATCTTGAAGTTCAACCCGGGTCGTATCATCTGTAACAAAGTTTCTCTAGTTAGTTTATGTACATCATGGAGTAAATGGGGAGACAGATTACGTACCAAGTTCCACCAACTGCGTATCGTCCATTTCGTGAGCCTGAGGGGGGACAGATGCCGAATTTGATGGAGTAAAGCTGGGGTATATATACTCTCGCATCTCTGGGCTCGCTGGTGTGTCCTCGGTAGTTGTTTCCGTGGCGGCCTTATGAGGGGGAGGTTGTCCTCTGATCCAGGAGAGGATTCTCCGGCCGTTTTCCTCGCTAGTGTTGGTGCTTGTTCGGTTTTTAAGGTTCTTTCGTCGCCGCCAGAGACAAAATAAGACGATGATGCAGGTGAGGGCAATGAGGCCCAGAATAACACCCAGCACTGGCCCAACCCACGACGGTAAGCCTCCGGATTTAGGCGGAGATGGTGGCGGCGATTGTGCTGGAGGATTGGTCGTCTGAGCTGCTGGATATGGCCAGTAGGTCGTGATTTTCTTTTGATCATAGGAGGTAGCGAATACTTTGCCAAGGTCTGGGTTTACCCAGCCGGAGACAGCGGGTTGGGTAGCCGTTGCACTGCCGGACGCTTTGCCCCCAATAACGGCTTGAACTTTGTCAGGGACGCCATAATTGCCATAAACGGTGGGATCATAAGAGTCCATCCATTCTCCACTGGTCAAATTGAACATGACAACAGGTCCGTTCTCTAAACATTCTATCGTTGAGCCTGCGAGGGTTGTATCCCCACCAATTATCATCATCTGATCTGGGTACGGAGTGAAGCACTGGTGCCCTACTCGCCCGTGGGAACTCGTGCCATTGTTAATCAGAGTCCACGTGAAAGACGGGAGAGACAGAACCCAGACATCATCGTGATAAGGTTCTGAGCCACCAATAGCCTCGTAGCCACCATAGTAATATATGTTGAAGCTGGTGCTGTCGGATGCCGTGGCCAGGACAGCGCATCCACGAGCTCGGGCGCCAGGTCCTTTCTCGGTTGGTTGCGAGTACCACTTATCGCCGGCGACGTCGTAAACATCAATAGTCTGCATAAATTTCGGGCTTTGAGCTTCCTATATTTTCGTCGTTAGAATCATACATCAAAGGATGGCAAATCCAACATGGCGTCTTACACTAGCTTTGGCATTTTGAGACTGTCGACTTGCATTGGCATATTCTGGATAGACGACTCCTCCAAGGGCCACGAGTATGCCTTTTGCGCCAACGGGAACCCATACCAGTGCAGGGCTTGCACGGCCTTTGACCGAGGGAGGTAAAGTCTTGTTGCTCCACGACTCGTCTCCTTGAATCGTCAAATTAACCGTTATGAGGGAGTTGGATATCAATGATGGTCTCGTGGTATCGTTGAAATTAGAAAAGATTGACTTGCCAGACTGGGAAGTCTCCCCAGAAAAGTACCAAGCCAAGTTCTCGGAAGGGGCACGGGCTGCACCACCATATGTGACGAACTGGCTGACAGTTTTTGGCAAATTGTCTAATCTATGAAGTCCTGGTTCGAAAAGCGGCTTATTGAGCCCATACTGGTAGGCCTGATAACTATACAGGCCCTGGGCGGTTGGATCTGCATACTGTATGGTATCTTTAAATGGTAAACCTCCATAGAAGAAGAATTCGTCGTCATTACCAAGGAGGGCACCGTCGAGGTAGTTTGGTGACTCGCCGTTTGTTCCCTGCCCTCCTATTGCTTTGGAAAAGTTTTGTTGCAGCAAGAGATTCGTGACGTTGCTGCTTGAGGTGAATGGGTAACTCAGATTGTATGTGAGTATATATCCCTGATAGTTTCCTATGTATAATGTGTAAGTAATTGAGACCATTTTCATGCTTGTACAACTGGAGGCTCTGCATACCGTTATCTACAGGACGTCCGTATGATCCATCCTTGAATCCCGGTAGCCATTTGATACTGCCTCCATCTAGATAGATTTTATCTCGGAGGACGGCCGCTACGATAGAATGTTAGCAACGGTCTGAGGTGGAAGTATACTGGCGATTATTGTATTACCTCTAGGCGCTGACCATGTACAGATTGTTGTGTTGATTTGATCATCAGCCCAATTACTGAATTGAGCATGGACAGGACGTAATAGAAGTGCCAGCAGAGCGGCCTTCATGGTAGGGTTAGGTGACATGATTCCCCAGCTAGCTGTGGGAGTCGGTAAGGTGTGAGGTAGAGGTCAATAGTTGTGGTGAGCCAGACCGGTGAGCATGATATGGTGATGAGTGAACGCGGACGTTCTCCAAGAAGAAAATACAATCTCGGAATTTACTAGGCCATCGGGGAAACTCTGAACAAGTGAGATGATACTGAGACGGTACCCGGACAACAACCAAGGTGAGGAATATGAAACTGTCTAGGACCGCCGCCGTGTGCAGTCAAGGGCAGGAGTTGAAGAAGCGGGCAGTTAATACAATGGAAGCACCGGAAGATAGATCTGCTGTGGCGTGTGGTATGCAGGGCGATACTTGAGGCACAGCTACACACGAGCTGAGGCTGGTTCAGATACGGTGCCTACCCGATTCTGTACGATTAACGAGGTGATCGTGGGCGAGGGGCACATCAATGCAGGCTTCAGGAAGCTAGAACGCGAACGACCGGCCAAAGCTTGGTTAAGAGGCCCGGAGACGTGGTACGCAAGGCGGGCCACTAGCTGGAGCCCGGCTGCGGATGGCTTGAGGCACAGATTCTCACGTTGGGATGGTAGGCAGCCTGTGGGCCACAGAGGTCGCACATGACGAGAAGAGAGAGGCAGCAGCGAGCCGGGATTCCCAGTGGCAATGCGAACAATTTCTTCTGCTCGTCCTAGTCGTGCCGTGTACGGAGTCACCGCATGGCCCAGTCCCGACGGCTCAACAGGCTAAAGGCCCATTGCGCCGATAGGTACTCCGTACAGTAGTATCATTGGCAATGACAAGCTTGAGCCGGGAATTCCTGCAATCAGGCATAGCCACCATGTAATAATAATACTGTATTCCTCAGCATGGCGACAATAACGGACGAGAGGTCGCCCAGAGCACCTAGGCTGGGATAAGTAAGGCTGGTTTGTCATGTTGCGTGATGGGTTAAGACCGAGATGTTTCCTGATTTGTCTACTTATTCTCGTCTGATACCCAGCAGTCAGTCTCGTCGGTGACAAATGACGGTGTGGGTAAGATGAGCACAGCACTAGCAGAGCATTCTCCGAGAATCTAGTTGCTTACGAGGGCCTTTGGTGCTAGCAGACGGACCTGAGGGAATGAGGTGGGATGCCTCGTTCTTCGCGGGCGAGTAAGCTGGCAAGGCTGGTTGACAACTCATCGGGATTGCAACTCTTTTCGGCGTGGTTGCGTCCTTCGCCCAAAGACGAAAAGCATACATGGACATGCATAAGGCAAGCCCCGCTCGGGTGGGTTTTCGAAGGATCGGCTATGTATAGTAGCACCAGCTCCAGGATACTGCGCATGGAGTTGGAGTTGTGCGATGTGGTGATGCCCAAGTGCCGGCCAATCGAGTCATTCGCCAAGCAGCCTTTTCGGGAACATGCCTAGCAGACGAGATAAAGCACGAAGGCGACGAGCACAGCATTCGGGTTGCGGTACGGTAAAGCGGGATTGAGAGAGCGCGGGTTGCTGCTGATGGTGTTGTTGGTACAAGTAGGTTGTCGAATCAAACGGTCTGGTACTTGTGCTGGGCCTGTAGGGATCAGAGCTTTGAGAGCTCAGAAGCTCCAACTCGAACTAGAACAGGGGTCCGGCCGTCGAATTCCTTCGGAGGAGCCTTAGCGGGCCCTCTAGCGCTTCCTTAGTGGGCGAGAACACCTGAGAGCCCTGGGCCAATCGCCGCGCAGCAAAATAGATTGGTGAGGGGTTTGGCGCGCAAAGGCAAGCCCACGTAGCTGCCGCTTCGGGGCAGGCACAGCTCACTAATCGCTACGTACTGTTGCCGACTTCAGGCTAAGCCCTGTTGGAAGCTCTCGCCAAACCTCAACCTCATTGCTGACATGTCACGACTCAAAATAACAACAGCAGAGCCGCCATCAGCAGAAAATTTCTGTCTCTTCCAGCGCCCGCGACTCAGGACAGAGCCCTAGCGCGCCCCGCATCCGGCCTCTTGGTAATCGACTCGGTGTTTAACATGGAAGAAGCAGCTCTTTGCCAAACCGTTACACTCGCCACAACCTGGGAGTGCTCTACATAGCGCTTCTCGGCCCTATCCGCCCTCTTCCCGTTTCGAGTACAACTCGATGCAATGTAACAGCGGGGTGGCACAGAGACGGGCAGCTCTTTCTCGTTTCTCGTTCCTCGTGTTGGAATTAAGTGAGGGCGTCAGGGCGTTTGCCGAGCCTGAGATCGAAGGATCACTCACCAGATACAGGTCCCGTAACCGCGGAGAGGCTGGAGAACCCAGCTCATTTCCATCAGCGGCAGCCCGGAGCATTCTCTCTGTTATTTTCCCGTCTCGACTTCGCTTTCGACACAAAGTACTCGTATCTGTCGTATTTTCAATCCTCAGTCTGGAAACTCGTCCGCGTAAGGTCGGCCATTGATTTCCCCGGATACAAGGACCTAGAGGTGCAACCCCTGCCGGTGGTGACATCCAGGAAATATCTGGCTCCCCTCCATTCGCTCTCCCAAGGCTTGGAGGCTCTTGGAGGGCTACATCGCCACAACCTTTGTGTGTGCTTGCATCTGCTCCAGCCACTCCAACACTTGAGATCCCTGTCACTCGCATATCCTGTCTCTTTGCGGTTAGTGGCAACTATGGCAACTCGAGGAGGAAATTTTCTATCAATCAACCATTAGCATGGCAGCTTTGTGGGTGGCCGGACACAGCTCGGGGAGGGGTTCGTGGAGTCCTCCAGGCGCTTGGCGCACGGCCTGCCTATCGCCGGTCGGATCCCTGCCAGAGCGCGCTACGAAAATCAGCCCAGTTGGGCCCTGCTTCCTGGCACTAGGCCTTACGAGGCTTGTCCTTCAGAGGAGGAAGGGTTGTGTTGTGGCCGTTGACGATCCCTTTGTTGTTGTTCTCGCCCTCTCTTATCCGATCTCCCGGTCAGACATGACCCGTTTGCCGGGGGGGTTCGTCCAACTTTGCCTGCATGTGTTGTCGCCTTCACTGACAATTGGCCCATGATGAGAATATCTGAATTGGCTAGGTTGCTTTTCCGTGGACAGAGCCTGTTGGCTTTTCCTTTCCAGGGGTTCGTCCCTATCAGATGAGTCCCCCACGGCGCCAAATCAGCCTCACCCTCTATGGAGCACAGGTACAGGCGGTCAATTTGATCCTAGGTGAAGTGAGGTGAGTCTTACACGCGCACGCCACGCAATGGCCTAGCTGAACTAGTATCCCGTTGACCAGGGGGGGATTGCACCAGCTTCGGCTGCATAGTATAGTACGGTATGAGTGGTAGACGCCATATCTATTCCGTACCTCCATAAAGAGCCGCCAGCCAGGAACGAGGCTCGCCTTCTTTCTTCATTGTCACAACTGGTGTCCCGTCTTTGTGTGCTTTCGCAGCCATTCTTTCGCTCTCCCTGTGTGCTGGCCCATCTGCTGGCCTCGGCTCGCATCTCTAGCCTTCTGGCTACCTTCCATCGTTTTAACATAACCAAGGGACGCACTCGCTTCTTCCCGTTGTGTTGGAATAAAACAACCCAAGATGCGTCTGCTTACGTCCATATCGATTGGAGCTTTTGCGGGCGCAGCTACTGCCGCAGCCCAGCCCAGCCTCCAAACAGTATATACAAAAGAAGTGGTTCGTAGTTCGCAATCATGTGTATTGACATCAAGCTGATATCAGAGTTTCAAAGATTGAGCACGGCGAATATGTACCGACGCCGACTTTTGCCTTAGAGTTGAGAAATGCGGATGCGGCTGCTACAACAATCGTTGCTCCTCCCCCGTTTCAAGTCACTCTCTGCGCACAACCACCAGCCGGATCTTATAAGTTGTTGAGGACAAAGCCAGACAAGCTGTATGGATGCCCGGTTGGATATGTTTGCAACCCTCCCAAGCCCGCTGGATGCAACCTCTGGCCGGGACCCCCTCCCGCAGGTTTTCAGTGCCAGCCTGAAAACTGTGTTCTTGCTCCTCCCGTGAAACTTCCGCATTGGAATGGCAAGCCAGGCTACTACCCACCGCAGCATGGCTACTTCAACTTGAACCCTGAAGACTTTGGCCTGTCTTACGACATCTTTGAGTATAATGTCGTCCGAAAGGCATCGGGTGGGCACACGACGACTTACACCACCGGCAACTGGGAGTCCCAGGCTAGCTTAACAAATGGGCCAGTGCAAACGCCTCTGCCTGGATACAAGAAACGTCACGATCCGACCAAGCAGCAAGCTCGCCGGAGGATTTCCACGTTTGCAAAGCGCGACGATACCCTGCCGGCCATATGCTTTGACCCATGTAACGCAGCATTCGTTGCTCTCCAAAAGGATGCCGCTCTACCAACACTTTGCGATCCCGGATCTGAATACCTGACTGACTTGGCTGGCTGCACTACCTGTATTACCACGAATCTACCTGGTGTCCCAGCATCTGAATTCCCGGCAATACTGAGTGAAGAATTCAAAGCGAACCTCTTCGTCTGCGATTCAACACCCCCGTCGTCGACAACGACTGGGCCCGAGTCACAAGTGACGACGACGCCTACGCTGGGATCCACTACGCAAGTCTCTGCGAGCCAGACATCCTTCATTGAAACGACAACTTCGAGCTCCGTGGAGTCGACAACTAAGCAGTCCACCACCGCGCCCCCTCCTCCTCCTACAAGCACTTCCAGCTCCAGTTCATCTTCAAGCAGCCCTCCGACAAGTAGTTCGCCTGAACCGCCAACCTCTACGCCCCCGACATCGTCATCATCGCCACCACCGGCTTCGTCGACCAGTTCCTCTTCGCAGCCGCCCTCGTCTTCGTCAGAGCCGCCCTCGTCCTCTTCAGCACCGCCATCGTCGAGTCTTCCTTCTTCAAGTTCAGCCTCGCAGCCGCCCTCTGGCACAGAGTCATCTGCCAGCAGCACCTCTGGGTCAGCATCCTCAAGTGCATCCGCATCAGGATCTTCCTCTTCTGATATAGGTACGGCATCCAATAGTGCGAGCAGTGAAACGGGGTCAACGTCGGCGTCCGCATCGTCACCGGCGTCGACCTCAAATGGTGCATCTGCCACTGGTCCATCAGCCTCCTCACCTACCACGGGGGAGACTGGAACCACACCATCCTCGACAGGTACTAATTCCCCAACCGGCACCGGTTCTTCGACTGGCGCCGGCTCCCCAACTGGTACCGGTTCTCCATCCGGCACTGGCTCCCCTTCGGGAACTGCTGTCGGAACGGGCACCAACGTCGGGACGGGCGCTGGTTCCTCGACGGGAACCACTGCTGAGACCGGTACTGGCTCCGTAACTGGAGCCCCTACCGGGACAGGAACTTCTATCGAGACGGGCACTAACCAAGCAACAGGCTTTACCCCTCCCGTGTCGGGATTCACTTCTCCCGGGGCTTTGGAAAGAGCAAGCTCAACCAACCCCGGAGCCGGAGGTGCTGGACCAACTGGAACAAATGAAGGCGGCGGCTCAGGTGGTGCTGGACCAACTGGAGCACCCGGCGGTGGTAGTGGCGGAGCCACAGGAACAGGCCCCATCACTTCACCAACAAGCGGGGTGCCGATTTCGAATGACCTCTCTCGACCTAGCGAGAACTTTGGTCTCCTAATTGCGGCCATTCTGGGCCTGTTGGTGATTTAAATGCGAGGGTTTACCCTTGCGTATGTTCGCGAGTGTGTGTGTATGGCTGGGTGCTGGGATTATATGGCCATGTGCTTTGGTTACTTTATGAACTCTCCTTTACGAATATTTATACCCCTCCTTTTTTTTTCTGTTTTTAAAGGGTCTATCTTCTTTCATCAGATTGTGTCGGAAGAAATGAAGGAATTATTTAGTAATGTATAATCCAGGAATGCTCTATGTAGCGTCTTCTCCCCTGGAATTATTACATTCGTTATCAAACGGGTTAGGTTGGGATATTATCGGAGGGCATGGATGGAACAATTAAATCATGAAATGTTAGGGAATAATGGAAGATACCTGGTCACTCTTTTAACCAGTTGTTTTGCCTACAGAGAGGGGGATAGAGCAGACTCTGGCGATTTGCAAAAAGTAGATATTTAGAGGCATGCCTAATTTTTTTTTCCGGAGACTGAAAACAATCAGAATGAAAAAATTCACAAAGAAGCATTTGTATCCTATCCTAATTCCATCGTGCGGCCCCCCTTGGATATCCGAAATGTCAACACTACTCAGCATACATGGTTGGTCAACATGAAACACAGTACTCCATTGCCAGAAATCCGTCTAAGTAGTTCGTATCCAATTGATTCCCATAAATGATAGCAATGGCAATGATGGTGCAACGAGAAGAAAACAAGAAAAGGGACAAGAAAGGGGGGGGGGGGGGACAAGAACAAAATAAAAAAGACAAGAAAAGGCTGTGTCTCGCTCAGTACCACCTCCCATTCATCGGGTTGTCCTGCAGGTACGCATCCATGGCACTAACGCCGTCCTTCTCCAAGTCCTCCATGAGCTCCAGCTGCTGCGACTGGGATAGGCTGCCTTGCCTGCCGGGCGAATAGCCAAACTGCATGCCGCCGGCCTCGAGTTGTGCAGTGATGTTGTGAAGCCCCAGGCCAGGCCCCGGCGATCCTCCGAACCCGCTCATGCCCGCCATGGCCTCGTTGAAGTAGCCGCCGCCCGAAGTGACGAAGTTGTACGGCGACATGAATTGCGACTGGGGGGCGAACCAGTCCGATGCGGACGTTGGTGCTGGTGGTAGCGGTCGCTGGTGGTGAACTGGCTGTGCCATCCGTGCGGCCGCGTATGTTGGCTGTGGCTGCGTCACCTGCTGCGCAATGATGGGTTTTTGAGGCGGTGACATGTTGCTCTGCGCTGAAAGGGGCGACGGCGAAACTGGTGTGACGCCCGATGTCTGCTTTATCGCCATTGCTGAAGGCGATAAGCCTGGTCTAGAGGTCGGTATATTGGATTGAATGAATGAATCAGGTGGTGACTGCAACTGATGGGGGATATGGTCCGGTACAGGGATCCCATGAGAAGGATCCTCCAGGCCGCCAGCCTCTCCCATGTGAGTGACGTCCGGGGGGAAGTAGGAGAATCGTCGATTGCCATTGTCTGTGGCCGGGTTGCAGAAGATTGAGTTTGAGCGGAAAGTTGGTTGCGGAGGAGGGTAGTTGGGATCGAAAACGTAATTGTTCATAGACTCAGGGGACGAGTCAAAGACGTACCCAAACGTCGGAGGGTTGAGGTAGGGCAGAGGCCGGGGAGTAGTAGCGTTTGACTGAGCGTAGCCTTCGGGAGAGGAGTGAGACTCGCTTGTTGCGGGTGGGCTACTAAAAGAAAATGGTTCCTTTTCAAGTTTCACTTGTACGTCGTAGCTCTGCATGCATGCTTTGGAAAATATGGTGTAGAGCTGTGAAGTGGCTGTGGTCCCGGGCCAACGCTCTGCACATCGGTCCAGACACTCTAATGCTGTGTTGACCAGCTCCTCGACCTCCTCCCGAGGGTGGTTGCGTCGGACTTCGGGGTACGATATCGTCCATAGGAGTGTGCTGAGAGCCAGGTTTAGTGTCAGGAGGAACACCCAAGTGATATCCACATTATCGGTCCCTATTTGCTTCTGCGCCAGATCGATCGTGGCGGCAGAAGATTCATAACAGATCTGCGCTGCACGAGCCGATGGCTGCGGGATTTGAGGGGACGGCCTATATAGCATAGCCCTCATTTGATGATAAAATCCAGAAATCCTATCATTCGAGTTAGAATATGAAATGGTTATTACTGAAAGTCGGCTTACCAAGACTTGGCCCATGGAGGTTCTTCTGGTGCAGCATCCAGCCAATCCCTCAACGTCTTTTCCATATCGTGGAACCATGGGTGATCGTCATTTCTGGGCTCTGGCCTCTTTCTTTCGTAAAGGGTCCTCTTAATTTCGGTCTGCGGGATCGTCATTTTGTAAAAGTGTATGGTTGCAATCTTTCGTGGATTAGGTGGGCCAGGCACAATCCCTTGAGGCGTAATGTTTGCATCATCGACGACGGAAAAGAACTCGACATCCAAACGATCGCTATTGACGGCAAATGCACTGGGACGACCCATATAATAGGAAAGCCCAAACTCCATGGTGGTAATTATCCATACAAGCCTCCGGCGCATATCGATGGTCTGAGGATCCAAGTTGTAACCCGAAGTAATTGTCTTTTCATCCGTCAATCCTTCTTGCTGGCAAATTCTGGTGGCAAGTCCAATAACATAGTAGACGGGCGTTCGCGTCGGGGTAAGCAGCGAGTACTGCCCGATGAGAATGAGACACTGCAGCGTTTTGAGGTCTTTGGGGCGAATAATGTCTTCAACGTATTTCATTGCCGCCATGTAGTATCCATCAGCCAAACCAGCATATTGCGTGTCCAATTTCTGTAAGCTAACGGCGATAACCATGCGGACAGTAAAGTTTTTGTACACATCTGTATCGCCATTATAGACAGCCTCAAAGTCTGCTTGGAATACCTTCTCGTGGAGCACAGGCCAGTGAAGTTGAGCTGGGAAACATCAGTACTGGGCATAGACAACGCGTTGGAAAGGTAAAAATGCTACAGGCATACCCTTTTTGAAGTATATTTCTACCAGCCTATCGGCCACCGCCCGCGTGGGAAGACCCTCGGCTGGGCATTCACTGACCATGGGATAACTCTTCTTCCTGTTACTAGCCGATCCCGTCATTTGGATGGATTGCATTCGAGCTTGGCTCCTGGCTCGAACTTCGGGGATAAGGTCAGAAATCTTGTTGGAATCGGTAAACCGCTTGGCCTCGGCCATGAGCAGCCGTGTCATGGCGATGCCGCTGGTCGGTCCCAAATATCGGGGTGTCTCGTCATTGCCGTATAAACGGATCATGCCACCTGGACGGACTAATTCTTCGCTTGTGGGAGGATGGTCGCCATCCTCATCGGTGTACTGGCCCAGTTCCGCCTCGAGAGCTCTGACCTTGTCTTGTAGTGTAATCACATAGCGGCGATTGATCTTGCGGCCCTTGGCGGTGTCGAGATATTCACATACAGATCCCGATCTCTCGCATGGGAGGCAGCGAGGCAGCGTAGGATCGCATCTCGTTTTCCGCTGCCATATGGTGTTAGTATTTAGTATTCATTCTATTATTTCCGGCTGAGATGTACAGCCCGCGCAGGATAGATGGAGCGGCACAGCTCTCCCGGGGGCGGGGTAGTCGTTATATCGTACCTGGCGACAACGACAGCATGCAGTCAGCGTGTGAGCAACGCGGTGGCTCGAGGAATCGCCGTCAAAGAAGTCATCGGGGCTTTGAACCAAGCTTCGAGGCTGAGGATAGACGTGGTTCTGACGGGGAGCAACGGTGCCCAGCCCCTGGCGGAAAATGTGCGCGGCATCCATGGGATATGCTATCCCCGGCACTGCGCAGCCAGCTCCCTCGCAGTCTAGATGGTGAAATTTAAAGGCTCTTGCGCTCTGTGAGAACTGCCACTGCCCCTAGAGCTCGGCACTCTGTGTGTTTGGTCGTTGCGACGGCTGAGTTCGCTCTAAATAGCCCCGGAACGGAAGCCAAGCCGGGGCTCTGTTGACACGGATCGCCGACAACGAGGATGAGGACACGATGCTAACCAATTGACAGCGGCGCAGGCTTCATGACCGTGAAATCAGAAAGGCGGCAGTCGAGGTGCTAAGACGAAGACACAATAAGCACCCTGTCCGCCGCTATGCTTGACCTCGACCGCGGGGCAAAGGAAGAACAAGGCCGGGGTTGTACATACCTTGTGGTGGGCAGATTGTCCAAGAGGCGACGGCTGTCTCAACGGTTTGAGGATGAGGCTGGCGCAGGACAGATGCAGATGCGAGATCTGAAACAAACGGTCAAGAGCTGGGACTTGTTACGGGACGAAGGCAGCTTGCGACAGGAAGCGAGTTGGCGGAGCGCTAGTACTGCTGCAGCGGCTCAAGTAATAATACAGCACTGTACTGCAGCGTATCAATCATCAACTCACGGTTAAGCTTTGGGGTTGGTGATGACGGTTGACTAAGCATGTGAGAATGCGTAAAAGGGATTTGGACTGGATTGGATTGGATTGGACTGGATTGATTGGATCGTATGCACGTGAGCCGAGCCCAGTCGCTGCCGTGCCGCCGGCGGAGCTCCCTCATGTCCCTGTAGCGGGCAGGCGGGATAACGCTGAGGGAATCAGGAAAGTGGGGAGGAGAGCGGTCCGTGACTAATTCCCAGCTCAGCTTTTCAAAGCAGCCAAACGAAATTTAGTAGAGGCGATGGTAGGTACTTAGGCGTTTAACAATTAGTGCAAGAAGCTACTGTAGCTAGCGGTGTACTCGTAGCTGTTGTAGTTGTTTGCCTACTACTAAGTATTTTACTTGTTTATCCTAACTAATATGTACTATAGATACGGGGGTTTCAGCTATTTGGTACCGACCAAGGGACGGGTAGTACCTTGAGCATTGGCAGCTAAAGCCGGGCCCCCCAGGGAGGCTGTAGCAGAAAGTGGGGGCTTACGGCGCCAGGGTCCAGTTCTCGATTGGTATAGCCTTGAGTCGGTCTGCGTAGACCTCTAACGACCGAGACAGGCTCTGTGTGGCTGCTTCGTATAGCGGCAGATAGCGAGTGACTTGTTGCCAACCACAGAACACATTCAAGACTCACTACGACCTTCCTCTGCATGCCAATGTGCATATATGGATCATGTATGTGCCTTTTGTTAGGATGTTTCAGGTGTCACAGCTACTAGGTAGGTGGGTAGGTATGTATGTAGGTACGAGTTCGTTCTGCTTTTGCGGTGTGATGTGATATGGATGATACAGGCACCGGAAATCCGATGGCTCGACAATCACACGAAAAAGTTGGGGGCCACGGGGCAGCCGGTTCGCTCGCGGATGACGTTTGGATGGATGGGCAGCCTGCTAATGGCTTTTTGGATGTACTGTGTTCCTCGGAGGTTGATGTCAGCAATCCATCACTGCAGCTGAATCGAGTAATTGGATCCCCCCAGTCCCATCTTGAGTGGTGTTTGATACAGCATAGATGATAAGGGAACAAGCCACTGATGACTTCATTAACTTAACACCAAGCACTACTACTATTTACCAGTATCCGTACAGTATGTGCCACGGCTGAGTGTGTTGCCTGGATGCAAGTCGGGTAACGGCAGGAATTACGAACCGTCGACCCAATGAAGCAATGATGCTCCATCATCCAACCCCGTTTTGTAGATGCATGGTTCTGCCAATTGCCAAGACTGGAGCGCGAAATGTACGCTACCTGGGCTTGCATATGAGCTGTCTACTACTGGACGACTAGTCAAGCAGCGATTCTCGCACAATTTAACGTTGAGTGCCAGAGTAAGCGCAAGGCGGCCAATCGCCGCTCAACGAGTGCCAAGTTGCGAGCATCAGGAGGGCATTTCTATGGAGCGGCGCCGTGGACCATGTCAGCTGGATAAATTAATTACATGCAGTTGTCGGGATGCAGTCATGCAACAATTTCTCATGACCGGGCTGTGAAGAGGGAGGAACGCGAAATAGAGCTCCATTAGGAATGAATCGCTGGATACTCCTGGCGTTGCTTGACAAGATGAGCCGCCCTGGCGAAAAGAAAGAAAGACGGAAAGGGCTCCATCATGGCCGGCATGGAAGCAGTGAATACCTTCGTTTCAGATGTGCCAGCATCAGATTGTCGATGGTGGCGATAAGCCTAAAACCAAATACCGATCGTGCAACGGCATTTGCATCGATGTAGGGGTCTCGTCCGATATCCGTCTTCATTTCTCACGGATCCTAGCGCGGAATCCAAAACAGCAGCAGCAGAAGCAGAGTCTATACTGTACTCGTACCTTTTGTTAGTGGATCTCTCTCTCTCTACTCCGTAATAATAATAATAAAAGATGCATGGATTTGCTCGTGCCGTGATTGCCTCAGGTCAGATCGATCCGCGGGTGGGATTTATCAGCATCAATCATCACTACTCGTGTTGTTTGATTGCGCCGTGCTAGAGCCAACAGCCCGTCGCAAGGCTGCCGTATTGTACCTAGTATGGTATTGATCGTGTCGTGTCTTGTCGCATGCCAGCATCATCCAGCAGTTAGCGGCTATCCGGGTCAATGCAGTTCAATGCAATTTCAACCAGTACAGTACATGTACTTATTAGTGGTTCAGCCTATAGACATGGATCAATGCAATCAAAGAGCACTGACTCTGTAATGCAGGTGTCCAATGTACTGTAGCATCGACTCGCCCCAAAGGATCACGTCGTAGTGCTTCCAGGCGCTGTCACTGCCAGCCTGATAGTGGCACCTCCACTAAGCGACGCTAAGCCGCCTCAAGGCCTGTCGTGTCCCGCCTCCCGCGATTCCCACTCAGCTACAACATGCATCTCTTGTCTTGAACCCCTTCGGCCTCGTCAGCCTTCCCGTCGCCAAACCGCCGCCTGTGCAATCCCAAATCCCTCGATATCCCGCACCTCGTCCGCTCTTCTCTCCAGCTTCGCCGCCGCTCCCTCAACGCTCTCGGCTTGCCAGATTCGCCCTAGCAATGCCCCGCAGTAGCTTCTCACATACCCCCCTCCTGAGAGTCTCGAGGCCCGTCTCAGCCTGTTCAAGATGTGAGTGACGCTCCCGCCATGATGATGACGGATTTGCCGGTTGGGCTCATGCTTATGCTTCTGTTTTCCGGCCAGGTCGAGCTGCCAAAGTCAAGGTGAGTGTGACCATGACCATGCGGCGGCGCTTTCACCGGCGCAAGACAGCAGCGCGCCTTGTCCTTGACGTCTAACCTTGTCAATCCCAGTGCGATGGCAAGCTGCCCGCTTGTACGGCCTGTGAAAAGGCCGGTCGTGAGAATGCCTGTTCGGCGGCAAACGATCAATTTGCGCGAGGCAAGGAGCGGAGGTGCGTCTTCACGAACCATCCCGGCCCCAGTCGCTGACCGTAACGCAGCTATGTCGCCGCTCTTGAGCTTCGCATCGAGAAGCTGGAAAGACGCATAGCATATGCCAAGTCCCGGAAGGCCTCTGTAGCTCTCCATGATTCCGAATCGCTGGCCACGGCCCAAGTCGATAGGCGAGACTCTCTCGCCTCAATCCGGGCAGCAATCCACCGAAAAGCCGCTAGGACTCGTGAGAACTCAGATGTCAACTCGTTGATATCTGATTTTGGCTTCTTGTAAGAAGATGACCTTTTTTTCTCGTTTCTTTTTTTTTTTTCTTGTTCCCTATGTTCATGAGTTGAACTCATTGCATCTAACACTCACCTCTGCTTATCAGATCAGTCAATGCAACGACTCGGGATTTCGAGCCGTCCATTATCAACATGACCTTTGCGCGGCTAGTCCTGGCCGCAGCAACCAAGGATCCTATCCCAGGCATGCCCGAGTCTCCATTGCCGCAGAAGCCATACGCTACTGAAATCTTCCATCACTTCATGAAGAACATGTATCCGCTCTTTCCGTGTTTCTCAGAAACGGCGGCCCTGAACATCCTCAACGACATCTACCACCCGCAAAATGACCGTGTCATCAACGCATCAGATTATTGGCTGCTGTACATGATACTCGCCATTGGATCAACTATGCAGAGCCAAAAAGTCAACGATGACTACTACAATCTCGGTGTCAGCTTTGTTTCCAGGGCGTTGGATTACGCCGACATCGCCTTGGCACCTGGATACGCTACTCAGATCCAATCGCTCCTCCTCCTTACCCAGTACGCCATATTAGATCCAAACCATTTTGACAGCTGGCTTCTCATAGGCTTCACAGCACGTGCTGTTATTGATCTTGGGTTCCACCAAGATCCCCCCATGTCTACAGTTGTCGATCGTACCGCCTTGGATATGCGTAGGAAGATCTTTTATTGCACATATGCTCTTGACCGGTTGGTTATCTCCCATGCCATTACACCTTTCTCTTGGTCAATGGCTTTTTTTCTAACTCTTAAACCTAGATCCATTAGTATGGTCCACGCTCGTACATTCTCATTCACCGATGATGCAATCCACGTTGCCTTCCCAAATGCCACCGATCTCGATCGCAAAGGCAAAGATGGCGATTCTGGTCCCATTTCGGGCCCGCAGTCTGTTGACCCTGGGCTGCTGCTTTTCCAGCTTAGGCGGGCGCAGTCATATTGGTACCAAGAATTATATCAATCATATGCGAGTCCGTTACAGGACCCGGCGTCGTTCGTTTGGCAGATGTGTCTCGATATGCGAGAATGGGGCGAGTCGTTGCCAAACTCTCTCCCCCCCGGAATACGGCAAATGTTTGAGCAGGAATTGAGATACAGCTATGTGTATTGCATCGCTCCTTCTGCAAGAGCTCCCGAAATCAACGATTACCATCGCACGCTCATATTCGAGTACTCTCTCGTCTATCTCCTCACCATGCAGGAAATTGCCCACGCAGGGCTCAACGGTGCATTCTACAATTACCACGATGCGTTGAAGGTGTACTTCATGGCGAACCAATTTCTTGCTGTGCTAAGAGACTCGGAGGATATGCTATTGTCGGGTGCACGCATACAAATACCAATATCCCGCCCCGGCGCTCCGCCGGCGCCTCCGATTCCGCGGCCCCAATTACGAAATGGAAGAGCTGGCGAGGACAATATCAGCAGGAGTCTACGCTGCCTCGAGAGCGTCCCTCAAACCTTAGAAGTGTATGGGCGACGGTGGGAAGACTCGGTTATGCTAAAGCAGAGCTTTGAGCAGCTATCAGCGGACACCATGGAGCGACTGAGGGAACGCAGGAAGATACAAAACATGAAAATGGAACAGCCTGCCTATCCCGGCAGCTCTCCATCGGCTCCTTCGCCTCGGGTTCCGGCTATCACGCGCAGCCCGCAGCAGCCACGAGAGATTCGCTGGGTCGGGGTCGACGTGTCTCAGATGCTGCATGGCGGCCGTGGTCATCCTCAATAAGGGGGACGACGAGAAAGGTGGGAGGGAAGCATGTGTTTCATGAGTTGATGGTGCTTGTTTGGAAACCAAATGGTGGTTAATATACAGCCATTATCGTGGAATGACGGACGTGAACAGGGCAATAAAAATACCTCTGTATTATTATACCCGCCCAAAAGGCAAGACTCTCTTTGGACACCGATGATGATAAGGCTTTGCTTGGGCATCAATGGCTTAGTGAGATGGATAGACGGGACTCCTTGGATATCAATGGATATTTCGGATATTATGCAAGTGAATCAACTTTTTTTTTCCTTTACAATATACCCTCCCCTGATGGGTAGTATCTGAAAACAACAATCTACTAAACGTCTTTCATATTTTGTCCTCAACATTCGTCATGAAGTAAAAGGTAATAGATAGTTTACATTTCATTGGTCAATTCCTAGTCTCACCTGAATATGTTGCCCCCCTCCAAACAAAAAAAAAAAAAAAAAAAAGCAGCAATAGCAAAAATAAAAACCCTAGGAAACCCCTCCTTTTCCATCTCCCACATTGTGTCCGTGACGCCCAAAGAGTCTTTCAAAAATTAAGATGTGTAATGATTTAAAGAAGGGGGAAAAAAACCAGTCGAGACCCAAGAGGTGAAGAAGAGGACGAAAAGGAACAAGACGAAAAGAGGATAAAGAAAATTGGATTTTGGACCTGTTTTCTCTCCTCCCCGATTCTTTTAATCTTCTGAGCCGTACAACCCGCCCTTTTCCTCCAATATTGCTTTCCCACTCCCTATGAAGCCTATCCTTGTAAGATCACTTCCCATGCATTCCTCGCACGCAGCTTCATCCTCCTCTCGTTACTCTGATCAAACCAAGGTCTAGAAGTCAACAATGGCGTAAGTCGCGGACACACAGGCAACGCAGGAGGACCTCCCAAAGGCTGCTGCCGCCAGCGCTGTCGGCGAGTATGTCGAGGAGTGGTAGTAGTAGCGCGAGGGTCAGGGACGGGAGATTCTTGCTTTTGCTCTTGCTCCTGTTCTTGCTCTTCCTGCGGGGGTTGATGCTGAGACAACACTGGGCCTTTGTCTTTCCTTTGTCCTTTTCCTTTCCCTTGTTCGTTTTCTTTATCGTGACGGGGCTCATCAGTGGGTTCCTAGACCGCTCGAATGTCTTGCAGGTGCAGATTTTTGGTTTGGCGAGGCAGCCTGCGATCTCGTTCGTAAAAGTAGCCGCAGTTGGCGCACAGGGACTGAGGCAGGGTCACGTTAGCCGTCACATAAAGCACACACACACATACACATAACCAATATCGAACCATGACTCACCTTGGGCCCAGCAGGACCATCTCGGACTGCCCAGACGCTCGTACCCCACGTACGGCAGTGCGAGCATCGCCATGTCATTCGCTCCATGTCCGTCAAGGCTCCTACTCCTCCACCGTAACCGCCGACGTCTGGCGTGAGTCGCCCCAGGGGAGTTCCGCCACGGGCGAGAGGACTCAGACTTCGGAAGCGCCGCTTCTTCTTGGATCGTTCACCTCTACCCATCCTCTCCTCCTCAGCATCGACAACCACGCCCAGGCCGAACGGTGTACCGCCCAGCATGCCAGTCGTCGAGCTGAATCGCGCTGTTTCACGCCGCAGTCGGCGGATCTGTCGCTCACGGTCGCCCTCTCGCTTCTCCATCTCTTCCTTGCTGAGAAACTCGACCTTGGGCTCCCAGTCATCAGCCAAGTGATCCGGGTCGTATCTCCAGCCAGCTTCCTGGCCATGTGCGGCATCGTTTGGCAGCTCCTGCTGTGCTCCACCCCAACCTCCAACAAGGCCGCCAGCTTCGCAGGCTTCCTTCTTTAGACGAAGGACTGCCTCGTAGATGGCGTGTGTCATTGCTGGAACCCATTCACCCGCCAATCCTAAATCGGCACATGTCGCCTTTGCGAAAGCTTCAGCTGTGCCTGGAGGGTGGAGAAGCGACCACTCAAACTTGTCTGTGTATAGCATGGATGAAAGGTTAAGACTCAGGTTGATGATGCATCGATACGTATCGTCAGGGTTATACTCGTCAGAATCAGGCAGGATGGGTGTTGCTTCAGCAGTGACCTCAGGAGCCTGAGATGCCGGCGGTTGCGGTGTTGGTGTTGCCTGGCCCCCGGTTTGCACAGGAGTTTCGGGCCGGGACACGCCTCTCGCAAATGAAGCCGGGGAGTCGTCTCGGGATTTGAATATGCTGGGCCTCGGGGTTCCGGCTGCTGTGACACTCCCCCCAGCAATGGTCGCCGCCCCTCCTTGGATGGGCGGTGGTGGTGCTGCAGCGGACGGCTCAGAATGGAAGAGTGGGTGGAGAGCAACACCGGCATACTCTTCCAGCTGCGTGCGAATCTGCTTGCTAATCTCTGCAATGACAGCAGGCCTGTTAGGCAGGTCCAGGTCTTGCGCCAGTGTCTGCGCAAACTGGTCCGTTGTGATGAGCGTCTCGTGCAGGTTCCAGCAGAAGATATCTCGCAGCTTGTAAGGAACAGTCATCTCCTGCGGTCGGTATTGGGGAAGGGAGATGTCGACCGAATTGGGATTCGGGGCCGGGAACGGCGCGGGCGGGATGAAGGACGGGATGTCCAGGTCGATTCGTATGGGTATCAGGGTCAATGGGAGGTTTGCCTGAGCGGCATTCTGCTGGTCGCTCCTGACAGACCGGCTCTTGCCCATCCAGTCTCGCCATATGCCCTGGACATCGACGGGTTCCTTGATTTCCTTTCCCACCTTGTCAGCCATGTCCTGCCTGGTGGCCGAGTCCTCCTTGCGCAGGCTTCGCAAGCCCGTGGGCCGACGCCTGGTATCGTCGCTATCGTCATCCAGGTCATCATAACCATCCTCGGCGTAATTGATAATGGTGGTTCCTCGCTTTGTTGTTCGCGAAACAGGCCCTGATGGCGCACTCGGTAGGACGGGAGTTAAGAGAGAGTTGTTGTAGGTGCGCAGCCGCGGCGCATACGACGACAGGAAAGCCTGGGGTTTTGATCGCTCCATTGTGTGATTTATGAGGGGGATTAGGTGGTTATTTCATGGCGCAGGGGAGCAGACGCGAGCGCAAGTTGGCGAGTCCCCGCGCTTTGTGCAAAAGTCGCAGCTGAGCTTGCGAGCTTCTTTGCAGCCAGTGCGGCAACCACACGAAGAGGCGAGTCTGGTCTCTTGAGCAATGGCAAAGAGAGGGAGAGATGGAGCGGTTTCGTGACTCGGACGAGAGAGGGTGACGATGAGGAAACCAGCAGTGAGGCAGCGCAGCGTTCGGCGGTCGCAGCGTTGGCAATGTCGCGACTCGTGGTTGATTGGTTTTCTCAATCGCGTCGTTTGTCTTGCCCCAAATTTTGGCTGGCCTTGCAGAGATCGAGGAACTCTGCTTACATAAGACGCGGGTGGGTCTCATGCAATGCGCCTACTGCACTTGTGTGCAAACAACATGGGCCTGCCAGCTGTTGTGCTACCCTGTACCTAGACAATTACTAGTATGGATATCATTTGGGGGGGCTACAGCTTGCATTGTCTCGTGTTGATGCAAAATTATGGAAACAATCTGCATTCGATTTGAAAAGTGATACAAAGCACAAGTGTTTTCTCAGTCAAGTCAAAGTGGGGACTCTCAATTACTACCTAGTACCTTGCTGCATCAGCCTGCTCTTGCCATCGTCCATTACTAGGTAACCACCATAGAGCCATAGAAGCATACAAGACAGCCATCTCGTATAAGAAATGTGAAACCATCTTTCATCCATGGTACAAACCACCATCCTTCCACGCATGTCCTTCATGGAAGCCATCTAAAAAGGTCGCTGTCCAACTCTAAAGCAGCTTTAGTCAGCAACCAATCCCCAAATAAGAACTGATGCTGAGCTACTCACATGTTTCCTTCCGGAAAGAAGCGGCACACATCGTAGATCTTGTACGGCTCCGAGATGCTGTAGGCTCGAGCGCAGCCTATCTGAGTCGTGGTCGACCACATACACTGTGCTATAAGTCAAGTTAGTGTCAACTCCGCAACCCTGCAATACATCATCAGCACATACACCAATGCAGCCAGGGTTCGTGTCCGTCGGTGATGGGCATTCCGTTGTATAGCGAGGCCTGTGCCAGCCAAGTATGCGCAGCTGTCTGCAGGGGATTGTCGTAGGCGGCATCACATTGAGTAGACTGGTATTCGAACAGTGTCTCTCCTTGCTGAGGCCGATAAGAACCCTGAGCATGCGAAAATGGCTGCTGGCCAGCGGCCATTATGTTTGCCCAGTACTGGGCATAAGAGGCCAGGTTTACATTCCAGGTAAGAGGCTGGATTCCCTGCGCCTGGCGAGCTTGGTTAATTAAAGAGAGAGCAAGGGCTCGATCATCAGCCTGGGCGAGGCAGAGGCTGATGAAGGGAATAACCCATTGGAGGATGAGGAGGAGATGCATTTTCGCTTGCGGTAACGCCCTACAAGAGATAGGTGCTTGAGGTGAGTAGGTTTGAGAATAGTTGCAAGTTCGCAATCACGAGCAGATAGGAAGAAAGAGAATGGATTGTTTGCCGGAAGAATTGGCAGTCTAGGGATTTGTGCGTGACCGAGAGAAGGGAAACGAGGAGGCAATGAGCGGAGAAAGGTTGTAGAGAAGAAGTGAGGCCGATAGAAGATCGCGAGGGCACAAAAATATATAGCTGAGCCATACTATAACATAAAGCAAGAAGGCATGAAGTACTGCAGTTAGCGGATGAGGAAGTTTAAAACATGCTACCCTTGACATTAGGGAAGCGACAGTACCGCAAATAGTAAGTGAATCAACTTTGCTCGGATGAAAGTACAAGTTAAAAACTCCTGTGGAAGCTACACATGGTGCTGCCTTATTGTAAGCTCATTCTCTGGTTGAAGAGCAAGGCAATGACGCTGCCTCTTGACACCATTGGGTCATTGATAAGATGGTACTTGTGAATTTCACGATAAGCTATGGCTAAAGACTGCAATGGGATCAATCAATCATATTCATCTCCCGTCAATAACTGAGAATGATTGAAAATACAATCGACTTATAACTCAACAAAGAAACCACAGTATTACTCCATTAGGAAATCTCACATCGCCATCGTCCCCGTACGCACGGACCATTTTCAAGGCACCGCGGTACGTACCTGCACTACAATGACGTCTAGCGCATTCCATCAGCTTTTCTGGCAAAAGGTTGCATCAACACCATTCGCTCCATCATTTTTTTTCTACTTCACCACTCAAACAGAAACACCACGCCCTTCCAGCCATGGCCTCAAAATCAGCACCCCTAATAGCGCCTCTCCTGCGCCGAGCCCTCGCTCCACGAAACTCCCTCCGCCCGTTCTCTCCCCGCCGCGCGCATCCCGCCTCATCGCCCGCCATCGTCTCTACAGTCCACCTCCGCTTCGCCCACGCCATCCCCCGTCCTCCTCGCAAGCTCCCGCAAAAGGAACCCACCACCGCAGATGCCCCCGCCAGCGAAAGCGACCGTCCCGAGCTCAAGGGCCCGGCATTCTACCAGCTGTCCTTCACTTGCGTGCCCTGCGGCCATCGCTCGCACCACAATGTCTCCAAGCAGGGCTACCACCATGGGTCTACGCTGATTACGTGCCCGAGCTGTCGCAATAGGCATGTCATTAGTGACCACCTGAACATCTTTGGCGATCGAAAAATCACTGTCGAGGACTTGATGAGGGAGAAGGGCCAGCTGGTCAAGAGGGGTTCCTTGGGCGAAGATGGAGACATTGAGTTTTGGCCTGAGGAAGTGGTACCGG
This sequence comes from Trichoderma virens Gv29-8, assembly GCF_000170995.1. NCBI lineage: Eukaryota > Fungi > Ascomycota > Sordariomycetes > Hypocreales > Hypocreaceae > Trichoderma > Trichoderma virens. The sequence goes on along the minus strand of NW_014013745.1, from coordinate 2,124,348 downwards.
AGGACTTGGCAGAAGTTGTGGGAAAAAATACAAAGGGCTCTTCATGAGGGAGCTGGACTGTTGCATCTATGCATGTATATATATACCGTCGATGGATGGCGTTGAAGGGTTTTGGTAGGAGGAAGGGATCTTGAACGGATCTCCAAGTCATCCGTGCCCAATGACAGGCTTACGCTCTATCCAGAGGAAATTATCTATGGGGGAGGACATTGTAAGAGTATCTAAAAGTCATATACACGGCGTCAGGGATTATTGGTAGGAAAACTCCTCAATTTTCAAAAAGTAGCGACCGCATATCAAAGGGGGAATTCCAAAGGAATCTATTTTGATCCCTTTACATTCATATCTAGCAGTGTATATATATACCTATGTATCTGTATATGGATTAGGAACTACAAGGTAGTTTCAAAACACGCCCAAAGATGCCCATTAAACCAGACTCAAAAACGCCGCTCGCCATACTCTTCCTCTGCGTCACATATGCCACGCTATTTGTCTATTTTTCACCATGTCTTGTACGCCTGTCTCATCACCTTCTGCTCCTTCGATCTCGTCTTCTTGCGCTCCTTGTTCTTCTCAAACTTCTTCCTCTTGTCCTTGTTGTACTTCTCCGGCTGCGCTACCGCCTCAATCTTCCTCTTGCTAGATCGCTGCAGTCGACGCGCCTTGACCTCCTCACGAATGGACATGAGCTGCTTGCTGTACTCGGCAGTGCCAAACTTCTTCTGCAGAGAATCCATCATGATTTGTGCCCTTGTTTTGAGGCCCTCGTGCTTCGTCTTGAATACTTCATCCATGCTGAAAGGTGCGGGGATGGACGGGTCGGTGAGGTTATGCAGCGGCGTCAGAATGGTCTTGAGCGAAGGCTGGAGTCGGTCTAGCGTAGAGCGACGGCAGATTGTCTCCAGCACCTCCATGGCGACGACCTTGGGAGTGATGGCAACAGCATTGGGACGAATCTCCTTGCGCAGAATGTGTGACAGGCGCCAGAACAAGTACTGCAAATCTTTGGGCTTTGCACTGGGCTCCTCCTTGTCCTCAGCATCCAGCTCATCTGCCTCTGATTCGGCATCTGAAGAATCGGGTGAGTCTCCAATGGGAAGACGGGGGCCAAGGAATATGAGAACTTGCCCAAGCTCGTTTGCCAGGCCTTCATTAACCTCAGTGCCATTCAAGGCCCTGAGTGCGAGGCGGACGAGCTCCTCCACATTCTCAGCTCGGAGAGTAAGGCCATGGGATCCCTCGACATCTTCACCTGCAGAAGTGCTGGCGCCTCGCTGAGCAAAATCAGCGAGATATAAAGTAATCACCTGGATAGCAGCCAACTTGACCGAAGTCTCATTGTGCCCAAGACAGTGTGGTAGTCTGGCCCACAGCTCTTCCCTATTGGCAGACAAGGCCCTGTCAGGGAAACTGGTAACGAAAATGCGCACAACGCCAATGGCAGCACCAACAAGTCCTCCATCAACATCACGAACATCTTCAGATCCCAAGGTTGCCATGACCTTGTCAAAAATGAGCTTGAAATCAGTCTGGTTCTTGGTGGCATCCTCATGACACTCAAAGTAATATCCAAAGAGCTGCACGGCAAGCTTGACGACCGTAGCATTTCCATCTTTGCCAAGCCACGACCGAAGCAGGTTAAGGAATGCAACTACTCGCTCCTTGTCAGCCTTGCGGAAGATCTCTTTGATCAGCGCTTCGGCCGCGAGGCGACACTTCTCGCTTTCATCGTTCGCCAGAACCAGGAAGAGCGGCAAGAAGCATGTTGCTGCAATTTCTTGGATGAAGTCGCTGGAGGACTTCATGAGCAGCAAGTGTATAACCTCCATGACCGAAATTCGGCCACCTTCGCGATTGTACTTGAGATTGGCGACCACGAAGTTGAGCTGCTTTGTCCAACGAGATCTCATCTGAGGGTAGTCTCGGATAAACTGGAAGAAGGCGCCTCGTGCCAGGTCTCGCGTGTCCTTGTCATCGTTGGTAATCATGACTGTGCCGACCTGATCCAGAGTGTCATAGACCGTCGCAGTTTCAATGCGGCGATCGAGCACAGACCGCAGGAAGTTGAAAGTGATGTGTCGGTAGAGGGGCTCCGTGAAGTCGTCCTTCAGCTTCCCCAATAGCATATCGATAGCAGCATCCTTGACCTCAATATCTCGTCGATCTCTCAGCACGACGGCAAGCATCTTTAAAGCCGCTTGCGCCAAGTCAGTCGTGGTCGAAGTCGACATTGAGATGCACCTCGTGGCCTCCTTGACGGCGATCTTGTAGATGTTTGCTCCATCGGCAGTTGTAAAGGGTACTTTAACGATGACTGCCAAAAGTCGGAACGCTGAGATCTTGACCTCATCTTCGCCTCCCAGAATGGCATCGCCAATGATGGGAATGAACCCAGCAATATTCTCAGGGGTTCGTATGCTATCGTACTTCTTCAGCATCGATCTCAGCATCTCAAATGCGAAGCGAGTCAACTTGTATGTATGCTTGCTGGTTTGGCCTCGGTCACCACTCTTTTTGGCTCCCCTCTGGACTAGATATCTTCGAGTCTTCCAGTCCAGTTTTGGTTCGGCCTCTGGGTTTCGTGCATTATACACTTCCTGGATAACCTCGTAACAAAAGACCAAAGTATCGCGGCTCTCAGTGGCTGGATTCTGCAAGAGACCGGCCGTGATGCGGGCCAGCAGGGCGTCAATCTTGCGCACAATCTTCAAATCCACTTTCTGCATCAAAAGAGCCTGTAGCGGCCGCACAAGCTCAATGAGACGACTGATGGATGCGTTCTTGGCAATCAATTCCATCGAGTCTTGACTCTTGCTGCTCTTGACCTCCTTCATCTGACTAACATAGCCCTCAGCATCCTTCTCCTGGCCAACAACTCCGAATATGTCGTCCATGATAACAGTGACAATGGATGACAGGCAAGGATTAAGGTCGCCAGGTGCGAAATGAGGTACGGTGGCAACCAGGATGGAGTGCACGGTGTATGAAAGGACGTGCAATTGGTAGCCTTTAGTGAGAGCTCCTCGAAGCTCCTTCAGAATGAACCCGAAAAAGGAAGGACCCAAAAGAACAGCAATTTTGACAAGAGTATCTCGAGTCATCTCTCTCGCCTCCCATGCTTTGCTGCGCAAAATATGGCAAATGTCTGTCAAAACACCAGCCAGTTTCTGATCCATTTGTGGACTAGGCAACAGTTTCAAGAGCTTGACAATGGTGATACCAACGGGGACACGATAGCTGACCTCAGATTCATCTTTTTGATGCAAATGCTTGGTAAGCGGTGGAAGGAAGTAATCAGTAATCTGGGTAGCCAATTCTGCAGTCTTTGGAGACATAAGACGGAGCCGTCGTACCGCAGAGGATGAACTTTCTTCTTGGTCCACCTCCATGGATTCGGCGTCTGGGCTTTCAGGCAACGAAAGCAACAGAGCATCAGTAAATTTACCCAAAAGGCGGATGGTATGCTTCTGCTGCTCCTGCCTCGATTCGATGTAACCAATGTATCGATGAAAGGTTGTGCGGAAGTGGTTCCAGTTCAAAGACATGGCAAGGTTGCTGATTGTGCTTGCTGCTTGCGCACCGAGTCCATGGTCATCACCGCCATCGGCTCTTCCAAAGATGAAGTGCTCCAGTAAGGGGATGAAGAATTGAGTCAGGTTCTGGCTGCCCATTTCTTTGCTTGCATTCGCAGCTTCCAGTGTTCGCAGGGCATCCATTTGTTTTGAAGTTGCTGGACTCAGGATATCAAAGAAGAACGAAGGCTCGGTAGAGTCCTCTTGACGCTCGTTCAGGAGACCGCTCAAGTCAGCCACCGGGGCCCATTCAGGCATTGTGGTAAGAAGGAACCCTAGCACGCGCAGATACTCTCGCCGAACAGTTTCTGACTCTTCTCGAGCACCGCCGTAAATTGATGGCATGAGGATCTGCTTGAGGTATTCGTCAAAGACGGCTTTCGTTTCTTGTGATTGACAGTCCGACGCTTCTTGTACCAGGCGTCGAATGCCATCAGCAGCGTTGGATGAGAGCACACCGAATTCCTCATCCATGCGGATGAAGAAAATCAGGTTGTGAAGAACAGGAAGCCACTCTCTAGGAGACCATGGGTTATCGTGATTGCTTGAGATGGCGCTGAATGCGGCAAGACGTCTGTCATAGTCTGGCTCATCAATGCGACCCTCCTTAAACAGGTTCAACTCATAGCAAAGGTTGGCAACATTGGAAACCTCGGTATCTTGTTTTGAGATGGCCAAAAGAACCCGACATAGCGAGGAGCGGTTTTCTCGATCCTTAAAGTAGCTGAAAAGGGATGAAACTGTCTTGTAAACCTCCAGAAGCAGAGCCTCATCCTGTGCCGCATCAGGTAATGAGGCAAAATTCTCAATTACCAAGAGAATCCGACCCTTGAGTTTAGGGTTGACTCGGCGTGCGGGTTGCTGTAACAAGAAGCTCGAAATTCGAATGACTGCTTGAATGTTTTCCAAAGTTTGAAAGATCGGGGCTAGAGACAAAATGGTTTCGATACCAGCTTCCAAAAGTGCATTGCTAATATCACCAATCCTCAAGACAGTGGTGATATTGTCTAATATTGCGGTAGAGTTGGGGTCTAGAAGCTCAGCTTTTATGACCTCGTTGAACTCAGATTCGCTAGCAGAAGCCAAAGCCAGCCTTGCCAAGCTGCGAAGCATTTCTAGGACATATATCTTGACTGATTCTTTCGACTTTTCGAATGCTATGCAAGAAATAACCTTGGGCAAAACACCATCTGGTAGCGCATTGCCGTGAGGAGCGAGGAAGAGAGCCGCCTTGGGCAGATTGGACCATGTCGATAGTAACTGCAGCATGCCAGAGACTCCTTGTGCGGTCTCGGCTGGCAGATTTTCGTGCCTGGGCGCCACCAATTCCTCAATAATGATATCCTGGTAAGGTTCCCATTGGAAATCCTGAGCATTCTGGAACAGAGCAATCAAACACTTAATACCCGTTGACCTTGTGGACTTGAGCAATGAATGTGTGCTAGCTTTTTCCTCCTCTTCAGGGGCATCGGGGTCCGCCTCTGTGTCTGCACCGCCCAGTCGCCTGCAAGAGAAGATGAGGCAGTACAAAATCGTGTTGACGAGTGTGTCCATGTAAGGAGACACATTAGTGCCTAGCTCCGAAATGAGAGATAAGACCATGTTTAGGAAACCGAATTGTTTTCGAACCGAAATGATTTCCTCGTCAAAGAGCTTCTTCCGATTGACTGCAGGACCAACCACTCGCACATCTTTGAGCTTTCCTACAGCGATATCGAGGAAGCCACCGAGATCCTGGATAGACAGATTCCTGATAATGGCAAGTCGGGTCGTCTGCTGGCCATGACGGCCACCAACTCCTCCCTTTCTTGAAATTGCACGACCGTAAAGAAGGTGAAGGAGAACAGGCATCAGATCCGCTCGATGTTCGGGCTTGATGACACTATCTCCTTGGAGGAAGACGGTTATTTCGTTCTTGAAACGAGCTTCATCTAGAAGGTACTCCAAGTTCTCTTGATAAGCCTTCACGCCATCTTGCTTCCATGCTAAAATAGCCTTCAGAGCAAGCTTTTGAATGTCCAGATCACCATTTCCTAGCAGCTGCAACATGATACCGTAAACTTGTTCATGCTCGAACAAGACCCTTGGATTGATGAATTGGGCAAAGACGTTGACAAGCCCCTTTCTGTCAGCCAATGACCAGAATACTGCTTGTGCTTGAGCGTCCTCTTCAGCATGAGTGTCGTGTACATCTTCCTCCTCACGAGCCCAAGCAAACAGATGGGGTACTAGTTGGCGGGACCGTCTCTCAGCGATAGAAGGCAGAGCTTTGAATACTTTCAGCGCCTGAGCCTTGGCGTTTGTAGAGAAAGGCTCAATCAGTCGCTGGCTGTCATCAAATTTACGCAACATAACATTCTTCGAATCATCAGACGTCTCATGAACAGTCTTTCCGGACGCTCGGAGAGAGTTCAATGTGGTGCATTCAAAGTCAGAATAGAAAGCGCGGGAGGAGCCAGTTTCGGATTGTGGCGGAGTCCATCGCGGTGACGATACATCCAGCCATCGGAATGCGGTGAGAGCAATGGCATCCTCGCCGAATTTATTCTGGGCAACCTGCTTCATCGCCTCTATCGAATCGTCCCACACTGGAGACAGGTTGATTGTCAACATGCCAAACATGAAGTTTGGTATGCCTTGTTTCAGCCAAGTCGCATCTGTCAATGAGCCGTATTCTTGCCCGAGCTTGCGCAGATACATGGCCATTGATCTAGTATGTTCCAACGTCAATGGAGATTGCTCAATCTGAAGCATGATTTCAACACATTGGGTTTGCTCAGGTGTGTTGCTCATCTTGTTCAGCAATTCCAGCGATGCCAGTCGAATATCATGAGATGGAGAGCTCAAATTATTGACCAAAGACTGGATCACAGGATCATCCTCAGAAACTGAAGTATCAGTGCCAGGCGCGTCATGCCTGTCAACTTCGTGTCCATGTGGAAACATTTGTTCATAGGCAAGATAAGTCCGGAGGAAGCCCACGGATCGTGCAAATCGCGGCACAGCTGCCCGAAGCAGAGGCGCAAGTTGGGGATCAGTTGAACCTGCAGTTTTGCTCATCCCTAAATAGGCATGAAATCCTTGGCTAACAATAAAATTGACCTCATCGGAGGCGAGTGAGGATGAGGGCCGAAGAGCAAGCTTGAGTTTGCGTAAGAGAAGCTCCGCAATGCGTGCGTTGGTTGATGGATGGACGGCCGTCAACTCCAGGATTCGGAGAAGAGCAGCATATTTGGGCAAACACCTATCTCTCCAGACTTGGGGGTCTTTATTGTATGGCCCTCTTTCAGGGAAAGGCGAAATCTCCAGACTTTCAAACTTGGAGACGATCTGATCCTGCCATGCTTGGGGGAGTTTGCAGCAATCTTTCTCACCAGCAGACGGGAACCCCCGGTTCTCGATGATCTGTGGTAACAAGACGCACAACATGTCTTCGTTTTGTCCCTGAGACCAATGGGTTGCAATAAATCTAGACGAAGTTAGTACACACGTAGGAGTACGGGAAAGAGTCCTTTCAACTTACTTCTGAAAATCACTGCGGAATAGGCTTCCGAATCGACGTGGGTCAAGCTCGCTGAAATAAGAACAAAAGGGTATAAATAATCTCATAAACGGCTCCCTCGTCAGTGATTGGAGAAGACGGGAGATGTGAGGAATGAGCGAGTCCATAGGCGCATGATGGCAGGTGATTGCCGCATTAGCAACGACTAATGTCCATAAAAGTTCGTTTTGCTCAGTGGTTTCATCGATCGGCCGTGTCGCCGTTGAAAGGAAGGTAGCGAGCAGTTGGACAAGGCGTGTCCAGTCACTAATTCGAATTCCTTTCCGGACACCGGCGAGGACACCAAGAACTCTGATATAAGGCACCATCCACCACTGAGAATCATCATCGTGGGCCTCCTTCATCTTAGCATCGCACCTATCAAGAATTGCTTCTTCAAATTCTCTGAAGGTGTGTGCCTCAGTATGATGTATCACGCTGGTTAAGACGCCACAAACCAAGTCGGTCCACGTTGTCATCTCAGCCAATGTGCACTCCTCCTTTGGAATCGCGTTCATAAGCTCAATGAAGATGGCAGATCCCGTCGAATGGATGGTTCGTTCTGTTCCCTTGATCGCCTCGGCAAACATGGTCATGATGCCATCTTTATACAGCATGAACTGTCGATCGTCCACCAGTTTGCATATATCGTCCCGCACGTAGTCCACGAAAGACACGAGGGCTGTCTCGCGGAGTGAAGGAGCCGCAGCTTTCCTGACAAGAAAGCTCATAGCCTCGGCGCCGAATCGCGCAATGAACGGAGGATGCTTGGCCTTTCCAAGAAGTGGTGCCATGACGGCATATGTCGGTCGAAGATCCGGAACTAGAAGTTTGGACAGGTACTTGAACAAAAACGCAAGAGCACCAAAGGTCCACTCGATGACCTCGACGGGCTGAGGCCTTCCCGCAATTGCCAGGATGAGGTCCAGACTCTGTGAGAAGTATTTCTCAAATCGAATTCCTAGATCATGGGCAAAGGCTGTCAAGAGATCAAGCAGCGGTTCTAGGCCTTCCTTGTCCTGTGTCGAGATGTACTTGGCCAACGAAGCCATGATTCGTTCCTCAAAGTGCAAAATCTGCGGTAAGCTGTCGCACAAGGGGTACACCTCCCTCTTGAAAGAGGAAAAAGGCTGTGAAATGTTGAGTTCCCCCCATTTTTGCAGTCCATTCTGGAGATAGGACGTCGTCGATGACAAGTCTTCCGTTTCGAGGTCATGTCGTCGAACTTTGCGCAGCGGCTGGAGCGAATTGAACTTTGCGATCTTGGTCGAAAACGACTCCCATCGGTGGTTTTTCTGATGGGGCGTCGAGTTCTTGTTCTTCCGCACCTTCTCGATGCGGCCGGACGATCGGGCTGGCATCTTGGCAGCGGTGCTGATGAAGCTGTGGAAAAGGTTTTCGGCCGCGATATTGAAGCGTCCAAAGTCTGAAGCTGTTCCTCCCCACTACAAAGTTCCCAAATTTTTTTGGTCGGCAGATTCCCGGTCAAACCGATAAGAACTAGCGGCGCTCCACTCGATGGATAATTGGCCAATCATGTGCAAGGCGCAATTCCTTATCGCAGCACCGAGCTTTGACGTCGCGTGCGTGTTCGCGCATCTCACAGGCACTAAGCTGCATCTTACATACTTGCAGCCATCTTCAAAGTCCGGCAGCTCTTTTTCTCTCTCCACGCTACACACGCACTCACATCGAGTCTGCAATAGGATTTCGGTCAGGCCAGACGAAATGGCTGCACCCAAGATGTATGTTGCCGGATATCCTTCAAAGCATTTGGCTTTAGCTCATGATCTTGACCTCCTGCTAGCATCGTCCTGGGCAGCCTGAATGGCCAACTTGAGCCAGCGCTCAAGAAGCTGGCGACGCTTCATGCCAAGAACCAATTCTCTCTTGCGATCCTTACAGGGGATGTATTCACCACCGATACCGATGACGAGACGATATCTGCCCTGTTGGGGGGGTCTATCGAGATTCCCCTTCCCACCTACTTCACTGTCGGCATGCATCCTCTACCGCCTCGAATCGCCGCCAAGGTGGAAGCCGATGAAGAAATATGCCCCAATCTCCACTATCTTGGAAAGCGCAGCGTAACAAAGACATCCGAAGGCATCAGAATCGTAACACTCGGCGGCGTCCTTGACACAAACCTGGTAGCAGGCCAATCCCAAGAGCAGCATTTGCCCTTTCACACGGCAGGAGACGCAAAGGCTTTACGTGGCGCCAATAGCACCGACATTTTGCTGACCTCTATGTGGCCGGCAAAAGTCTGGACTGGCTCCAAGGTGGTCCTTGAACCTTCCCATCAGGCTGCTGTGAGCAGCTCGGACGAAATTGCCGATCTATGCGCAGCCCTAAAGCCTCGATACCATATCTCGGCCTCCCCAGAAGCTTTCTTCTACGAACGAGAACCTTTTGTTCAGCAGTCTGACAAGGATCCTAATACCATTGTGGCAACACGCTTCATCTCCATGGCCCCCTATGGGAACGACAAGAAGCAAAAGGCAATGTATGCCTTCACACTTAATACAGCTGACACGGCCGTGCCTCCAGGTGCAACAGCATCACCATTCGCTAAGCCTGCCGCCAAGCGTGGAAGACAGGATGAAGGATACAGCCGCTTTGGGCACCATGATGATGGCCATCATGGCCGACACAAACGTCGGCGTGCGTCACCCCCGCCAGGTCCCGACAGGTGTTACTTTTGTTTGTCGAATCCAAATATTTCCGCACACATGTGCTGCAGCATTGGCGACGAAGCGTATGTTACAACCGCCAAAGGCCCTCTGCCAACATCCTCGACATTTGCAGACCAGGGGCTGGATTTCCCTGGTCACTTCATTATTATTCCTTTGCCGCATTCTCCTACCATTTCGAGCATGGGCAGTGTAGCGGACCCAACCAGCGAAGCAGTGAAGGCATATAAAGAAATGACACGGTTCAAGGAATCTATACAAGCCATGATTGCTTCCAAAAGCTCACACAAACTAGGCGTCGTCACATATGAGATTAGCCGCGACCGCAACGTCCACTTGATCTGGCAACTCGTTGCTGTACCCGCCGAAATCATTCAAAAGGGCCTCGCAGAGGCAGCCTTCCGCGTGGAGGCAGAAAACCTAAAGTACCCCGGCTTCACCACCAAGGACCTCCCCCTTGAGGACCTGGCCTCGTCAGGCGATTTCTTCCGCGTCTGGCTGTGGGCAGATAACGGAGAGGACAAGATTAAGGGAAAGTCCCTCGTGATGCCCCTTGCCTCAGACGCGCGCTTTGACCTGCAATTCGGACGCAGAGTCCTGGCGAAGCTCATGGGCTTGGAAAAAAGGGTCAGCTGGCAGAACTGCGAGCAGTCTGTGGAGGAAGAGACAAAGGATGTCGAAGCTTTCCGGGAGGCGTTCAAGGAGTGGGACTTTACCCTGTAAATGACGAAGAACGAACGAACGGGAAAGAAAAAGGCGTTGTTTTTGCTTTTGCATATTTCTTCGGCGTTTTGGGCTACAAGACCATGAATATGATCTGCTACTTCTTACAAGGGCATCTGTCGTTTGGAGGGACGGAGGACCTAATTTAAAGACATAAAATGTAGGCGATGTCAATGGGAAACATACCTTCTTACCAAGTTCCAGAACTGCAAAGTGTTAATCACGATACCTTTACACTTGTATGTAAGCCGTATTCTTCGTTCCGCAGAAGCTACACAATTCCGCACCTCGGACTCTCAACGTTAGCAGTGAATAATGATACACAAACGCGTAAGCAGCTTAACTTTTCAGCCTTTATCTTGCGTTCTTGACCCTTTCAAGTCTGCAATGTAGAGGCATCAGGCATTAATAGGGTCCTCTACCACTTGCTTGATATACACAAAGGCTCCATCATTCCAGATAGCGCGGAAGAACGAATCCGGTACCTTCTGTCAGCATCGCGCAAAGGGCCTTCAACACCAACTCGCAGACACATTCAAATCTGTCTACTAGCTCTAGAGAACACGACGCCATTATTTAATGCCTATATAAGCTAGCTGAGGCATCCATGTTCCTTCATAGCATAATGTACAGCCAAAACTTCCGAGACAACATCTCTCACCGTCTAGCTAGTTTTACAACATAAAAACACAAACGCCTTCCGCGCCGCCGCGCTCTATGGCTCATTACAATGAGCAGAGGGATTGCACACCCTCTTGTAGTGAAAGTATGAACAGGAAAAGGCGAAGAAAACAGAGCATTCATCCTTGAGGGTATAAACGCGAAAATAGTATGCGCGCGGAGGGTATTGATCTCTAACATAGGAGAAGAAAAGACAGGAAAATAGCACGAGCAAGTATCCTGCCACAGTATGCTCGGCGCTCGATGCAAGTCCTCCATCAGCAAAGATCGTGAGGTTGAGGATGGCAATCTTGCAAGTCAGGTATACGAGCAAGCTCCACGCAACGACTGAGATGTTCTGAAATCCCCATGCAAGGTTTCCGAGATCTTGTTTGCCAGTATAATGATTATCTGACAAAACATTATCTTTAGAATCGGGGGGAAAGAGTGGTAAAATAAAAAGAGACTGCGGTCCATGAGCAGTTAAACAAGAGTAAAGATATAAGCAATACAACCCGAGGCTTCAGGAAAGCTCAAGGTATGATTCCATTCATGGACTCCTCGTTAATTTCAGCATTCAAGTGTAATGCATCGCCAGAAGCAAACGTTAACTTTTCATCATGAAAGCATTAAATTCCCAGCGGAATAATTAACCAGCTGTTGGGAGGCGTGAGGCAACTTAGGCGGCAAGCTAAAGTTGCGCACAAATCATAAAGCTGACCCAAATGAACATTGCATGGTATAGGGCTAGTATGAAGCCATGCGGCGAGTCTGCGTTCGATCGCCGACTGTGGGCGAGTCGGTGGTAGAAAGAGCGGCAGGAGATTCATTGACATTGCGTGAGTGAGGGCGAGGAGGGCCAGTGGGAGAGTCGTGAAGACTTGTGTTCCGCTGGCCAAATGCAAAGGTCTGCGCACGGCCAAAGGGCTTCCGAGCTTTCAAACGGCCCATTTCTCTCTCACAGGTGCGCTGATGCTTCTCATCCGACATCTCGACATATTCAGGAGGGAAGCATCTTGCTCGGTGCTCGGCAAAGAAGCCGCTGTAACCACCATCCAGGATATAAATCTCCGGGTATGTTAACCGGGGGTAGTGCTCAGCGTTAATGGTGCGGTCATGAGAGCGAATGTGACGCGCCATGAGAGGGGCTCTGTGGGCCGAGTATTCACAGTGGAAGATTAGTAAAGTCAGGCCATCCATCGGGGTTTGAAAGAGCTGATCGGCCAACAATTCTTTGTCGTTATGGTTGACAGCACTATCGATGTGGCCGCCTTCATATTCATACTCAAATCGGCAGTCAATGACCATTCGCTGAGCAAATTTGTCACTATACTTGCCATCCAAGATGGCGAGCATCGTCTCTCTTGTGATCCGAGGGATCGTATCTGTAGGATCATCGGGAAGGAAGTGAGGGAGGGTGGGCTCGTGGGCCTCTTCAATGTCAGCCACGGAGGACTTGAGGATTGGGGCATCAGCGAGCCCTTTCTCGGTTTTCGGTTTCATGACATCCGCAGGGCTCTCAAACATGCTCAAAGAGCGACGAAATTGCTTTCGGGTTCTCAGGAAAGGATTCGATTGTCGTCTAGAATGAAAGTTGCCTGGCGAGCCAAGGCGATTGCTTCCTCCAATACTTGCGAATTGGGATCTTGAACGAAGGCCTATAGGGATGGGTGGGCAGGGGCTGTTGGACGACGGCGTGGTGCGGTCCTGTGGGGGGGAATCGGACTCGAAACACTCGTCGAGCGAAAGGGTTGAGGTATTAGCTCCGAATTGCAATGATGGGGAGCCAGTGACACCAGTGCCGGCAATGGTCTTCATCCGGCCAGAAAGAGTCCGCCTCGGGGCTGCTATCCTACGGCTAACCACACTGTCAGCGTGTCCTCGAAAACGTTTAAAGAACGAATTCACTGACTCGGCAACAATGGGCTTCGTTGGCTCTAAAGATGCGTGGCGAGAGCGAGACCTCACTGTGTCCAGAGATGCCCGGCGAGTAATGGGGGCCGGAGAATCCAGCATGAGTGCTTCCTTGGCAAGGCATGAGATTGGCGTGGGTGATGCTATCTCCACTACCTCGCTGAAGGTCACCTTGTGTGGGAGAGGAGACGATTCCAAGATCTCAGTGCGCTGACTAGGCGAAGAGGGCGGTAATGGAGGAGTTGTCACAAAGTCTGAAGTGTGTCAGCCAAACCAAAATCGCGTCCCAGCAATCGCGAGACTCCATCTTACCTCTGCTGCTGACGCCGCCCATGACATTTGCCGTGAAAAGTGCTCGCCGAGGCGTTGGGAATTTGGGACTAGGCGTTTGTTAGCATCGTGATTTACACACGAGGGCAGGACGGCACGAACCTCGCCTCATTATCAAGCCGGAAGTTCTGGGAAATATCAGCAGCCAAGCTCCCAGCAGGAGATGACCCCCGGACTTTGACGTCGAGATATTCCCCCGTGCCCTTGTGCAGCTGCTCCCGAAGACTGAGAGATCCCGAAGCAGAGTTGCCGGCGTAATGGGAGCGGAAGATGTCTCTTCCTCCCCACGCTGGAGCAGGCATTGGGCGGTGCAGAGCCGCCAGAGGAGACGATGCTGTCATGTTCAAGGACGTCCCACTGAGGCCTAGCTCCGAAGTCGACAGCTCTAGACAGCAGCGTTGTTACTGGAATATATAGGACCTCGAGGCGTGGGAAAGAGTAAAGGACTAGAGTAGAGTAACTAAAAGCTTCGACGTTCTAGCTCGGCCCAGAAATGGCTCCTCACTATCACCGCACAAGCCCAGGCAATCTCGATCCCTTTCACGTGTTTCTTCTTTGTTCAGAGGCTGAATATGCAGGAGAATGGTTCGACAATTGGAATTGGGACTCTCTTTGTCTTCCTTTGTTCGTTCTTGTCCACCTTGTTCCTACTAAGAGGCATGGAACGAGACGTGCAGTGGGGCGGAAAGGCTTTTTCTCGTAGATTGGATTTCGTGACGTCGTACTAATACCAGGACTTGCAATATTGACAATCAATTTTCTCGTAACGTCGTTGCGTCAAGGGCAGATTCTTTGAACCAGGTCCGTTCTCGATGTCGGACAGCCCGAGGGGATCAACAATGGCCGTCGTTGGCTGCGCGAGCTTCCAGCAACAAGTGCAGCTCGAGCCCTGAAAGAACCGGAGTAGCTTTTTTAAGCTACAGAGCTAGCGAGGAGGTCGTTTCGCTTGTCCACGCAAGACGGCCGGTGCTGGATTCGCGAGCGAGGAGCCCTTTTGTCTGATTGTCGGTACTTGTGGGTATGAGGGCAAGAGGAGCGAAGAATGGGTGAGGAGACCAGGCCTTTTCAATGGTCGTTGTACCAACGGGGCCAGGACCACGGACCGGGCTTGGGATGGAGTTGGACGTTGTTAGGGGTGATTGGGGGTTTTGAGGACCAAGCCAAGGGCCTGCTGTGGTGCACGAGTACCTGTACGTGTACCTCTCTCAGCGCAGAGGTACCTGCTACTCCGGCACACAGGGACCTGCAACGGGCCAGTCCCAGCGTCAGCACTGCTTCTCAGCTGCCCTGAGCTATGCCGTTGCAGTTAGCCTCCAGTTAGGACCAGTTAGGAGGGCACTCCCTGGTAGCAATCCGCCGATTCAGCGCCCTTTGTCGCGCATGGTTGCTCAGTGAGCGGTGGGGCTCGCTGTGCTCAGTGGGCGCTTAGCAGCCTAGAGCGCCATGTACCTCGGGTACCAGCTACTTGCCTCCGCTGAGAACAGCAAGGACCGGGCGTTTTACTTCGTTCCGTCTGGCAAGATACACGATGGATGGATAGGTATTAATCGGCGGTAGAAGAACCTTGCTCGTGCTCCAGCGGCACAAGCTTCTAAAGGTATAGGTACCTCTTGTTGTACATTGTATAGTCTGTATGTACTTCGTGTCCAAGCGGCGGTGAGGTGCCGTTACGGAGCACCTAACGTGAGCCTCATTAGAACAGGCTCCAGGTCATTTTAACAGCCTGCAGGGCTCCCGAATCATTTCAGGTTCTACTAGCGAGAGAGCCATGGCGGAGGCCCATCCAGGGATACAGCTATTTTTTGCCGTGAGGATTGAGACATGCAGGGCAGAGACGCGAGATTGAACGCTGGACTTGATGTTGCCTGAACCGGCTACCGAGCCGTACTGCTGCGTGTAACGTGCAATTGTACTAACCACCGCGTCGCAGTCGTGATAATAGGTACTCAGCAGCAAGCACGAAGAAGGCACAGCTCTGGATAGGAATAATTCTGACATTTGCATTGAGTTTTTCGTGGCTAAGCAATAATGCGCGTATGTACAGTACCTAGGTACAAGTGCCCTCCATGTGCAAGTGTTGCTGAAGGAAGTACAGATACATCCGTGTATGCTCCGCATCGCTTGTGCAACACCATGCGCTCTTCCAGGCAGCCTTGCACAACGACTGGAGTAAACAGGCATTTGATGGGGACCAGCTGCAGGACATCAAGCTCCTGTATCATAGTAAAGCTACAATTATGGCTTGGAAACCAAGATGCCAGTGAGCGAGGTGCTCCTTGACCCTCGTGCTCAGCATCCAGTTTTTTGGATCGCCAATGTCTCAATGCGTCTCCAATACCGTCCACCCAACAGACGCGGCGCAAACACACCGGGGCCGAACATTGATGCCTTTGTACCTATAGTACCTAGGTAGGTAGTATGTAGTATATGGGTAGGTACCTCTACTTTACGTGTTAATGGGCCGTGCTTGTGCTTGTTTGCTCAATTGACTTTCAACGCTTCATTCGACCACAAAGCACCACAGCCCAACTGCGGCGTCGGACACGATGCTGACTGGCTCACACATGTCAGAGCCCGAATGTACCGATCCGGCCATTTCTTTCACGCCGGAAACATCAATGTCGTTCCCAGGCCCTAGAAAGGAGAGACATTGGCCCGCCGCCGCCCTACAGGTACCTATACAGGTATTGCTGTTTGCGGTTGGTCGTTGATCCTGTCTCGCTCTAGTTGAGTCAAGTAATATGCAGCGGGTGTTCAGTTTCCCTGGCGATGGCGGACCAACCCGCCCATGCGGTGCCTTTTGTGAAGATCGATCCCTGCTTCCATGCTCATCTGCCTTGACGAGAGACAGGCAGATTCTATACGAGGAACGGAGCGTTTCGAGCTAGCGATTCACCCTTAGCAGCTAGGAGTACCAAGGACGCGATTCTTTCAAGGTTCACCGAACAATTTTAACCTCTGGCTTTGTTTTTGCTTCTTCTTTCATGCCTACTAACCCATCGAATGAAGTCATTCAAGCATCAAGGACAAAGCTGCGATACAATGGGTTCCCCGTAAGCTTGGTCTCTGCGTGAGCACCATCATCGGCGATTGCACATAACAGGGGGGTACTTGGTACGAAGCATGGTGAACGGGATTTTATGCCCTCCAGGTTAAGATCTACATTAAATACGACGGCCAACCTTGAAGCTCCAATCGCTAATTACGAACCATTCCAGCATCGTCGATTCAACCGATTTCGTCACTGAAGCTATCGCCAGAAGAGTGGTACACGTCATACTTCAAGTCCATTGACGACACTCTGCCTATTAATTAGCCTGCTCTGGTGATGATTTACAGGCACACAATATCAAGCTCCTCGTCGGCAGAGCGGCCAAATAGTTCACAAAGCGACAGGGTTTGTCTCTCCGCTTAAACTTAGCGCAGCAGCTCGGTGTCTTAGGTCACGGCAGCGAGAGCACAAAACTAATCGTGGTTGAACAGATGCACGCGAGCAACGTGCTGCGCACAGCCGGCAAATGCGGTTCTTTCATCAGCGCCCCATATATCAACCTCCTTTCCTGAAGGTCCTATTAGTTGACTTTCGTGCCGTAGCCACAGTGGGCGTCGGCATATGCACGTAAAAAAGAGAAAGTGAAAATAAAAGACGCTGCATGGCAACCCGATCCACTGCCGACTGTACCGGAGCGGAGAGCCCTTGTTTACCTGCAATTTTGTCCTGTCCGAGGCGTTTCTGATGACGAGCATTATCTCCCCGTAAGCGTACTATGTATTACCCGTAAGTTGCCATAGGAAGCTCCCACTAATACTCCGTACCTTGTCCAACCACGTCTTTGCCAACGCCTAGCATCTCGTTTTCAGCTTGCGAATCCCTCAACGATTCCCCAAGAGGGAAAAGACCGAGAGACTAAGCCTCCGCCTTGCAAGGGAAGAAAAGAGCTATTTCTATCCTTGCGAGAGCTTGTCGTCCTGTCGACTGGCGTGAAGGAGCATGATGGCGTCGCTGATGCAACGTGATGCTACACTATGCAGGAAGACTGTTTCAGAGTCCACACTGGCCCGAGGACGATGCCCAAAGCTGCGGCTCCAAGAGGGGAAGCTGCCAGGGCACATGCGATTGGAGCAGGAAAAAAAACACACGTCAGTGCGCACGCCAAAGTAAACAAAGCCAGCGCGTCGGGTCGCTTTACCCCGCAGTTTGCCTAGCAACCAGAGGTGTCGAGCCGCGAAGTCACGTGTACAGGTCGCGACAGTCTCGTACCTATCCTAGGTTAGGTACCTACCAGTGTATGTCTAACAGTCAAGGCTTTCATCAAGCTGTTTGCCTGTTGCGCTCATGATAGCTGCATAATAAGTAGGTGCTTGTTGTCAAGCACCTATAGAACAAGTATCTGTATGTCTACGGTATATGATAGTAACTCCACTCGCGCTTCAGCGCTGCCTCCTGTATTGGCCAGTAGCGCATGAATTTTCTCAGGTCTCGGCGCGTCAGATATACTCCAGTACTACGGCACTAGACCACTAGCAAAACTTGAATGAATTCATACATTGCTCAATAGTGGGGTGAGATTCTTATCAACTCTCTAACCAACTAGCGATAGCTCCAGCCCCACGAATTCTCTTTGATACCACAATGCAACTCCGTACTTTTACCAGAAGCTTCAGTACTTCAAAGTATGTAGTGGGAAGCTCCCTCCCAGAATAGTAACATGTGAATGTTTGCATGTGGAGAAGTATGGGGCCAGACAGGTGGGGCTATGGAGCGGTGAAGAGCGGCAGAATCTTTTTATCGTGGAATTTTCTAATCTATCATGAAAGATAATGGCAGCAGTCGCATTCAGCACGGCATATTGACATTGTACCTTTTCGTTCTATTTTAACTCATCATGGGCAGCAAAAGAAAGCGCGGAGCCAAGGACGGCGCCGTTGCGACCCCAAATGCGCAAAAAAAGGCCAAGAATGCCGCCTCCCCCATCGTCCCTGTTGTCGCAGCCGCGAAGCCATCCTTAGACAAAGCTCCCTTTGTCGAATCTCCCACAATCGAAGAAAGAAAACGCGAGGGCCTCCTATACGAACACCTTGGTAGCGAAGATGACAACGACCGGATTGAGGCTGCTGATTGCATCATCTCTGGCCTTCTTGGTGGCGAAGGCGTTGCCGAAGCAGTGCTGCAAAGGCACCTCGACCGACGTCTCTTCCGAGGACTTGCCAGTGGTCGCAATGCTTCGCGCATTGGTTTCAGTCTGGTCATCACCGAGATTCTGAGCCAGCTGTTTGGAGATAGGACGCCGAGCCTGGCAGAAAAGTACGAGGGATTGACCTTTGACAAGGTGCTGGGATTCCTGCTGGAGAAGGCCCAGATTGTCGGCAACATCCCGGGCCAGGAAGAGCGTGACATCTTCTTTGGCCAATTGTTTGGTATCGAGTGCTTTGTCAAGTCTCGTATCCTGTTTTCGGAACCTTCGAGATGGAACACAATACTGGAGGAACTGTTGAAGCTGAGCAACAAGAAAGTCTGGCTGAAGTCGCAATGCGGATGGGTTCTCGTCCAGGCATTGCAGCAGATGAATCAAACGCAGGCCAAGGCCACGCTCGAGAAGCTCTCCAATGCTGGAGTAGCCAAGACTCCCGAAGGAGTTGCTGTCTGGCTGGTTGCGCTTAGCCAGTTCCCCGATCTCAAGGTCAAACCCTGGCAGCACCCTCTATCCAGAAAGACTCTGGGCGACTTGACTGCCATCTTGAAGGAAAGCTTCAACGATTCCAGCAAAGATCCCTCCAGCAATTCGCGAAACAACCAACAAGCCTCTTGGACAGCCCAACTGCATTTCGTTTGGGACTTGATCCTCAACCACTATCTCAAGGCTGGAGACTCTGAAGTAGAGGAGTTTGCTCATTTCTGGGGCCGAGTCGTCGACGGTAAGACAGTATTTATGCACACTTTCTGCACGCATATGCTAATTGAATATTAGACGGATTATTCTCCAAGCAGGCTACTGATGGCCAAAAGTTCAAGGGCTTCACTGTTTTCCAAAAATTCCTCGAGGGCTGTGTGGTGCACCATTCACTATTACAAATAATGTTCAGCAAGAACCTCATGACTTCGCTGATGAACCAAGCCGCAAAGGAAGATCGGTACCTGCATCGGGCAGCTATAAAAACATTAAAGGCCATCGAGAGTGCGGTGTCGTCCCACACCACTGCTTTGGTTCCTGTACTTGAGAGTCTCTTGAGCAGGAATGGAGCTTATAACTTTGATCAACGCACCAGCACAAAAACGGTCGACAAGCTACTGCAGAATTTTAACCTGGAAAACGACAAGGGAACTCTGAAGATTATACAAGCTCCCATTGCCAGCCTCTCACAGCAGGAAGTCTCGGAGGCCCAGACCATTCTAAGAGTTCACATTGACTACTTGTCTAAAGTCCTCGGCGCCTGCGCTTCATTCAGTACAAAGGAATCTCAATCTAGCAAGCTGGAAGGAACTTCACTTAGTGTTACACTGCAACAGCTATCACGCCTTGCCTATTCTCAACCAGACGACATCCCGAAGGATGCCTTGACAGAGCAGATTCAAGAGCTTGCCCGGTCTCGATTGGAATCGGCGCTTGCGAAGCTGACCCGCCAGACCTCTGATTTTGTCACTTTTTGTCAGGCCGTCGCTTCTATCGACTCAAGCGCAGTGACCATGTCTGAGGAGATCAAGACAGCCATAGAGGGAGCTCTGTCAAGAATGCACAAGCTCCTGAAGCAGAAGACAAAGACCGACAACGACAAAACCCTTACCCAGGGATTGGCGATGCTTCATGCCATTTCAATTTTCCAATTGTACAATCAAGACCCTGACGCAATGGAAGTTCTGGACGATCTGGCGCAGTTCCACGAGAGGCTCCAAGAAGGCAAACTCGGCGACGATGACACAGGAAGCTCAGAGTTTTTGGTCGAGATATTACTGTCCATGGTGGCTCGCCCTTCCTCATTAATGCGACAGGTGTCTCAGCAGGTGTTTGAGGCTTTCACCGCACAGATCTCGGCTGGTGGCCTGGAGCTGTTAACTGGACCCCTGGGAACAAACGAGAGTACCAAGGGCCAGAAGGAACTCTTCAACACGGAGGACGATGGTATGGATATTGACGGAGAGGGATCTTCCGATGACGAAGATGATGATGTGGAAGAAATCTCAAACATTGATATTGACTCTGATGTTGAGTTTATTGGCCTTGCTGATGGCGAAGAAGCCGATGGCGATGGAGAAGAAGATGAAGAAGACGAGGATGAAGACGAGGGCGATAATTCCGACGACGACGACGATGATGATGATGAGGACGACGATGAGGAGGCAGACGAGAAGCAGGGACCTATAGACCTCGACGAGCTCATGGGCAAAATCCTCAAAAGCCACCGCCTCGACAAAGACGCCGACGCCGAGTCCTCCGAGGACGAAGGCGACATGTCCGACTCGCAAATGTTCGCCCTCGAGGACAAGCTCGCCGAGGTCTTCAAGCAGCGCGCAAAGGCCCGCCCCGACAGCAAGAAGCAGAAGAAGGACGCCAAGCAGTCCGTCGTCAACTTCAAGCACCGCATCCTTGACTTCCTCGACATCTACGTCCGCAACGAGGTCCTCAGCCCCCTCGCCTTTGCCATCCTCATCCCGCTGCTTAATCTCATGCGCACTACCACCACCAAGACGCTCGCTAGCCGCGCGTGCGAAATTATTCTCAACTATCAGAGGGGTATGAAGAAGGCAAGGAGTGGCAACAGCAACAAGGATGCCGCCGCAGAGGTCGCGGCACCCACCTACGATGCCGACGAGCTGCTCTCCGTGCTAGTCGAGGTCCACGAAGAAGCAGGCAAGGACAACGCGCACGCATATGCCAAGGCCGCCAGCGCCGCCAGTCTGATTGTGGCCTCGGCCATGTTCGCCTCAGATAAAGAGCTGGTGAAGCGGGCGGCGGCCGTGTATGCAAAGACGCAGTCGGACTGGGTTCTGGGCGAGGCCAAGCTGCAAAACTCCTTCTTTGCGGATTGGAACAACTGGTGCCAGAACCACGCGTCTCAGGGGCGTAATTGATACCCATGTAAATAGATTTAAACCGGAAAATGGGATAGAGCTGCACATTACGATAGGTTAAAGGGAAAAAGATAAAAGAAAAGCAAGAACGTGAGAGAGACCATGGATTTTGTGTCTCGATACGGATATCTCATCCAGAGGAAGCATTACTCTATGAGCCCTCTTGTCGTGAATAATACATGTGACCCGGACACCCAAAAGAATTAAAACTCCTTTATTTAGTCTTCCATCTTGTTGTCATCATCCTTCTTTTCTTCCTCTTCCTCGTCGTCAGACTCGTCTTCGGCCCGCGCTAACCTCTCTGCCTCCTCCCTCAGCTCCTTGGGCACCTCGACATGCCGTCCCTTGGTGGGACCGTCGGCTGTGCTGATCCAAGTCATCTCCAGCTCAAACTCCTTATCCTTGTTATCCTTGTGGGCAATGTAGATGATCCTCGCGGCCTGCTTGACAGCCTCGAGCAGGGTAATGTTTCCAGCTGGCAGATCCAGCTTCTCCAGCTCAGCCTTGGCAGCTTGTCTGCCCTTACCCGTTGCCGCGCCGTAGTATCCCCAGTACAGGCCGCTGGGCTCGATCATGTAGAGGAAAGGACCGCCATGCTTGCCGGGCACCTTGCCACCGGCACCGACCGAGGGCCCTGAACCGACTTCGCCGTCTACGGGAGTCTCTTCTGAGGTATCGACGCCACCAAGGATGGCCGTAATGCCGAACGGACGCACGGAGCCGTACATGGTGTATGCCTGGAGGTAGCCACCCATGCGGGAGGCAAGGTCGGCTGTGGGGATGGGGGTCTTGAAGTTTTGGCGCCAGCTCTGAGCTTCATCTCGAGCACGGTCGACGAAGTGGCGTCCATCGGGGATCATGCCTGAGTATACCTGGGTCCTGGTGAGCATTGCGGCATCATGGATTGGCTGGGGGCATCGTGGGGTGTACGTACTGCGCCGACATGGCTGTCAACGCTGGCAATTCTCTTGTTTGCACCGGGCTTCTGCAGCTTAGATGCGACAATCTTCTCGACGGCCAGGACAACGCCGTCCTTGCACCGGATGCCGATTGAGGTGCCGCCGTTCTCTACCGCCTTGACGGCATATTCGACCTGGAAGTTTCGTCCATCAGGCGAGAAGATGGAGTTGAGGAGATCGTAACCCGTGCCGATCGACGTCTATTCAAAGTGGCATGTCCCAGTTAGCTTCCCGCCCAGAGCTGCTGCAGGCGCACGGCACCGCGGCAATGCCCAGTGTTTGGAGACTTTACCATGATTGCCCCGATGCTGTGCTATAAGATTTGGCCACGAAAGATGGAGGATGTCGTCGAGATTCGAAGTGGTGGAGGGGGTTCAGAGTCGAGATGGTCGGTTTGGCGGGCTTTGGCTTGGAGCTCCAGCCAGGCAGCCTGAGAGCTGCGTAGTTGCAATCGCCCGCACAAGGCTGGACGCAGCGGTGCCTGAGGCGCAAAGAAACGAGCGAGGCCCAGCCACATGTGGGAGGGGAGAGAGTCAAGCCACATGAGCTGCTCCAGCCACAGGACCGTTGACTTAGCGTGAGAGCTTAGCTTGCTTAGCTAAGGTATGCTGGTGGCTATGACGGGAGTGGCTTGATCTCATCCCGCAAATGACACCGCCACACCTGGAGTCCCCACCTCGCTGGGACGATCCCTGCATATTGGCAGCGATGAGATTAATTAGTGGTGACTGTGAATGACGCTATCTATTCTTAGAGGATTACAGCACTCGCAGGAGTTGTTATGAAGTAGGTGTTGATGGGAAAGATGGGGATGTTTCATAGAGCGAATATAGGCAAAATCTAGGAGATGGAAGAAGATATACTAGACACCTAGTAGGTATAGATAGAGCAAGTGGACGTACGTAGGCAGAGAAAGAGTAGACACGGAGTAGTAGTGAGGTAGGTCGGCATTCGTTCTCTACCTGGTCATTTGAGACCCGCTTATTTTGTCTAATGTTGACTCGGAATTAATGCTTTCGGCACCTTGATTACGACCTACGACAGACTAGTGACGAGCGTCAAGAGACCATACAGTGTCAGCTTCGTTTGAAAACAAAATTACCCTCGATAATGTCGCCGTCTGGAGCGCAGACCAAATGTCCAGCCGGTGGTTTGTCATCGTTCGTATTTTGCATCTCGCAAAGCGCGGGATGGACGTGGGAGCTGACGCATGGGGGCACTCTGGGGTTACGAGTGTTGGATGCATGCAACCTTGTTCAACTACGCACATTTGGCTATATGTCTAGTTCGAGCCCACGCCTTTTGTCAGGCGAGGTGAGGTGATGAGCGATAAAGGGGGGCATTTTGCTCCGACTTTTGCCACACCGGCGCATGGTCTTGATTAAACGACGGCATCATTTAGCATTTGATATAGCATGACTTCGTGCTATGCGGTAGTGCTCCCGTATTGCTAATAAACTGCAACTTTTAGCAAGCCACCGGTGCCGTCTACATGATGCTGATCGCTCACCTACCGCCCATCCCGGTACCCAATACCCAAGACTCGCCTCCCGCAGCGCATTATTGGGCTCCTGTCAAGTCCATCCACCTGCCGCTCTGGTACCTGGATGCTTCAAGCCAAGTCCCCTCGGCTGGCCAATGCCCAAACGAGGCCCAAATGAGCCTGCGTCACAGCCACTGAACGTGCCCG
Source organism: Trichoderma virens Gv29-8 (assembly GCF_000170995.1). Taxonomy (NCBI): domain Eukaryota; kingdom Fungi; phylum Ascomycota; class Sordariomycetes; order Hypocreales; family Hypocreaceae; genus Trichoderma; species Trichoderma virens. Next base: position 2,100,195 of record NW_014013745.1, on the reverse strand, counting down.
TCTGGCCCTTCCTCATGACCTGGGCCCCCCTCTCCTTCCCGCTGAACAGCGCTATCCACAATATCAGTGACACATTGTGACTCTTGACCCCAACATTTCCCACATCAACGGGCATTTTCGACGCCTTAGGCCGTGTGTATATAATACATTCGCTCTTCAACAACGTGTCTCGTCTTTCTTTCTTCCATCTTCACTCTGCCTTCTAGCTGCTTCGCTGCCTCGCTGCCTCGCTGCCTCGCTGCTTAGCTGCATCTCTTGCGTCCTTCTCTCGTGCTTCTTCTTCCATCTACCCCGCCAGTTCCAGCTTCTCGTGCTTCTCGTGCTTCTCGCTTCTGCCTCACCTGCACCGGCTTTTGCACCGGCTCGACTGGCCTCCACTTATTCAATTTGAAACAATCACCGCCGTTCGCTGGCATCCCGCCGATAGTTTCCGCTAGACGCGCTGCGTTGTCTCTGACCCCTCGCCGGCCTTGCGACCCTGCAGCCCAATATCCTGCTAGCACGCTGTAGTATCCGCTTCTAGGCACGAACGAATCTGCAGCCGCCCGGCCAGGAATTTGGAAAAAAAGGAGTCCAACGATACCTTTTGTTCCTCACTTCCTCCTGACTTTTTGCTTGCTTAAAACCCTTTGCGACTTGACTCATCGCCTTGACATTATCCTAGTGTAGTGCAATAGAACAAGCCAAGTTTCTTTCTCTTGCAGCCCTTTGCTTGCCCGTCACACCTCGAGCGTCCCTTCTTGTCTCTTTGATACCCAACCTAAGCCATCGCTCCCCAATCGGAGGGATTTACACACTCCAGGCCAGGCCACCGGAGCAATATAACGCTGCAGTATCTCGTTGGACAGTTTAACTGGAACACCAGCAGGTATCTCCAAGTCGCTTTCTTTGTACTGCATCTTTCATTTAAGCATCATCCAGACATTCACCAGGTACGTACTTGCCTACCAAGTACCAAGTATTGCTGCACTTATTCACCACCTCACTCTTGTGTACTTGAATACATGCACATACATATACACCCTCTCATCTGTCAGGACCATGACGCTAACTCTTTATCTTGCAGCAAAATGGTATCACTGCAGGCCAATATGCAGATCCATGATGATCTTGCAGCGCTCTTCTCACGGAACATGACCTTCAACCCGGAGGCGGTTCCTAAGGAGATGCCCCAGGAGATGGTCGTCTCTGAGCAGATGAACCAACCGATTGTCTATTCGGTATCCCAGCACTACAACCACTCAGCTCACATCGCCAACCCCCAGTTCCAAACACAAGACTCGCAGAGGCACTCATCGGAGCCACCGCAGAGCGACGTCGTTTCATCCGAAATGATATTACGAACACACGGCGTTGATCCAGCCACCCTGACGCCCTCTCAACTGCAACTCTTTCGCATAGCTGATGCTGCTCAACGGAGACGGCTAGTCGAGCTATGGAGCATCTGCCCTCCGAGCGGCGGTGGAGATATCCAGGCTCTCGCATGGAGCAGCACGACGATGGAACAGGAAGAGCACCTAGCCCAGTTGCGTTACGAGCAACAACAGCACAACCATGCCATGAGTCTGGATGGCACAACAGTCCAGGCTGCAAACAGCACCTGGGTTCACCAAGCTAGCCAAGAGAGTGAGCCCTACATGATGTCTGGATATGAGGAAATTATGCGGCGGGAGCGAGAGCGTGAGGAGGCCAACTCCCGCCCAAAGGACGCTTACAGCCACTTTGGCACCTCTGTCGGCGGCCCAAGCTATTCGCCTTCCACAGACCCCGTCTATCTTGGCGCTGACTATGCACGACACCAACTACAGATGGCATTGGCTGAGCAGTATGGGTCTTTTGAACAGCATCGGGCGAACCAGGCTGTGGATGTTATGGATATGTAATTTATAGTGCATACAATATAGCAAAGCGTCGTCAGGGCCCAGCCCGTGGTAACAGGCGCGGTTAGATAGCAGCGCAGGCTAGCTCCGGAGGATTTTTTTCTTTTGTCGGTAACGGATGGTTTGAAATTAGGTTTTAACAAGTTTTGTTGTTTTTGTAAGGACGAGAGGAAGAAATGTACTTTGGAAGGGCGGCTGGTCTTGGGGTACTCTTCGAGTTCATGTTTCAAACTCTTTCTGTCCTGTCCCCCCCAAATCTCTTCTCCTTTGTTTCAACTTCTCTTACATACCCTCCCCTTAACCCCCTTATACACCCCTTTCTCGTGATAGTCGCAGTGAGAGCTAACGGCTTTTTCTACAGAGGGTCATTGTGAGTGAATGTTTGTGGTGTGGATCAAGGTATGTATTTTTTCCCCCCTCTATTCCCTCTACTCCATCTGTAGAAGTCTGGGAACCCAATGACGGCCATACACGTCGAACGTAGATCGAATATTCAAAATAGACTATCAATATAATAATTTTCCACACAAACTTTCCTAATTTTACAATTGTGATTTGTGAATTTTTTTCTTTTCTTTTCTTTTTTCTTTTTTGTGTTGCGTTGCCGCGATGCACCAGTTGGTAGAATGCCTACCATTTATGCCTACTGGTGGGGTGTAAAGAGTGCATACTGAGGTGATGTTCATTGATGGATTACTTTACATATTTATGAGACATGAAAACTACCGAGTTCTAAAAGGGTATCGATTTTTTCATTGAGTAATGGATAGAGGAATGGCGTTGTAGAGGAGCGTGAAGAGCGGGAGTATATGTGTAAGCGTTGTGCATGTATGTGAAATGTCTAATAAGCCAACTTGCGAAAAAGGGAAGCAAAAAGGGAAAAAAAGGAGAGGGGAGAAATTTCAGCGTTAGAGCTGAGTGTTTTCCAACTGCTTTGCCAGCTCGTCCACATCCGCATCCTTGCGCTGGGCTGTGGGCTGCTCCTGGGCCTGCTCGGCCTCCTTGATGAGCTTTTCGGCCTTCTCCTTGACTTCCTCCTCCTCCTCCTCCTCCTCCTCCTCCTCTTCTTCCTCCTCCTCCTCCTCCTCCTCGCTTTCCTCTTCGAGGTCGCTCAGGCTGTCAACGCCCCACTCATCCTCAATGATAATGTCGCCGGCATGTTGTTCCTTTCGCTCCTCAAGGAGTTCCTGCAAGATGATAATGGCATCATCGTCTTCGGTGAATTTGTTGCCGTTGAGCTCGATTCGTTTCAGAGCAGGCAGGGCAGCCTTGGCGGCGTTGGCCAAAGCCTTGATACCATCAGCCTTGATCTCGTTGTATTGCAGACGCACAGTCTCCAGCTTCTTGTTCTTTCCTTGCGACAGGGACTCAGCCAGCAGCAGAGCGCCCTTTGCACTCAGCAGAGAGTCGCCAACTCCAAGCTCTTGAAGAGCCACCCAGCTGGGCACAACCTTGGCGAGGGCCCTGGCGCCCTTGATAGTGAAAGTGTTGTCCTGCAGGTCAAGAATCCGGAGCTGGCTGGCGCTGTGGAGGCCATCGCTGAGCAGACAGGAGATACCCTCCTGTCGGATTCCGTTTTGCACCATTTTGATCTCCTGGATCTTGTTGTGAAGGCTATAAGCCTTAGCCCATGCAGCCATGCTGCCGTTTTCGAGTCGATTTCGGCCACAGATGACAGTCTCGAGGTCGGGCACCTGCTTGCCCTCCTTGCGAGCCGCCTCCTTCTTGGCATGGAGTTCTGAGAGCGCATCGGCGACAAGGATACCGGCATGAGGACCAAGGCCGTTGTTGTTGAGGTAAAGGTGCTGCAGGGGCACGTGGGCGGAAAGGAAAGCCACGAGCGGGGCCTGGGTGTTGAGACCGAAGGCGTTGTCGTTGAGGTTGATGGTGGTGAGGTGGGGATGGTTCAGGATAGCGGTGAGAATGGCAGAGATGCCCGCGGGGATCTCGTTGAGCAATCGGCCGGTGAAGAGGTCGGCGAAGTTTGCGGACTGTCGTTTGTTCTGTTAGCACTGCAACCAAACTCCCCCCTTTCAAAGACCTTTCAAAGAGGGGCCTCTCGGGAGGCTGCATACCTTCAGGCTCTTCTTGGTGGCCAGGACCTCACCAAGGCGCTCACAAGCACCGACACCCAGGGTGTTTCCCAGGAGGCGGACTTCCTCGACATCATCGAGCGCGACCAGCGGCGCAATGTGAGGCTCGATGTCTTGAGCGGTGTCGAGTTTGAGCCCCTTGCCCTCAAGGGAGAAGATCTTGGACGAGGCCATTTTGCAGGCGAGCGGAAATGCCGAAAGCTAATACGTATGATGATGTCTAGAAGCTAAAGGCGGGAGATGCGCGAAGCAAATCAGAGGCGGCTTTGTGGGGAGGCTGCGAGCCCTGTGGTAGATTTTTTGGGTGAGGCCTCGCTTTGGGAGTGAAATGATTGACGGATTGTTTTGACAATGGTGGGGGCGGGGCACGAGCGGTGCCTGGCTTTGGTTTGCCTGGCAACCTGCAGAGGACGAGGCTGTGTGGCTGCTACGAATTTTGCGTGCAGGGGGGAATGCAGCGAAGGCCTCAGCGGGATTGCCAGCTGTGAGCCAGCTGGGAGACAGCTGTAGAGCCACTGTAGAAGAGCCAGCTACAGAACCGTGCTGCCGTGCTAGACAAAGAATGGTGGCCAATCACCCAACTACCAATCACCTCCAAGTTAGTACTCCGTAGCCGAAAGTTCAACTTGGCTCCCCACCTTTCCGAGCAACATCCCATGGGCACGTGACTTTGGCCAATCAGCGTCGGTCCATTTCGGAACGATGGATTTTCTCTATCAACTTCTCCCGCTGAGCCCTTTTGGAACCCGAGATCGAGTCCATCGCCCTCACTCTTTGATTGCGGCTCCCCCTGCGGCTTCGCTACAGCTTGCCAATTATGTTGGCAAGGTCGACTTTGCGCCCGGCGCGCGTCCTCAATGGGCTTCGAAATGGCGCCGTCAACGTCTCCAAGGTGGGTGAAGATGCCACAAGCTCCAAAAAAGCGTTGCTGCGAGGCATTGCCGAGGGTTGAGCAGCTACCTGCAACGCAAAGGCTGCGGCCATTGCCGCCCGGGACGCTTCAATCGCATCAGCAACATGCCAGACAATTCCCTGGGAGTCCCGAAGCTGACCTTTTTTTCTTCTCTTGTAGCGTGCTGCCTCGACGAGCTCGGAAGCTTCTCCCGCGCGCCTGAACTTCGCCGCTATTGCTTCCACCACCCTCGCCGCCGGCTCCATGGCCTGGTACTACCATCTCTACGGACCCGTCGCTTTTGCTTCGTCCCCTGCTGAGGAGGGGTATGTGATTTTTCCCGCTGCCGAGTGCTTCGCATCAGCTCCTAGCCACATGTGCCTGATGCGGCATAAAAATGCTTCATCAGCCGGCTATCCTTCAAGTGGCCAATTGCTAACGGGTTCGGCCGCAGTCTCCACGCTACTCAGTACCCTTGGGTTCACCAGCAGTTCTTCAAGACCTTTGACCACCAGGCGTAAGTGAAACCCTTTTCCCACACGAGAACCATAGCTTGGAGGAGCTCTGCGGCTTACACCCGGCTTTTATACAGTCTCCGACGTGGTTTCCAGGTCTACCGAGAGGTCTGCGCCAGCTGCCACTCCCTGTCCCGAGTCCCCTACCGAGCTCTCGTCGGTACCGTCCTGACTGTCGACGAGGCCAAGGCCCTGGCTGAGGAGAACGAATACCCCGATGAGCCCGATGAGCAGGGTGAGATCCCCATGCGACCCGGAAAGCTGGCCGACTACATTCCTCCTCCTTACAAGAACGACGAGGCTGCCCGATTTGCCAACAACGGTGCCCTTCCCCCGGATTTGAGCTTGATCGTCAAGGCCCGCCACGGTGGCTGCGACTACATCTTCAGCTTGTTGACTGGTTACCCTGAGGAGCCCCCGGCTGGTGTCCAGGTCGCCCCCGGCATGAACTTCAACCCTTACTTCCCCGGCACTGGTATTGGTATGGCTCGTGTTCTGTACGACGGTCTCGTCGAGTACGAGGATGGCACTCCCGCCAGTACCTCCCAGATGGCCAAGGACGTTGTCGAATTCCTCAACTGGGCTGCCGAGCCTGAGATGGACGAGCGCAAGAAGATGGGCATGAAGGTGTTGGTTGCCACCACAGCTCTGTGGGCCATCAGCGTCTACGTTAAGCGATACAAGTGGGCTTGGCTGAAGTCCAGGAAGATTACCTACGATCCCCCTGCAGAGACCAAGGTCCGCCGATAAGGGAGGTGATAATTCCCTGTGTGTACGTGTATACTACTAGTCTCCTCCTTAGAAAAAAAAAGCTCTTTTGTTGGCGGAGGCGGGTAAAATGGATTGGTTGTTTCAGATACGATGTGATGCATGTATGTATGGTGGTGACTGGCTGTGTTAGAGCTTTGAAAGAAGAAAAAAATCAGACGCCGTTTTAATGCTACTTGTCTCTTTTCTGGATGTGAGATAAAATTGTAGTTGTAGGATTTTCTTGTAGGATGGAGATGAATGCTTAGGTATGAAGTGTACGAGCTGCAGTGTTAAATACTTCAAACAGTAAATTGTCAGGCCCCCAGATGATGAATTATCACGAGTGCGAGAATTTCAACATTTCCATCCGGCGAGTAGTAGGTCAGCGCATATTATGAATTTATTTTTATGAATAAACAGTGATTGTACTTTTCATACACATATAATCTAAACTGTGGCCTTCTCAATGTAAAGCAATCGGTTGTGGATATATAGGTTCATCACCTCACTCTAAAAGGCCAATTATCTACAAAAAGACTAGTTTATCAATGGGACACAGCTCTACAAACAATAATTATTTCTCACCTCATATGCATATTACGAATACTCATAATACTACTCAAAGATATCTGCAGTGAGAAATCCTTCCTTGGCTGACTACATATATTACCACCCATGCCCGAAAGAAACGGCAGGGCCACCAGACGAACCTCCAATAGAATCGCCGCAGCTCGTCACAACGCAGCTGAATCGTAATTCACCCGGTGATTAAGCCGGATCAACAGATCCATGCCATCGAAAAAACAGTCGGCAAAAATTGTTCCTGACATTGCATTTTTCCACCTCGGCCCTTTTTCGTCTTCTTCTCCCTTGTCATCTCCGGCGAGACGGCGAGAAATTCGTCATTCTCAATCCTTCAGTCCCTCCTTTTCTTTGCTTCTTGCGGCTTGCTGCGGTTCTCCCAACATCGACCTCTACATCTTCGTCCATTATCGGCTGAGCCCATCGTTCGTTTCCTTGCGCATGCAGTAACATCGCCAGCAAGACGTTCAATTCACATCCGACCATGCCTTTTGTCGGCGACGATGTCCATCGTGCCACGAAGCGCAAGTGGGATCACGATAAAGCCGAAGCCTTCAGATTATCGCATTCCGCCATCCACGTCTTGAACCAACACGCGACTCCAGAAAGCGGCGATGCCATCTCAACACGCAAGACGCTTCCCCCAACAAAGCGATTCAGACCGATCCACGACGACGACAATGTTCACGCCCTCTCTTCACATCGAAGAACCCCCTCTCGCGAACTAGCACAGGGCATTCACGGCAAAGGACCTGTCAAAATTAACGGCATGGTTCTGATGCCGTGCCATGTTTGCCACCGCAGGCCCACCAAGAAATCCGATCTCGACTCTTTCGCCAGGTGCCAATCGTGTCAAGAACAGACGTGCTTTGTCTGCATGCGCGAGTGCCAGGGCCAGAACTCCAACAAAGGGCCAGTCTTGGAAGATGAGGATGTCCTCTCGCGATCCTTTCACATGGACGATGCGGACGAATGCATGACGCCACCAATACCAGACACCAACGAACAGAAATATAATAATGATAATGACTCCAATGGACGACAGGGCGTGTCCGGCAGCGGTACTCATCATGCTATGATTTGTAGTCGCTGTTGTGTTGAGAAGGGCGCCCAAGGCGAAGTGGTCTGCCTCGGATGCTTATCCGATGCATGTACCGCGTGACACCGAAGAGCAACGAGAATTTACAAAGACGAACCAAGACGGACATCTTCCGTTTATGACTGATGACGATTTCAATTTCTACATAGCGCAATGTTTTCTTTTGCAATTGGGACTAGGAAAGGAAAAGGCAGCTACCAAGGTATATACTATATTAGCAGGGAGGGCATCACATGGGCTTTCTTTATCGACTTGTTATTTTTCTTTTGGCATTCTACCTTATATTTCATTTAATATTTTCCATTTATTCTTATGCCACTTTTAGCCACGGTTGGAGCATCGAACAGAAGAATGTATCTAGGGCTGCGGTCTATCACATCGGGGGAACCATGTTGATCGAGATTCTCTGTTGAATCGCAAGTATGAGAGGACGAAATAGCTGACGCTAGATTGGTTGGATAATCGCTATGCTACTTACACCGTCTTCCAAGAAATCACTGCGATATGTTCTCACTCATCGCAAAATGAATTTTCACATTCCGTTCTGTTGCCCTCAATCTTGTAAATCCATCTTAAGATGGAGGCCCCTCCCAATCTGCCCTCGTCCAATCTTCATAATCATTATCAAGCCCATAATCATAATCATCAACCCCATCATCATAATCATCCAAAATATCGAAATCATTCTCTAGAGAATGCGAAAAGTAGTCCCTGGGCGGATTCACCTCGCTCCACGAGTCAAGCATCTTATTCTCCTCCGCCGTCCAAGGGCTCAGCGCCCGGTCCCTACCCTGAGGCTGATATCCCGCGGCCTGCGACTCTGCAACTCGCTTCCGCGAGGCTTCCACCACGAAATCCCGCCACCGGTTCGTCTGGGAGGCGTATTTCTTGTACATGGCTGGCAGATATGCCACGTCGCCGGCGCAGTATCGCAGGATCTCGGCGGGGAGCGGACGTGTGTTGAAGACGCTGTATGAACCGCCCTTTTCCGGGTTCCATAGACGGTCTCCTTGGTCCTTGCAGAGATTCCATTCGGCTTTTTGCGCGCCGGTGAGAGGGACGAACTCCATGCACTTGGCCAATCCGGAAACGAATTTCCGGTTCTCTGCGTTTGGTCGAGACGCACTGTCCATGAGCTGCAAGTCGCGGACACCCCTCAGATTCACCCCGTAAAGGAAGAAGAGCGCATCTGAATCATTCCGGACGTCAAAGAATACCTTTAAAATCTCTGGTGCTTCCAAGATGTTCTTTAAACTCTTGCCACGCTCACCAACGGCATCAAAAGCTGCGCGACCCAGGGTATAAATGTCGATCACGTAGATGTGTTCAAGGCCTTCTCCGGGATAGACAAGCACCGTCATCAAAGAGATGCTCCCGTTCCTACCGAGGTTCTCTCCTTCGAGGTCGACGTACATTGGGGGCTGTATGTCCCTCTTCCATGTGTCTTGACGATCTACAAAGTCCACAATTCCGGTTACTCCAGCGAGTGTGTTTATGAATTCGGCTTCTTTTCTTCTGGCCATTGTCGTAGCGGCAAATTTTATGGAAGACACGTTGATTTATCCGAAAGAATAGTTGGGTTGTTTTGAGATATCATTTTCTAGAGAATCAACATCGACAGGGTGGTCGTTTTATATGAGTGATATAGAGCCTTGTTTCGACTTGCATCACAGATTGTCAGTGACATCAAATGGATTGCATCTACCCCGCTCAATCAATATTTAATATCGAATAGATTGTTTGGAGGTTCCAAATGGGCGCATGTACTCGTTCGGCTCAACATATAGGTAGTAGGTACTGTTGTAGTCCATATTAATGCATGTAGACAAATGTATAATATACGGCATAACCACAACCAACAAGTCATCACGCTTGGCACTTGATTGCGGGGAAATCAAAACATGGAAGGATTTATATCATCTGATTCTGCAGAGTCAACATGCCAACTGCTCATAAACGCCAATTTCTATTCCCCTTGACCTTGTAGAGCAAGATACTGGGGGACGCCCCCTTGTTTGCCCATATTTATTCATACACCAATAACATTAAAAAGCCTATTTAGTTGTATTGCATGTACGTCGCTGTTGAGTTGAACTTGAGATTGCCCTTGATGACCTTGTCCACCGCATCCAAGAAATCCTTCTCTGAGGCAACCTTTCTCCGAGCTCGGATGGCAAACATACCGGCTTCGGTGCACACGCTCCTCAGCTCGGCACCGGTAGCGTTGGGACAGAGACGGGAGATGAGCTCCCATCGGATGTCTCGCTCAACTGACATGCTCTTGGCGTGGATTCGGAGGATGTTGGCACGGCCCTCAAGGTCGGGTAGCGAGAATTCAATCTTACGATCGATACGCCCAGGTCGCATCAGGGCAGGATCTAATGTGGACGGTCTGTTGGTGGCAAACATGACTTTGATGTTTCCTCGGGCGTTGAAGCCATCTAGCTGAGTAATGAGTTCCAACATGGTTCGCTGGACTTCGTTGTCACCACCGGCACCGTCATCGAATCGCGCACCACCGACGGCATCGATTTCGTCAAAGAAGATGATGCATGCCTTCTTTGTCCGGGCCATCTCGAAGAGCTCTCGGACCATTCTGGCGCCCTCACCAACGTACTTTTGTACAAGCTCGCTACCAATGACTCGGATAAAGGTGGCGTCTGTTCTGTTGGCAACAGCTCTGGCACAAAGCGTCTTTCCGGTTCCGGGAGGGCCGTAGAGCAATGCGCCCTTGGGGGGGTCGATGCCGAGGTTTGAGAATCTCTCTGGAGAGAGCAGGGGCATCTCGACAACTTCTCGCAGCTTCTCAACCTGCTCTTTGCAGCCACCGACATCACCGTACGTAACGTCTGGCTTTTCCTCAACCGTCATCATGGTAACACTGGCATCGATTTTAGGCGGCAGCGGCAGCATGATCTGGTACTTGTTGCGGTCGACACCAACCCGCATGCCCTCCTCGATATCCGTAGGGCTGACCCGGTCTCCAAGCTGGACGACGAACTTGGCAATTTGCTTTACGTTGATGACATACTTGCTCTTCGACTCGTCGCCCTTTTCGTCAGCGATAATCTTTGTGCAACGTGCCACCTGGAAAGGCTGCTCTTCAGACATTCGCTGTCGATCGGCGGCGACATCCCATAGATGCGGCGGTGCGAGACCCGTATCGGACTCCTGTGTCGACACATTAGACAGCTGTACATGCATCGCAGTTGCGGCGACTCATACCTTGATGCCAATCTTCTCATCTACACTCTGCTGCTTCTCTTTGATCTGCTTCTCGAGCTTCGAGATGGTCGATGCATATGGGGCAGCGCCGTACGTCTTGAGAACTTGAATGTCCCTAGCTTCGGGTTAGCATTCCCCACGGCTTCGAAACGATACTCCCAACACGAGGCGGTCCGTACTCATCGGTGAGGGGTGTGATCTTCTTCTCCTCTATCTCATCGTCGGCGAATTTCTTGGTATATTTCTCCCAGTTTTGACCGGTCGCAGAAGGCTTTGGCAGTTAGTAATGGCCAGTGTTTATGTAGCCCAGACGGGCTGCCTTACCATGGTGGGCTCTGCAGACTGGACGCACGGTCCGTAGAATTAAAGGCTTTATGGCGTATAAAAGAATGGATTCGGGGGATTATAGCTCGTCCAGGGCAATCGTTTGGTCAGTACGAGGAGGGGAGGAATCGCTGGTCGTGATGCGCGTTTGGTATGATGGTGATGAAGGTCATGGAAGCATTCCGTAATCTGAGTTGCCTTGAGCTCGCCGCATGGAGCCTGTCGCTCGGACCCTGCTGAGCTAATGCTAGCCAATTGAAGCAGGCGGGCAGACGCAGGCGGGCAGGGGGGAGGTACCGCCGGAGCATGGATTATCTCTCGCGCCGACTCCAAAATTTCCGTTACCAATATGGCGGAGTAGGGCAGCCAAGGTGGGATGTCAACCAGGCTCCAGGAACCCGCGAACTTGCTTCTCAACAAAGCTCGCCGTGAACGAGGCTTTTCGGAGATTGTTTCTGCATCCCCCAGGAGATAAACACAACTCTCCAAAATGTCTGCACCGGCCGTTTCAGGCGGCGAGTCCAAGAATGTCGCCTTCAAGGTAAGGGGGAAAAAATCCAAAGCTAACACGAGTCTCGAGCTCCTGAGCTGCCCCGCTAACCATGGACACAGGACAAGGAGAAGCCCATGGCGGTGCGCTCGTCCAACATTGTTGCTGCCAGAGGTGTGTATCCTCATTCGAGACCCGGTGGTTCGATCTGCTAATAGAAATGTAGCCGTCGCCGATGCAATCCGGACGTCTCTCGGCCCTCGAGGAATGGACAAGATGATCCGCAGTGGAAAGGGGGAGACGATCATTACAAATGATGGAAACACCATGCTCAAGAGCATGTCCGTCATGCACCCGACCGCAAAGATGCTGGTTAACCTGTCAGGAGCACAGGATGTCGAGGCTGGTGATGGCACAACCTCTGTTGTTGTCATCTGCGGCAGCCTTCTCGGCGCCGCTGACCGACTGCTGTCCAAAGGCATCCACCCCTCCGTCATTTCAGAGTCTTTCCAGAGAGCGTCCGCCGCCGCCGTCGAAGTCCTACACGACATGTCACAGCCCATCTCCCTGTCCGACAACGCCTCCCTTCTCCAGGCTGCCAACACATCTCTATCGTCCAAGATCGTGTCTCAGTACTCGAACCTTCTCGGCCCCATGGCTGTCAACGCCATTACTAAGACCATCGATGTCAAGACTGCTGAGAATGTGGATCTTAACAACATCCGCATGATCAAGAAGGTTGGAGGAACAATTGAGGACAGCGAGCTGGTGGACGGCCTGGTTCTCACACAGCCTGTGCTGAAGAATGCCGGTGGTCCATTTAGAATGGAGAAGGCCCGTATTGGTCTCATCCAGTTCCAGCTCAGTCCTCCCAAGCCTGATGTAAGTTTGACCGCCATCTCATAACTCTAGTCTGTAGGTTTATGCTAACTTGCTGCAAAGATGGAAAACACGATCCAAGTCAATGATTACCGCCAGATGGACAAGATTGTCAAGGAGGAGCGATTATATCTTTTGAACATGGCCAAGAAGATCAAGAAGGCTAAGTGCAACGTGCTCTTGATCCAAAAGTCTATCCTTCGCGACGCCGTCAACGACCTTTCTCTACACTTCCTGGCCAAGCTCGGCATCATGGCCATCAAAGACATCGAGCGAGACGAAGTCGAGTTCATCTGCAAGTCCACTGGCTGCAAGCCCATTGCGGATATCGACTCGTTCACTGAGGATAAGCTGGGCTCAGCCGATCTTGTGGAGGAGGTTCAGTCATCAGGGGCACGCATGGTCAAGGTCACCGGAGCCAAGGCCACTGGCAAGACTGTGACTGTGGTTGTGCGCGGTGCCAACTCTCTTATTCTGGAGGAGGCCGAGCGAAGTTTGCACGACGCACTTTGTGTTCTCCGATGTCTCGTGAAGAAGAAGGCCCTGATTGCCGGTGGTGGTGCCCCTGAAATCGAGATTGCAGCTCAGCTGTCCAAGCAGGCGCGCAGCCTGACAGGCACTGAGGCCATCTGCTGGAAGGCCTTTGCGGATGCCATGGAGGTCATTCCCACAACCCTTGCGGAGAATGCTGGTCTGAACAGCATCAAGGTTGTTACCGACCTGAGACATCGACACGAGATGGGAGAGAAGAACGCCGGTGTCAGCATCAAATCTGGAGGAGTCAACACCAACATCTCCAAGGAGAACGTCTTGCAGCCCCTTTTGGTCAGCACAAGCGCCATTGAGCTGGCGGCCGAGACGGTGAAGATGATTTTGAGAATAGACGACATTGCTTTGTCAAGGTAGAGAAAATTTCAGCCTTCTAGTGGGATTGCTGTATGATATAATATCTAAATTTAAAAGTAGCAAATCTTGATCTTGTCTCCGCCTATTGTGTGTGATCCTTTACTTCCAAGTTATTAATAAGGTACCTAGGTACTAGTACTAATTGCAAGTATCTCTCGGATGCTTCCAGTTGATGCCTGGGGCCAGAGCATTTGGCTCCTTCCCAAGATTCCAACTGCGCACGCTTCTCCTACGAAACCAAAAACTGTACATCTCTCTCATTCAATGCACACACTCTTCATCTAGCATCCCTCCTTTAAAACCCTTTAATCAGAGTTTTCATTCGCCCTCAAAAGAAGCTATCATTTAAAAGTTCGGAATAATGGCAAGAAGGAACACTCGCTCCCGGTCTAGCGACTCTTCGGATCCAGGGGACGCAGCGATAGAAGTGCACCAGCAGATCAACAAGGTCCGTCTATTCATACACCCTTTCAAGCCAAGAAAGGTAGAGGCTGATACGAAACAGCTCAAGAAAGAACGAGATACAGCCACTAGAGAAGTGAGCGCCGAAACTGATGCTGCCTTGGCAGAAATCCAAGCGAAGGCCACTGCCTGGCTTGAAGACTTGCAACGTCAACGGTATATAATTACTAAAAGCTTCCTTCAAATATGGACTAAAATTGTTTAGTGCACAAAGGATGCTGAGATGCCTAACGGAGATTATCGAGTTGGCCGAGCGCAGAGAAGCCATTGAGGTCAAGATGGCTGATGTAGTGGCCAAGGCAAATGCAAGGGTGGAAGAACTGGAGGCCATGATGATGGCTGGGTATGCAGGGAGAGAAAGGGATGCAGCCGCAACTCTGGAGAAGGTGATAGGGCACCAGAATGGAAGCTGATTCCGATTCATGTCCAACGGGCTATCAAGGGTTACATCACCACGCAATCCACGTTTGAGCCTCGCAATATCAGGTGACGAGATGATTAATCTAGAATGGAGGGGAATCAAGCGCCGTACTTTTCAGGGGAGTCTATATGTTCATAATGTACACAGGCACGGAGCCAGAATGAAGAGTCTTTGATTTAAACAGTGAACCCGAAGCCCTGCATGCAGCTCTTGTATTGGTCGACAAGTGACCTGCAGTCGGCAGCAGGATCCTTGGCCGTGGAGAAGAGCATGCACTCATCGCGCCTCGATTTTTCGTCCTTGCATACGCAGCAGGGCTGTTCCATGGTTAGCATAGGGTACCTTGTATCTTGTGCGACAAACCGACCTTGGGCTTAGAAGCGCTCGCGGAGGCTGCGGGAGCAGCAACTGGCGCAGCGGCCAAAGCTATTAGTCGAGGACGATTGGTTAGTTTCTGCAGAAGATGCGGCCATGGGGAGAAATTGGGGCAATTGACATACAGAAAGTAGCAGGCTTGGCGTCCATGGTGTTTGTTATTCTAGCGCAATGGATTGTATCTTTGCGATGGGTTAAAGATGCTTGCGTTGAATCATGTTTCTATATTTTTTCGACCGATGGCGATGATATTAAGAATGGTCACGCCAGATTCGCTGGTGCATTTCTAAGCAGCGGATCTGGCCAATCAAGTTGCCGGATTCTCACGTGCGGGCGTGGGATGTTCGTGATTTTGAGCACATTGTTCGCTGACGTCATCAATGTAATCGAGTACCAACACACGGGTAAGGTACCTCATCCTAGGTACCTCTACTGTAAAGCACCTGGTATCATCCCTGCAACTCCTCCGAGCTCCACTCTTTCACCACTCATCCACTGCCGTGGAACTGCCATCACTTTGGCGGAGGAAGAAGGTACCTCGCTTCCATAAACCGCTGAGAGCTAATCATAGACTGTAAATAACAATGAACAGACCGACATGCTCCAATGAGCAGAATCGATCGACGGAGGGACCCCGTAGTCCATGCAACAGGCGAAACCGATCCATGGAATACACATCCGGCCTCGATCCAGGACCCCCCTTGAAGCGACGACAGCTTTCGAGGTTGTCAGCGGAGGAGTCATTCGACGGTGCTCCAGATAACGGAGATCTTGACAATCCAATCAGTTTCTGGGCGAGAGAAGGGCACTGGCCTCGTGAATACTTCGAATCTACAATTGAGCGCGCACTGGCACGAAAGCGGCGTAAACAATCCAACTCCGCAACATGTACGACGCCAAGCGATCAGAAGCCCCGAGAGGAGAAGAGCGCACAATACCGAGACCCACGCTATAAAGCACTGCTTGCAACCAAAGGTAGTTTTATGGATAAGTCAGATCTTGGGATTGCCGAAGCGAGCAAGAGAACTTGCCATACCTTACTCAGCGCAGAGCAGACGATCCCAAAGGAATCCCTATTTCGGGATGACCTCTTTGATCAGACATGCCGGAGTGTCGAGGATAGGAATGAAGCGAGGATCCTGAGAGATATCACACCTTTAATCGTTCCCTCGGCGGAAATCCTCGCCATACACGGATCCATAGGCCTCAAGTGCTTGATTGAAATCCTCAATGAGGGATGGAACAACTCGGTTCCGCTGACTGGGGCCCGTCCTCAGCCAGACTACTCCGTCGGGTTCTGGCGAGAGGCGTTTACCGCAACCCAGCTTAACAAGCTGTCGCCGTTCATTGGCGACTTCATCGCTGGCGACCTATCCTACTTCATGGCTACGTACTCTTTATATTTCCCCTTCCTAGCCTGCGAAGTGAAGTGTGGAGCTGCGGCATTGGATATCGCGGATCGCCAGAACGCTCACAGTATGACCCTTGCTGTCCGGGGCGTGGTTGAACTGTTCTATCTAGTTGGACGTGAGAATGAGATTGACCGGCAGATCCTCGCCTTCTCTGTCTCACATGACCACCAGTCGGTGCGTATCTATGGCTACTACCCAGTAATCAATGGCAAAGAGGTTAAGTATTATCGCCACCCAATCCGTAGCTTCTCCTTTACGGAACTTGACGGTAAAGAGAAGTGGGCGGCATATCAATTTACTAAAAATGTGTACGATATTTGGGTGCTAGACCATTTTATGAGGATATGTTCAGCTATCGAATAGTTATCATTGGTAGATTTTGACGTTTAAGCACTCTCAGAGTCTACAGATTCAGAATTAAAAGGTGGTCATGAATAAGTTTAGAGTATCAAGACAAGTGATGACATATAAATCCAAGCTTGCATTTATTGCGCGTATATATAACATACAGCAGATAATACAGCAGATATAGCCGATATAGCAGATGTAATAGCCGTATAATAGAATTATCTTATAGGCTGTTGTAAAGGGCGGTGGCCAGCATAAGCTGCTAGCGCTGACGGATCTTTCCTCTGCGTCTTGTTACGACGGTTGGAACTTTTCGTAGTCGCCAAGATTCTGCATATTCAACTTGGGGCGTTGAATATGATCCACTTTCTAAAATAATGAATTGAAGCTACACGAGCTGCGGCGATGCGGCTGTTAACTCCAATGTCCGGTATGGGTTGGGAGATTCCGGTATCCACCCCGGCGCTGAACCCCTGAATTTATGCACCGCGATTCGGACCCGAATTGCCACTCGGGTTTCTCTCCTTTGGGATTAATGGCCGACTTTTACGGGAGTCAGAGGGGAACTATCACTGAGATTGGCTAGGCAATTGGATGGTTCGTGCCTGGTTTTGAGGCTTGGCTTGCGATATTTTCCTGTCCAAGTGCCGTCTTGTCTTACCATATTGGCAGTCGTGTTTCCTTATTAGGAATTTGTGGTTTGGAATCTGTCTCCAAATCAGTTTCCACGAATGAGAAGCGGAACTGGGAGTTGAAAGGGAACGAAGCCATATATATAACCACTGCTATTCTTACTTTGTGATGCCAGTTGACTTGGACAATTCATCATCCAGCCGTAAAACTATACTCATCTAGACAAGATGCTTACGATTGAAGAAATTCGCGCTCTCAGCGATGTCAACCCAGAGTTTGAACCAGTAAACTTTCCCTCTGCCCCCTTTAAGATGCCTTCTATGCGATTTGAAGAGAATAACATCGGATACTGCCACGGTAGATTCTCAACTCGGGGTCGCCCATTTTAACTGCTTGGGATCTAAACACCGACGTCTCTCAAGTCCGGACAATCATCCAGGCCATGAAAGATGCAGCTCCCAAAATCGACCCGGCAACGCTTCCATATCTCCAAGAGGACATTCAAATCCCAGTGCGGGACAATCGCAGCATCGAGGTCCGCGTCTACAAGCCACGAGGAGAGTCGACAGAGGGACGGCCCGGGCTCGTTGTCTTCCACGGTGGGGGATACGCCGTTGGAGATCTGGATACAGAAACTTGGCTCTGTGCGCTGTTTGTGAAGCTTGGAGGTGTTGCGGTGAATGTCAACTATAGACATGCCCCTGAGCACGTCTTTCCTTCAGCTGTGGAAGATGCTTATGATGCTACTAAATGGGTGAGAGAACATGTCTATTCTGAGATAGAGGGGCAATTTAGCATTGTACTAACTATGTATTTTTCTTTAAAACTTATCAGACGGCGCAAAATTCGGGGTCTTTGGGCATCGACCCTGAAAAGGGATTCTTGGTAGGAGGTGAAAGCTCCGGAGGCGAGATGGCCGTGATTGTAGCTCATCTCTGCCTAAACGACAAGCTGAATCCTCCTCTGACTGGCATCTATGCGGCAATGCCCGGCGGCGTGAATAAGGAAACTGTGCCAGAAAAGTACAAGGATCGATTTATTAGCTTTGAGCAAAATGCTAATGCGCCAGTGCTGTCCGCCGAGTCGCTGGCTTTTATCTGGAGTAAGTGTCCCAGAGGGGTATCATCAAGTCAGAAGCTGGCCACTAATTCTTGCGTTGCAGAGAACCACCACGTTGATCCACGCAGCCCGCTTGGATTCCCACTGGCGTTCCCTACCCACAAGGGCCTTCCTAAGACGTATTTCCAAGTCTGCGGGCTGGACCCTGTGCGAGACTGCGCGTTGGTTATGGAGCAGGTATTCAAGGATGAGGGAGTTGCCACCAGGACAGACATTTATCCCGGCTTGCCTCATGGGTTTTGGGGATTTTTTCCAGAGCTGAAGACTAGTGCAAAGCAAAAGCAAGATGCCGAAGAGGGACTCAAGTGGCTGTTGAGTAAATAAGGTGCAGAGGACGAGTGTTTGTTGCGGACCATCTCCATTCAGTCATTGGCGTTCCAGGATTTATCTGTACTATACCATTGTTTATAAGAAGAGAGCGATATTCAAAATTACTGCTGCTGTTCGTTACTACCTAGACAGTATAGAAAATGTCATCTCATACCCACGCTCTATGTTTCATAATAAACGCTAGCAAAGTAATAATCCAAATAACAAGAGCGTAATAGTTTCTTCAAATCTATGATTCAATCACCTCCAACCCAAACAAAGCCATCGACAGCTCACTATGGGCCTCCACAAGCGCACGGAATTGCTCAATTTGCCATAAGGTGTTAATCTTACAAGCGGCGTACAGAGTGACGAGATCTGTCAGCGCTTCTGGAACCGGATTTTCATAGCAGTAGCGTACCAACGTAATCACATCACCAGTCCTCTGTTTATGTAGTGTGAATCTTTCCAACTCCGCTTGCAACTCAGTAAGAGAATGTTGCATCAATGAGGCAATGTCATAACATTCTGCAAATATATAAAGTCGTACATGCGAGAGAAAAGTATCTGTAAAATCTTGACTCCTGAGGTTGGTTGGGAGAGGCTTAGTACGCTTAATAAAGAAAGCATGGAACATGGCAAAGGAGTCAAAGGTCAGCGGCTTCGTAAATGCGTTCCACAGATCCTGACGTTTCTGATCTTCCGGTGTCCCGTCCTCGGAAGGAGAGCGCAGAGTATCGAATAAAGGGGCAAGCGGTGGCGGCGGTGGCCCCGACGGCAACTCGGGAGTGGCCTCGGGGTTCCGTTGGAGTTCAAGTGGATCTGGGCCGTCCCATTGGAGTGGAAATATTATTACTGGTTCAGCAGCAGTGTATTTCCCCGTGTATGCGTACTCCCAAAATCTAATGAAGGTATCTTCATCCACAGACTTCCATTTAACACATTTCTCGGCGGCCTCGGTGAAGTTGCCGTTTGCCAGCCTCTCAAGCACGGGGGACTGGTGCGTGAAGAGAGCAGAATGCATGGTGAATTCTCGCTCATTGGGGCCTACAAGGAAGCGGAACGGGACGGACGAGGCAATGCTATGAGCTGTCTTTAGCATGCCACATTTAATCGATGGATGACCCAAACTCACACGTCTAGTGGTATGGAGTCCATGGCGTGTATGTGTAGTATATACTAGTGGTGTGTATAGTGTTTATGGATCCTGATGGACGATGGATGATGCGCTTCTTGCAGATCTCGTTGTATGGAAGTCGAGTATTTGCTCGCATTGCTACCCCGCAACTTGAATGATGGCATATCTATTTTATTGACGGCAAAAACAAAATTCCGGCGATAATTTCATCGAATGAAATTGTAGTTCCGTTATGCAAGGGAGTGTAAGTGAAGAGGAAGCTATTGGCTAGGTAGTTTTGCCTCTAGCTGTATGAAAGCCAGCTGCTCTCTACCTAGACTACCTAACTAGTACATGCATTGATGTAGTCAGCATCTTATCTAACTGTGTTGTAAGTAAAGCAAGCCCTCTACAGCATTCGCCTCCAATTACTTACACCAGCACAGTGAATCCCCCAACTTCACATGCCAAATCAACAATCCAAACCTCGACATGATATCAACCAACCATCTCCCCCCCTTATTTTCTTCGTCTCAGGCACCAGTCCAGCCGCACGTCCTAACCGGCGCCGCCAACCTCCGACCGTCCGACCTGCCCCCCCGGAAGCGACACCCGCATCACCGCCAATTTCGCCACGCAGACAAGCTCCAAAGCCGGTGACGCGTGTCTGTCCACGCCTGACGACTGGACCTCGTCACGCCATCCTTTTGCCTTCAAGCGTTTGCTTTCCCCCCAACCTCGCCTAGAGCTATCTGCTCAACTAGTAGCTGCGATGGGGGCAATTAGTTTAGATTAGATTGCTTGCCATGCTCCAAGGTTTCGCACGGTATGCACACGCGCTTAGGCGATTTGCCGCTTCGTTGAGGGTCGATGCGGTTCGATGAGTTGGCTGAATGACTGCCTAACGCGGTTTTGCATGTGAAGTGCGATTGAGGTTACGCGTTCGTTGGTCTATGATGTGATATAAAGAGACGCGATCATGATACTGGGTGTTTTCCCTTTTTACCTCCATTCTTTTCATTAAAGAGGAATATCCAATTCTACTACAACTCTACTACTCGCTTACACCCTTTCTTACAACACCCATAAAGTAACACACCATATCACCATCATCATGCCTCCCCAGCAAAATCCCTTCTGGGACTTCTTCCAGTCCCTCAACAACTCCGATCCCAACGACCGCCGCGGCCCTGGTCACGGCGTAGACCACCACAACGCACCTCCCTTCCCCGGCTTCCCCGGCTTCCCCGGCTTCCCCTTCGGAGCTCCTCCGCACGGCCACCCACCGCACCCGCCTCACCCGCATCCACCTCCTCCTCCGCCTCCCGGATCCGGGCCCGGCCCCTGGGATCAAGCTCCCCCTGCCTGGGCCTATTGGTTCAACAACTTCAACGGCCCGCCTCGCTACGACGAGCATCCGTTTTCGCACGATGCCGGCGTGAGCGCGCCCAGAGAGGCTGAGCGCGAGGGCAGAGCCTCCCGTGAAAAGGACAATGAGAAAGCTTCGCCCGAAACCATGCAGCAGGACGAGGAGTTCCCCGATCCAGCTGAAGTCACGCCCTCGGGAAGCGATGACGAGGACAACGACCACCGTGGCGGTGTTCCGCCCCCTTCGTATCCCGCCGAGGGTGGACGAGGCGGTCGATGTGGACGATCCCATGGCGGTCGTGGAGGCCACGCCCACGCCCACGGACGAGGCCGCTGCGGAGGAGGCCGTCGTGGATGGCGCCGAGGAGGCGGCCCCTTTGAAGGCCCCAATCCTGGCCCTCCCTTCGATTTCCCCGGCATGATGCGCGGCTTCATGGCCCATCCCTTCTTCCGCAACCTCCGCGACCAAGCCGAGCGCTACACCCAGCCCGGTGCCCGCAACACCGACAACGCCGACGATGAAAACACCTTCTCTCCCCCCGTCGACATCTTCAACACCCCCGACGCCTTCATCCTACACACCGCCCTGCCCGGCGCGAAAAAGGACGATATTGGCGTCACCTGGAACCCGCAGACGCGCTCCCTCCGCATCGCGGGCGTAGTCCACCGACCTGGCGACGAGGCGTTCCTGCAGACGCTGACGTCGGTGCGGGAGCGCAGAGTCGGTGTTTTCGAGCGGGAGGTTAAGCTGCCTCCTGAGGACGAGGCCGAGAAGAAGGCCGATGGGGAGGAGGCGGATCTGGATGTTGATGTTGACGGATTTGGCATCACGGCGAGGATGGACGAGGGTGTTTTGATTGTGACGGTGCCAAAGGTGGAAAAGGAGTGGATGGAAGTGAGAAAGGTGGACATTGAGTAAAGGCCAGAAAGCTGGAAGCTGAAGATTTCAGGAACACTTGTACGAGTATATAGGTATATAGCATCGCTTTTTTGTTAAGGAGGTAACACTGGGTAACTTAATGGTAATTTGTTAAAAAAAAAAAAAGGAAAAAAAAAATTGCTCTTCATCTACAATCACGTCCACAAGCACACAAGCATCGCAAACACGCACCGTGATAGCCAATTTATTCATCTCTCTCTAGCTACCTCTCTGCCCATCGCCTATCGAAAAAATCCTCTCTGCGCCTGCGCCTGCGCTCGCGCCATGGGGGTATATATGTTGACATATAGTTGAGTAGGCGCCTCGCACTATTCAATTTCCATCCACTGTACAGCATTCTGTTGTTCCTTGTTGTAGTTGTTGTTGTAATTTTCCTCCCTCGACCCAAGACAAAAATAAAAGAAAAAGGTGTATGTTGACTGAGAATTGACAGAGAAGGGAAGACGTCTGTTTGGGTCAAATAAGAAGACAAATATGTGGTAGTAATAACGATGCCTCGCCAGTGTCGCAAGCACGGCGGGCGACAAGATAAGTGAAAGGGGGATATAATTAAGGATGAAAAGAGAGAAAGAAATGTTCCTGTTTGTAATGTAGCGTCAATCTTTGTCTCAGTAAGAGAGAAGACCGGCCCCCTCTTTGCTTCGATGTATTTTGCGTATGTATGTCCTGAAAGAATCAATATCAATCCAAAAAAAGAGAAAAGGAAAAAGAAAGGAGGCTGAAAAAGTAGAGCCAAAAAAGGGTATGGCCGTGTCCTTCGAAAGAAGGCATTAAAAAAAAAAGAAAAAAGAAAAACTCCAGCCAAATGTCTGTTTATGGCAACGTGAACTCGTCAAGGAGCGAAAAGGCCATCTTTCTGCTGTAGTAATATATGTGTATGAGCAGATGCACGTATTAAAACAGGTATTAAAACAATAATAGAAGTGAAGAGAAAAAAAAAAATCAGGAACAAAATTAGACAAAAAGCAAGTGCTAAGGGTTCTTAGACCAACTCGTTTGTGATTTCTTCCCTCACATGGGCACACCACTTGAGGATGGCCGCTTCAAAATCTAGCCAGACTTGGGGGCCGTTGTTGTAGACGATGCCCAGGGCGTCGATGGAAATCATGCACTCAAAGCGCAGCTCAGCGGCCTTGGCCCAGTAACGGAGGTTGTCGGCGCTTCGGTACGGCTTCTGTGTGTTGACGTGGAAGGTCGGGATCGCTCCGAATCGCCTCCTGGATTTCTTGACTGCAGCGTTGTGCAGCCTCACGAGTCGTAGGCCGTTTTGCATGGCCTCCAAGAAGGGTGTCGGCAACTCGGCGTCCTTGGATGCTGGCGTCCACTCGGGCAGCGGCTCGTCGTCGAGGTCCATGGACATGAGGAACTGTCGCTCGCGTTCCAACTCTTTGCCTTTCCAGTCGCCCTTCATCCAGGCCCAGCTCTGGCGCTCGGCCTGCTCTGATGCCTCGATTTCGGCCTCCTTCTTGAGGATGTCGAAGACGCTTTCGATCCAGGTCGTCATGGTGGAGATTTCCTCATCTCGCATGCCACCCTTGAAATTCCTCGTAGCCATCTGCTTCAGCACTTCCATGACGCTCAAAAGATCTGTCCGGATCTGCTTCTCCGATTTGATGGCGTCCAGCCGGTCAGGCAGCTCGTGGGCCGTGTAATAGTTCTTGGCAGCACGGATAGCCAGCGTCACAAAGTCGAGGATGTTCATGCCCTGCAGCTCATACCAGCTTTGGGTGTTTTCGTCGGGCATGTTGGTGTACCGAGGCGCATCGCTGGGTGCCTTGTATGATCCCTCCTTCCGCTGTTTGGCTTCCTTGAGGACCTTGAGGGCGTCCTGCAATGAGTTCTCCAGCTCCGTCTTCAGCTCCGCTACCGTGGGGGGCTTGGGAATGACCTTTTCTCGGTGGTTGTAGGTGCTCGCTGTGGGTGGGAGCATGTCCGGGTCCTCCTCGAGGAAGCCGTCGTAGAAGTCATCCATATCGTCCATGCCCGTGGGGGATTCGACGGCATTATCCGTGATGAACCCCTGTCCAGACAGATCTGGGCTGCTGCCCATGGAGACAAACGAGGGGTCCATGTCGAAGCCCGCAGTGGTGGGCGTGGGCACCATCATGGGCACTGTCCCCTCCAGGGCTGCCAGGTCCAACGTCGCTCGCGGCTGCTTCTTACGAGCCAGTTGTCCGCCCTTGCCATCGAGAAGGCCTGTCCGGGCAAAGTAATATTGAAGATGTGCGATGCTGCCCAAGCTCATGACGCTCTCGCGGGACTTGGCACTGGCAGCAAAGTCGGTGCCCTGGGGACGCATGTAGCCTCGACGCCGGGTCCTGGAAGACGACCTCCCGGAGAGGTTGGACTGGTACGACGCAGTCGACATGCGGGATGACGCAGAGGACATGCGAGACGACAGCTCGCTGCCCAGCGAGTCCCGTGAAGTGGCATCGTTGCTGGAGCTTTGGGATATGGTGGAAGCCGCCGAGAGGGTTCGAGCGGGTTGGGGCTTTGCACCAATGGCTTGCGACGGAGCCACATCGGGCGAGTGCGGACGGTTCTCGATTTCGGCAGACATTGTGGACGAGGCAGAGAGAGAAAGAGAGGCAAAAGAGAAGCACGGAGTAGCAGAAATTTTTGGGGCAAGGGCTCAAATTGAGAGTCCTGTCAAGCGTTTCCCTCGTGTGCTCTCTCAAGAGGGGGGAGCGGATCTTGTCTCTTTGCGGCTGTCGTTGGAAGGAGAATCGGTTCACTGGATCCCAGGGCCTGCTATTCAGCTCGGTCAAAGTCGCGTGCACCACGGACGAGGGGAGGATATAACAACAAGTCGAGTGGCAGCAGAGTCACTAGCTGCCGGCCACCATAAACAAGCAGTCGGGAATGGCGTGGTGGATACTTGGGACTGTCTGGACAACATGGAAGTACAAGTATGGAAGAGACAAGAGTCACGGAGCCAGACGGTAGGGCTGCTCTGGGTTGGTGCTGAAGATCCGAGGCGCACGCGGACTCAGGGGTTCTCGCAGCGTGAGGGCGCCAAACATAGTTGGTGGGAGGCGTGGAGATGGGAAATTGCGTTGCGTGTTTTGGTGTTGTCCGGGGGGCAACGACTTGAAACGAACCTTTTTTTTGGGGTGTCGGGTGCGATTTTTGGCGTGCACTGGTTCACGCATTCTGTCAACGGATGATCAAGGCTTACATTAATTAGTGCATTGGAAGGTAGCATTAGGTGCTCCGTCCATCTCCGCCTAACGTGCTTGGACCCCAATTGGTAATTGGTAATTGGTCTCGTCGAGTCCGAAGGGCCACCTGGCGATGTTTGCCTCTGTCGCTGACTGGAAGAGTATCTCCCACTGGTGGCGTCGCCGCGATTCAGTCTGTACTCGTACGGCCTCGGTGCTCCATCTCATCCATTGTCGCATCGGCGAATGCAAGCACTTACTTGTAGGTACTTGGATGATATCACTCTATGCCTTCGTACAAATACTCGCAGCCGTCGATTCGACCACGGTCCATCATGGGAGCTGCCAGGCTCCCTGCTAGCTCGCATGCATGCAGAGGCTGTCGGGCAAATGCGACCAGGTAAGCCCATGCAGGCCCCGGGCCAAAGTGACGAATCATTTCTGTCGCTGTCATCGCGATTCCCAAGGGTCCTTGCTGCTGGGTGTCATATCCCAGGGCAACCAGAGGCGCGCAATTTCCTCTGCTGGAAGACAAGAGAAGCAGTGCTCGTCCGTACGGAGCAGAGCAGAGCACGGAGCAGCGTACAGTAGGAGTCGCAGGTAAAGCTGTGAGGTAGTTGTTCTGGATAGATTGTGCAGAGGCCAGAGCTGTGTTGGGGCAGAAGTTTCAGAACTGCTGCACGCCACGTTAGGTACCTGATAACGGAGCTGAGAGTCTTGTCACTTTTTTGCTGCTGATGCCCAACAGCTGACAGGTAAGGTAAGGTTAGTACCTACTAGGTACTATACTCGTCCTAAATTGCATGGATGGGTCGGTTCAAGTATTGGAGATTGCAAAGTACCTGCTAACCCGAGGACAAGGTACCTACTCGTACTGCCTGGTAATATTATCTTGCTTCGTATCAACACACATACAAGGGATTGAGATAATTGCATCATACCTGTAGGCAAGGCAAGGGTAGCGGATGGAATACTCGTACATCTGTTATAATAAGATTGAAGCCTGGCATCTTGTGTAAAGTACTGTACTTGTGCAACAGGTAAGGCACTTCTGAACGTTTGTGCCAAGACTGATTGGGCACTCTGTACTCCGTAGCAGCACTAATGTAAAGTAGCCACGGACGAACAGTACCTGCTCGTAGCGCGGGCCGTCGCGTCGCATTGCTGTACCTCTTGTCAACGCCAAACCTCTCTGCTAGCTCACTTCTTAGTACCTACTAATGGACCAAGGTAGCACTACTAGGCACCTTGGGTAAATTGCCTCCATCGATATCTCGAGACTAGCAGAAGCTGCCAATAGCTGCTACTGCGTGCTTGGATGGAGCTCGGTAAAGAAAACAACCAGACGGCTAAAAGGTATTGATACATACCAGTACCAGTACGAATACAGCAGTGACATCAATAGCACAAGTACCGATGGTCCAAACTGGAATCCATCCATGTCCCAACTCCAGTCTCGAGTGCTGCAAGTAATGTACATCCACGGACATACCCCTGGAGGCTTTCCACGCTACTCGTACAAGCCCTCGTGACCCGACAGGGAACAGAGGCTCAGCAAGAGGCAGAAACTCGCAGGCGCACAGGCATCAGACGGTAACTAATGTTGCCAGGTTGATGCTGCAGAAAATGGCTGCAGGATGCCCTGGTGGAGGCGGGCCGGACAAGCATGGAGCCGTGGAGATTTCACAGCGTTTCACGTCGTTTGAAGCTGCCAGAAGCGGGATGCCTGTGGAAGCGCTGTGGAAGCTCCCGTGTCAGCGGTGGGGATGCGCTAATTAGCCCGACATGGCTCTAATGCTAGCGCACTCGACACTGCATGTGCGTGCACAGCTCCAGCTCCTTGCGAGCGCGGTACGGCAGTGGTGGCATTAGTGCGCTGAGCTCCCCAAAACGACCATGGCCCCCGAACAATTTACTGGCAATCTGGCCCCATTGGATTCCATGGATTGGGTTGGATTGGATCCCTTCCATCACCAATCATCACATCCAACCCACGTCTCGTCTCAGCCAATGCCCTTCGTTCTGTCGCGCCCAAGGGCAGCATCTGGCAAGGCCCAACCGGCGCATTGGACCTGCTGCATTCCGGCACATGTCAAAACGTGTCATGTCGGCGGAAGTACTTGGCACAGCTACACCTACTGGTATCTGCGAATTCGGATCCGAGACGGATATACGTGGAAATCAGCACCTACATGCCTATCGCTCGATGTAACAAACCCACCTCCAGTCCACAGGAGCTCGATCTTTGCCACCATTGGAAGCTAGGTACGGAGTAGAGGCTACAGAGAGCACAGGCAGACCTCTCGCTGGGTACCTAAGGTAGCAGTTCTAAAATATGGACATTTGATGAGCCTGGGGACCTGTGGCAGGGACAGGTACCAGTCCCAACAGCACATGTACACGTACCTCCGACATGGATACGCTGGGCCCGTCCACTCGTAACGCGTGCAGAGAGCATCTTGGCCAGGATCCAATCTATTGTCTCCCTCTCTTCTTTTTTGGTCTTTTCTTTTTTCTTTTCCAATTTTGATAGACGCTTCCCCTTGTCTAGTCGTTTATTCATCGACAAATGTGCGAGTTCGGCTGGCGGATCGAGGCCAAAAAAAGCCAAAACACACAAAACCTTGGAAGTACGCGTACAGTCCAGTAGGGAGTACGAGTACCTCTAAAGGGAGATGAGGTACCTGCGCCGTAGCAATTCGACTCCCTCTTAGCTCAGGAACGAGCAGCTCCCGTTAATTAACTTGGGCTGCGATCCCACGCTTCTGCGCTTCTCTCTCTTGCACCCCTCCTTACCAGACTTTCCTCTCCCTTCAACCCCCTTTTTTTGATTCACCACAATAAGTCAATCGAGCAATCAGTCCTTGCATCGTCTGCCTAATCCCCCATTCTGCGCTTCGTGTTCACCGTAGCCGCCTCTCCTGCACCATCGATTTCCCAGCGTCTTGCTTTGTTCTCTGCAGCCTTCACCTTGCCCAGCCTGGGACTTGCACAACCCCGGTACACGGGCCTTACTTGATTCAGCCAGCTCATGCCCAAGGCCCATCGCGAGCATTCTCATTCTGCCAGGAGTTCACGGCCAGATAGTACCGATACTCGTCCCCCAGGCACCGAACTCTGTTCCTGGCTCGGCGCGCAGGCAGACACCAAACCAGGCGACGGCCCAGCTTTATCCAGGCTTTCCAGGCTTTCCAGGCTTTGCTGCAGTCGAGAGCCGTCTCCTGCAAGCTCCTGCAGCTTCTTTGCAGGGCCGCAAGGACGCTCTCCACCAGCACCGCATCGTCTACGCATAGAATCCCCTCTCTCGTCCAGTCACCAGACGCCCAACCCGGTCGACGCCGCCAAAAAGCTGGGTCTCCAGCAACGCAGCCGGAGCAGGCATCCAGCGAACCGAACCCTACTGTGCATCCGCCCACACCCGCCCACTCGCCGAGAACGAGTCTCGTACCTGTATTCGTACAGGTAGCAGCAAAGCGGCACCGTCGGGATTTTAAAGCGGCGAGTCTTTTCTTGATTGGGCCGTCGCGAGGGAGAGAAAAATCCCATACCAGGCGAAAGTCGGACGGCAACACGACAGGACGACACGGCAGCGTATCAGCACTCGACGCTTCGCGGTGGCGGCCTCGGCATCCAATCTGTAGCCGTCGTCCACCCCTACAAGCCACGGGCGCTCAACACTTTTGATTGCAATCTTCAACCTTCAGCACCGACCTTCTCTCCACCCACTGCGCCGCTGCACCGCCAGCAGGGCCGTTCGGGGCCTTTGTCCACTGGAAGACACCTGGCGCGCTCCACTAGCGCGTCGCTCGCAACGCCGCTCTGAACACCTACCGACTTCTCCAACCTTCTCTGGGGCGGGCTTGACTGCAGCCCCAGCCATCACCTGCGGCATATGACCACCAGCCATTCTGCTGCTGTGGACGCCAGCGGCAACCCACAACCGGCTTCGCAGCCAGACCGCGACTCAGATTCAGCCAACGAAAGCTCAAGAGAATCTGACGTGGGTCCGAGTCTGAAGCGCGACCCTGAGCAGCATACCAACGGCCATGATGCAGATGTAAACTTTGAGAAAACAACCGACGAAACCACCCAGGCGCCCGCCACTCCCTACGCAGCTCCTGCTTGGGCTTCGACTCCCGCTTCAGCCCCAGTTCCATCTGCGGCTCCTGCTTCGACCGCGGCCACTCCTACTGCTGCGTCTGTAGCGGCCACTCCCGCTGACGCCAGAGGAATTGCGCATCTGTCGACACCGCGGACGAGTGGCAGCACATACAACAACAATAACAACAACAACTTCCCCAGTGATAGCAACAACAACATTGGAGACATTTTCAACAACGCGATTTCGCAAGGTGCTCCCGACTTGGCGTTGAGCCCAACCTCTGGCAGGCAACGCAGCAGCACCCTTCTAGACCCCGATCCATCGCATGAGCTCTTGGTCGCTGCTTTCCGAAAGACATCGCCAGGTCTTGCTGCGCGCTTAAAGGCTCTAGGCCTTGGGGCAGCAGCCAAGAGAGCCATCACCAGCTCTCAGCCCGTCGACATCGGCCGACTTGACGAAGAACAGCTCCGCCAGCTCGACGAGAAACACCAGGCGGGATCAATCAACGCCGTTATTTCTCGGCGCGGCCGTCCTTGGAAAGGCCGCGGCGCCCCTCCTCCTCATTATAGATCGTCTAGCCTGTCAGACGTCTCCATGTCTCCCGTCGCCGCTGACTCCTACCAACTGCCGGAGATTCAGCTGCCGGAATCAATCAACATAGATATGGACACACAGAAATATCGGTTGCCCGACCACATAAATGGCAATGGAACCAAAGTCACTCTAGATACTCGGCGCGAGCACCTCGAGCGAATTACGCGTCCGCCATCTCCCAAGGAGTACCCCCCTCTTCCCTCCTCGCCTCCTGCTGCTCCTCCCTCTCACTCACCTTCGCATTCCTTGTCCTATTCTCCCTCATATTCCCCGTCCCCGCCAACCCCTCCGCCAAAGGAATCGCCAATTGTGGAGACGACACCGCCTGAAGTGATCACCTTTAATAATTTCGAACCAGAAATGAGCTCTTATTTTACCCAGGGCCACAATCGGCCCGGATCAATATATACTCTTTCCCGGGTGTCGTTTGCGAACCAGCTTGCTCAACTGACTATGCTTGGGATTCCCGATGCCGAGGCCCTCTCCAGCAAAGTGTCGTCTATCCCAACAGCCCCAGTGGCTTCCAAGGCGTTGATCAATGCCGCTGAGCAGATCCGGAGCTGGATTTCCAAAGCCTTGGAGGTGGTTAGTGGATTGGACAGTGAGGATGATGTCGAGTGGGCCGCTGCTGGTGGCCGTGAAGGTCTAGAGGAGGTTGAGAGCGCCATTAATCGATTCGAGCATCTCATCAACGCCTATGTTAATGCCATCGATGAACTACAAAACCGACATGATATCGCGACCGTCTCAACAGACGACCTCAGGCAGGCTGTTACTCAGATGGAGGCCATAGCTGAAGAATGGGGCCGGATAAAGCTAACCTTGCAAAGTGTGCGGAACCAGGTTGAAATTGCCATGGAGTGGGAGGAGCTTTGGAACAGCGTACTGGGCGATATACAGGGCGAGATGGAGGAGCTCACGCGGCTCGTCTTCGAGATGGAAGAGCGTCGCCACAAGAGCCTTGCCGTCGTTGCAAGCGGCGATAACGTCGATATCGGAGATCTCGAGACCATCGTTGAAGATAACCCTATCTCGGCCGCCCGGCTGGCGCCCTCGAACCGCTTTAGTCTGGCCCTGCCGCTAACCCCCAACTCGCCGGGAACTTCGACCCTGTCTCAGGATGATTCCAGTCTGCTCGCCCTCTTTGCCAGGATGCAGCCCTTGAGAGCTTCCCTAGACTTTTTGCCCATGCGACTCTCCGTCTTCGAGGCGCGGGCGAAGCACGCCTTCCCAACCGCATGTGAAGAATTGGAAATGCGCCGTGATGGCCTAGATGGAAGCTATAAGAAGCTGGAAAAGGATGCCGAGTCCCTGCGCAAGGAGCTTGGTGAGGATAGATGGGTCATTGTCTTCCGAGGCGCAGGACGGCAGGCTCAAAAGATGCACGAATCCGTCGAGCGGTCTCTGATGAAGCTGAGGGAGGCAATCGACTCAGGCATGCATTTGACGAACCAGCCTTCCATTGCCAAAAAGATTGAGAGCTACGAGGCAAAGAAGACCCATTATGGCCCTGCCATTGAGCGTGTCCTGGCCATTATTGACAAGGGCGTCAAGGATCGCTTGACCGTCAACGGCGAAATCCTGCGTCTTCACACGGAAATGCAAACGCGATGGGCGTCGCTGAAGCTCGACGTTGCAGAGATGGATGCCGTTCTCGAGGATATTTACGCAGAAAGAAAGAGTCAGCAGCTGCGAGATTCCATCTCCAGTATGCTCTCCAACGACAGATCAACCAGTGGCAGCGGCATGGAGACCCCGGGAAGCTCTCCGCCTTCGTCAGTGATCATGACGACGCTTGGTCTCGATCCGCATACGCCTGCACGGAAATATACTGGTAACCAGCTTCGTTCGCCCAATGCGAGCGGCTCTAGCCTCCGGTCGACTTCAAGCAGGAGGGACTCGTCGCTACCGGCTCCTGTCACAAAGCTTTCCAAGAAGCCTGGAACCAGACACTCTACATATTACCCCCCTTCTGCCTCCTCCTCGACTCTTCGGCCTTCGTCCACTATGGGGCACCGGCCCCGATGGAACACCTCCTCCAATAACCTAGAAGGTGAGGCTCGCAGCCCGTACAGGACGCCGGCGCCCCAAAGGTCAACGTCGGCCATCACGCCGATATCTACCTCCAAGCTCCCCACCCCTCGAAGCTCTCTAACACGCGCTGGCTCTGATTCCCCCATGTCGGAATCGTTTCCCAGGTCGTTTTCCAGGGGTGGCTCTCGACTGTCGTTCCGTGAGCGCCTCACGTCCCCTGGGCCCTATTCTCAAAGCAGCATGGCAAAGCAACAGCCAGCTCGTCGATCCAACGTGGGGCCATCTTCTTCGACCCTGAACCTGGATAGCCTGAACAACCGTCCCAGCAGCTCTTTGGCTTCAACCCGCCGGAGCAGCTTGTTGCCAATGCCGAGGGGCAGGCCAGACTCAACCCGTGGATCGAGCCCTCTTCCCATTTTCAGCCGGTTTAGCTCTCGCAAATACAGCGACAATTCACCCGAGCCAAAGGATCTCAAGCCCAGGTGGCGATTTTGAATCAGCAATATTTGATGGCACGGTCATAAGATTATGGTATCGAATGTTAGGGGGATTGGAATCGGATTGTGTTTATTTTGCTTTGCTTCTTCTGTAACCTCTCGAGTCGATGCTCGTTTCATGTGAAGCCGCTCATTTCAAAAATATCCTCCCTGCTTCTCTTCAGCTCACATCACATTGGCATGCCCTTCTCGTGTTTTAAAGTAATTTTCTTTCTGTGTTTTCATAGCGTGGCGTAAACGGTTTTTTTTTTTTTTTCGAATCAAGGAGAAGCGAAGCGAGCTCAGCTGGCGGGTTGTGTGGGAGTTTACATGGAAATGACGCGACACCAAAAATGATTTGTTTCTTTTTGATTGGCATGTGTCGACACAATTTTTCACCTTTCCACATTTTTTTTTTCTTTTTCACAATATTGTTTTAACTAATTCAATCCTTTCTTCTCCCCCAAGTTGGTCTCATTGAGTGTGCGTTCTTTCTTTGTCATTTATTTTGTTTGTTTGTATTTCCTGTCATAGCTGAGATTCCCGGAGCTATTTACATTAGCTCTACATTTGTAGTTGTACTAGAAAAAGCAATGTGCAATTTGTTCTTTTCCAGATTGAATTGTTTCTCATTTTGATGGCTGATAGATCTGGAGCGGGATATGCATATCAGCAGGAAAAGCATTCAGGGCATCATTGTTTCCTCAATTCATCTTCTTGATGACAAAAGTCATTATCAGAAGTAGGACAGATTTCAAAGCATAGCAGGTATTTCTCAGTATATGGTTTACCATATATCATGCAAAGAACACTCCCAAAACGCCATAGCACCCATAGAAAAAGGAGCCTAATTTAAATCAAGATTCATGAATCTCGTGCGAGGCCATGGTTAACGTTTTTATTCACGGCTTGCCCATCTTGCTTTCTCCAAGTGTTGCAATGCCGCCATAATCATGAATCAGGCTACTCTGGTGTATATATAGGTATATACACATGCAAACATTCCATGACATCTACCAACATCACCTCTATCCCACAGGCTCTATCTCCCCTCCCCTCTCCTCTTTGCTTTTTTCTAGTTCGCTTCAAAGGGGTAATGTAAATGCTTAAAACACCAACGCCAAAGCTCGTGAATGTACTGACTTTCGCCGCCCAACACCATGACATAAAACAGGGACTGAGGAAGGCGCCTTCATTACGTCTCATATCTCGTTCCGAACAACAAACAAAAACAACCGCACTGGCCAAAAATTGGGAATCACAAGCCGCTTATCAATAATGAATTCATCATAGAGGCATCAATCCGATACCTCCCCCACTCTTCTTGGCGATTCTGCCGTCACGCCTGAATCCGTTGCTGCTACTTGCACCAGATCGAGACGATGGACCGGCACCGCTTGAAGAACCTCCACCTCTCCTGCCGGCACTACCGCCCCGACGCTGAGAACCTCCAGCGGCACCACCTCTCTTGGACCATTTTTTACCAGAGAATCTCCTGCTGCCTCCCCCCCGGCTGTAGGAAGATCTGCCTCTAGATTGACTCGGTTGGTCGTTCAAACTTTGCAGCCTATCGTGGAAGGCTTGCACATCAGCCGATGGCTTGGAAGCAAAGTAATGGGAGTCTTCTCCACCTCCCATGGACTCCTCTTCATCCTCATCGATATCGAGGTCAGAACTAATCAAGTCCACTATTTCTTGATCCAAGTTGGACGTTGAGGCAGAAGCAGCACCCGCATCCGCGCCAGCAATCTCACGATACGATTTATGATACACGTTCAACATTTGTATCAGCTTTGGGCCAACCTCCTGAACTCTGTCGACGTCGATGCCTGGAATACGACTCATTCTGTCGATAGAGGTGGTCCAGTTAATGGCCATTTCTTGCAGGTGAGTGTCCGTAAACATTGGGCGCCTGAGGCCAAGCCTATTCCGAATTCGCTCTTCCAGTTGGCGTGCTTCTTGGACAAAAGCATCCACCACATCTTGGTGGATATCTGGCAAATCTTGCAGCCTGCGTTTGCTTGGGATCGGCTCTGGCCGCTGTGTCTTCTTGTGACTAGATTTCGAGGTGGTAGGTTTTGCCGGTCGATGCTGAGGAAGTGGTTCGAAGGCCTCTTCATCGGCCATATCTTCTTCAGCTTCATCCTCCAACTCTTCATCTGAGATAACAAAACCATCATTCACATAGCCGTGTGATGTGGTGGGCAAGTTCGAGTCGTCATCGTCGTCACTATCAACAACTGTTGCCCTTTTCCTGCGTGTATTGATGGGTGACGAAACATATGTGGATTGCACATTATTCGCTGGCTCTTTTTGCTTTCTGTTGGTTTTTGTTTTCTTGATCTTCGTCTGATTTGCATCACCACTGTCCGAAACCTGCACCGTCAACATGAGCTTCCGTCTCCCCGTCAAAAATTGGTTGGCGGCAGGTCCGATTCGGAGATATTGAATGGCGACTCCATGATTCCCAACAATATTGTCTTCGTGGAAGCCCTTCTCAGCTGAGAGGCGGTCAATAACGCGCACCATCTCGTGCTTCTTCATTCCCTTGGCCATGCCGTGATACTCATCTGAGTTTTGGTCTTGATTGTCTGGGTACTTTCTACCAATCAGAATATCTGCGCACTGGTTTGCCGTTAGTCTGTGCTGCTGTTGCACAATTCGTATGGCTGCAATGGCGTATTCAGAGAAGTCCTGCTGCTCAAAAACAAGCCCGGCCTGACAATTGTCGCAAGTCTTGTGGCATTGCGACGGAGTAAAGTCCTCTCCAAAATAGCGTAGAACTTCGGTTCGTCGACAATCTGCTTTATTATCACAAAATGCTGTCACGCGGTTCAGCATTGCCATTTGTCTTTCTTTTTGATCCTTGCTGCCGTCCCCGTCCATAATCAGTTTTTTGAGGACTCTTATGTCCGCTTTGCCATAAAACAGAATACAGTCGGAAGGTTTCCCGTCTCGCCCTGCACGTCCGGTTTCCTGATAGTAGCCTTCTAAGCTCTTCGGGATGCCATGGTGAATAACATATCTCACGTCCGGCTTATCAATCCCCATACCGAAAGCAATGGTAGCCACTACAACCTTGACTTGGCCCTTCTGCCACGCTGTTTGTACTTCCACCTTTTCCGTGGGTGTAATTGCAGCATGGTAATGACGGGCTGTTATACCATTGTCAGAGAGCTTCTGGGCAACATCTTCGGCTTGTTTCCGTGAGATTGTATAAACAATCCCAGTAACATTTGGGTATTTGGAGTTGATTAGAGCGGCGATTTGCTGGGTCACAACCGGGTTGGAAGATTTGGGCCGGACCTCGTAGTACAGGTTTGGACGGTTGAAGCTTTGCGAAAAGACTTGGCAGTTGTTCATTCCAAGATTGTGTTTAATATCGACAATGACGTTCTGAGTGGCAGTAGCGGTTAAGGCCATGACCGGAACCTCAGGAAATTTGGACCGAAGCTGCCCCAGAGTCTTGTAATCAGGTCGGAAATCATGCCCCCACTGGCTGACGCAGTGAGCCTCGTCAATGACAATACGGGCAAATTTTCTACTCCGGTACAAGCTCTGCAAAGCATTCATGAACTGAGGGCTTTTGCTTGCCATTTCAGGCGTGACGTAGAGGAGCTCAATGAAATGCTCCGGATTGCGTTCGTTAAAAGCAGACATGACTTGCCGCTTGTATTCTGGAGAGCATTCGCTGTTGAATGCAACTGCCTGTATTCCCAAGGCCTTCATATGATCGACTTGGTCTTGCATTAAGCTCAGTAGGGGAGATACAACGATGGTGACACCTCTTGTTCTGCCAGATTTAACGACAGCCGGAAGTTGGTAGCAGAGAGATTTCCCACCACCTGTTGGCATCAAGACAAAGGCGTCATCACCTGCGAGCGTGGCGTTGATAGCTTCTAGTTGGTTCTGACGGAATCCTTTCATCCTAAATCGATCTTTCAAAGTCTTCTGTACGTCCGCAGACCAAGGATGCCTCATGAGCTCCGCTGGTATCCTTGTCTGAGATGGATCGGGAGGTGGCTGTCTTTTAGTGGATTGTCTCTGCTTTGGCGCGGGCGCAACATTTCCAGATGTTTCGGAAAAAGCCCGTCGAGAGTCCAGCGAAGGTTCGCCAGCAGTTTGGCGCACCTCGTAATCTTGAGCAAATGCAAGCATATCAGCATCATCGCTGAAATCGCTAAATTCATTTCCTGAGCGCTGGATGCGATTCCTCTGGGGTGTTTTGCGTGCCTCAAACTGAGTGGTCTTCTTAGCAGGTTTAGGTAACAGTTGCATCTCCATATCGTCAATATCAGAAAAGAAATCTTCCTCAGCATCTAGATCACGATTCGTGGGAGGACGTGGCCCTGCTCTTGGAGCAGATGCTGAGGCGTACTCGGGAAATTGAGCAGCATGTGATGAGTGTCGTGGAAACGGCCTGGACCGTGAGTCTTGGTCCTCCTGGGAGAGGACACCGCTTCCGCCTGTCAATTGCTGTGTCGAAATAGGCTCATTCCAGAGTTGTGATCGGATCGGTTCAGGAAGCTGCGTTTGATGGACGACTTGGGTGCCTCCCATAGGCACTGGGACATCTCTTGAGCTCCGTGACATGTTGACCATGCCTCCATGGCCAGCCTGAGTTCCGAGCACAACGATATGGTCATCTCTCCGATTCGGGGCTCGGCCTTCTAGAGGTTCCAAAAGACTGGCTTCATCAAGGCCTGCTGCAACAATCATTTGAAAAAGCTCCCGTTCTGTTGCCTCGACGCGCTCAGTAAGCTCATCTAGTCGTGCTTCATCTTCATCTGTATCTAAACCATTGGAATATGATCGGGCTATCTGCTGAGCAACTGCTTCTCGTTGCTCACATAGAGTCTTGTAGCGTTCCACTGATTCATTGAGATCCTTGGTCACCTTTTGTTGTTGGACGAGTCGTTCCTTCTCTGCCTTGATCTCATTTCTCTTGTCTTTGGGCAATCTGTCATTGATAGCTTGCATAAAATCCCGCTCATTCTTCTGAATTTGGCCGTCCAAGTATCCGCATCTTTTTGTGAGAAATTGCGGATTTTCCAAAATGTGGGATAAGAGTTTTGGTGTTTGGCTGGATGGCGCAAACGACTGCTGCGGGTGGTTGATCTCGCTGACATTGTCGTCGGCGGTAGCTGTGCTCTGGGTTTCAGGCAAGCTATGATGAGAAATTTCGAGGTCTCTAGCTTGTGCACGTCGAGGAGGAGGCGGTGACCGTTGTAGTCTTGGCTCGGGAGATGCAGGTACATCTTCGACGTCCATGATGAAAGCGTCCTCATCCTGCGGATCGAACAAAGGCTCCGCTGGTTGTTTCTTCGAAGTAGTCGTGCGCGACGGTGGTGTAACGAATTCATCGTCAGAATCAGGAATGAAGAATTCGTCGACTTGGCGTTGCTCGGGTCGATGGGCATCCTCATCCAAATTCAAAGAATCCGGGGACGCAGACCGATGGCCGGCAACTTTCACCTTCTTACGTCTTTCAGAGCTAGTAATGGCATAGTCTTTTTCTGGAGTCTGTTTGATAGGAGATGGTGCTCTGCGAATAGCGACTCGTCCCAAGGGAGATGAAGACCCGGCCAAAGACATCTTCGAGGATGCTTTCTGCGCACCCTTGGATAGTTTAGTAACGATCATTTCTTCTACTTGTTGAAGGTTTGCCAAATCGGGGGAACTAACTTTGTTTGCAGAATGTCGACCAGGAGTCGGGGCGGGAGGATCAGTTCCCAGAAGCTGATAAACATCGGGAAACTGGCTATCAGCAGCAGTGTCAACATCACCAGTGTCGGCACTCTTCCTCTTTCTAGATTTAGGCAGCGGTGCCTTCCAAGATGCATCCTTTTCCGTCCAAACTTTGACATCATCACCAAACTCTTCAGATTCGTCAGATGCGCCAGTTGTTCTGGTGAGATCCATGTACTCCAAATCGTCAACGTCGAAGTCTGCAAAATCAGCGTCTAGTCCGGGAGATGGATTCTGTCGTGATGGGCCTGATTTCCCCAGTGAGATGCCATTTTGTTTTTGTTTCTCAGATTTCGGGGTTGCTGCTATAACGTTAGGCTCCAAAACATCGGTAAACAACCGTAAAATACACACCACTAGTCTTAATAGACTCAGCTAAAATCTGTTTGGATCGGCTATCTGCTGACGAAGGCGTTGCAAGAGGGCCATTTTGCGACAGTAGTAAAGGCTTTTTCGACTTGGTAGATAAACTCAGACGACCCATGCTGTCGTCCTCTAATACCGCCACTTCTGTATCTTGTGAAACCTCTTCTCTCTTTGGCGGGCCATTTGAGCTCCCAGATTCCTGAGCCTGGTGTATCCGTCTGTCTGCTCCAGCTGATAAGGTGGTTGCTTGACTAAAATCTGCCGCACGACCGCCGTTTGTAGACTGCGATTGCGAGAAATGAAACGATGCTGTATCGCTGGTTTGTGGAAACTGGGGTGCGGTGGGCTTTGATAACGCAGCGTTCTTCAACAACCAGGTGAGGTGGCCTGAGAGGTTATTTCGAGTCATGAAGCCGGCTTATGGATGCCAGACTGGTCCGCATTTGCGCTTCTGGCGAGCATTGAAGCCGGTCCGTTGTATCGCAGATGTTTTGATGCCTGTCAAACATCTGTTGCTCTATGCGGCGTGAACAATAGTGGGAAAGTCGCGTAACGCGTTTAGTTAGTCAGCAGATGCGACAACACGTGACTCTCATTAAAGGCCTGAACGCGGTCTTGTAAGCGGAAAAATCGCGGCTATTATTGCCATTTTGTGTATTATGTAATGACTACGATTCTGTGATGGACAGCGAATTGTCAACTCATGCAACAATAAGAGGAGCACTGACGGGGTGAATCTTTATTTTTTCATCAACCTGCTCCGTCAAGGTATATGCTATCTACTTACTGCATTTATAAATACTGGAAGTCAATAAACCATAAATCAGCAGCTAAGCCGTATCAAATAAGATAAAATCCGGTTACTGGTTAATTGAAATACCATAATAGTACCAAACTAGATAGCTGCCGTCAAGGGATACAATTGGTGTACTGGCTCGCATCCGCATACGAGTACATACAAACAGACGGCATGCATATACAATGCGTCAACAGCCTTTCGAAAGCTGCTCCGTACACATTTTGTTTGCGAAATACG
The DNA here is from genome assembly GCF_000170995.1 of Trichoderma virens Gv29-8. Lineage (NCBI taxonomy): Eukaryota > Fungi > Ascomycota > Sordariomycetes > Hypocreales > Hypocreaceae > Trichoderma > Trichoderma virens. The sequence continues at coordinate 2,060,539 of NW_014013745.1, read as the reverse complement.
AGAAGTGCAGGCTTGCATCTATCCTGCCAGATTCAGTTGTGCGTCGTTGTTGGAGCATTGAAATACAAAAGCTCTTGATTCTAACATTACAGGTGTAAGCAGGGTATTATGGCACCTCGAAAGTACCTCTAGGCCACTTGAGCCTTACCCATGGCCCGTACCCCTGAGCTACGAAGTAAGCACATGTGGCAGAGTCACATCCACGGCTAACCGATCAAGATCTATATTTCCCGAGTCATCCAACTCCAGGTTTCTGCATGGATTGTGACATATGTCTATTATAACTCTATTTTTTACCATATTGTAACTTCTGATTGAAGCAGATCTCTCTTCAAAATTGCAGCATTGCACGGACGGCTGTCGGCGGCATCGGTGGAGTTGCGATCAGATCTTCTTCCGGCCCGCACGGCTGGCTGGCCGGCAGCCGGCCGGGGCCCACTCCGGATGAGGAGCATCAGGATTTGGCTATTGGTTGCAAGAAAACGGCTTTCGCCGCCACGCCGCTTTAAGCCGAGTGTTTGCTTTTTCGCAAATTTTTGTAGCAGTCGCAGAAGGGCGAGTACGTAAATATTATCCAAGAATAATCGTCTATAGTCGGTGAGATGAGATGGTTACCAACTCGTAGATTTTTAGTTCGGAACTCGGCTCCTGGAATACAGGAGATGGGCATAAGAAAAGAACGGCGCAAGAATGGCTCACCGTGATAAAAAGAGATTCAATTGAATCGCCTTACTCTTAAGGAGCATTTGGATCAATCGCCATTTCTCCTCCTTCTGCACCGATATGTCACGAAGTTACGGAGTACAGTCTCCGATAAATCATGACGTGTACAATTGGTGTGAAGCGTGGGTTAGGCCATGTTACATCTCGATTCTTAGCCAGCGGTTCCAGGGTGCGCCAAGACAATCCTTTTCGCATTGTGGAGATACAATTGATACGCCGCTTGATCTGATTGGTAGTTTACTCCTTAAAAGCAGCGATGGCAATCCTATATGCGCTTCTCGCATGATGTTTGACCGGAAGAGTCCGTTATCAGCTTTCCCTGAAAGCAGTGGCCATGAATCTTGGCTTCGGCGTGGGGCCGGCGGTTATCCATTTTTTCCAACCGTGCCTCAGACGGATGTCGGTTCTGACGTTTGTATTAAAACAAGACGAATTCCTTCGCTCCAATCTGTCAAACTTTTATTTTTTTTAGTGCTTCTTTGCCTCCAAACACAGACGCCTTGTCGAAATTGGCTGTGATCTAAAATTAATGCTTCTCCTAGCTTTCTGAAGAGAATGTCAACCACCACCACAGATCCGATGGCCGATACTCAAGAAAAGGTCGACACAACCCCTCAAGACACTAGTCGAGAGGGGTCTATCTCTACCGAACAACAAACTCCACAAGCAGTCGAGAAATCTCACACAAAGAATGAAATCGTCGACTACTTCACCCAAGATGTTCGCACGTCACTGTTCGTTGAGCTCCAACTCCTGCTCATAACATTTTGTACAGGCATCCAAGGTAGATACACACCCTATTTGGACATCGAATTTCTATAGAAAGAGGCTAAAACAAACTTTATTGCAGATGCAACGACGTTTCCGGACTATCATTGTTTTGCCTCGAACCAAACTGGCAATACAATCTTTCTTTGCCTGGCCTTGGTAATACCAAAACTGAACGGCGATATGTTCTACACTTCAAGTATTGGCACGGGATTGGGCGTCTTCCTAGGCGCAGGATGGTTGACTGGCCAATTAGGCCACATCGTTGGACCTCGAAAGCGCTGGTGGCTTATTCTGTGTAACCTGATTCAAACTTGTCTCGTCTTCGCTGCCACCGCGATTCAATATCGGTACGGGGTTGAAGACCACGGTCCGAAAGCACTTGCTGTTATAGCGCTGCTGGCATTTGCTGCCGGCAGTCAGGTAGTCCAATCTCGAAGCCTGGCCGCAACTGAAATCAGCACCGCAATGGCAACCGCAGCATGGGTAGACTTGATGATTGACCGAAAACTCTTTGCCTTGGACAACCGACCCCGAACGAGACGAGTTGCTTTCCTTATTTCACTTGTCGTAGGAGGTTTCATCGGTGCCTTGCTTTATCGAACTGCAGGGTCAGCAGCCGCCCTGGCTGTCTCTGGAGCTGGCAAAGCACTCGCAAGTCTGCTATACGTTTTCTCAGGGGCTGAGAAGAAGAAGGTCAACACATCAGAAGTTTGAGGGGGGAATAGACATGGAGTTTTGTTTTCCTGGCGTTTTTGGTTTGAGGGTATATGATTGGGTTATGAAAAAGCGAGCGGTGTTGCATTCACAGCGAACATACAGGTTTTAGACAGCAGGCATATTTTTGATGGCATTAGATAAAAAGCGACGCAGATGCACATAGTTGGTTAGAGTAATTTTTATTTATTTTCGTTTGTTTCCAAGAATCTCCAATGAAACCTGCTAAATTTAGCTGGTACTCAGCTTCAAAATCACTTGCATGTATATGGCTTTGCTATTGGTTACAAGAAGCCACATGCACCTGATGAGCCCCTCATTGAATACAATTGTTCGAGATTGTATTCAATATTATGCAAATGGTAGTTTGTGGAACTTCAATCTCAAGAGAGATAAAAATCATTTGACAAAAGTAAGGAGAGGGAGCTTGTCCATTGCAGATGCTCAAAAGAGAACAGGCCGATCAATGATGCCACGTCTGAGTGAGCTGAGAATAGCAATTGCAACGCCCCATTTAACCAACTTGAAGCGGTCAGAGCCAGCCCCTGTGATCAATTGCAAGAATCCTGCGGCCAATGCCAAATATGTGCTCATGTACATGCATATTCACCATTTCCCACACTTTATTCTCACTCTAACGAGCGTTTAAGATGTACTGCTTCGTGATTGTATTGCCCCTTAGAGGAGATGCGCTGTAAGTCAATCCCAGTCCACAGTCTCCACCGCTTTCTGCCTATTCTAGCAATTCATGGTGGCCGGAACTAATAATTCTCCGCTCCGATCAGGCTGCCATAGTGGGACTCGCTGCTTAATCGAGATTCAAGCGAAGCTTCAACCAGGCATCAGCGGGCCTTGTTTGGTGATGGCTTCGTTTGTCTCTTGATCCAGGCGCCGGTCACGAGTTTTCGCGATGCATCATCCCGGCTCCTTTAGGCAGCACACCAGGATAAACGCGTTTCGCGTCGGATCCGTCCCTTTTCAGCTCCAACGCCACATTTGACCGCCAAGATGCTACGGTCGTTGGGGGAGCGTTAGCGGCAGTTCCACGACATTAGTGCTACGAAGCTTCGAGCCCGTCTTCGTGATGACATGGAAATAGCTCCAGTGCTTGCTTTAGCTCCCGGCGATTGAAGATGTATAAAGCATGCAGCTGCTCCCGTTCGTTTTCTAGGCTTAATTCCAAGGCAGTTCACAGCATCACGAATCTTTTCTTCTTTTCCCAATTGAAACCAATTCGTCGTGCTGTGCCTCGCTGTTCTCATTTTCTTCCATCATCTGCTCTCCATCTTCAAAACATTCAATTGCCTCACCGTGCGAGATTTCTTTCTTCGTCTTACCCTACCCAGCCTTCACTTGATCCAGACTCGCAAGCAAGAATGGCTCTCGGAGACTTCCCCAAGCTACCTGCGTCCCAGGCGGACCTGGTAAAGTACATTGCTCAGAACCCATCTAAGCCAATGGTTGAAATCATGGAGCCATACCGCAAGTTTGAGGCTCACTTGCGCTCTGTTTTCGCACAAGACCGACAAAACCCCATCCTCAATGATCCTTACCTCAATGTTGTGCCTCTTTTTACTGAGGATACCAAAGATATCACCGTCCGTGCCCGTGACCTGGCGTCTGAGTCGGAAGAGGAAAAGTCAAAGTACATCATGACTTTGCCGGACGACAAGCGTCGCCCACACGGATCCCCAGCAACTGTTGCCGATTTGGCCGAGTTTCAAAAGAACTTTAACATTTTCTCAGAGTCTTCTCTCGCTGAACTCGACTGGAACAACGTTGTGGCAGCTGGCTCCTCCGTTGTCAATACGCTGCTGCCCGTTCCCAAAGAGTTCAATACGAATAAGAGGAAGCTCCGTGAATATTATCACGAGAAGTTTTGCCCTGCTTCTGACGTCGACCTCTTCTTATATGGCCTCACTCATGAAGAGGCCATCGAAAAGATTAAGCAGATCGAGCAGTCAATTCGCGATTCCATTTTGAGCGAAGTCACCGTTGTTCGCACAAAATACGCCATCACCATTGCCAGTCAATATCCTGTTCGGCATGTGCAGGTAAGGGCAAGCCCCGTCCACATATAGGTTGGGTCAGCATTCTCATTCAATTGACTTCTCACAGGTTGTTCTTCGTGTCTACAAGTCAATCAGCGAAATCTTGACTGGTTTTGACATTGATGCCGCTGGAGCTGCCTACAACGGCAAGCAAGTTTACGTGGCTCCCAGAACTCTCGGCAGCATTATTACTCAGATCAACCACGTAGATCTTACCAGACGCAGTCCCTCTTATGAGAACCGGTTGTCCAAGTATTCTCACCGGAATTTCGAAGTCTACTGGCCTGAGCTTGACAGATCACGCGTGGACCCAACAATCTTTGAGAGAAGCTTCCAACGAACATTGGGACTTGCCCGTCTGCTCGTTTTAGAACGCCTTCCAACGACTCATGCCCGCGATGCATATCTCAATAAGAGACGTCAAGAGCGCGGTAGGCCCGCGTTACAGCGCAACCACTTCAGCCTCAAAGGAAACCTCAAGTCTTACCACGAAGACGAAGTAGCCGATTGGCTCTCAGAGGAAGACATCAGCAACTACCATACCTTTACTGTTCCCTATGGCGAGAAGTTCAACGCCAAGCGAATTGAGAAGCTATGCTACACCAGAGATTTACTTCTCAACGCCGAATGGAATCAGCCAAAGGAACGTGAGGTGTATTTGCATCGCCACCCTGCATTCTTCGGAAGGGTGGAGGATGTCATCGAAGATTGTTGTGGTACCTGCCCTAAGCCGGTAACCCCAGAAGAAATTGAAGCTGCCGAGAAAGAGGCGGAGATTTACATCTCTGGCAAGGTCACATTCCTCATTGACGACCCCGGCAGGCAGCAGATCGGATCATTTAATCCATTGACGGAGCAAGACTGGACCGACATGGCTTATGTCGGCAACACTGCTAGACTATTCCAATCAATTGCTGAAAACGATGCCGACGACGTCTTGAATTGGCTCTCTCAAGAAGGCGCGGATCCGAACCAGAGGGATTATACAGGACGGGCACCGCTTCACCTCGCTGCCATGGTTTCTTCTCCAGAAATTGTTCGTCATCTAGTTGATCGCGGCGCTCGCCTAACCGCTCGCCTAGCGGACGGTAAAACAGCTCTCCATCTCGCCGCCGCCAGAGGTCATGCCGAGATCATCAAAATTCTGATGGACAAGAGTGACGAGAACGAGGAAGCTGAAGAAGACAGGAAAGACAGAAAACGCAAGGCCGCCAAAGCCCAAGACTCTGACAACAAAGATGACTCTCAAAAGCCTTCCGAGGAAGTAGAGGAAGACTCAGATGTTGAACTTGTGGATAACGCCGAAACAGAGACAGAAGTGCACTCCATCGTTACTGGATCCTTTGTCAAGGTGGAAAATGACAAGGAGAACAAGGAGGAGCTCGCGCTCGACGAACCTGAGGACGGACCAGACTTCTACCAGATAAACGTTCTTGCATGGGATATTCCATGTTCTCCGCTCCATCTTGCTATTGCTGGAGGACATGAGGATGCCGTAAAGGCTCTTTGCGATGTGAGTATCATAACAACTTTCATAACCTCCCTTATTCTTGATTTTTTTTCTTTTCTTTGTTCTGGTTTCTAATATAGAGCAGTACGGCGCCGACTCTATTCTTCCAGTCAAATTCATGTCTACCCACCATTACTCGAATGAAGCTGCCGCTATTCTTACCTTGACGCTTGCACTATCGCTGCCAACAGAAAAGGCCAAGTCTATGGCTCAGTTGCTTCTCAAACTAGGTGCAACATGTTCCCAGGCTGACGCCGATGGATGCACCGTCTTTCATCGTTATGTCGAGAGCGGCAATGTAGAAATGGTTGAAACACTCATCGACAACGACGCTAGGGGTGTTCAGGCGGCCATCAACCATTTATTCTTTTCAGGCTACCAGTGGAGACCCGATGTTATCTCACCACTTCAATCTGCTCTCGAGAAAGGCGATCCTATTCTCGTCCTCAAGGTTCTGGATGCAGGAGCCTCGATCGAGGTCGACTTTGATACCTGGCTAAAGTCAGCCAAAGTGGCCCCCTCGCAGAACAATCAATTCGGAACCCGAAACCAATTCGAAAACCTAGAACAGACAAAGAAGAGATATGAGGAATCAGTGGAGTCGCCTTTGATTGCGGCAATTCGGTCAGGCGACACCAAGTCAGTGATACATCTTTTGGAAAATGGGGCAAACCCCAATGCGCTCACCCTTGAGACCCAGTACGCGTTGGTGAATGAGTCTCAGCGCAACTGGACTAATGCAGCCACCGCATTAGACATGGTTCAACGTCTTATCAAGAAACTGCGTGAATATAGTGGCGAAAAATCGACGGTTAAAGAGCCCGAGAAACAGCCAGGTATCGACACCTACTTGGAAAAATTTGAGCCTGGCACCTATCAACACTGGATAGTCTCCAACAAGGTCAGAGCAGCTCAAGCAACATACCAAACCCAAAAGGACAATTATGAGAAAGGGGTGCGGAGTACCAATGAACGCAGAGGAAATGCTGAAAAGGAAAAGGCCATCAAGGATGCTATTTCAGACCTTACCGAGGTTGAGAGCATTCTTATTGCCAAAGGTGGCCTTGTATTCAAAGAGCTTCATCCAGACGTCAAAATGGAGAACCGCCACAACTACAGCTACAACCCTCCGGAACCCCCCAAGGTTACAGCGTTTGAGTGTAAATTCCTGTTCAACGGGGACAACGACATGACTGAAGGCAAAAAAGACGGTTATCTTCAATTGTAAGCCCAAAATCTATCTATTTCGGTGACATCTAGTTGCAAAACTAACACTTTGGTTTAGGATGCAAGCAGCCTGGACCGGGGATATCGAGACGATCAAGTCCCTCACGCTTCGAGCTTGGGGCTCTAACGATGAGCAAGCACCGCTTATGATGGCTATTACTGATGATAGCCGCAACTCCCCATTCTCGATTGCCTTCCTTCGTGGCCACTATCAAGCTGCTAAGGCCATCTTGGAGATTATAAGGGCTCAGTGGACCGCGCCTGAAAAGGAAAAAGTGCGATACAAGATGATTTCTCGGGATGAAGATGAAGCGGATGAAGGCTCAGACGAGGAAAACGACGAGGGACAGTCGGACGATGAACTTCGAATTGTCTCAGAGACGATTGACAAGGCTTTTACCATTGATGATATTGGTAAAGTTTCTATGCAAGTCAAGTCTCACGCCAGGCCTATCGATGTGATCCGAGCCCATGCTCCACGTATCGTCAAGAAGGAGGATGGATCGTCTGAACTTGGTGCTATCACAAGTCTCTTCGTACAAGCCATTGACGACGAGGACATGGCTGGCCTGAAAGTCCTCCTGGGACTGGTGACTGAATACGAACAGACGGAGACGACTGGTGAAGATGACGAATCTAACAAGAGGTTTAGTCTGGATTCCGGTGACTTCCTCTGGGCGGTGCAAAGCGGAAACACGGAAGCGCTCAGTCTTCTGATCAAGCGAACCGGCGCAGGAATTCCCCTGGACCATCTCGTCAAGAAGAGTGGCGCTGAGCTGAAGCAAAAGCCCCGTTTCTACCAAGGATTGACGGTCTATGGAAAGAAGAGGTATGAAGACCCCGGATAAGATATGACGAAAATCTCGTAACTGACATTGCCATAGAAAGGATTGGGCACAGGCCGGCCGAAACATGGTCGTTAGGACCACTGGGCTTCAAACCCCTCCTCTTCTGCATGCGGCATTGAGTGGTCGCATTGAAGCAGTCGAGTTCTTCTTGAGCGATAAGCCCCATCGCCTGTACAGCGAATTTGCCAAGTCCAAGGCCGCCGCTGAAGATCCTAGGCTTAAACATCTCACCTCGAGCCCAGTGGGATTTGACCGAGCCATATCCAAGTGGCTTGGTGCAGACAGTAAGCTTCGTTCTTCATACAGAAGACTGGATACATGCTAACAGAAAGGCTCACTAGATGATTTTGTGCTGCACACGGCAATTTTGGCAACACCATCCAAGCGGTCCATTGAGCTGATCAAGTACTTAATCGAGTCCTATCCAGATTCGCTCGAGAAGAAGACATCTAATGGCGATACGCCTCTGATGATTGCCTGCCGTCTCGGCTATGTCCAGTGTGCCAAGCTCCTAATAGGAGCAAATGCCGACCAAGCTACTCGCAACCATATGGGAGAAAACATTCTGCATGCGGCCGTGTCCCAAAACCCGAAGGCTGGTAGCCTCCGCCGCCTCCTCGACATCCTTGACCCTAGCCTTCGAAGCCATCTGTTTACGGAGCGCAAAAGTCTGCAGGCAAATGGGCTGACACCTCTGCACGCTTGGATCTCCAAAACTTCCGGGGTGACTGAGGAGGATCACTCTGGTAGGTACTCAAGGCGCAGAAGATACTACCACTACCAACCGTCGTCGCCTTACAGTAAAACGGAGGACATTGTGGACATGCTGCAGCTCATGCTAGAGTATTCCAAGGGCGAGGAACTAGACATGCTCAACGGCGCCGGTGATACTTGCCTCCACACCGCCATCATGCAAAGGATGGTCTCCATCGTCAAAGTCCTTATCGACTTCAAGCCGCAGCTCCTCTACAGGGAGAATGCAGTTGGCCGCACGCCTGCTGAGGTGGCACAAGACAAGGTCACAGCCGACCAATTCGCCCGACAGATCAAACTCCAAAGCAAGCGAGGCGACAAGCTGGACGCCTGGCCCACCAAGGCTGTCAGTGAATTTATTACGTGCGAGACCATTGAGGGCCTGAGCGATGACCAGCTTCGCGAGAAGGTCGTCGAGCTTGGTCTCAGCGGCCAGTACCAACCCGCTCAAGTGGCCGCCATCATCGGCTTAGTCGGGCTCGAGCAGAGCAAGGAGACTCTCTCCGATAATACACGCAACACCGTCATCTGGGATCTCTGCAAGACCTGCATGGACAAGAACCCCGGCAAACGCCGCCTCGTCAGCCTCAACGAGGCCAATGATGTTGCCAAGAGGCTCGGGGAGAAGCACACCGCCTCGCGATACTTTTCTATTCAGGGCCGTGCAGAAGACGATGATGATGAAGCCGAGGATGATAAGGAAGAGAAGGATACGAGAGATTTTGCTGCCCAGCAGCTGTCCTCGAACCTGTCCAAGGCTTGGAAGATCAACAAGTTTGTAGCCAAGGATTTTGGTCTTGAGAAGTGTGATGGCTGCGGTTCTTATCACGATTGAGTGTGTAAATGATTAGAAGACTGCTCATTAAAACACAGATGAAATGATATGAGTAGAATTAAATTACTATCATGAATACTAGGTAGTCACAAATATACAATCAAATTGCAAAAGCATCAACTAATATATATTCGATATCGCGATATTTGAACAAGGTGATTTGTTTTCGTTTCCGCATAACAAAACTTGGTGAGAGAGTGGTGAAACAACCTTTGCTCTCCATGGCAAGGACAATACTTTCCAACATGTTACATATTTCCAACCCAGCCCACTGGCAAAGCCGGCCAATCGGATCCGCAGCCATCATCATCTTACAAGGTTACACGAGCCAGCTCATGGCCTAATAATAACGAACAGTTCGGGGAGCACCATCGCCCCAGAGTCCAACCACAGACAGCACAAAGGCGGCGGCGGCAAAGCCGGTCTTGACGAGATATGCTCTTGCAACACCCTCAACATTGGCTCTGACCTCCTCGCCATTGACATCCTCTAGCTCCGACTCGCTAGGCAAGTCTCCATCGCTGTGAGAATCGCCCACGACCTCGTAGCTCGCTTCCATCCGGGCTCTAGACGAGGTGGTCTTGCGTGCGCCAGTAGACTTTGAAGCTGCAGCGGCCGGCTGGGGAAGGTATCCGGGCACTACAACGGACAGCACGGCCAGAATGGACGTATAGAAGAGATACGGGTGGCGAGCATAGCGCGGAGAGCAAGCGAACGACAGGAAGAGCGGAGCAGCGGCCAGGGACGAAAGAGCGAGGACCGGGGTACGCAGCGAAGATTGCAGCGAGGCCAAGGCGTGTGCGGCGGAAGACGACGAGGGGAGCTGGAGGAGAGTTGGGAGAGTGACGGCGGAGACGGTATATGAGACGCCCTGCGAAGCCGGAGAGTCAGCCACGAATTCATTTTCTCGATAAAATTACAGTGATGCTTAAGGTCGTCCATAGCAATGCGATTGTCTCTCCCCGGCTGCTGCCCCCATCCTCCAATTCCGCAGAGTCGAAGCTGTCGCTTGAGCTGGCGGGGCCGAATGTGATGCGGTGATGCAGCTGAACATGCGACTCGGAGAGGGGGAGGGGCAGCCGGACTTTTTTCGTCGTCTTTTGCTACAGACAATATGAAAAACCTAGGACATGGAGAACTTGCCGTCAACAGGCCGAGGGACACGGTGCCCACGAATTTGAGGACCGAGATCCCCTTTGCCATGGTGATTTGAATGTGTGTGTTGCGTGCTGTTATAGTGAGAGGAAGAGAGGAAGATGGAGGACTTGTAGGAGCAGAAGTAAAGTGGGAGCTATCACGTTCGGAGCACTAGAAAGAGAATTGAGTTAAGAGGCGGCAGACAAAGAAAATCGGGTGGTCGCAAAAAGATAACGCCGTGCCTGCCCTATTGAACACCTGTGCAGATAAGGCAATGACACTGGTTGAACGTCACGTCATGCTCTTTGGGAAGCAACGACGGGGGAAACAAAGCAGCTACGAGGTATTAGCAAATAGACTACGGAGTACCTAACCTTGCCTTAGCATTGACGTTAGGCAGTAGCTGCTGCGACTCATTGCTTCCCGTCTTTGCCTCTTTTGCTACAAGTAGTGCCAGTACTGGGTAAGAAATATGGAGCCCGTTTTTCCGGCAGTGAATGGGAACAAGTTGAAAGTCACTTAAGTGGGGGTTCAACAGCTTCGGAGGTCTCCACTAAATGCGGGTGATTCACGTGCCTGGGCAAACAGCTTTGGGTGCCACAGCTGCAATTTTTCTTCCTCCTCCTTGAAAACTCTCTCTTGCATATATATCAAGGTCAAATTTGCACCAGCGTTTGTCTATGGATGCTGTTCCGAGCACCTGATTGCCTCTTTTCTTTCTTTCTTTTATCCTCTTTTTCTTTCATTCAATATAACCGACAGCCAATCTCACAGCTGTAAAATGTATGTTTGTTCTACTATCCCCGTTTCGCAGCCATTCACGCGCCGACATCACACAACAAACACCATTTCCTTCTCTTCACTTATATGATGAACAACCTTGCACCCAATTCACTTTTAGGAAGAGCCGTCTGAGACTGCCTCCGATTGGCGGGTGCGAGCTTCCCCCCTGGGAGGCTTGTGTCTGTCGGTCCTTGGTCGCTTCCAGCAGGGCCGTCGTGGAATTCCGCGTCCAGTTTGCATCGTCATATGCGCAACTGGGCGTTCTGCGGCGGTCGTGCTGGCGGCGGTGGGGGTCGTAGTGCTTATAACTGGGTTTCTGAAAAAAAGAGTTGAAGACTTGTTGTGATTTTTTTGCGCACATTTTGCACCACTGCATTCCTCGAATGAGTGCTAACTCGCTCGCAATAGTTGAATTAAACAGGGTTGACAACGGAAAGACGGCATTCGAGACAACATTCGCTGTCCGATATTCTTATTTGGTCATCAATTCGTTATCTTCTGTAGTTTCCTCCACACAAATAGCTCCGTAAACCCATATGATACAATACAATAGCATACTTTCATCTCCCGTTTACTGCTCGCCGTTCCTCAACTCCTGTGACCCTTTTGTAACTAACATTAAACATCACTATCGTCACTGTCCAGGAACGCAGGTCTTGTGCGTCGCTTCCTCTTAGCTGGCGCCGCCTCTTCAGACGCTTCGTTCACTCGTCTTTCTATCTTGGATGAGCCGGCAAGCGTATCAAGTTCAGGAATACCTTCGCTTTCTTGGGTTGCTGTAAATTGAGTTGGCACAAAATAGGGTTTGCTTACCCCTGCTTGCGGTGTCCATTCATTCAGCCTTATAGGAGACGTCGCTTCGGAATCAAGCATGCTGGATGTTGCTTGGTCGTCCCCCACGACAAAATCCACCAAGTCGGCTCCGTCATCCGAGTCGCTCTCATCAAGCAGATCACTATCTCTTTCACAGTCGTCTCCAATCTCATCACTTCCGATGGCAGCTTTCCGTGAATATTTCCCTTTTGACTTGGCATTCAACCTCTTCTGTCTTTTTGCCTCGCTGAGTCGGGGCGGCAGCCCAGGCTCTTCCTCTTCAATGTCTATATCAAGATCGGAGCCAAGCAAATCTTCGTCTTCCGGCTCCAAGACACGCCGAGCAGCTGGCTGAGGGGTCCTTTTGGGTTGAGTCTTTTTGGTCGAAACCTTTCTCCTCTTTTGTTGTGGGACCTCGAATACCAAAGAGTCGTCATCTGATTCGACTTCGATGGCTTGTCTCTTGTTCCCATCCGCTGCAGCCTGATCATCGCTGGCATCTGTCTCACCATTATCGGAATACACGAAGGGTTTTACTGGGATTTCGAGATAATCGCTCGCGTCCACGTCTCGGCAGGGCCTTACGAGGCTATCCGAATCGTCCTCCAGCTTTTGTAACAGCTTGACTAAGCGTTTTGTTTGAGTCCCATGCGCAACTTGGGCAGTCGGGCGTAGTTGTCGTTGCAGTGCTGGATGGGCTGTCATGTTCGGCATATCAGTTTCTTCAACCACGCTACAGTTGAATGGTAGATTCCGGTATGTTCGATCGAGCTCATAAAGTTCATCTGGGCCAAGAACAACCCGTTCCAGTTCAGGAATTGCTGTCACATCATCCAGCTCGGAGTTTCTCTTTGGCTTTGAACTTGGTTTTGACCCAGGCTGTCCCGGATTTGTCGTGAGCTTCATAAAATCACTGACTTTCTGAAACCCAGTCTGGACTCCATCTGGCATATGGAACTTCTTGGGCGGCTTCTTTTTCCCTCGAGGAACTTGTCGTTTCTTGGGCTCCGGCAATGATGTGTCTTGAGTATTCTCAACTGGAATCTCAACATGCCGCATGTCCACTTCAGGCCGTATATCTCGGGGCACGATCCTCGTAGAGAGATCAAACCGAAAGTTGAACCGGCTCCCTTCGCAAATGAGCTGTTGCATCTTTTCGTAATTATCTTTGGACTTGGCAAACTGTTCCTCCTCTTTTCCCCTCATCAGGAGCAGCGCAATGTTGCCTGCTCGCTTTCGCCCCGTTCTGCCCATGCGTTGCAGCATTCGAATTGGAGATGCCGAAGAGTCATAGCAGACAATAAGATCAACCTGGCCAATGTCCAACCCTTCTTCTCCAATGGACGTGGCAACGAGAACGTTGTAGGCACCAGTCTTGAATCTCTCAATGGTATCTATTTGCTGCTTCTGCTTCATGCCCTCGCCGCGCTTGCCATCCGCCTGCCCAACAAAGACGGTAGCTTTGATGAGTGGCCGATGGGTATTGAACATGCGCACGATTTCTTCGGCGGAATCACGATACTCGCTGAACACTATGACTCGAGTTCCCTCCCCGTTGTCCATGAAATGATTCAAGACACAGTCAGCCAAGGCTGTGAGCTTTGGGTGTCCCACAAAGCCATCCAGTTTGAGCCACCCGGCTATTTTATCCATCATTTCTTGGAAACTGGTGCTGTCGATGATTTGGCGTCTGTACTTGGATCCTTTCTCGCCTTTTCCCTCTTGTTCACTGCGGAAGTCGACCATGTTGTCGTAGAAAGGTTTGATGCCATGAAACTGCAATAGTTTAATCGAGTGTGCAAGACTCGTCAACACGCTAAATATTGCCCGCATCATAAACTGGACGCCCTGGTTTGCGCGATTCCCACGCGTGGCAAACCACTCCTTCTGAGCCTGTATCAAGCCGTATGTTGTAAGAGCCATCGGGTTCCGCCCATACCATATATTTTGGGAGCTAAGCTTCTCGGTCAACGGTTTGAGAGCTTCAGTAAAGAGCTCACCAATGAGGTTCATCTCATCCGAAGGGTCGAGGACTATCTGATCTATATTCCGCTGATGCACATACTGTCGAATGTCAAGGGATTCCTCGGTTCGGATTTCGCAGTGTGAAATCCCCAGGTTGTCGATGACTTCTTGAACTGTTTCAACTTTCGAGCCCGGTGTGGCCGTCAAAGCCAAAACCCGGAAACTGTTGGAGAATCGACGAATGAGTTTGGTAGCTTTGGCATATGCATATTCACCCACAGCGCGATGCGCTTCGTCGATGACCATAAGACCAATGCTCTTTGGATCCGCATATCCATGTGAGAGATCGTTGAGGAGCGTTTGTGGTGTCATGAAAAAAACTCGTCTCTTCTCCCACTCGTCACTCCGCAGGGCGGGAGCGATGTCACCGGTAAGGAGTGTGGTCTCCGATCGAGGTATTCCCGCAATGTTGTAACAAGCATCAATCTGCTGCGTTACAAGCGGCTTTGTTGGGGCTACAAAGACTATTTTTGCCGTCTTTGTCCATCGGTAAAAGTTGAGCATCACTGTAGCAGCAATAAACGTCTTTCCCAGACCTGTCGGCAGCGCTACCAGCGTGTTGTTGAATAGACTGTTTCTGACAATACTGTACTGATAGTCTCGAGTTGGCCCCAGATTTGTTGGATACACCCAAGTCTTCATCGCCTCTCTATCAAGTTCATGAGGGCTTGGTGGTTCAGGGGGAAGATCAGCGCGATAGACCCTGGTAGTCGTAGGCTGAGATGGACGGGGAGCATCCTCCGTCGCTGCTTGACCACCCCACAAGGTAGTTTGTCGCAAGGTTCCAGAATTTGTACGGCTGAAACCAGTGCGAGCGGTTACCAAAGGCCTTGCCGGGGCCCGCACATTCCCCCTCACAGGCTCTGGTGAAGAGAAGGCATCTGAGGGTAAGTCATTCAGCTCCTGTGCTGCCCGCTGCTGATTACTCAAGTCGCGGACATTGCTTTTAGCTCCATTCGAAGAAGACGTTGACGCAAGTTGCCCTCCATTAGACGAAGATACTTGATCAAAGGCAGCGAGAATGTCCTCATCAGCGATATCGTCATCAAACTCGTCGGAATCCATGGCGACCAGATGCCATATAGTGCCATGCAATATGGTCTCCGAGAGGTTAAAGAGTCTAAAGCTTCATACCTCTGAAGTACCCTTCAGGCCATTGGCGGGTGTTCGGTACTTGATGTCGTTTTCTTGTAGTTGCGATGCTGAACCTTGTAAATACTAAAATGCTCGTCCTCTATTCAGGCAGCATGCCGCCAATGTGACGCGCCAAACGAACATCGGGACGCGAAAACGGTACCATGTCACGTGATTCAAATGGACTGTGATTTGGGCAGTGCAGCGACCGGAATATCTTCAGCGTTGGTCACAAGGTACCTCTGTACCTTCAATGGCCGGGCAGTTCCTTTGAGCATTGTTCACTCACTCAAAGAGCCTTTTTAAAGCTGTTCCACATTTTTCCAAAGACCAACAAAAGCCATTCCATACTCCATTTATGGTTTCGTGATTTACCATTGACTTTCCCAGGCAAACAGAGGTATTACATGTTCGTTCCAGTGAAATCCAAGGCATTCGGAACAAACCTAGGCAGCCACTAGGCTACATTAGGCAATAGTGCACGCCTGGGGGAAAATCCGGCCGGCTGCCTGCCTAGTACCTCGCAGGCTTAGCAGCTTAACTGACTTTCTCAGCGGGTCCAGCAACAAACATCAAATCCTCTTGATACCTCAGTCCAAGCCTTGTTTTCTTTTCTACAACCATTTTTCAAGGCGAGGCTGTACGACAACGCTTCCTGAGCATCTCCAGAGTGTTCTCGTACGGCTTCCTACAAAACAACACACTGGTCCTCTCTACGCGACCAGAATTTCCACCTTCTTTCAACACAACCCACGCTTTCTAGGAATCAGCCGTCGCGACAGAGATTCCAAGGCCCTTTGCGGCTTCGCCTGACCATCCCGAGCCTCCTGCGCTCTTTCGCTGAACGAAAACAGCAAGGAACATCTCGCGACACTCAGCGCATCTAGCCAAACCAGCGCCGCATCCTCAACCAAGCAAGGTCAAATCCTGCTCATCTAGGCTCGACCCGACAAAGGCACCATCAGCGGCGCCGCGCGGGCTCAGCATCCTCTTTCGCAGCCTACTCTCACACCACACCGTCCAGATTAAAAGTTTTCTTGGACCATTTGCGACTATGGCTCCTCGCGGGAAGGCTCAGCCGAATCGAGAAGCCCGCAATCCCCTGGGCGCAAAATCAAGCTCCAGGGGCGGCATTCAGAAGCGAAGAGGTCCGACCAGAGTCGACACTGATGGAGATCTCGACATGGATGGTCCGTCCAAGCGGCCAAACAGAGGTCCTACGACTGAAACAAGTGGTGGCAGAGGCAGACCATCGGGAAGAGGAGGTCCACAACCATCTAGGGGGGCTGCCAAGGTTGCTCAGATAGTAATGAAGCAACTGGGTGGCGGTAGTTCATCCGACTTGGCGTCTCGAGTTTCAAGGCCATCCAGAGCCCGAGGTGGCCCAGCCGAAGGGCTTACCTGGCTCAGGGTCCGTGGCCTCAAACAAAGCAAGGCTGCATCCAACTCAGATGGGGGCCTCTCTGACCTGTTGAGCTTCATGGAAAGGAAAGCATCTTCTCTTGGGACTGGACGCAAACGACACATTACGATTCGAAAGGTAAGCCTATCATTGACGAGAAAGCAGGGGTGCCAACTTGAACCGACGTCTCAGCTGCTTCTTTGGCGACTGGAAGTCACACATCTCAGGGGAGATCCTTGACGTCGAATTTTATTTCGCCCCAGCGCTCGAGGTTAAATCTTCTTTTCTTTTTCCTGGTTGCTAACCCGCCATAGTCACACAGAGCTGGGGAATACGTTTTTGTGGGGGCAAACAAGGAGGACGCGGAGGAACTTGTCAAACTTAATACGTTTACATTTGCTGGCGTTCAGCTGGAGGTAGTAGAGTCTAACGCCGACTTTGAGCCGCCAAGCAAGGCAACAGAATCACCAGAGACGGCAGAGCTACGCGCAAAACTCCAGGCGATCCTTAGTCAACGCTATATTGGTGAAAACAAACTACTCAAGCTCGATGCCCTTGCTTCTGATCCCGAGTTGGTCACTCTTGGCATGTTTGAAAACCGAGAAAGGGCACTCAAGACCTTCAAGGGGCTCATGGCAATCTGCGATGGTCTTTTCAAAACCGCTCAGGAAAAGAAGGATGCAATCCACAGCATCAGCCTCGCCAATAACAGCATTGACAATGTCATCCAGGTGGAGTCCGTGGCAGCGTCATTCCCACAGCTGAAGAACCTAGATATGAGCGGCAATCAAATCAGCAGCATGGACGGACTCCAACGATGGAAAGGGAAGTTCAAGGAGCTCGAGACCATTTACTTCGCTGGGAATCCAATCGAGGGGGCAGACGCCAATTACAAGGCTGCTCTTCTCGAGTGGTTCCCCAAACTACAGAACATTAACGGGGTTGAGCTTCGCACTGCGCAGCAAATTGCTGAGCAGGAGGCCGCCCGTCAACCAAAACCAATTCCACAGAGTGGACCTGACTTCCGTGATGTCAACGGCATTGGCGAGCAATTCCTGCTTGATTTTTTTACGGCCTACGACACCAACCGCGAGGGACTTACATCCAGGCTATACGACGCTGGCAGTCAATTTTCACTGGCTGTGGACGCTGTATCAGTTAGAGACCCAAATGCACCACCACCACTACCTTGGGCTGCCTACATCAAATCATCTCGCAACTTGATGAAAATCAACAGCCACCATGCCAGATCACAGCGGTTATTCAAGGGAGGAAATGCTATCAACGAGTTGTGGAAGGAACTCCCTATGACCAAGCATCCCAACATGAAGGATGAGCTGAGCAAATACATTATGGATTGTCATCCACTGCCAGGATTGGCCGACCCCACAGGTCAAAGCCAGTTGGGTGTTGATGGCTTAATCCTTGCTGTTCACGGCGAGTTTGAAGAGTACGACCAGAAGTCGGGAACCACAGGCAAGCGAAGCTTCTCTCGCACTTTTGTGCTCGGACCGGGCCTATCCGGAACTGCGCCGATCAGAGTCGTCAGCGACATGCTGTCTCTGCGGGCGTACAGCCCCCTTCCGAACGTATTCGTTGCACCTTCATCAGCCCCCGTGGATGCAGCAAACCAGCATCAGGCAATGATTGCCGAGCTGTCAAAACAAACGGGCATGGTGCCCCAGTACTCGGAAATGTGCCTGTCACAAGTCGAATGGGACTTTGGCAGAGCCTTGGTCATCTTCAATGAGAAGAAGGTATGTTGCAATTCATTTATTATGTTTTCTTCGAGATTAGAGGCTCATGCGTGTTATTACAGTCACAACTACCACCGGAAGCATTCGCACCAGCCTCCTAGCAGACGGGCTGTTTCGTGCAATGCTCCAATTGCAACACCCACATTGGGCTATTAGATAGGATGGATTGACAGGAGAGATGGGGCAATCCTTGTATGGGGCTTTGTGTCGGTATAATATATGGTCGGTTATTTATAGAGATCGGTATCTGGGACGTAGGGGTTCCGTGTTCGTGTATTACATGCGTGGCAAAGGGGGAGGAGAGATGACGAAACAAGGGCGGAGAAATTGCAGACAAAAAAAAAAAAAAAGCGAGCTGCATTGCGATGGATGTTTGAGAGAATATATGAATCTTAAGGACCAATAGAACATGTGCGTGCGTGTGTCACCACTCTTTGATGCTGAATAGCCAAGTGATTACTATAGTACACAGCTTGTAATATGATGTGCTTCATCCCCCCCCTCCCAAGAAAATACAGACAGCCATGTGATTCTCGTGATGGCCGGAATGCAAGAGATCGTGCGCCCACTGCAGATCGGCCAATGAAGAAAAATAATTATGCTCGCGAGACCTCCTATCCGCGCGTTAGATGAGTCCGAGGCGGAGTGACGCAAGACAGATGGATACAGCGGCCGAATGCCAAGACCACGTGCAAGATCACCAACAGGGGCTGTCGCAGGTGCTACTGATTTTGATACTTTTTTGCTTGTGCGGCGCCTCAGTGTGTGGTCGTGCGTGTATGAACGGAATGTATTTCCGAGCGGATCATCGTAGAGACGTAGATGGCGGACGGGATGCCGGCTAAGGGAGATTGGGATATGACTGCCCGAGAATTGCCTGTTGTGTGATGGTTCCGTATAGGTATAGTACCTAGCGGATCGGACGCTATAATGGATATGGATATCAAATCAATACGAAATATTACACGCAAGGCCTGTGCCTGTGCTACACAGCATAGCCCATATGCCAAGAACAACGCTCCGCTACGAAGTACGGTGCTAACGAGCAAGATCCACGGTAGGGCGCCTGGAGGCAGGATAACATTGGTCTATAATTTGGTGGGCATACGAGCAAGATACGATACAGGTGTCCTACCCTATATTCAGCAACAAAACATGCGCGATTGTGGGTTATACAAACAAAATGTATTCCATATCGGGAAAATAAAAAGAAAAAGAAAAAATAAGACAGGCATTCTATCAGACTGGGAATTGCACCAACTCATTTCCTGGCAGTAAGTTGACCGCAGCCTCAACCAGCCTCTTGAAGGGAGCCGGCTAAATCAACAACACGAATTCGCCCTCGCCTCGATACCGTAATACCATGTAAGGAAGTATCAATCGTCTTAGATTTCATTCAGCACACCCCCTACCTGCCTAATACCTACCCAGTACTAAGCATCTTAGCTATAGCCATCTTAGCACCAAGTCTCTTCATTGCCACAATAAGCATACATGCATCCCTATTTCTCCATGCAGTATACTCAACCGATCGTAGAAGCTTCAAATCGCTACATTAGATTCGGCCGACACTATACTTGACTATCTTGTTTCTAGATCGGCCATCAACTCGCCTTACTTACCGTATGCACTACTTGTAAGCACTGGTGGTATTATTAGTACGACTCCATTCTCGTATGTACACATCTCCACCGGGGTTGTCAGTTGTTCCTCAAAAAGACGTGATTGACGCGGAGACGAGCCCATGACTGAGTTCGATGCAGGTGGAGTGATGACCGTAGATGGCCGGGTCCTGTTAGGGGCTGTGGACAATGCAGATGCAGGGAGACCCCCTGGTAGTGCGTTTCACGTTGAGTTGAGCCAGTGGGGATCGAGGCACCACAACTAAAGGGACTGCAAGCGATCACCATGGGCCAAAGAGTCCCCGGCCAGGAACCGATGCCATGCCCATGGCGCTTTCGACAGAGATGGGCCCGTACCAAGAATGATGACGCGAGAGGGCAACACTGCAATCTCTGCGGCGCGCCTAGGGCGCTGGAGAGGAGATGGCGAAGCTCATCTTACAGTAGTCTGTGCAAGTACGGCACTGTATAGTAGGTAGAGCTTCACGGCGCGCGGGGAGTTTTTGTTTTGGGCATGTTTTGTTTTGGCCTCGAATCTGGCCGGTGCGGTCTGTGCGGTCTCGGAAGCTTTTCTTTGCGATTCATCCGGGTGGCGGTTGTTTGGCATTGACACTATTGTATTATTACCACTTCCCCGAGAGGACCCTTTGCTGCTGCGAGCCACGGATTAGTGTGAATGCGACGCTGCGCAAGGGCTGGTAATTGCATTAGGCATCGAAATTCACCCGCCTCAATGCACTCGTACGAGTTCATGCTAGCATCTGCGTCTCTGGTAGAGTGCGGATAGGCCGTTGCGAGGTCTGGGCGAGCCGACATGCGCCAATGGTAAGAAATTCTCTGGCACCCTGGGCGAGACGGAGCACGAAGTACGAAGTAGTCCAAGAAGCGGCACAAGTGCTAGTATACCGTATTAATACTAGGTAGTACGGAGTACAGGGAGCGAAGCCCTAAAACAGCGAGCGTTGGCATGCAGGTTATCGGGCCCAAGCGAGACCAGACGAAAGCCACAGGCGGAAGAGGCTTCTGTTGATGTCATTTCGCGTGTTGGCCGAGTCGTACCATCGCGATGCTGATATGACCGGGAACGACGGAGGCACCATCTCTTCTAATACTCGTACTGCGCTCCATACTCCGTAGATGTACTCGTACAGTACTTGGTGGAGGATGCAATTGATGAAATTCGACTGCTTACTAGCACAGCTCCTTCACCGAGAGCTCAGCCAATACCCCCGGCTTTCGCATGATATGGGGATTCGGACGGGCTACCACACAGGTGCTAGTGGACGAAACGGTCACATTAATAAACACCAGCTTGACAGATCCAAAACGTTGGCCCTGGGGGGGCGCAGGGCGCTATACCGGTACGAATAGAGCTCAGAGAGGCTGCACAACACGAATCCAGTAAAATCACCTCCAGTATAGATAATCAATCCATGGGATGCCTGCAATGCCAAAAAGACCACTCAAGGTAATAGGTACTGTACCTGGATTCGTATGTACGACCTGTATTACGGAGTGGTCTGCAGGCGCCAAGGCGCTTCAAGCACCAGCAAGTGGCTTGATTGGCGGCTACCCCTTTTCCACTAAAAAAAGGTGTCACCTTCAGGAACGAGTCTTGGCGCAAGGCCGGGGTCCGGGTCTCCCACAGGTACCCCAGGGCCGCCAAGTACCTCTGGTTAATGCCTCGCTCTTCGCAAGGCCAGGTACCATGACGTCCGCTGAAACCTGGGGCCTACCCGGCGCTGCTCAAATGGAACGCCGCTCGCGGCCCCTGATTGGACGACGCGAGGATGATCCCTGCACCAGAACTAGCACTGACTCCCCAAAACACAACCACACGCAGGTGCGATGCGCCTCCCCCGGTTCGCACCGTCCACAGCGCCTCCTGCCCATCCTCGTGTCTCAAAGCGGGCTCCGTCTGGGTAGCCAAGGTAGCACGCAGGGAAGGTGCTGAGGGCCCGGCAGGGGGGAGGCTCGTTCGTCCAGCCATTGGCAATATGCGAGTGAGCCGGCCGGGTACCTGTGCCTCCAGCTCTGCGCCAGCATGGCCCCAGGTGTAGGTACCGATACATGCACGATGCGATGTTCCTGGACGGAGTACTCGTACTTCGTACCTCTCCATGCGACCAGGGGCTGGTGTGTCGCAGCCCAGAGAATCTTTGCACCCGTTTCTAGTCCTTCTCCTCCGCCTCCTCGTTTTCGCCTCTCCGTCTTCCCTCTACCTGTGGCTTGGTGGCTTTTTTCCTTCTTTTCGTGTTTGCCTTCGCCTTCTCCTTCACCTGCCTTGCAGACGCCGTAGCAGCAGCTTCAACCGGCCGTCGATTCCCTTGCTGTTGGCTGGGCTGCGCCTTTCTCCCTTGTTGCGTCTTTGCTTGCGTTTGTAAAGTCGAGTCTTTCTGCAGCTCTTTTTCTTCTCTTCCGCCCACCGACACCGTTCTGTTACCGATTCTGCCGCCATCGCCGTTGACACGTCTGGAACGAGACATTGCCCTTTCGCTGTTGATTCGCCTTGCTCATCTCGCACATTCTCGTTGATCGGCTGGAACCAAAACTGCACCATTTCCGACGACTTTCCAAGATTCACAGCCCTGCCACGATTGCGCCATTAGACTATTAGAACGAGACTGTCACCACTGTCGCTATTCACTCTTTGAAACAAACAAAAACACCTCCGCACGCCTGCTTATTAGATACATTCGTTATTGCTTTGTCGTACTGTGATACGTCCTTGTCGCTATTATTGTAACGACAGCCATTCATTTTTAGTTACTTGCTCGCCGATTGACACTCATTTCAAATCACGGGCTCTAGCTATTCAACAACTTACACACACAACTTACACACACAACTCTCCCGCAACGACTTGGCTGTGCCCTCGTTGCCAAACTAACCTCAATCTCTCGAAAAACAATTAGAGAAGCAAGCATTACGTTGAGACCGCCATCATCGCCATGCAACCTTAGGAAACGACATCTACATCGAACAAAAAGAAGAATCCCGATATCGTCTCGAACTCGCCCTTGCAATTTTCGTCGGAATCGTCTGTCAAATTCGGCAATGTCGTTACCGAAGCCACCCTCGTCTTTGGACAACTCGTGCTCTGTCATTCATGGCAACACACTTTATTCTTACTCACCACAAGGATTTCTGTCCCTGCCTTTGCAAGACAGTGCAGAATGGAAGAAGCTTGATATGGGAGTGAAAGTGACTGGAGGAACCTGTGTTGGAACAAACCCTGTCAATGCAGCCGATGCTGCGCTCTTCATTGTTGGAGGAACGTCGGATGAGGCTGGCTATCCTGGGCTCCAAAAGTACACATTCGCAACAGGCAACTGGACCACCGTCACAGTTCCGGGTCTTGTTACGCAGAATCGCCTGCTGCATGGATCTACCTACATCCAGGCTGACGACGTTATCTTGGTTTACGCTGGTAACCAAGATGGCAGTACCGGTCCTTCCACATCAACGTTTACCATCCAGGCTTCTTTCCCATATAACTCTCATTCATTCGATTCTGCTCCTGCACCGGCCGTTTCCCCCTTCCTTATGAACTGGTCCAACGCCGATGCTGCTATGATAAGCGGCGATGGCGTGGACGGCAAGATTTACTGGTTTAACCCGACTGCTGGATGGAGAGATTCTGGTGCCGGCACATCGCCGCCGATCAACAAGGCCGGAGGCGCGGTGAATGTGGCGCTGGTTTCGGGAACTGATGGATCCAAGAACCTCTATACCTTTGATCTATCCAAGTCACCCAACTCCGTCAGTCGTACCATTGTTCAGGACGCTACTGGACACCCTCTCGCTAACTCAGCCCCCATCGCTGCACGAGGCCTTGATGATGACATTGAGAAGCGTGACTTGACATTGAGCAACTGGCCTGAGTACAACTCTACGTTGGCTCCGAAGGATACTCGAACAAACTACGCAATTGCCCAGGCTGATGACGGCACAGTAGTTTTCTCTGGTGGCAATGCTCAGGTTCCTCTAGCTATTTTCAATGTTGATAACAATGGCTGGGTCGATGCGGCTCAGCTATTGGGAGACCAGCAGCAGTTGATCCAGGACATTTCGTCGACGACTACACAGTCTAAGACGAAGACGACTTCTAGCTCGCGGTCCAAGTCAACCACGCACTCTACCTTTACTACAAGTTCCGCCTCAACAACCCTTCCGTTTTCCACTAGCGCTACCGCTACGCAGACCTCAGACTTCGTCCCGACCGATTTGTCTATTCCCGCCCTCCCGACTGGTACCGGCAGTGCGAGCGACGACTCTGGCCCTAGCTCCAACGCCATCCTTGGCATCACCCTTGGCGCCATTGGTGGATTCCTCGCTTTACTTGGTCTTATCCTCCTGCTTCTGCGTTGCCGCAGAAGACAACTGCTTCATCCAGAGGCAGGAAAGCCCAAGACCCCTACCGGCCCTGCCGCGGATGAGAAGAACACTGCTGCTTTTGCTGCCCAGAGCACGTTTGCGAAGAGCAACCTCCCTCCACACGTGCAGAAGCAACTCCGAGGCCATCAGAAAACTGCATCTTCAGAATCCACCTCATCGATGGCTATCTTGATGGGCAGAGTGGGCCAGCACAAGCCAAGAAAGCTCAGCAATGAGTTCAAGAGCACCATCAGCAAACCGATTCTCCAACCGCAGCAAGCCCCTATTCTCCAGATCCAGGATGAAAAAGGCGACACTTTCGAGACCACATCTGATACGCTTCGACCCCAAGACGGGCTCGCAGATGATGGCACCCGAAGGAGCTCGGGCTGGAACAAATACTGGTCAGGAGGAAGCGCTCTCGGAATACTAGGATATGGATCTACACAGGCACCCGTACAGGCACCTGCAACCGCGCTTGCACCGGCGCCTGCCAACAGAGACACTCTGGCATCGGACCGAAGCTCTCACTACTCCCAGACGACCACTGCTCGCAATATGAGGCAAACACAAGACTCAGCTACCGTCCCGCCCCTCAACTTTGAGGCCCCGCCTGGCATGAGCAGAGTCAACACTGGAAGCCCAGTGGTGTCAAACTATCCCGATATCCCTTGGAGAGAAGGCATGTCAGGGAAGATTGAGCGACCCGTATCGGCTGTTTCGGCGTTGTCAGCAACATCGTCGGGCTATTCCAGCGGAATCCCCGAGAGCATCCAAGAGACGTGGGATCCCACACATGCTGGAAAGGCCTGGGGAGCTGATCGGGCCCCAAGCAGCGCATACAGTGTTCAACCCCATCCGCTGGGCGTGAGCAAGCAGCCTCAGCTCGCCACGGCGTCAACATCAAATGACATGAGCTGGCTCAATCTCGGTGATAACTCACGGGTATGAGTCAAATGACATGATCATGGAGCAAAGTCTTTTGAGCGAATTTTTTTTTGATGAAATGGTCGGCTTTTATATCCTCGAATTTGTTTTGGGCGCGGTATTTTCAGCGGCATGCCGCCTTTAATTGTCTCTCACTCTCACTACCTTCTCTATTTTTCTTTTTATATTCCTCGCGGTCCGGAGCTGGGCAAACTCGCACGTTTGTAACAGACATTGCACCGGCGGAGGCGTAAGGTTTCCTTTTCCAAAAAAAGCACTACGCATCGCAATCTCGCCTTTAGTTATCCCGGAAACCTAGATCCAAGATCTGTGTCCGCTACCTAAACCTCACCGCGTGACTCGGCGTCGATATCTCTGTTTGGACATATTGGACTCATACTCTTTTTGTTTTTTTTTCTCCCTATTTATTTTTATGTACATTCTAGAAGCTGGCCCGGGCTTGGCCGTTTTCCTTTTTTGTGTGTCGCGATTGATAATACCATCTCCCTGCAAGTAATTCGCTGGATGGAAGTTGAGCAGGCAAATGGTAGACGTGGTTGGGATGGGATGGGATGGAGGATGAGGAGTACTGATAGATAGAAATAGGGTGTAGCAGTGGTGGAGTGAGCCGTGGTGCGATTTGAAGAGAATGAGTAGAAGAAAATACGATAATCTCAGTTGTGCTTAAGTGATGCTCGACTTGTTCATGTGAGGTGACGTTGCTTCTGATGCTGGCTGTAGAATCTATCGATAAGGGCATGCACAATGACAACTGCTCCTGGTCTGGTGCTGCCGCCAGATTCCGAATGGAAGATGTCGAATCAAGCCACATGCACCATTTCAGCCGGAATGCTGCGAGTCTGGACCCCTGCCAACAGGCCTGGCCAATGGGATGGGTGAGATGGAAATAAACTTGCAGCATCAGCTTGGTCGAGTTTTGCCTATCAGCTTATCAGGCTTGGGGCCTTGCCGGATTGGGCACACCTGAACAGGTCTAGGAGGGTGAAGCGGCGAGAGGTGATTGGCCGGCGAGTTTACATGACAGATGCAGGAATCACATGAAATTTGATGGCAGGTTCTAGCTCCCGTTAGAACGCGCTCATGACCTTGCCGGGACGCACTTTGAAGTCGTACAGTATTACGAGGTTTGGCGGTCGAAAGTGTAAGGGAGTAGGGGTCCAGCGCAGAGTTCGTATGGGATGCAATTACGAGCTGCGGCTGCCCACTTGTGATTCTTTTTTTCCTGTAGCCAAGACGTAAATGGGCCGAAGGAGAGGCCCTTGTCCGGGTGGTTCTCTACCTATTTCCCCCTTTGGCCTGTCAACACTTGCAGGGGTGGTGTCTTTGACAATAGTGAGAGGCAGAGAGGCAGAGAGGCAGAGAGGCAGCCCAAATGAGCTGAAATGAGAAGAGCGGGTGGGAGGCGAGCAGAGGGAAAATAAAATAAAATGATAGATGATAGTCCCTGCACACATGCATCGGCTCTTTCGCTCACACTTCGTGCCCACGGATGCTTAGCGTGGGATGCTAGTAGGTATTGAGCACTGCCGGGGCCGAAGAATGCAAGGGACGTTGGTTTTTTCTCTGATACTAGTATTGCCTTGGCCCTCTTACTTTTTCATTTTTTATTTTTATTTTTCCTTTTTTTTATTAGCCTTCGGGTGTTGCAGACTGGTGAAGGATTCGTTGGGGTGGGGGCCACAGTGGAGAAGATCGCTACTCAGGCCGAAAGGAGAGAAAAGAAGCAGGATAGAAGGAAACCTCTGCTTATAAAGGTATTTGGAATGGACGTTTGCCATGCGCTAATTTGGGGTTTGACAGCAGGATGCGGCTATTGGTGGCTGTCCGAGCATTGGGGCTATTCGGGAGCTTTGGATTCTACGGAGTATTATGAGTGTGCTTGTAACAATCCATTTGGCAGTCATGTAATGTCAGGTTCCCATAATTTTCCTCCATCCGCCGCGACACGACACGAAATGGATAGGTAATTAGCGCTGGAGCTCCGGCGGGGAACAGCAAAAGAGCAAGCTCCACGGGGAATTACAGTAGAGTTGAGCGCCGAAACAAAAATTCATGGTAGGACCCCCGTTTTCTGAGCTCAAGTCAAGCTGCGTTTTCTGCTCCCCCCACTGCTGGACCCTGGCTCGACAGGAAAAAGGGCCTCGGTTAGGTTTACCGGCCGCTGGTCCAAATCTGGGAAGAAGGACGAGCAGAGACGAAGACACAAGGGGAGGCGGACGTGCGCTGCCGGGCAGTCACGATGAGACGGTGATGCATGGGCTGAGCGAGAGGGAGGGCGGATGGACGGCTGATGATGCGTGACGGGCTGGATTTCTATCTGGTGATCGCGGTCAAGCCACCATCAGCCAGGTCTGGATCGGAATGGCAGATGCGAGCCAAGGCTGGGCTCTGGACCGGCCTGCCTTGTTCGGTGGGTGTTGGATGGCAGCAGACAGGGGATGCAAATGCGCCTGGAACCCTACCAGGAAGTTAGTGCTGGCGTTTGTGAGAAGAGTTCGAGTTTGCCGCTGTCTCCCCTAGAGCCAGAGCTAGCCGGTGCGACGCTGTGGAAACGGAAAATGGTCGTAATGCAGAGTAATAGGAGCGATTGATCCATCAACTTATGATCTGACTCGAGAGACCTCGACGGCTCCCCACAAACCAGAGCGGTACCTGACCAGCGGCTGCTTCAGTGCAGCGTGGGCAAGTACCTGTATGGAGCAGAGCACGATAGGCTAATGTGCAAGGGACGGGTCTCGGAGCAGCAAAGCAAGCCAGGCTCGGGGGCGCTCCGTGCTGGCGCCCTTCTGAGACGAATGAGATGAATCAATGAGGAAATAAAATTGAAAGACGATACGATTTGGAAGGAGAAAAAAAAAAGAGAGGGTGAGCATGTTAGGATTCAGCCGCCAAGCCCTGCATTGCATCGTAAATGTGCATCCGAGCGTCCCTCTCGGTCAGTCCTTGGACGCAGCCGGTTCCTTTTTCGGATGGACAGCCGCCGCGAGTCTAGAACTCGACGTTCAGCTGGAGGATGAGAGAGACAGAGCGACACACACAGGGGAACAAAAAAATACATTGATATCAGAGGATGGATAAGAGTACATACGTTAATTTAGTCGTAGCAGATTGGAAACCAAATACCGTCCCTAGTTTAAAAAAAAAAAAAAAAAAAAAAAAAAAAGATCCTTGAAGCAGCACCGGTCCAGTCCTAGGCGAGCAAGTTACCGCCTTCTAATGCTGATAATACCTAGCAGGCTCGACTTGGACGCAATTTTCGCCGTTTTAGCACCGTGCACCGCTGTGGTTAGCGGCCTTTTGGGGCCTTTTAGCAGTCGGCCACGCGAGATCCGCTGCTGCGATCCCCCACCTGCCACCGCTAACGAACGGCACCATCAAAGCCCAGTAGTACGAGTGCACACAACCAAAAACCTGTGCCGCCGGCCCAACTTGCCTGGCTGTGGCCTGCCCCAGCAGCCTCTTTTTTTCCTCTCCGCCCCGGAGATTGACCCCATCCGGGCCTTTTTCTTCGCTCTTCCCTTCTCGCCCTCTTTTGCCTGGTGCTTGGGCATTTTCATCTCACTGCATCGCAGCGCATCGCATCGCGGGCCCTGCTTATCGCCAGCAGATACTAGGACGACGGCCTCTATTTTTCCTTTCTTTTTTTGCTGACGAAGTCCTGCCGTTGCGTCACTATTCGCCAATTGCTGAGCCTGTGCGTACGGAGCGGCTTTGACCCGGTTACCGCCGCTGCTCCCCGACCGAAACGCTCTACTTTCCCCCGACATTTGTCGACGGCAACAGCATCGCTTTTTTTTCGCCTATCTCCTCTCTGCGGCTCTGATCTCCTGATCCCTCTCAAGACGAGTCTCAGAGAGCGTTGTTCGAGAGCGCTGCTCCCACTGTGGGCACACTACTGTGCAAGAAAGGACGGTTCTTGGCATACGACGCCTTTTGCCCTAGAACTCGAGCGTTGGATATTGTTTGACTTGGGTTAAATTCCGCTGCGAACGACCAACTTGTGCGGAGACGCCCGGCGCATCTCCTACACATCGCCATGATGAGCTCTGCAACGTGGAACACGCAGGACCAGACCATGGCCGCGGCGTCGGAGGATGACTTCCAGCAGTTTCTCGACATCAGCGGCATGGCCAACATGGGCGACGGCATGCAGTTTGACTTTCAGGGCTTCCAGGACGACGGCTCGCATTCCATCATGGCCCAGCCGCGCCAGACCGCCGATGCCATCATGAGCGACTCAGATCCATCAAGCATGATTCCTCGGAGCGACGGCCTTCTTCAGAACCACACGCCCGCCATGGCGCCCATGTCCTCTCACATGATGGCGCCGTCGGCGTCCCGCGAGGCCATCTCCAACATCGACGCCCAGATTCAGTATCTCCAACAGCAAAAGTTTCAGCAGCAACAGCGACAGCTGCAGGAGCAGCAGGCCACCTTCTTCGCCAACCATGGCCACTCGGTGCCTCCGACGCCTCAGAGCCTGGAGATGACGCCTGGCAGCGCCCAGTTTTACTCACAGGCCGAGCAGATGCCATCAAGAGGCGCCTACGACAGGAGTTACCATCAAAGAATGGCCGAGCAAGATGTAAGTATTCCCCCCCCCCCCCCCCCCCCCCCCATGGCACTGCCTCACCTTTCCAGTTGCGAGTCACGTTTGCAGACCTCTAGCCTGCTTTCGAGCCATTTCTAATGAAGAGATTAATCCAATAGATGGCCTTTACACCTCTTGTCTCACCAGCTGTCACTCCGCTAGATCCGCATTTCAGCATGGACGGCGCCTTTACTGTGCCTGGAGCCTACTTCAGTCCCCTGACATCACCCGCTCTCCATGCTCAAAATGATTCTTCATCAAACTATGACCACACCACTCACTCAAACAACTCACCGGTAGAGATGGACCTCGAGCAGTCGGCTGTCCCCGCCGTCAACCTGGACCTCTCCAAGAAGACAAGAAAGACCCAGGCCACCAAGACAAGGAGTAAGCCTGGTGTCAAGAGCTCGCCCATTTCTAAGCCGCTTAGGCGAAAGACTGGCCCTAGCCCGGCCATGGTATCACAGGTGCTGAGTGAGGTGGAGGAGAGGAATCTGCAAGCCGGCGACCACGGGTTGCTCCCCCTGCCCGCTGCTTCTACTGATGGGTCTGATGAAAACGCGTCCGTTTCGCCAGAGAACCTGTCGGAAATGCCTCCTCCCCCGATTCCTACTAGGCGCTCAATGAGCAAATCGCCTTATATACGCCCACAATCGAATATGCAGCCCGGCCACGCAACCGGTCTGCTCGATGAACAACACCCTCCTCATCCCGCCACGCCGGCCTCCCTGATGAAATTGCCAGGCTCCAAGACGAAGAAGATTGCGACGAGCCACCAAGAAGCCCCGCTCTCTGACAACATCGAGTCGCTTGAACTCCCTGAATCAATATCTAACCCGTCTCTCGCTGGTGGTCTTGTCAATGCCCAGCTTAGTATCCAGACCCCTCGGCCCGAGCCGAGCTTGGTATCCAAGGGAGTCACATTCCAGTCTATGCCTTCGCCAATCGTGAGAGCGGCGGGAACATCATCTGCGAACCAAAGCCCTCTCTTACTTCCCGGGCCGTCCGGCTCTAGCCAGCGAAAGACACCTCAGCTTTCCGCCAGGAATAGTCGCAAGAGGTCGACGGGATCTGTCCATGCGTCTCCGGCCTTACTGCCCAGGATATCCCCTAATATCAAACCCCTACTCCCTGGTGCTCCTGGCATGTCTGTCGAGGACCAGGCATCGCGACTGCTAATGTCCAAGTCGAATTATCAAAACATCTTGGAGGGCAACCAAGTCCCTGGTGTGTCTTATCCCAGCGAGCTATCAACAAATCTCACCTCCAAGAGGACATCACACAAGATTGCTGAGCAAGGTCGCCGAAACCGCATTAACTCTGCTCTACAAATCATGGCTAGTCTCCTCCCGGATAGCAAAAACAAGATCGCTTCTGGCGATGATAGCGACAAGAAGGATGGGAAGCAATCTCATGCCTCAAATAGCAAAGCTAGTGTTGTGGAGAATGCCATCGTCCACATGAAGAACCTCGAGAAGGAGAATGTGGATCTCAAGCATGAGCTACAGGCATTGAAGGACCAGCTTGAGAAGTTAAAAGGATCAGACGGCACCTCCGGAGTGAGCGATGCAGCCCATGACAACAAGAAATTACCAAGGATAAGCGAAGAGCAGGGTGGCTCGGACTCCCAAGGAGACGTCAAGATGACAACAACAACAGCGACTATAGACGAGCCTGGAGAAAGCAGCTGACATTAATATTGATGAGCACGTCTGCTAAGCAGCATGCTATGAACTGGAGCGGGAGGGGAAACGGTGTTTTAACGGGATACGATCAATGTACATGATAATACGTCGTGTTGGGGTTTCCGGTCGGCACGGAGTAGAACACAGACTTTTCTTGGAATTTGTTGTGGTTGGCGAATCTTGGGGATGGTTCATGGCATGTTTATTTGGGCGGTCTTTCGCGATTTTTCCCAATTTTTTTTTTTTTTTTGCGACGCTGGTTGATCTTTTCCAGTTCTGATTTTCCACCCTTATTCGGTCTGCATTGATGATGGCAGATGGGTGGGCATGTTATCATCTTGGTTTATCCTCCTGTCCTTTATTCTTTGTCGTTTCTTGTTTGCTTATTCCATCAT